>NC_092872.1:134031238-134631238 GCF_028372415.1 Notamacropus eugenii | reverse complement strand
ATACTGGTAGGTTGGTATTTTACTTTGGGGGTCCACTTACTAGAAGGATCTTGTGATTACCTCGTTGAGACTCTGAGTGGCCATATGTTCAGACCCCTCTGACTGCTCAGATGTAAAGATTCTCTTGATCTAGGGATGCATGTCAAGTGTATAGCAATATTGCTTTGATTCAGGCAGTAGAGCCCTGTCTGTTGATTTTTATTTCTCTGCTTATTTTCTCTGTTTGTTGAATGTAACTAAAACGATTGCTGATCCCTCAAAAGTTGCCTTTTCTTTTTTAAATGCAAATCTAAGAACCTGTGATAGCAGGCCCCCCATGTATGTCAGGATGCTTACTGATATACTGTGCTAGATTGATGGTGACTTGGCATTGTGCTAGGGAATTGAACAGAGGCTGGGTTAATGACTGACAGCTTTTGATCTTAACCTGACTGGCCTTGGAAATCAATGGACAGTCAATCATTATCACCGGATTGGAGACCTCTGACCTGATAATGTCAGTGGACTTAACCCAGGCAGCATCAGACATTTGACTTGGATGGGGGAAAGGAGGGGAAGAGTTTTTGTTGGGGAGCTACCATTGAATCCCAAATCCCACCCTTCCATGATCTTTCTTTTGCATTGAACTCCCTCAGCACAGCCATCCCCAGAAGGATATTGCTTTGGCTCATATATTGTTTTAGAATCGTTCTCATGTGATTTCATGTACTTAAATTTTTCTCATAAAGCTGAGTTTATTAAAATTCACCCCAAAGGTTCATCATCAGTCTCCTAAACCAAGCTCTTTCTGATTCATTCATTCACAGTGACATCTGAATCATCCTCCTTAATCAAGCAACTCTGCACTTGCTTTGAAGAAGAAAGGCTCAGGAGGCATTCGGGGCATCAAATCGCTCTTCCAAAGCAATGTTTCAGTGCCATAGTGATCATGAATATATAACAGGTGAGTGATGTTTTCCTTAAAGCACTCTCAAAGAGTTATAAGTTAAAGAAGACAAAGAAAGCCTTTGGTCTGAGTGCTTTTGTAGTGTTTGTCAACCAAAAAATACTTGAAGGTCTTTGCAGATATTAGAGCAATCTACAGTGACACTCTACTAGGTCTGTGCTGGCACCCTGACTGACCCAGTGTTCTATGGATTCTTCTTTCCCCTGCTCTCCTGGCCTGCCTGCTTGGGTAGAGAACTGAAATCAGAATGTTTGTGCTTGGCATTCTGAAATCTCTCAGCCTCCGGCAATGACTCTCTCCCCTTATCCCCAACAAAAGACTTTGATCTAAAAAGAATGTAGTGGAAGCAGTAGAGTCATATTGTCATCAGAAATTCAAGGTTATTTTTGAGAAGGAATGAGATAACTAACTTGTGTGTTAATGGGTAACAGAGACAATTGAAATTGATGAACCTTATGGGGAAGTCACAACACTCATCTTAGCCCTTAGCTTTCTCACTGGATCAGGGATTCTTAACCTGGGGTTTGTGAATGTTTAAAAATATTTTGATAAGTGTGTTTCAATATAACTGGTTATCTTTGAATTTCTTTTGTAATTTTGTATATTTTGTATATGCATTAAAAATATTCTGAAAAAGGGGGACCATGATATAGAAAAGGTTAAGAACCCATGAAAAATTCCAAACAGGTGGTGAAATGGGTGGATTTATTCATTTTTTCTCTTTTCGCTTCTCATTCTGGTAGAGCAGTGGCATGGTCAGAAGGGAAAGGGGAAGGAGGTGGAGAAGCAAGGGACCTGGATAATGCACAGACTGGATAATTGGCTCTTAAATAATGGAGAATCAGCTATGGTTCCCTGGGTGGTCATCTCTTTGCTCTTTTCTGGGAGCATTATTTTTCTGCTGAAACTATGACCCATAGGGACTAGCAGTTCATGGCACTTGGAGATGCAAAATGTGGGATGAATCAGAAAATGAATAGTCAGCATCTCATGATAACTAGGCTACAGTAGAAGTTTGTTGAGGGCTGGGACTTACTTATTATCCATGGACAAAGCCAAAAAATATGTGGACAGTATGTCCAATGGGACTTTGGAAAACCAGTGACAAATCATTGTAATTTCCTCTCCATCCCCTAGTGGGGAAATCTATGGACTCTGGGTAACCACCTCGGCTTGTGGTGATGATGCAGGAAATGGGATCTGAGGACTTGCCTCGCCCCCCACAAAATACCCTGCAATCTCTCTGAGGCCTTATAAAATTACATCCATTGACTTGGGCCACAGACATTAAAATCCCCCAAGGATGGGCACATTTTCTTTGCAAAATGTTTGCATATGTGCTGGGGCTTGGGTAGTTCTCCTCTCCACTCAATTTCCCCTGATGCAGACTCTGTTTTGGAGAAAGGGATCAACAGTCCCTTGCTTTGCAAACTTAAATGGTCCCCTGCAGCATACCAAAGAAAATTCACACTCTTTAGTCTAGAATTTAAGGCCCTTCCCAATCTGACTTTGACCTTCTCATTCAGGCTTACAACATGGTAGTATTCCTCATACATACCATGTCAAGATACTTTGACTATTGGGCTAGTTTCTTTAAGAAGTTGGAAGGATGTGATTTCTGCACTGATACTTCTTGAAAAGAGTCCATGAATCATTCTACCTTGTTGCAGGACAACTTGTCCCAGCAGTGACCACTGATGGTTTTACCCAGGCTTTCAGGTCTAGTTTTCCTTTGTTCCCTTGATGACAGTTTCATTATCTGTTCCTATCTCACTGTGACTGACTTGGATATTCTTGTTTCCCTTTCAGTTAATCTTTCCATTTGCTCAGTTTTCTCCCTACACATAACACCAACTTCCCAGAAGTGACAACACCTGGCAAATTTGACTTCTTCAGAGTATCAGTACCAACCTTAGGGGACCTACTTCAATGGTGCAATGAGTCCCATCAACATGGGTTTGGCTTCCTTCTGCCATCTTGGAGGTGACATCATTTTTAGGGCATTGAAAAGTCTATTTTTTAAAATTTATTTGTTTAACTTTTAACATTCATTTTCACAAAATTTTGGGTTCCAAGTTTTCTCCCCACTTGTCCCCTCCCCCACCCCAAAACACGGAGCATTCTAATTGCCCTTATCACCAATCTGCCCTGTCTTCTATCATCCCTCCCTTCCCTTGTCCCCATCTATTCTTCTGTCCTGTAGGGCTAGATAACTTTCTATACTCCATTACCTGTATTTCTTATTTCCTAGTAGCAAGAACAGTATTCAACAGTTGTTCCTAAAATTTTGAGATCCAACTTCTCTTCATCCCTCCTTCCCCACCCATTCCCTTTGGGGAGGCAAGCAATTCAATATAGGTCATATCTGTGTAGTTTTGCAAATGACTTCCATAATAGTCATGCTGTATAAGACTAACTATATTTCCCTCCATCCTATCCTGTCCCCCATTGCTTCTAATCTGTCTTTTGATGCTGTCCCTCCCCATGAGTGTTGACCTCAAATTGCTCCCTTCTCCCCATGCCCTCCCTTCCATCATCCCCCCCACCCTGCTTATCCCCTTATCCCCCACTTTCCTGTATTGTAAGATAGGTTTTCATACCAAAATGAGTGTGCATTTTATTCCTTCCTTTAATGGAATGTGATGAGAGTAAACTTCATGTTTTTCTCTCACCTCCCCTCTTTTTCCCTCCACTAAAAAGTCTTTTGCTTGCCTCTTTTGTGAGAGATAATTTGCCCCATTCCATTTCTCCCTTTCTCCTCCCGATATATTTCTCTCTCACTGCTTGATTCCATTTTTTTAAGATATGATCCCATCCTCTTCAATTCACTGTGTGCACTCTGTCTCTATGTGTGTGCGCGTGTGCATGTGTGTGTGTGTGTGTGTGTGTGTAATCCCACCCAATACCCAGATACTGAATAGTTTCAAGAGTTACAAATATTGTCTTTCCATGTAGGAATGTAAACAGTTCAACTTTAGTATGTCCCTTATGACTTCTCTTTGCTATTTACTTTTTGATGTTTCTCTTCATTCTTGTGTTTGAAAGTCAAATTTTCTTTTCAGCTCTGGTCTTTTCATCAAGAATGCTTGAAAGTCCTCTATTTCATTGAAAAACCAATTTTCCCCCTGGAATATTATACTCAGTTTTGCTGGGTAGCTGAATCTGGGTTTTAGTCCTAGTTCCTTTGACTTCTGGAATATCCTATTCCATGCCCTTCGATCCCTTAATGTAGTAGCTGCTAGATCTTGTGTTATCCTGATTGTATTTCCACAATATTTGAATTGTTTCTTTCTAGCTGCTTGCAATATTTTCTCCTTGACCTGGGAACTCTGGAATTTGGCCACAATGTTCCTAGGAGTTTCTCTTTTTGATCTCTTTCAGGAGGTGATCTGTGGATTCCTTGAATACTTATTTTGCCCTCTGGTTCTAGAATATCAGGGCAGTTTTCCTTGATCATTTCATGAAAGATGATGGATAGGCTCTTTTTTTGATCATGGCTTTCAGGTAGTCCCATAATTTTTAAATTGTCTGTCCTGGATCTATTTTCCAGGTCAGTTGTTTTTCCAATGAGATATTTCACATTATCTTCCATTTTTTCATTCTTTTGGTTTTGTTTGGTAATTTCTTGGTTTCTCATAAAGTCATTAGCTTCCATCTGCTCCACTCTCATTTTTAAAGAACTATTTTCTTCAGTGAGCTTTTGAACTTCCTTTTCCATTTGGCTAATTATGCTTTTTTAAAGCATTCTTTTCCTCACTGGCTTTTTGAGCGTCTTTTGCCAATTGAGTTAGCCTATTTTTCAGGGTGTTATTTTCTTCAGCATTTTTTGGGCTCTCCTTTAGCAGGGTGTTGACCTGCTTTTCATCCTTTTCTTGCATCACTATCATTTCTCTTCCCAGTTTTTCCTCCACCTCTCTAACTTGATTTTCAAAATCCTTTTTGAGCTCTTCCATGGCCTGAGCCCATTGAATATTAATTATGGATGTTTGGGATACAGAAGCCTTGATGTTTACGTCTTTCCCTGATGGTAAGCATTGTTCTTCCCCATCAAAAAGGATGGGAGGAGATACCTGTTCACCAAGAAAGTAACCTTCTACAGTCTTATTTTTTTCCCCTTTTCTGGGCATTTTCCCAGCCAGTGACTTGACTTCTGATGTTCCTCTCCACACCCACCTGGCCTCCAGATCCTCCCAGCTAGCACTTAGGGGCTGAGATTCAAATGCTGCTTCCCAACCTTAGGGCTTCGATGGGGGTGGGGCTGCTATTCAGTGTGAGATTAAGGTCAGGTGCTCAGGTGGGGACAGGGCCACTACACACACACACACACACACACACACACACACACACACACACACACACACACACACACACACACACATGGCTCAGTTCCCTTAGGGGGTTTATGCAGAGACCTTCAGCAATGGATCCGAGCTCCTGCCTGCTTTGGGAGCCCCTGTCTGCTGCTGCCTCCACTGCTGCCTCCTGAGGGGGCCTGAGTTATGGGGACACCCCGCTCCCCTCTCAGAGAGCCAAAAAGACTCTCTCACTGACCTTTTGTGTCTGTGGGTGGAGGGACCTGCGCATCTGCTGGAGATTCTGTCCCTGAAGCCTGCTTGGATCTGCTCCCCCCGGTGCTGTGCGGCCAAGGAGGGCTAGGCTCTGCTCAGGGTCCAGTACATGATGGAGCTTTAGTGTTGGCTTTTCAGGTCTCTCTGGAACAGAAATCTCCTCCACTCCATTGTTCTGTGGCTTCTGCTGCTCCAGAATTTGTTGGGAGTTCTTCTTTACAGGTATTTTATGGGCTGTGGGTTTGGAGCTAGCATATGTGTATCTTTCTGCTCCACCATCTTGGCTCCTCCCCGAAAAGTCTATTTTTCAAAGCAACTAATGGAAGGCAAGATACTAAAAGGATGGGAGAAAAATATCAGTCTATCATTTTCCTCAAAAATGAGTGAGAGAACATCAATTATTGTCAGCCCATATGCATACTTTGCCACATATTTTAAATTTTAAGAGAATCATCAACCTATATATCAAGGGCATCCTTGATGATGGCATTGAAATAAAATAGTCTGGCTTTTGCAAATGATATTTCATGGTAGGTTACATTTTTACTATTGCATAACTGAGTGAAAGATGTAGTGCATTTACCCCTATGTCATTCTCCCTTCTTTCCCAAGGAGTTGCTGTTGAGTTGCTTCAGTACTGTCTGACTCTTCATGACTCTATTTGGGATTTTCTTGGCCAAAATATTGGAGTGATTTGCCATTTCCATCTCCAGCTCACTTTACTGATGAGGAAATTGAGGTAACAGGGTTAAATGACTTGCCTAGGGTCACACAGTTACTAAGTGTGTGAGACTGAATTTGAAGTTAAATACTGGAATAGTTTGCCATTTCCTCCTCCAGCTCATTTGACAGATGAGGAAATTGAGGTAAACGAGGGTAAGGGACTTGTCCAATGTCATACAGTTAGCCTGAGGCTGAATTTGAACTCAGGAAGATGAGTCTTCTTGATTGCAAGTCCAGTGTTTGATCCACTCTGCCACCTAGCTGCCCTTCTCAAGGAGTTTAGTATATGGCTATATCTCCACCCCAACTGCTCTCTTCATACTAGGTGACCTCAACATATATACTCTCTTAAACAAATTGGTTTTTCCAAGACCTCAGTCTCTTCAGGTCCAATAATCTACACTTCTATTCCATTGTACACGTGATGGGACAGTCACACCAGTAGTTTCACCCTGACTCATAAGTATTCTAGTTCCATGGTCAAGAATTCTGAAATTCCTTTATCTGACTATCTGATCATTGCCTATACTTCTTCCATAGGAAACCAATTCTTTGCCCTCATTGTGACCTCTGTTCCTCCCTACCCCTCAGTTATCCTGCCTAGTTCAGTGTTATGGTATCTTTTCCTCTTGAATTCTTTGGCCTCTTGTCCTGTCATTGCTCATGCCTTACCAAACCACAAAAGTCATTCCCTTTTTTAGAAATTATTTTCCATTTTTATTCTGAATTTAATAAATGGCAAATAGTCTCTCCATGTCTTTCCAGTAAATTAAGTTTGCAAAGCCCCTTACAAATATTTTGTCATTTCATCCTCCTGACAACCCAGGGAGGTTCATGCGATTACTGTCCCCATATTATAGATGGGGGAACTGGAACAGACAGAGGACAAGTGACTTGCTGAGAGGTATAAAACTCTTAAGTGTCTGAGGCTGGATTTGAACTTGGATCTTTTTGACTCTGGGCCCAGCACTCTGTCTACTAAACCACCTAGCTGCTTCTGAGGTATACAGCTTGTTTTTCTCTTAAAGTGCATAAAGACATCAACCTATAGATTTCAAAGCTGTCATGCTTGTTTATGATTCTTTCTGACCTTCCTTCAGTTTTCTGCTTAAAAAAATAGATATCTCAATGACCTTCCCTCCCTACCTCCAATCCTGCTCCTATATCACTGTGCCTTTTCATCCCCCCTCCCACTGAGGAAAAAGAGAAAGACAAAGCCCTTATAACAAATATGCGGAGTCAAGGAAATCACATTCCTACATTCATTCATTCAATAATTGTAAATACCTACCAGGCATTGTGCTAAGCACTGAGGTTACAAAAAAGAGGCAAAAGACAGTCACTGCTCTCAAAGAGCTTGCAGTCATATATGTATATGTATATATGTGTGTGATATACACAGATTCAGGATATATAGGAAATAATTAACAGAGAAAAGGCACTGGAATTAAGAGGGGTTTAAGAAGGAATTTCAGATCATCTTATTTGTCTCCTGAGGATTCTGTATGTGGGTGAAGAAGCAACAGCTAGAACCAAACATGAAACAACTGATTGGTTTAAGATTGGAAAAGCAGTATGTCAAGGCTGTGTATTGTCAACTTATTTATTTAACTTACACGCATCATATGAAATGCCAGGCTGGATGAATCAAAAGCTGGAATTATGATGAAATATCAACAATCTCAAATTTGCAGGAAAAGGAACTAAAAAACCTCTTGATAAAGGTGAGAGAGTGTAAAAGCTGGCTTGAAGCTCAACATAAAAAGCCAGAGCACTAAGATTTTGGCAACTGGTTGTATCACTTCCTGGAAAATAGAAGGAGAAGACATGGAAACAACGTTGGATTTTATATTCTTGGGCTCAAAGAACATGACATATGGCAACTGTAACTATGAAATTAAAAGACACTTGCTCCTTGGAAGGAAAGCTCTGGCAAATCTGGAGAGCATACTAAAAACAGACATGTCACCTTGCTGACAAAGGTTTATGTAGTCAAAGCTATGGTTTTGCTAGTAGTAATGTAAGAGTGGATTACAAGGAAAGCTGGGTGCACTCAATTGACTCAAAATGTCATGCTAAAGAAGACTTTTGAAAGCCTTTTGGACAGCAAGGAGATCAAATCAATCAATACTTAAAGAAATTAATTCAAGCTATTTATTGGTAGATCAATTACTGAAGGTGAAGCTGAAATACTTTGGCCACGCAATGAGAAGATGGGACTCGTTGGAAAAGACCCTGATTTTGGGAAAGATTGAAGGCAAAAGGGAAAAGGGATGGCGGAGGATGAAATGAATAAACAGTATCATGGAAGCAATGAATATGAGCTTGCACAGACTTTAGGAGATAGTGGATAGAAGGGCCTAGCATACTGTGGTGCATGGGATCACAAAGAGTCAAATATGACTGAATGACTAAACAGCAACATAGAGAAGACTTCCTATAGAAAGGAAGATTTAGACTGGAATTTAAAGGAAGGTTAGTTGTTGGAATGGAGGAGGAACAGTGCCCCCAAAATGGGTGACAGCCTGAGAAAATGCCCAGAGCTGAGAGATGGAATGACATGTCCATAGAACAATGTCACTTGACTGAAGTATACCTGTTGGGAAGTAAGGTATAAGAAGAATGGAAAGGGAAAATGGGACCAGGTTATGAAGAGCTTT
Source organism: Notamacropus eugenii (assembly GCF_028372415.1). Classification (NCBI taxonomy): domain Eukaryota; kingdom Metazoa; phylum Chordata; class Mammalia; order Diprotodontia; family Macropodidae; genus Notamacropus; species Notamacropus eugenii. The sequence goes on along the minus strand of NC_092872.1, from coordinate 134,622,341 downwards.
TAATGAGTAAGTATTTTGTATTTGCTCCTGAAGGGAATAGAAAGCCATTAGAGTTTATTAAGTAGGGAGGTGATAGGATGAAACCTGTGTTTTAGGAAAATCACTTTGGTAGGTGAGTGGAGAATGATTTGGAGTGCAGAGAGATCTAAGGCAGGCAGATCCACCAGCAGACCATTGCTGTAATCAGCTTGCAAAGTGATGAGCACTTGCCCTAGAGAAGTAACATTTTTCATTTCTCAAAATGTGTGTCTTGTTCTGTCCCTTGGGGCCATCAGCTCTCTGTCAAGAGGTGAGTAGGTAGCATGATTTGTCATCAGTCCTCTGGAATCATGGCTGGACATTGCATTGATCTAAGGTCTCACATCTTTCAAAGTTATTTTTTCTTTATAATGTTGTTATTTTATAAATTGTTCTTCTTTTTCTGCTCACTTCCCTCTATCTGTTCACACAGGTCTTCTCAAGCTTTTCTGAAACTATTCACTTCATCGCCAGTGGTGGTTTTGTTCTTCTTACCACAAGGTTCCCTTGCCCCTTTGTTGGTGACCTAAGGCAAAGCTCTATTTGTCCCATGCTAAGTTATGACTCTGGCTTAGGACTTAACATTTCCTCAGTATAATGGGGGTGAATCTGGTATTGCCCTGAGATTCACAGAGGTCTGAGAGTGATTGGGGAGTGAAGGACCTCTCAATTTACAAAAATATGACATTTACTCATTCTTAGGACTCAGATGTTGGAGTAGGTCTTAGACTTTGGATGGTTGAGAATGTCAAGATAAAATATTCTGAGGGAGAAGAGGAAACATCTCAGTGGGCATAATGGGAAGGTACTAATGTCCTGTAGAATCATTAAGCTGTTGGACCTGTAAGAGATTTTAGAAATTTTCCAGTCCAACCCCCTCATGTTACAGAGAAGGAAATTGAGTCCTGAAAGGGAACCAATTTCACCTCCCTGTCTCCAAAAGGAGCTAGTTCAGTGCTGCTGAGGATACTTAGACAGAATATGATATTATTAAATGCTTGATTAAGGATAGGAAAGGAAGGAGCCATTCCCAAAATATAAATGGAATTTTATATCTTCCCCAGCCCTTAGCACAATGCATTGCCTAATTAGGCACTTGATAAATATTAGTGAAGTTGCACTGAAATGTGACAAATAAGATGAAATGTAACAAGAGTACATATGAACTGTTGCATTTGGGTGGGAGAAGATTGAGACCTCTGATTTCATCAGTAAAGAAAACTTAGATTATTAACTCATTTATGGTTTTGTTTTTAGTGTTAGAGAGTTCCCCAAGAACAATGAGAAGGGGTCAGCCAGTGAGTACATGCAGGAAGCAGAAATTGAACCCAGATCTTCAAAACTCTAAGGCTGACTTCCTCTCTACTATGCCATGCTAGCAATTCACACACGTATATATATATATATATATATATATATATATATATATATATATATATATATATATATATATATATATATATATATATATATATGTATGTATGTATGTATGTATGTATGTATGTATGTATGTATGTATGTAAGTATGTATGATTAGGCCAGATGAACACCTAACAATTCCATTTTATTTCTGGTTCTAGGTTCTGCCTGTTTTTATTTTTCAAGCTATCTCTTTCTCTCTGTACATCTCTGTCTCTGTCCATTTTCCCCTCTGTTTCTCACTTTGTTAGCATTTCCTCCTCTCAGTACTGAGCTCTGCACACTTTCCCAGCCATGTCCTCTCTCCATACCCCCAATGCTAAGGATTCATTTTGCATGTATCTTGTTTTTGTTTCCTGGACACTCTATCTAAGTTTCTTGAGGGCTTATTGTTGTATTTTCATCACTGGTGCTTAATATAATTCCTGGCACATATAAAGTGCTTAAGAAATGCTTGTTGATTGATTGATTAATCGAGCAGAGTGGCTCCCAAGGACATCAATCACTGTAGTCCCATCACATCCATGAAGCAGTTTCTGGACCAATAGTTTTTCTCCCCCTATGCTATTCTCCTTAGTGGGTGTTTTTGAAGCCTCAGGAGACTGATAAATTGCTACACGACCTGCTGAAAAGAGGTATTTGGGCTTCAGGGTCTATGCCACTATTCTCAGCTTCTCATTCCATCATCCCCTCTCCTGCCTTTCTGTTCAGAGTGATTCTCTGTCTTTGTGACTTACAAATTAGGATCTCTCTCCATCTGCGTGTTTCAGTGACAGCCATCAGATGGCTGGGCCTGGTTTTTATAGTAACTCATTAACCTCTTGCCGTCCTATAATTAAGAAAGCATTTAATTGCCTTTTCTCAAGCCATAATATGAGTGACTAAGACAGCTTGATTTTTTCATTTGAGCAGATTTATATGTAGGGCTGGAGCCTGAACAACTCGGCGTGGTGTGAATCAGGATGAAGTGAATTTTCATTGCTGCTTGAGTTTGCTATTTGGAAGGAAGGATGGATAAATTGATGGATGGCAGGGAGGAGGGTAAAACATAGAACTGTGGACTGTCAGAGCTACAAGGAACCTTAGTGATCACCTAGTCCAAGCCTCTCCTTTTACAAATGAAGGCTTGAGGTTCTGAATGGTGAAGAGACTTGCCTGTGGTCATGCAACTAGTTATTAGTAGAGCTGGAAATAGAAGTCAGCTCCACTCACTCTGATTCTGGTTCTCTTTCCAACATACCAAGCTGCTTTGCTAGTGTTATAAAGCGGACAGTGTTTCAAACCCATGGCACATAGTATTTCCTATTTATCCCTAGAAATATACGTATGTCTTAGAATGGAATAGAGGTGATCCTGGACCCTAGAAAACTAGACTGATGGATCTGCAATATCTGGAATTTTTTCAGGATGACTTTTCTAACCTCTTTTAATTCTAGTGCATTCCCTATTGTTTCCTATCTATACCATATATAGCTTGTTAATGTACATTTATTTACACATTGCCTCCTTTGTTAGATTGTGAGCTCTTTGAGGGCAGGAACTTTCTTCTGCTTCTTTTGTACCCCCAGGACTTAGCATAATGCCCAGCACATAGTAGGCGCTTAATACATGTTTGTTGGTTGATTTATTGGAAAGCCACCCTGAGTACAAAGGCCTTGAGTTTGAGACGGGTTATGGAATGTATGTCTGTCATCCAAGGACTAGCTTAGCTAAGAGCAGAGAGATTCATTACCAGAAGGTTAACCACAGAACTATCAATTGTTTTTTCCTTGGTGATGCATGAGATGCTCCAGAGCTGAAAATAGCCCTCAGTCTCTAGCAGTTCTCTTTTTTCAAAATGGTAGCAAAGGGCATTGGATACTCAGAACCACACAAAGCAAACAGCAGTTTGCTTATGTATGAATAGAAAATATGTTTGGTTATGAATTAATATATCTACCTTTATAGTCCTGAAAAACATTTTGCTAAATAATACTCAGTAACAGTTGTATTAGGAAAGGGAAGCATGAGATGGTAAATGATTTGTTCCAAATGGCATAGTCAGACATTGACAGAACTGGGAGCAGTGCGTAAACTTCTCTTGCTCTTAAATTATGTTGAAAAAATCAGGCAATGCTGAACTGTTTGACTGGCATGTTCAGGTAAATTCTGCTACAGCTGTGATAGCATACTTTAGTTAGCTAACTGTGACTGGTCCTTTGTGACTACACCTCAAAAGGGTTAGACAAGACAAGAAGATCTGAGTTTGAATTCTGTCTTAGATCCTCAATTAGCTGTGTGACCCTGGGAAGATCACAACTTTTCTCACTCTCAGTTTATTCATCTGTAAAATGGGTATAAGAACACACATCTACATGTGGGGATCAAATACAATAGCATATTCAAAGTGCTATGTAAATGCTATTAGTATTATTATAATATTATTTCCTGACTCAAATGTGACTAAAATGTGAAAAATATCTAATTTCCTACTTCAAACGGCTATGCCTTCTGTAGAGGCAATTAAGCACATTCATATTACCTTCTCTCCTGTCCCTGGTAGACAGAGAGTCTAGTGTCCAGAGAATTTGAGTCATTTTGGGAGATCAATGGCAAGATGAAACAATGTGAGCACATCTCATTAGATAAGAGTATGTCCTTCTATCTTGGATGCTTGTAATATGAATAGTTCTAACCACTTGTGTGTGTTTAATATGTTATGGGTTGTCCCCACAATGGGGATAGAGAGTCATAAAGCCAAGGAAGTACAAGGAGATCACTGGAAATAAGTAATAAGGAGAAGTAAGGCAGGTAGTGAAATCAGTCCATCAACAAACATTTATTAAGCTCTTATTGTGTTTCATAAGATATCCTAAGCATTGGGGATACAAATATAAGGAAAATGAAGGAAAGTCCTTACCCTCAAGAAACTTATATTTTATTGGGGAAAGATAGTATGTCAAGGAAAGTTGAAAGGGGGAAGGGAGGTGAAAGTACCTAAGAGGTGGCTGTGAAATCTGGAGAATCAGAAGCAGGACTTGGAGAGGAATGAATGATGGTTGAACTGGGGTCCTTCCTCAAAATAGAGATTCTAAGAAGAATTTGCCAATGGGAGAAGGAGGTTACATGGGTAAAGGAATGTTCTGGATTGAGAAGGCAGTGGAGGCATGGTAGAAAAGAAAAGATAGTCAGAAACTGAGACAGTGTCAAGTTTTAGAAGTCAAATCAGCAGAATCAGAGGGAAATAGAAAAGATAATCAATAATTATATTTCTGCTGCCTGTGGATCACTTGTATCTTTCTGTCTGTATTGGTTATGACAAGAATGTAGTTATTGCTTGTTAAAAGTAGCTGAACAAATTGCATTGCCTTATATCCAGAAATTAAATTTAATAAGCATTTATTAAATGCCTACTACTGGCACCATGATGCTGTGGGTTCAGTGATCAAAATAAAAATGATATCTGCCCTCTAGAAGCTTATAGCTTATAGCCCATCCTAAGCACATTATGCTTTACTTTGGAAGCTCCAGTGACTGATCCCTCAGAACAAAGAGTGGGCCAAAACTCTTGACAGATATTAGACAAAAGAGTTGTGAAAAAGAGGATGAAAAACTCTTGTTTCAAACTAATATGGACTTCCAGGGGAATTTTCCAGTTACCTGCAGAGAGGGTGCTATGTTTTATTTTTTTTTTTAATTTCTATCACTACTGAATAGCCTTTGTACGAGTACAAAATGCAAATTGGTCACCATCCTAAAAGAGAAAGTGGAAGGACTATAGGAAGTTATAGGGTCACAATTCATTCTGTAAAGGACATTAGAGATCATTCTGGGAAATTTCTTCATCTTACAGATGAGAAATTAGGGTCCAGAGCAGTGAAGTGACTTGCCGTAGGTCATGTTTGAATGAAGATCCACTGACTCCCCATCTAGCACTTTACTATATCATGATGCATGCCTGTCCAGGTAATCAAAGGGAATGAAGTATTCCTTGCATGAATGAAAGAAATGCTTTAAGGAAGAAACAAGAAAAAGAAGATATGAAGAGACAGGGGAATTCTTACCTACACCAGGAGGATAATGTGTAAAAAATGTGACATTGGGAGGGAAAGGAAGAAAAAGGACCCTTGGGTATCTGGAGTTACAAAATGCTGGACAAAACCTTTATACCTTAGGAACAGAGGTAGTACCTTCATTACTGCTGCTGATTACTGGTAAGGAATTCCAAAGAGAACCAGAGTCTTGTCTGAGAAAGGGATTTGAACTTTCAAGTGCTGGCTTAAAATAGAGAAATACACTCATAGATTCATAGTGATGGGTTCTTGGCCAGGGGTGGAGTAAATTTAATGAAGAGTAGAAAAAAACATTTCACAGGAGTCTTGAAAATATCATCAAGAGGACTTCAGACTGAGAGGAAAAAAGATAGGATAAAAATGTGCACATAGCCCTGCCAAGCCTGGACTCATTATAGAATAGAAGGTATAGCACAGGAAGAAGGATGCCAGAAGAGCGGGCCAGTAATTCATGGTGCACAAGACCCAAGAAAAGAAGCAGCAATAAAGCTTTAGATCTCTTTATAAAGTTTGATAAAGCACAGGAAGGAACAGAGTGAACTAAAGACTCTAGCACAAGGAAGGAAATTAACTTTTTATGTAGTAATGAGGCTGGGTGGGAAAGTATTATAAGTTTTTTAAAAAGACTCAAGTGAGAGAATCTTGTAACCTGAAGGAGGAAAATGTGGAAGAGAGTATTTGATTGATAATCAACAGAGAGAAAAAGATCAGTAATATTGTTATTACAGTATATTACAGACAATCTGGACAAAAGGAGAAATTGGATGAGTTTAGGAAATGAATGATCAACCAGGTATGATATTTTTATGGTAGATACTTCAGGTCTAGATTCTTGCCAGAATTCTCCTCTGCCAAAGTAGATCACTTGATAAATTTGTAACTGAATAATCTATCATTCTTTTAAAAAATTAATTTTTCCTTAATTGTATGCAAAACAGTTTTTAACATTAATTTTACAAAATTGAGTTCCAAATAATCTTCCCCTCCCTTCCTGCTTTTTGAAAGGGCAAGCAATTTGATATAGATAATCTATCATGCTATATATAGATATGTAGATATAGATGATCTATATGTAATCTAATCTGATATAGATAAACAATCATTCTTTAAGAGATGGTGGAAAGTCACATGGAAAATGGATATTCTGGATAAGATTCTGACAAACAAAGAAGATTTGTTGCTAAAACAGAAATGATTGAAACCCCTTAGGAGCAAGTGAACGTGCCATCTTAGAGTTCCTGATAGAGCAGGAGAAGAAAGCCAAGCATAGTTTTATGGACATCATGCTTTCCCTCTGCCCCTACCATTACTATCATCTGCTTGGGATCAAGAGAGAAAGTCTGTGAGTAGAAGTGATGCAGCCTGACCAACAAGATAGAGGACTAAATGCTTAGTCCAGTCCTGACAAAATCTTAAAACTCTTAACTTAAAAGTTATGTGCAAGAAGCAATTACAGATTTCTTCCCAGACCAAGATACCAGGAAGTCTAATGAAGTAACAACCTTATAAATAAATAGCAGAGAAGGCTAATTCCAGATGTGCTCACTCTGCACCCCCTCCCCAACCTGCTCTTAGCTCAGGTAGAGTGATGCAACTGTACCCATGAGCTTTTGCTCTGGGATCCACTCAGCAATTTTCTTGCTGTTATTGAGGCATATGCCAAATCACTCTGCTTCTTCCCTTACCTCAACACTCTGTGTCTGAAAGTAGCAGATTTCAATGTGTGAACCTCTTTTCTTTCTCCTCCCCCATTCAGTGCAAAGGAAGTGGAGAGCTAGGAAAACAGAAACATGCTGTGCCTGGGGTAGCAATATACTGCATTGCAGCAGCACTCAAATAGTGAACTAAAGAAAAACAACAACTGGGGCAGGGCATCAGTGTGGGGCTCTACCTGTCCTCAAAGAAAAGGGACAGACATCCAAATGGGACCAGTTCTTTTTCCCACAAAGTTATTTGGAGCAAGGACTGAGGATGATGAAAAGTAGATTCCTCAATGTGGGAGGAGGCTGAGACAACTCTAAGATCCAGCCCTGAGGGACCCACTATCAAAGGGAAAGAGCCAGAAAATGAAAAATAGGGAAATGTAAGGAAAAAGTACTGAAATTATCAAAGAGTTCAATAGAAAGAAAACTCAGTTAAAAACTTTGAGTGCAAGTAAATCAACAGATTAATGGTTTGTCAGGTCTGATTCTAAATTGTTTTCCAGAATGGTTGAATGAATTCAATGATCCACCAACAGTATATTAATATGACTGTTCTCCCATACCCCCTCCAACAATTGTAATTTTCCTTTTTATTTGTAATATGTTACTATTTTTTCTAAATTATTCCAAACACAACTTAGTGACTAACTTTTTAATACTCTACTCAGTACGACTTGAATTTGCCTTCTTTGTGTTATCTTCATTTATCCATCTGATTTTCTAATCCAATATGAAATATTCAGTTTTCCTTAGCTTGACTATGCAACTTATTAATTTGTCTGCATCTAGTACTTCCCTTGCAGTAAACTCAAATCAACAAACATTTATTAAACACTTGCTATATGCCAAATCACTGTTTTAAGTTCTGAGGATGCAAAGTAATGCAAAAAACAGTTCCCACTCTCAAGTAGCTCAGTCTAATGAGGGACAAAACATGCAAACAACTAAGTACAGCAAACTATATACAGGATGGGACTTGGATGAAGCCAAGGAAACCAGGAAACAGATATGAGAAGGGAGAAAATTCCAGGCATGGGGAACAGCCATAAAAAACCCCCAGAATTGGAGACAAATCCAAAATGGTGGAGTAGAGGCAGGAAGTCACTTGAGGTTTCCTAACATTCTCCTCTAAACAACTTTAAAATAATTCTTCAAATCAAATCTGGAGCAGCAAAACCCACAAAATGTCAGGATGAAACAATTTTCTAGTCTAACACAACTTAAGATGTCATCATGAATGGTCTCTCGCACTGGGCGTGATGGTTTGGCTTGGATGAATGAGTGAGTCAAAGAATAAAACATAGAAATAAATAATTTCATGAAAGAGACTGACAAAAATTAGACAATATGCAAAAATTTATGAAATGGAGCCAAAGCAGTATTTCGGGGAAAATTTATATCTTTAAACAATTAGATCAATAAAATAGAGAAAATGAATTGAGTGTGCAACTTAAAAAAACTGGGGAAAAACAAATTAAAAATCTCCATTTAAGCACCAAATTTGAAATCCTGAAACTCAATAGAGAGATTAATAAATGTGAAAGTAAGTAAACCATTGAACAAAAAAATAAAGGTTGGGGCTGGTTTTATGAAAAAAAAAACCAATAAAATAGACAAAACATTGGTTAATTTGATTTAAATAAAGACGAAAACAAATTACAAGCATAAAAAATGAAAAGGGTGAATTCACCACTAATAAAGATGAAATGAAAGCAGTTAGGAATTATTTTGCCCAATTATATGCCAATAAATCTAACAGTCTAAGTGGAATGGATGAATATTTACAAAAAATATAAATAGTTCAGATTAACAGTAGAGGAAATAGAATATTTAAATAAACCAATCTTAGAAAAATAAATTGAGTAAGTCATGACTCATCTTCCTAAGAAGGAATCTCCAAGACCTGATGGATTGACAAGTCATTTCTACCAAACATCTCTAGAACGATTATATAAACTGGGGCAGCTAGGTGGTTCAATGGATAGAGCACCAGTACAGGAGTTAGGAGAACCTGAGTTCAAATCTTACCTCAGACACTTGATACTCACTGGCTATGTGACCTTGGGCAAGTCACTTAACCCAATTGCCTCATCTTGGGTCATCTCCAGTCATCCTGATGCATATCTGGTCCCTGGATTCAGATGACTCTGGAGGAGAAGTAAGGCTGGTGACCTGCACAGCCCTGCTTCACTCAAAAACAAAGTCAAGTGTAAGTCATGTCATTATTTCTCTGATGGAATGGTCTTCTTTGGCAACAAAGGGTGAACACACACACACACACACACACACACACAGAAACTATTTGGAAAAATAGGCAAAAAAGGAATCCTACCAAATTCTTTTCATGACACAAATATGGTGCTGATGCCTAACCCAGGAAAAGCAAAAATAGAGAAAGAAAACTATTAAGAAATTTCCCTAATAAATATTGATGAAAAAATTTTAAACAATATACTAGCAAACAGATCACAATGATTACATATTATAACTGGGTGGAATTTATACCAGGAAGGCAGGACTGGTTCAATATTAGGAAAATTGTTAGTATAATTGACCATATCAATAACAAAACCAACAAAAGTCATACAATTATCTCAGTAGATGCAGAAAAAGCTTTTGATAAAATATAACACCAATTCCCATTAAAAACTCTAGAAAGCATAGCAATAAGTGAAAATTTCCTTTAAATACCTAAAGCCATCAGTAAGCATTATCTGTAATGGGAATAAACTGGAAGCCTTTCCAATAAGGTGAGTGGTAAAGCAAGGATGTCTGTTATCACTATTATTATTCAGTATTTTACTAGAAATGCTAGCTATAGTAATAAGAAAAGAAAGAGAAATTGAAGGAAACAGAATAGGCAATAAGGAAACAAAACTGTCACTCTTTGCAGATGATATCATGGTATCCTTAGAGAATCCTAGAGAATCAACTAAAAAAAACTAGTTTAAACAATGAATACATTCAGTAAAGTTGCAGGTTATAAAATAAACCCACATAATGCATTAGCATTTCTATATGTTACCAATGAAACCCAGCAGGAAGATATAGAAAGAGAAATTCCATTTAGAATAACTGTAGACAGTATAAAATACTTGAGAATCTACCTTCCAAGACAAACCCAGGAACTGTATGAACACAAATACAAAACACAAATAAAGTCAGATCTAAGCAATAAGAGAAATATAGAATGCTCACAGGTGGACTGAGCCAATATAATAAAAATGACAATTGTAGCTAAACTGGTTTATTTATTCAATATCATACTAATAAAATTACCAAAGAATTTTTTTATAGAGCTAGAAAAAGTAGTAACATAATTCATCTAGAAGAACTAAAGATCAAGAAGATCAGGGGAATCAATGAAAAAAAATGAGAAGGAAGGTGACCTAGCAGTATTGAATCTCAAACAGTATTGAAAAGTGGTTATCATCAAAACAATGCGTTATTGATTAAGAAACAGAGTGGTGGATCAGTGGAATAGATTAGGTATGCAATATACATTAGTAAGTAACCATAATAATCTAGCATTTGGTAAGCCAAAAGATCCAAGTTTTGGGGGTAAGAACTCAACATTTGACAAAAATTGCTGGGAAAACTGGATTGTATTTTGACAGATAGTATGCATGGACCAACATCTTACTCCATATACTAAGTTAAGGGGAAAATGGATACATGATTTAGACATAAAGGGTGATAGCATAAACAAATTGGAGGAACACAGAAAATTTACCTTTCAGATCTATGGATGAAGGAAGAATTTATGACTAAAGAAGAGATGGAGAGCATTATGGGATATAAAATAGATAAGTTTGATTACATTAAATTTTTTTTGCATAAGCAAAACCAATATAACTAAGATTACAGCAGGAAAGCAGAAAGGTGGGAAAAATTGCACAGCATGTTTCTATGATAAAGTCCTCTTTTCTCAAATATATAGAGAACTGAGTCAAATATATGAATGCAAGTCATTCCCCAATTGATAAATGGCCAAAGGATAGTTGAAAGGATAGTAGGAAAACAGGCAGTTTTCATAATAGGAAATCAAAACTATCTATAGTCATATGAAAAAAATGCTCTAATTCACTATTGATTAGAGAAATGCAAATAAAACCACTCTGAGGTATCACCTCACACCTATCAGATTGGCTAATATGACAGAAACTGAAAATGACAAATGTTGGAGAGGATGTGGAAAAATTGGGACACTACTGTACTGTTGGTGGAGTTGTGAACTGATCCAACTATTCTAGAGAGCAATTTGGAGCTATACCAAGGGTTATAAAACTGTATACACCTTTTGACCCAGCAATGCCACCACTAGATCTGTATCCCAAAGAAATCAAATAAAGAGGGAAAGAACCTATAGGTATAAAAAAATTATAGCTCTTTTGTGATGGCAAAGAATTAGAAAGTAAGAGGTTGGCCATCAACTGGGGAATGGCTGAAAAAGCTGTGGTCTAGATTGTGAAGGAATATCATTTTGCTATAAGAAATAATGAGCAGAATGGCTTCAGAAAACACTGGGACCATAGATGATGCAAAATGAAATGAGCAGAACCAGGAGAACAACACTGTACAAAGTAAGCAATATTGCATGATGGCCAACTACTATGAATGACTTAGCTATTCTGATGAATACAATGATCCAAGACAATTCCAAAGGATTTATGATGAAAAAAATTATTCACCTACTGAGAAAGAACTGATGGAGTCTGAATGCAGATCAAAGCATACTTTTTAAAAATTTCTTTATTTTTCTTGCATTTTTTGGTTTACGTTTTCTTTTGCAATATAGCTAATATGGAAATATGTTTTGCAAGACTGCACTTGTATAATCTATATCAAATTACTCACTTTCTCAAGGAGTAGAAGGAAGAAGGGAGAAAATTTGGAATTCAAATTTCAAAAAAATAAGGTTAAATTATTGTGTGTGTAATTAAGAAGTAGTTAATGAAATAAAATATTTTTAAAATGAAAGAAAACTGGAAGATACAGAATTTTTTGGAAGGAAAAGTTAAGGCAGTCACTGGATCATGGAGTATGTGGAGGGGAAAAAGTATAAGAAGACAGGAGAGGCAGGAAAGGATCAAGTTATGAAGACTTTAATAATCAGACCTCGAGGGAAGGTCTGCAGTGAGCAGGTAGAGTGATTAGACCTATGCTTTAGTAAGATCAGTTTCATAACTGAGTGGAAGATGGACTGAAGTGGGGTCAAACTTGAAGTAGTGTAAAGAAGAAAACCATAAAGTACTGGGTCAATTCTTTGACATCTACGGGTCAACAATTATTCAAAAACATAGTTCACAAACTCCCGGTGAAGTTTTAACTTACTAGTCATCCAGAAGACATGATTTATTCAAAGCAAAGGCATTTAATGAAATAAGATCCTAGTAAGAAAAGTAATAATATAACATTCCCCACCCTAACCCTCATAAAACTGAGGCACACTCTACTACAAGTATATACATTATCAGTGGAAAGGGGATGAACATATTTAAGGAGCATGTGTCTGTGCATGTATACATGTCAGAGCACATATGTGAGGGGACATACACATGGGAAATATGTAGCCAAGATACATGTGTGACTAATGCAGGGCTGCTACTGTTTCCTGCTGGGTCTAATCCTCCCAGATCTATCCACTCTGGAACTTGCATGAGTTCTAGTCTCTTTGAGGTATATGTTCTCTGCCAGGTAGTCCTCTGCTGACCTCATTGTCTGTTCCATTAAGTTCACAGTTATGGAGTTTCTCTCTACTAACAGTTTCTGACTTCACTTGTACTCTTAGATCTCCTTCTCTTATAAGAGGGAGAGTGAATTTTGACCTCCTATTCCTTAGTGTAGAGCCCAAAGGCTTAAATTCTAGCAATTTTCAGACCCTACTGCATTCAGTCAGATTACTTTTTCTCCTTAGGAAAGTAATCTGTCAATCTCCAGAGCCTTATTTGTGTTCAGCTTTTCTCTCTGTACAGAGTGTCTTTGCCTGCAGAGGCATTCATCCAGGAAGTTAAGTGGAGCTCTAGATTGGAGAAATGCAAATGAAAGCAACTCTGAGATGTCACCTCATACCTACCTTACTGGCTCATATAACAAAAACAGAAAAACAACAAATGTTGAAGGGGATTAAATTAAATTAAATCTGTCTTTGAATATCTGTGCTCACTAAGAATAACATCGTTGCTCCTGGCCCTTCTCTGATTTAGGATTAGAATGTCTCCCTTAAATCCTATCAATTCCTTACTGCCAGCCTGTGCCCCATTAAAAATCACTTTTCAGATCTGTCTTTTATCCAGTACCTCTCTGAGTCTGAGGCCCTGCAATGCCATAATGTCCTTTAGGTCTCCCATGCAAATGAAGAAAGGGAGAAAGGCAAGGACAAAGAACCCTAAAAGGAAACAGGGACCAACATTTCCTTTCATGTGAATCTTTTTATTCTAAATCTCTGCCTTCATTATATAGTTGCAAGGCTTGGCAACTAGCCTTCTAAGCTTCAAGCTTCCCTACAAAGGTATTATCCCTACTTAACACACTAGGAAACTGAGCTTCAAAGTGATCTCAGAATAGAGTACTAGGAGTATAGGGTAGAAGTTATTGGGAGGTAGGGCAAACAGAGAAGGTGGGGGTGGAATGGGGAGAGGGAGCATATAATATTGTTATATGTAGTGCTTAGGTATCTCATTGGATAGAGGGCTGGGCCTGGAGTGAGGAATCCCTGAGTCCAAATTTGACCCCTAACATTAATTGTGTGACCCTAGGCAAGTCACTTAATCCCTGTTTGCATCAGTTTCCTCATCTGTGAAATAAGGATAATAATAGCACCTCCCTTCCAGGGCTGTTGTGATGATCAAATGAAATAATATTTGTAAAATACTTTGCTCAGTGCTTGGCACGTAATAAATGGTATTATATATATATATATATATATATATATATATATATATATATATATACACACATACACATATACAGAGGGGTGTGTATGTGTACATGTGTGTGTGTACTGGAAGCCTTCCCTAATACATCTTAATTCTAGTGCCTTCCCTCTGTTAATTATTTCCTATTTATCCTGTATACAACCTGCTTAGTACATATTTGTTTGTATATTGTCTCCCCAATGATTTCTGGTTCCAGGAGTCAAGATGATGGAGTGTTCAATAACTGCTATCTCCCTCCTCTTGTTGACCTTCACTAGCCCAGAGATTATTTGCCCGGAAAAAACCCTGGAACAGAGAGAGAAACAGAAAGGGTAAACAGACTCTCAGCGCAGGGGTCTAGAAAGATCGCTATGGAGGGTTCCTCTTGCTGTGGCCAAAGGTGACCAGTGCAGAATCAGAGCCATCCCAGACAGGCCCACCTCAACAAACCAAATGAAGATTCCAAACTCTACGGGTGTGAAGCCAGTAACTGCCAACACCAGGACTGCAGGTGTGCCTCAGCACCCCAGTGGAATTGGAAAGACACTAGCACAGAAAGCTGAGCTTGCCTGTGCCCTAGCTCAGCAGAGAAACCTCCTGTGTCCAAACCACCCCTCCCCCACACTTAATGAGCTACCTCCAGGGTAACTTCGGGGAAACCCCAACAGACCTAACCAGCCACTACATTCAAACACTATCCAGCTCAGGACCAGGTAAGCTGCAGCATTTAATTTCTAGCTGAAAGAACCAGAGGCCACAACACAAAAAAGCCTCAAGTTTTAGTCACAAGAACTGTAGGGCAGAGCTCCCTGTGCCACAAAGACAGAGATCTACCTTAAAAGCCAGGAAAAGGGTTATTACCATGAGTAAAAAGCAAAGCAGAAAAGAAAAGACCATAGAATCTTTCTATGGGGACAAGGACCAAAAACACAAATACCACAAAGGTCAGCACTGAGACTGTACTCCCATCTGAAATTTCACAAGGGAATATGAGTGGGTCAGAAGAACTAAAAGCTTTCTTGGAAGAGCTGTGGAAGGATTTTAAAATCCAAATTAGAGAAACACAAGAAAAACTGACCAACGATTTTAAAATATGAAAAAAGAATTCACCGAAGAGAACAGCGCCTTATGAAGGAAAACTGGACAAATGGAAAAGGAGATACAAAACATAACTGGTGAGAATAACTCCTAAAAAGGAACAATTGGACAGATGGCAAAGGAGATGCAAAAGTTAATTGGAGAAAACAATTTAATAAAAAATAGAATTGGGCAAGTAGAAGCTAATGAATCTATGAGACATCAAAAATCAGTCAAACAGAATCTAAAGACTGAAAAGATAGAAGAAAATGTAAAATATCTAATTGGAAAAACAACTGACCTGGAAAATAGATCCAGGAGAGAAAATCTAAGGACTCTTGGGCTACCAGAAAGGGCTACTATGAAAAAAAAAGCCTGGACAATATCTTCCAAGAAATAATCAAGGAAAATTGCCCAGAAGTCCTAGATCCAGAGGGCAAAATAGTCATCAAAAGAATATTCCATTCACCTCCTAGAAGGGACCCCAAACTAAAAACACCAAGGAATATCATTGCCAAATTCCAGAACTATTGAGTGAAGGAGAAAATACTGCAGGCAACTAGAAAGAAACAATTCAAATATTGAGGAGCTACAGTCAGGATCACACAGGATCTTGCAGCTTCTATATTAAAAGATTGAAGGAATTGGAATACAACATTTTGTAAAGCAAAGGAGCTGTGATTACAACCAAGGATTAATTACCCATCAAAGTTGAGCATAATATTTCAGGCAAGGAGATGGACATTCAATGAAATAAGAGATTTCCAGAACTTCCTGATGAAAAGGCCAGAACTCAACAGAAAATTTGACCTTCAAACACAGGTCTCAAGAGAGGCATAAAAAGGTAAACAGGGGAAAAAAAACTTATTACACAATATGGGTAAACTGTTTACATCCCTGTAAGGGAAGATGATACTTCTTAATCTTGAGAATTCTATATTTATTAAGAAATGTAAAAGGGATATACATAGATAGAGGAAGTGAGTATAAATTAAATGATGTGATAATAACAAATGTGATTTAAGGGTGTGAAGGGATTGTAATGGGAGATGTGAAAAAGAGGGAGCAGAAAAAAATAAATTCCATCACAGGAAGAGGCACAAAAATATATTACAGTAGAGGGAAAGAGATGAGGGAGATGAGTATTGCTTGAGAGGTACTCTCATCTGATTGGTGCAACAAACTCAGTTAAGTACAGAAATACAACTAGCTCTATAGGCAATAGGAGGGGAAGGGGGAAAGAAAAGAGAGGGGAGGCTAAAAGGGAGGGAAGAAGTAGTAAGGGAAAAGGGGATTAAAAGGGAGGAGGGCTGAAAGAAGGGAGGGAAGACTGAGCGAGGCTGTGGTCAAAAATTAAAATCTATTGGGAAGGGGAAGGGAGAAGGGAGAACTAAAAGCATAAACAAGGGGAAAGGAGATGGATGGAAAGACACAAATAATAATCATAATTATGAATGTGAATGGGAAGAACTCTTCCATAAAACAGAGGTGGATAGCAGAATGGATTAAAAACCATAATCCAACAATACGTTGTTTACAAGAAACACATTTGAAAAAGGGAGATACACATAGGGTAAAGGCAAAAGGTTGGAGCAGAATTTATTGTGCTTCAGCTGATATAAGAAAAGCAGGGGTAGCAATCCTAATGTCAGAGAAAGCAAAAGCAGAAATAGATCTAATCAAAAGAGATAAGGAAGGAAACTATATCCTGTTAAAAGGCACCATAGACAATGAAGCAATTTCATTACTAAACATATATGCTCCAAGTGGTATAGCATCTAGATTCTTAGAGGAGAAGTTAAGGGAGTTACAGGAGGAAATAGACAGCAAAACTATACTAGTGAGAGACCTCAACCTCCCCCTCTCTGAACTTGATAAATCTAACCTCAAAATAAACAAGAAAGAAGTTAAAGAGGTGAATAGAACTCTAGATAAGGTAGATATGATAGATTTCTGGAGAAAACTGAATGGGGATAGAAAGGAATACACCTTTTTCTCAGGGGTATTTGGCACATATACAAAAACTGACCATGTACTAGGCCACAAAAACCTTACAGTCCAGTGCAGAAAGGCAGAGATAGTCAATGCATCCTTCTCAGATCACAATGCAATAAAACTTACATGTAATCAAAAGCCATGGAAACATAAACCAAAACCTAATTGGAAACTAAACAATCTAATCCTAAAGAACGAGTGGGTTAAACAACAAATTATAGAAACAATCAACAACTTCATTCAAGAGAATGACAATAATGAGACAACCTGAAAATTTTATGGGATGCTGAAAAAGCAGTTCTTACGGGAAGTTTTATATCTTTGAGCACCTACATGAATAACATAGAGAAAGAGGAGATGAATGAATTGGGCATGCAGCTGAAAAAACTTGAAAAAGAACAAATTGAAAATCTCTAAGTAAATACCAAATTAGAAATACTGAAAACCAAAGGAGAGATTAATAAAATTGAAATTAAGAAAACTATTGAATTAATAAATAAAACTAGGAGTTGGCTTCATGGAAAAACCAATAAAATTGATAAACCTTTGGTCAATTTGATTTAAAAAAAGAAAGAAGAAAACCAAATTACCAATATAAAAAATGAAAAGGGTAAACTCACTTCCAATGAGGAAGAAATTAAAACAATAATTAGAAACTACTTTGCCCAACTGTATGCCCATAAATTTGACAATCTAAATAAGAAGGATAATTATTTTAAAAGATACAAATAGCCCGGACAAACAGAAGAGGAAGTTGAATACTTAAATGACACCACCTCAGAAAAAGAAATCAAACAAGCCATCAATGAACTTCTTAGGAAAAAATCTCCAGTGCCAGATGGATTCTCAAGTGAATTCTATCAAACATTTAAAGAACAGTTAATTCCAATACTATACAGACTATTTGGGAAAATTAGGGAAGAAGGAATCCTCCTAAATTCTTTTTATGATACAAATATGGTTTTGATACCAAAACCAGGAAGAGCCAAAACAGAGAAAAAAAATTATAGACCAATTTCTCTAATGAATATAGATGGAAAAATTTTAAATAAGATTTTAGCAAAAAGAATACAGCAACTAATCACAAGAATAACACATTATAATCAGTTAGGATTTATACCAGGAATGCAGGGATAGTTCAATATTAGGAAAATGATTAACATATCAATAACAAAACTAACAAATCACATGATTATCTCAATAGATTTTATATTGTCTCCCCCATTACATTGTAAACTCTTTAAGGGCAGGGATTGTCTTTTGCCTTTTTATGTATCCCCACTGTTTAGTTCCTGGCACATAGTAGGCGCTCAATAAATGTGTGTGTGCATGATGGTATGTATATACATCCACATGGATGCAAGTACACATATATACATATACCCATATATTTGTATAAACATTTGTATATATATGAACATTTATATATGTATGTATACATAAATATGTTTATATGTAAGTATGTATATATACGTGTATATGTATATATCTATATCTATCTATCTGTCTATATATTATATATATATATATATATAGAGAGAGAGAGAGAGAGAGATAGGTATGTCTATCTGTCTATCTATTTGATCACTTATTATGTGCCAGGCACATGTAACTCAATTGTAAGCACTAGGGTTACAGATATAAGCAAACAAAAAAGTCTCTGCCCTCAAGGAGTTTATATTCTAATGGAGAAAGGCTATATATATATATATATATATATATATATATATGTATGTATATATGTGTGTATGTATATATCTATATCTATATATGACATTGAGGCAGGAGATAAGAAACATTTGGAATCTGGAACAAGATGAGGCAAAATAAATCATCATCATCATCATCATCACTAACATTTGTATAGCACCCACTATGTGTCAGACACTGTGCCAAATGCTTTACAAATATCTCATTTGATTCTCACAATGACCTTGAGAGATAGGTGCTATTATTATCCTCATTTTACAGATGAGGAAACTGAGGCAAATAGAGGTTAAATGACTTGCCCAGGATTACATAAACTATGCAGTGTCTTGGTTTGAATTTCACACCTAGCACTTTATTCACTGAACTACCTGTAGGCACCAATGACTGGTATCTTTTCCAAAATAGTGGTCCTAAAGAGGCAAATCTAAACAATATAAGGAAAAACTTCTTGAAAATTAGAGCTATCCAAAGAGTATGCTCTGGAAATTATAGATTTTCCCTTCACAGGGAGGACTGGACGACCACTTGTCAGGTCCTTTCCCACACTCAGATTTTGTAAGTGACTTGTCTATGGTCACACAGTAAGTTTCAGAGTCAGGATTCAAACCCAGATATCTCCAGACAACAAGTTGAATACCTTCTCCACAACATCACATTGTCTCTCAATTCAGTTCAGTTCAACAAGTGTTTAATAAGTACCTACTATGTGCCAGACATTGTCGTAGACTCTGAAGATTCAAAAACAAAAATGAAATCTCTACTTTAATTATATTTTACTGTATAGAAGCATGTTCAAAGAGAAGGAAATATAAAGTAGGCATAACAAAATTATGAAGTAACATGGAAAGGGAAGAACTCTAATAAATACTGGGATCAAGAAAGGTTCCTTGAAGTATGTGATGCTTAAGTCAAACCTCAGAGAGATTTAATCATTCCAGGAGGCAGAGGTGAGGAGCGAGAAGTGGAGATGGAATGATGCAAAGGGGGAAGATTAGCTATTCCAGTTTGTCCGGAACTAGTTATATAGGGAGAAATAACAATCAGTCCAGAAAGGCAGGTTGGAGTCGAATTGTTGTTACAGAAAGAGAGAAGAGCGAATTTCTGGGTTAATGGCTTCATCTGGAGAAGTGATCTTATCAGTACTGACCTGGTTTCATAAATTGACAGCTGTGATTATGTGCATCCCCCCTCCCCCTTGGGTACCCATACTCACGACTGGTCTTATATCCAAATGCTGTGACTGAAGGTAGTGCTGAAATGTCCACCTGTCCAAAAATATTTCCTTCACTACTCTGCTCCACTAGGGTGATTGAAATGTCCACCTTTAGAGTTACTCTTTATCAAAATGAACATGTATATTGCCTGGGGAAGGGTAAGCCACTAATGAATTAGCACTTATTAAAATATCAGCTTGGATTTATTTTCACATTGACAGGATGATAAATTTATAGTGGAAGACATGTTGGAGAAAAGAAAGGAGGAAATAAACATTTACTAAGTGACCACTATGTGCTAAGTGCTTTACAAATATCACCTCATTTAATTCTCATAATGATCTTGGGAGGCAGATGCCAGTATTATCTCTATTTTACAGGTGAGGAAATTGAAGTAGATGATTACTAAGTGTCTGAGGCTATATTTGAATTTGGGTCTCCCTGACTCCAGGGCCAATCTGTTGGACCACTTAGCTGTCCCTAGAGCTCATTTATAAATGAGGAAACTGAGGTCCATAGAAGATATACATCCATGAACACATGCATATATACAAGCCTTCGTTCACCACACAGATACACACATACCTATACAAAAACAAGGTCATACACACACTCACATTTATATACTTTCTTCCAACTTTGCTTGGGGTGTATGGGGTGTTCATGAAGGACTAGTAGCTCCAAGAAGCTGTAGTATACACAGTGACCACATCCTAGTTAAATCATCTCAGTAGACAACTAAACCAGGTTGAGAGTAACCCACACATCCAGACTTCTTGGTGCCTTAAGGGAATGTCTACCCCAAGCACACAAAGCCTTCTCCCAGTAGAATGGGCAGATGAGACCAACTTGTTTCAAGGCTATGACTGCATCTTAAGCAGGAGCTATTGAACACTTCTAGTTGGTCAAAGATGCCATGGTCTTTGACTGGGCCCTGAACCATCACTAGTCATCTTTACTTCACTGACTCCATTGATTCTGGAAAAGAGAGTGAGACTGATGACTTTGCACAACTCTGCCTCACTTAAATCCAATTCATATGCAAGTCAAGACATCACCCAAAAGTGAAGAACCACCACCCCCACCAACCAGCTTTGCCTCTCCTTTTCCCCTTCCATCCCCGTTCTTATCATATAATATATTTTGCTCACCTAGTTATTGGCAGACTGACTGAGGTAGGTGGAAGAAGATGGTCAAGTGTAACAATTCCCCTGGGCTGTGGAGAATTGAAATACTGAGTGCATTTTTGGTTTCTGTAGGACTAAGAGTATGTCTAATAATGACATTTTAAAGGGTTCAAAAATGAAATGCTTTTGCCACCTTCCTAGTTTCCTGTACGAGGCAAAGTCTGAAGAGTGACCAGCCATCTTCCATCAAAGTTGACGCAATTTGAGACAGTGATTGGAGTGGCTTCTTAGGTAGGACCTGTGCCAAGGTAAAACCATTCATTTGGAGTATGCTCAGAGAGTCATTCATTTACTTTTAAATCAACAAGATTTTTTCTTTTCTCTCTTTCTAGAAGAATTTAGACTGTTGGAATTTGGCAACTGGTCATGTTCTTCCCTTCCCTCCAAAGATGGCTAGGTTCTTTCTCTTTCCTCCCATCCCTATGCTGCTGTGATCTCTTCCCACTCATCTACATGTGTTACTGAATGACAGGGGCAGTAAGAGGGAAAGGTTGGCATGAGAGACATTACTCATTGTTCACTTGGGAGCTGGGGTTGGAGGTGAGGTAGAAGATGAGGAAGGGGGGGAGTAGCCATTCTCCCTCATGAGTTCAGGAAGCAGGGACCAGGGGCAATATGGCAGTGGCATCCAGAGGTTAGGCTTGGGCCCCTTAGGAAAGGTAAAGAGGGAGTAACAGTGGGGAGAAGGAGCTAGAAGGACTGAGGAGTGAATTAAATGCAGCCTTTGACACCGAAGGAATTCTACCAACCCCTATTTTTACCTTTATCTTATGCATGGGGGGTGTGTTCCAAGGTAACTAGTCTGCTTACCTGAAATTGGCGCATTTTTAAAAGGCCCCTTTGTCTTCCTGAGTATAAACTACTACTGCTCTTAGCTTGGACCAATGGGAAAGATCCTCTAGTTTTGAACTGGGTGAATTTTTCTTTAAAATAACAACAATATCAATGATAGTAATAATGATAGCAGTAGCTAGCATTTCTATAGCATCTTAAAGTTTGCAAAGCATCTTATACGTATTATCTCATTTTACCCTCACAACAACCCTAGAAGGTTGTGGTTTGTCCTTTGTATTTCAAAGAGGATCATGACATCAGGGAGATGATGACATGACTTGCAATTGATTTTGATTTGAGTGAGGGAGGGCTATGGAAAGTCACCAGCCTCACTTTCTCCTCCAGAGCCATCTGGGTGTAGTGGCCAGATATTTGTCAGGATGACTGGGGCTGGCCCAGGATGCAATGGGAGACCACAACCCTTCTAAACTAAAGTCCTTTCAGATTCTCACTTTGAGTGAGATGATGCTCATTCAGTGAATAGGTCTCTTTAAGAAGTGAGTCAAGGGATGGGACCCTTCAATTAAAAAAAATCAAACTGGAAGGGGAAGACCCTTAGGATTGCTGGCCAGAAGAGAAATAGTTACCATTGACATTCATTCTGAGTCAGGAGGGTCCAAAAAATAACTATTAAGTGGTGCTTGGGCAGGGACCTATTGTTGTCCAATCCATGGAATCCAGAGCGAATTGGGTTTAAGGCTTGGTCTTTGAGAAAGAAATTTAGCCAGTCATCCCCAAGTTAACTAGGTAGCTTTTGACCATCAAAATTTACCTTCCTTTGGGCAGAATACTCTCAGTAAGGGGAGAGAAGAGAGGAGAGGAGGTAAAAGGTAGGTGCTGTCATTAACTCCATTTTACTACTGGTTTCTTTACCCTGTACTCCCCTGATTTTCCAGATGCCTCCCACTGAATGCTCTCATCTGAGGAGGTCTAGCTCAGTTCCTCTGGAATTGACCCTTGCCTCATAGGAGCCTTAGAAAAGCCCAGAAGCAGCAGGAATAATGGTGACCCAGTCTCTGGCCAAGAGCCCTGCTGTTCTTTCCTTGTGACTCTGATTTTCTTGTTAGCTTCTGCCCCACTGTCCCCTTTACTAACCCACCCTTATTGTAACCTCCTTCTAGTTCAACCTTCCTTCCTTCCTTCCTCCCTTCTGTCTATTGCTGCACACTCATTACTCACTGCCTGAGAGATAGAGGAATGCTAGGTGCTAAAAAGATGAATAAGATAGCTCTGCCCTCATGAAGCTTATAGTAGGCAAAGAGTATAAGATATGATGTTTAAATAGCAAGAAGGGAAATACCAATTGCCCAGTGAATTCATACTTCATGTTTTAGTCTTGACAGAAGGGAGAGATTTGTTCAAGGATGGGGTTGGGTTGTGCAGGTTGCAGGAGAGGTTTTACTAAGGAGGCAGGGCTTGAGTTGGGCCTTAAAGGATGAATAAGGTTTGGATGAGAGGGTCGAAGAGGAAAACATAAAAAATGGTACTGGTGGTAAAGAACAGAATGTAGGTCGGTTTGTCTGGAGGTTCCTGGAGATCTGGGCTACTGCCTTCTTGGCTGCCCCATTGTTTACTCCTGGCTTTATTTGCTGCTCTCTCTGCTAAATCTGCAGGAAGCTACCAGCTGCATCACTAGCCCTTGGTATGCATTGGACACTCGGTCCTGGCTCCTTTCCCTTCCAGTGACCCCCAGATTGCCCATGTTTTGGTGCTGTTAATTATTCATTTCAAGCTGGGCCCCCATTCTCTCTGCAGAGGGAAAGAAATTGCTAGCCTCCCCCAGATTCCTAAGCAATGTGTTTCAGCCCTTTTCCCAATTAACATGCAACTTAACTCAGAGATCTAGAAACCAGACAAAAATGTAAATCACAGTTTTATTTTCTGTTCATCATCATTTCTACAGATGGAGCATGGCAGAGTGTAGTTCTGATTAGATTATCTGATATTTTGCTAAGGAACACCCTGTTCAGGGAGAAAGGCTTTTTGGGTGGAGTGGAGTGGGGTGTTGGCTTCTCATTTGACTATACCTCAAGTTACTGGTTCTGGGTTGGGAGGTAAGGTTGGTGGATGTGCTAAGCCCCTTTTGCCATGGACAGATGTGGTTCAGGCCTGGGTCCCAGGCTGTTGTTCTTTTCCAGATCCTTAGTCCTCTTCAGAATTGACAGCTAACTCCTTTCTTGGGGCAGATAGCCAAATCTTTTCTCTCTGAAACCACATTCCCTTTAATCACTTTCTAGAAGTAATTACTGCATGCACTGGGAAACGGGGCGGGGGGGGGGGGGTGGGGGGTGGGGGGGGGGTGGGGGGGGGCGGGGGGGGAGGTCATCTAATTGGTTAAGTACCTGACAATTCCTTTACTCAGCAGGGAGAGGACTGTCTCTCTAAGGAATGTTAAGATCTATTCTCTTCCATTCAGCAGCTTCAAAGTCACTGTCTGTGGTGACTCCTAGGAAGGAGGGAGAGGGAATGGTGGAGGAATGGATATGTAGTCCAAGGGACAGAAGTCTCTATTCTGTCTGCCTCAGAAATAACTATTGGCAACAAAAAATACAGCTTTCTGTAGCTTCAAAGGATCAGGAGTGGATCCTGGTCAAAAACCTAGATGACAGAAGGAGGGAGGTAGCTCATGGTCAAGTCTAGATCTCAGTCTAACAGCAAAGCAGATGAAATTGGTCTTTGCCCCCTCTCCCAGATAATTCTACCTTCATGATCCAGATGTTTCAGTTTCATAATCAGAACATATATATTCTACATTCTGTTTCCTTAAGGCTCTTCTAGATGAGAGAAGCCAATCTCACAAACTTATCCATGATAATATCTTGATGGACCACCATAACTTAAGGTATTACTTATTTACATTTTTAGAGCCTTTTCATATCTTAACTCATAAGAATTAGTCTAATGGAAGAATTTTAAGCAGTGCAGAAGATACTTTTGGCTTCAAGATCTTCCTGGGTATCCTCAATTTGCTTAATAATATCAAACTGGTATCCTTGCCCACTTAAGGAGAGATGTATTCTAGGTAGACTTGAAGATAACCCTGCTCACAATGTTTCCTTTATCTTGGACTTGGGTGATTGTGTTGGGAGTAGCCCCAAATCCTTTCCCTTGCCTTGATATACTATAAGTTGAGTCCTATTGACACCTGAATATATAATATGACCAAAGGATTTCTAAGCCCCAAGTGATTGCCCTTTTCCCAAATAACATTTTCTGAACAAGTGTTACAAACAAAGAGTTTGGACAGTTCCCTGGAACTTGAATTTCTGTGGTATATGAAGGGCTATATGGTTGGAAGGTGAGGAAGAAGACAAAGAGATTTCCTCTTAGTCAAGGGAGAGGATTTATGCATATGTAGTTTTTTAATGAACTCTATCAACCATGGCATCACTCTTGAGCCTTAGCCATCTTTTGCTTTCCTTAGTGTTTCTATGATTTCAAAGAAGATCTAAGGTTGATCTCACCCCTGTGCTGAGAGAACTTTGCTGAGACTCAACAGAGTGCACATTTTCCAGAGGAAGACTTATACTCCTGACCTTTTTCTGGAGGAAAGAGAAGCATGACAAAGAATCTTCTGAGTCATTGGATCTATGGTTTAAGGAAAAGAACACTGGCTCTGGATTCAAAGTACCTGGGTTAATATTTTGACACTGATAACTACAATTGTGACCTGAGACAATTCACTGTGGCAAATCACTACTCTCTGTGCCTCAGTTTCCTCATCTGTAAAATATAGAGGTTGAAGTAGAAGACCTATAATAACTTTTCCATCTTCAAACCTATGATCCTATGACCTGTGTGATCTTGAACAAGTTACTTCTCCTTGGGCCTCAATTTCCTCTTTATAAAATGAGAAAAGTGGACTATTTGGTCTCTCTGCTCACTGACCTGACTTTTAGAGGATGAGCTGACTAGGATTCCCTGGTTGGCTCTTTAGAAGGTCAGTACAACGGAGGCTGATGTGCTCCTAACAATTATACCTGCTACTTGAGATTTTGTCAAAAGTATCATCAGGTTAAAAAAAAAATGTGCCTTGGATTTGGTAGGGAAGGAACAACAGTTAAATTTCCTTAAAGACAGATTAATAAGAGAATGTAAGTTGTCATGTCAAAAATATATATAGGCATTAAATTAACAGTATAAATTCTAACTAACTCAGTATATATGCATAAGAAAAAAATACACTAGCTGGGGCAAGATGTAAAGAAATATAAAGACAAATGCTAATTAGTCTCACTGCCCAAATACATAAACCTTTTGAGGATTTTTGTCTACTTTAAGGAGATCCTTTAGCTTTTATTTATGGTGTTTCAAGTGTTGTCAAGTCTCAAAATACAAATATGTAACATGTTAAAGCCTGCAGTATAAAATTCCTTTGTATCTTCCTTCAATAAATGAAAGAGTACTCTGGAAACTATGCCTCTATACCACTCACTTCCCCCTCATTTGAAGCTCACTGTACAAGTTTATACCAAGAGATGAATTGAATTAATCCTTTCTAACATTAACCTTTAGCCAGTCTGGGTGAAAGAACTATTAGTATTTTCGATAATCTTAGTTTTAGTCATCTCAGTAAAGGGGACTTATTCCCTTCCCCCACCTTTCTGAACAATTTCAACCAAAATTTAACAAATCATAGTAGGACAGGCATACAATAGTTTTCTTATGTTATCTACAAAAATTCAAGATAACCAAATGGAGATTATATACATCTGACTCATATAAGGTAAAGTACATTAAGATAGCTACTTACATAATACCATTTGAGGGACTCTGGGCAGAGTGTCAATTCATGAGTCTATTGTTGTGGCAGTACTCCTTTAGCTCTTGAAGATTTTTTTTACTTTCTAATTTTTATCTTTATATCCTTAAAGGACTATAGGCTAACATTTAATTATCAGTTTATGTCCTGGTACTGATAGCCAGCAGAGAGCAGGAATAGGATATAAGCTAGGAGTTACAAGAGCATTTGGAAGAAACGGCTGTAGACAGGGTGAATGAATGGTTAAAACCAAACTTGCTTGATTTCATATCATAGATTTAGAGCTGAGAGGAATCTCTGAAGCCATCTAGTCCCAAACCCTTATTTTATAGATAAGAAAACTGAAGCGTATGAAGGTTGTGTCTTCTCAAGTTTACACATTTGACAAGAGTGACAAGCACAGTTTGACCCAAGGTCCTCTGACTTGAGAGTCAAAATTCTTTCCCTCGTGCCATTCAGTCTACAATTTCATACTTTTACTTCTTGGTGTACTAGTACTACACACACTAGCATTTTTTAGTGAGCCCACTTCCACATTCCAAGAGAAATTCAGCAAAAAGGCTTGCTTGCCCTCTGGAAGTATTTTGTAGGTGCCTACCTACACAAGGAACAGATAGGGTGGAAGTGTTTATAGTTACCTTTGATTGTCTATTAATTCAGTACCTTTCCCCAAAACATAAAGGACCAAGTTAAGATCTTAAGTCTTTTAGTGAACTTAAAAGTTAGGAACAATCCCATTTTTTTCTATCTTTCCCAAGACCTCACCAAGGCAGCCAAGCAGAAGAGTCACTAGTTGGGGGTAGAGTGCAGCTTTCTTCCCAGACCTTCCTGCCAATTCCCATTTCCCCTTCCTCCTTTCTGGATAGATATCAATACCCTCCCACATTCTTGAAAGAGAGTCCCTAGAATCTCACTCCACTCAGTATCTCATGCTTATTCCCTCATTTACAATAATCAAATGAGCTGGGGAGTCACCAATTACAGTCCTTCTGGTGAGATAGAGATTGCCAGGATTCACTTACCATTTCCATTATCAATGAATCTTAAGGTCCTCCATTCTTTACCATTTTCCATGCCTTTATGCCTTCCAAACCAATGCATCCTACCATCTGACATGCTGATCCATCCTCAGATTCTGAGCCTTGTTATCTATCCCTCTGAATAAGCCTCAGGATTTTGAGATCTTTCTAGCTCTAAATATTTTCTCCCCTAAAACCCAGCAAGACTCTGTGAAAACAGTGACTCCTTTCATTTTTTCCATTTGTATCACCAGTGCTGTATTCAGTGCCTAGCACCCAGTATTTATTTGTCTTAGATATTTATTGAATGCTTAGAGATCCCAGCATCTTGTAGAGGTATTTAATTTAAAACAGATTTATTAAATGTGTGGTATACATAAGGCAGACACTACAGGTATAAGTCAAATTAAGTACAGTCCTTGTCCACACAGAGCTAAAGGTCTAAGGATTTTAGTGTGAGGGATAGTGGGGTGCAAGGAGAAGACATACAGGTGAATGAAGCTATAGTAGACAGTGATGTAATAAGAGCATTTGGAAGAAACGGCTGTACATTCAAGTTCTTTGGCAGTCCAAGAGCACAAGATACCATTTGACTTGTGCCCATCATCCTATTCTTTATGTTTTCCAGTCTGGTATTGCCCGAGGACATTTGTTGCACTTAGATTCCTTTAGTTACAATGACAGTGAATTGTTCAGGTCAGGAAGCCTGGTCATAATCTCCAAGATTGTCTTAGCTGGTCTTGGTGGAAGATACAAAATGATATGGTCTCATGCAGAGACCATAGAGTCTCTATGATCACAGAATTAGAGAGTTAAATATCTTGTATCTGGGAGGTACTCAAGAGATCCTTGATCTCTGTCCTTAGGTAAACAAATTATTATTTCTACACAAGAGGGATCTGAGGGCTAGGTTACTTGCTCAAGGTCACACTGCTAATTGACAGTGGAAATTTTTTCTCCCATTCATCTTTACTTTGGATGCCTAACTAATCTTGCTAAAGGTCAGAGTTGAAAGAAAAAGTTGGTGGGAAACTTTTGCCATCTAAGAAAACCTTTGGGAGAGTGGGCTGTGGAGGAGGGGAGCTCAGCAAATCCTTCTCAAAACTTCTGCCTTCCTTCCTGCATAGAATGACACTTGTCCAGTTATCATTCACAGAAACATGTGCAAACCCAAGACAAAAATATGGAACCTTAACTTTCAGAGGGAAAGGCATATGATGAAATGAATAGGACTTGCCTGAAAATATAGCTAATTATAAGGATCAATGAAATTTCATGTTGTATAATACATTATCTCCACTAAAGTCCTATTCCAACATTTCTTCAGATTCAAGGAGGTGACCTTGGAGGTTGTGCCAAACAGAGTAAAAAGTCTGGTAGCTCCTACCAAACTGGAATGATTTTGAGTATTCCTATTAGCCGAGGTCTAGCATGGCCCATGTTTGGAGAAATTCATCATCAGAAGGCTGGTCACCAGGTGATGAATTGCTTTTTTTGGTTTGTTTGCTTTTTTGTTTTTGTTTTTGGCCACAACAATTCAAGAAGACTATATACTAAATAGCAAAGATGATATGATCTGTGTTGTTAAAAAGTGTCAACATCAACAGAAGTCTGGATCCTGAGAGTGAAAAAGTATATTATCACTGTATGTTTATTTGCATGGGAGTACGCAAGTGTATATGAATATATGAAAAATAAAATAATTCTGTCATCACAAATCCTCAGGGAATTAAAACTAAGGAGTCCTTGCATCTTCCCTTGACGACTTCGTGGACTTTTTGGACAAACCTACCCCTGACCAGGAGAGTTTGTGGGCAAGTTTTCCAGTACCAGCCAGCAGTCCTCATTTGGCTGTTAGCCAGTCCCCTCCAGCTAGTCTTTCTGTGAGAGGCAGAATGGCAGCCACACTGTTTGAATGTGCAGACAATGGCTGGAACAGTAATGTGGGAAGCTAATGGCATGTTGAGCATGTTGCTAATGGTGGAATTTCTTTTGCTATTAAAATGAGAACTTAATTGCTACCAGGCCACCCTGATGTAACCACAATCCCATTAAATGAAGTCAGATGAAAATAGCAGGGGTGGTTTGATGGTGCATTGAACTGGGAGGTGATTACTTCCCCCCTTGCAAGACAAAGATGCAAGCTTTGGTCAGATGCCTTTACTCACACTATTCTCCATGCCTAGGCTGCCTTCCCTCTCCTCCCTACCCACTCAAATCCAATCCATTCTTCCAAGCCCAGCATAAGGTCTACCACTTCCATGGAATCTTCTCTAACATTTCCAGCCCATCCTGTTCTCTCCTCAGAACTCCTTTATGCTATTACTTCTTAATTGTACCCAGCAGTGATCTGGTAAATGTTTAATAACCAGCTCTCTCTGAAAAAAATGTATGCACGTTTTAAGTTTAATCTACACTATTAATGTTTCTCCATTACTTTCGTAAGTTTAAACAATCACAAACAATACAATTATGCCCTGCTTTGTAGCATTTGCCAACTTCTGAGATGGAAGTGCTCATACTGAAAACTGAACATCAACTCTTGTGAGCCAGCTCAAGCTGACTCCAGCCCACCTCTGTTTGTACCACTCATGTGACTCTATAGTTTCTATAGTTCTGTACCGCTAGTTAACTTCTTGTGTGTATATTATCTCCCCAACAAGACTGTGTGATCCTGAAGGGCAGACTACGTATGAATTCTGCGTATTCCCTTCCATGTCCTCTTGTACATATACAATATTTGTAAACGTTGGTTCAAGCATAAATCAGACAAAGGTCAATTCACAGTCTCCATTGGAATGCCTAAAGAAAAACTTTCTGAAATTTCAAGCTGTCCAAAATTGAACTGATTACTTGGATGAATAGTAAGTTCCTTGTCAATGAAGGTGTTAAAGTGTAGGCTGCATGGATATTTGTTGGGAATGTTGTGGACAAGAGTCATGATTTGGGTCGAGGTTAGACTAAATGGCAAAAATGTAACCTGGGGCAGAGTGCTGGATTCGAAGAGGGGAGGTCTGTGTTTGATTCCTTTCTTTGGCACTTGTATGACCTCCACCCAAATGTTCTCTCCAATGATGCAGACAGCAACCTATGCGTGCCTATCCATGTTGTGTGGCTCTTATTCACACTCTCCTATAAGGGTGCTACTGGAGGACCTACTTAATGTACTGGGAACCTTTTCTTGATTTCTCTAGGCAAATGAGAACACTGTACTGGAGCACACAAGCCATCCAATGATTCTTTCACTCTCTTGTGGCACAACCAATCCATTTTTGAGATGATAACCTTTAATCTGGCTGCATATTTTAGTATCTTTTCATAATAAAACTTATTAATCTAGACTTCAATTAAAAGTATCTGTATAAGTTTTATCCACATTGGTACTGCTAATTACAAAGGGTTCTTAGCTCTTCATTAAAGCAGACCCGGCAAGATCATTACTATTTGGATAAATTTCATTAACAAACAGTTTTGCTGTATGTGTTTGGAAGTAATAAAAATTACATTCCTTTAAAAAGAAATGAAGTACTTCAAATTTTCATGAAAGCAATCTCATCTTCCTTCTTAAGCTAGTCTGAATTAGTGAGGATTACATTGTTTGACTTCTTGATGTTCTACTAAGAGATTTTTTTTCCCATAGCCACAGAGGAAAGGAACTTTGAAAATCATCTAGTGTATTCCTCTAGGTTTCTTTGTAAGGAAGAATTTCTCTTCCTTCTAACTTTCTCTTCCTCCAACATATTCTCTTGATCTGCTTTGGCTCTCCTACCCCTTTTACTTTGCTCCCACTGACTGACACCTATACTGAGAACAGCCTCTCTATTAACGCCCATCCATCCAACCATTTTCATCACTGCCTTTGGATAACTGCTAGTGGCCCATCTGCTCAGATATGTTTTCCAGCCACAATGGTCACTTTGTCGTGTGTGTGTGTGTGTGTGTGTGTGTGTGTGTGTGTGTGTCTGTACGTGTGTGCACACTGCGTTGTTTGTATGCATACAAAGCATTGCCCTGAGTAATCATCCACCCAGGACTGTAGGCTGATTGCTCATGGTGTGTGAGTTGCCAAGGTGCATCTGGAGGTTGGGGCCAAATGGAATGCTGAGTATTGCTTTGAACTCAGGGTATGAATTTTTAAGGAGCCCATCAATATTAATAGACATCCTGAGAAGCTGGTGATTCCAGGGCAAAGGAGCTTCATTACTTGTATGCCTTTTCACTGGTTATTTTACATCCTTTTCAAATTTTCTTACACTCTCCTCACACCCAGATCACCCTGAAGATAGAGGCTGAGTATTCTCAGTCTTTCTGGCTACT
Organism: Notamacropus eugenii; assembly: GCF_028372415.1. Classification (NCBI taxonomy): domain Eukaryota; kingdom Metazoa; phylum Chordata; class Mammalia; order Diprotodontia; family Macropodidae; genus Notamacropus; species Notamacropus eugenii. The sequence goes on along the minus strand of NC_092872.1, from coordinate 134,590,117 downwards.
CCTTTGATTGCTAGAAAGATACTTTTCCTTTCCTTTTTCTCTCCTTAGTGTCTACGAGAGAGATGTGCACTCCATGGACATCCAAACTGAGAGATGCCAGCATTAGCAATGCAGTAGAGAGAACACTGAATCTGGAGTTAGATGACTTGAATTTAACTCACTTTGCTTCCTTGGACCTCAGTTTTACTCATCCATGAAATGGGAGAGATCATACTATATCATCTAAATTTATGTAACTAGTTGGCGTCTATGGTAAGTATCTTAAAGTGTCTAAGAAGCCAAGTGGTAAATTAAAGAAAATGATTGGCTTTCCCTTGGAGGGTCCAAGCAAGCTTTTACCATCCTTTGTCTCCTAAATTCTCAGATTACGCACTAAGGTTACTAAAACAGTAATGTTCTAATGGGAAAAGGCAGTGCACATAGGCCTTATCAAGGGCACTGTGCCACATGGTTTTAACTCAATCAACTTCAAATGAAACAGTGTTCTAGCAGTTTGTCTCATTCCTGGGAATTATTAAGCAGCCATTATATAATTCATTAGGTAATCTTTTAATGACTCCTACCTCTCTTTCCAGCATAGGGCCTTGTCAACTGTGACAATCTATCCAGCAATTTATTTGGCTTGTTGATGACGGAGTATGAGGAGAAGGTAGAATCACCTTTCTTGGAGTAGGCTGTGTGTGTGTATGGGGGGGTGAGGGGTGGAATTAGTTGTCCTGGAATCGGAGAAAAGTTGTTGTTGTGTTCGTCCTTCGTTTTTGAAGAGGACCATGACATCAGGAAAATGACGTGACCTACACTTGACTTTGTTTTGAGTGAGTGAGGGCTGTGCAGGTCACCAGCCTCACTTTCTCCCCCCTGAGCCATCTGGATCCAGTAACCAGATATTCATCAGGATGACTGGAGATGGCCCAGGATGCAATGGGACACCTTGGCCTTTTAGACTAAGGCCTTTTCTGGTATTCACTTAAAGTGAGGTAGTGCCTATTCAGTGACTAGGTCTCTTTAAGAACTAGTCAAGGGATGGCCCCTTTAAATAGAAAAGAACAAACAAACAAACTAATAAACAAACACATACACAAACAGATAAAAATAAATCAAACTGGGAGGGGAGGGAACCTCAGGACCCTCAGGGTTGTTGTTTGAAAGAGAAGCAGTTTCGATTGGAGGAAAGTTCTCAGAGAGCAGAGAGGCACCATGGTGTGTTAGAGAGTTGGAAGCCAGGAGTCCTGAGCAGAAGGATTGTTATTGACTGGAGGGATCTAGAATGGCTTCTTGGAGGAGCATTTGGCTGTTATCTTAAAGGATATCAACTGGTCCAATGTCATTTGGGTAATAAGTGGACTTAATCAGGACTTAAACTTGGGTCTCTCGTCTCCTAATTTGGGGTTCTTTTCTTTCTTTCTTTTTTTCAGTCACCAAGGCAGACTTTATTTAATCATCAGCCAAAATGGAAAAACCATAGTTCTGTGTTCTTGCTTTCTGTGACTTTCTGTGACATGGGTTTCCCGGTTTCCATTGGGTTTCTTTTCATTGATCAAGTACATCCAGATATCAAATACAAAGTCTACCAAACAGGGAAGGATAAGAGCCTTCCATGGCTCACCTCCCCTTTCTGTTTTTGGTGCCATTTTTCTTGGAGTGGGTCATGGAGTCAATCCTGAATGGTGGCATTCACACTCCTGTTCCAGGAGGGCTAGATTACCACCAGGAAGGACCTACTCTTTAACTTCAAAAACATGGCTGGATCCCTCGTCCATTTCCTCCTCCTCTTCCTCAGAGAAGCTTTTCTCAGACAGGTCATCCTCACTGCCATCACAGAGGCAATTGAGCTCATAGTAATGCATTCAGGTCTGATCCCTGCAGGGCTGAAGGGCTTCTGTGTAAGGATTGCAGAGTGACACCATGCTCCCCTACCCTCTCAGGGCACCACAGGGGCAGTACAGAAGAAGGCAGACATTGGCACCACAGCAGCAGACTTGCTCACAGCTAGACTCCATGTTCCGTAGGCAGAGAGGTCTGCTAGAAAGAGTGTGATAGCCATGGGTTTTCCACTGGATCTCCTCTAATCTCTTCTCTACAACAAGCTGAGGTTGGAGTGGTACACTTTTCCTAGCTAGCAAAGGGAAGGAAATTTCCAAGTCTTCAATGTCCTGGACTCCTAGGGCTCCAATCGCCGGGTTTTTTTGTTTTGTTTTGTTTTGTTTTTTTTACAAACATAGTTTGTGTGGCACAAGTGAGAATTTCCTAGGTTAACTCTCACAGGTGATTATTGTGCTTGTCCTTGGTTTTCAAAGAGGACTGTGACGTTAGAGAAATGATGACATGATTTCCAATTGACTTTGATTTGAGCGAGAGAGAGCTGTGCAAGGTCACCAGCCTCTCTTTCTCCTGCAGAGCCATCTCCTACAGAGTTGAATGGCCAGATATTCATTAGGATGACTGGAGATGTCCCAGGATGCAATGGGAGTCCCTGGTTCTTTTAGGTTCTTTTCAGGTTCTCACTTTGAGTGAGGTAACACCCCTTCAGTGAGTGAAGGGCTTCTTTAAGAAGTGAGTCAAGGGAGCTGGAGCAGAACCAAGATGGTGGAGTAGAAGAACTAACTTGCTGTTGTTCTGCCCCCCTCATAGCCCCCCCCAAAAAATGTATAAAAAATGACTATAAACAAATTCTAGAGCAGCAGAAGTCACAAAATTACAGAGGGAAACAGATTTCCAGCCCAAGACAGCCTGGAAGGCCAACAGGAGAGGTCTATCACACTGGACTTAGAACGGAGTGTAGCTCAACCTAGGCTGAGCCACAGGAATGGGACTGGAGTAGGCTTCAGGGCATGGAATAAAGGATAGCAGCTGCAGTTGCCATATTTCTCAACCCACAAAGGCCAAAGACAGCTTCAAAGGTCAGTAAGAAAGCTCTTTCAGCTAGGTGAGAGGGGAGCATGGTCTGGCACCAGCCCTGGCCCCAGGGCAGTGACAGCCACTGTGGAGTCCTCAGTCTAAAAACCCTGGGGGAATCGAGCAGCTGATCTAATCTCAGTCCTGAGAGGTGGTCCTGGGGTAAGGAGAAGAACTGGTGCTGGAATGATGGAGTTGGTGGTGAGTATGGAGAAGGAACCCTACTCACAGTTTCAGGGCAGAAAAGAGTGCTTGTGGTTGCTCATGGACCAAAGTGCAGGCCAGGAAAGGAATAAATTCCTCTCCCTTGATTGTGCCACCTTGGTGGAACTGAGAACTTACAGGTCCCTAGAATATACCCTCCACTTGACAAAGGACTCAAAAGTCAGGTAGCTGACAGGGAAAATGTCCCCAAAAGGGAAAAAAATAAGAATATATAAGGTTACTTTCTTGGTGAAAAGGTATGTTCTTTCATCCTTTTGGATGAGGAAGTACAAAGCATACCATCAAAGGAAGGCATAAAAGTCAAGACTTGTACATCCAAAACCTCCAAAAAAATGCAATGGTCTCAGGCCATGGAAGAGCTCAAAAAGGACTTTGAAAACCAAGTAAGAGAGGTGGAGGAAAAATTGGGAAGAGAAATGAGAATGACATAAGAAAATCATGAAAAGTGAGTCAACAGCTTGCAAAAGGAGACCCCCAAAAATGCTGAAGAAAATAAAATTTTAAATTAAATTAAGTTAAATTTAAATTAAAATTTAAAAATAGACTAACCCAAATGGCAAAAGAGGTTCAAAAGGCCAATGAGGAGAATAATGTTTTAAAAAGCAGAATTGGGATAACCCATAAAATACCTGTAAAAAATGACTCTAAGCAAATTCTAGAGTAGCAGAAACCACAAAACAACAAAATGAAAGAGATTTCCAACTCAAGGCAGCCTGGAGAGCTGACAGGAAAGGTTTATCTCACTGGTCTCAGAGTGGAGCACAGCCCTCAGAGCACAGCCCAGCCTTTGGCCTAATGGCATGACATGGACAGGACTGGAGCAGGCATCAGGGCATGGAATCCCAGGCAGCAGCTGCAGTCCCCAGATTTCTCAACCCACAAACAGCAAAGACAGATTCAAAGGTCAGTGAGAAAGCTCTTTCACCTGGGTGAGAAGGGAGCCCTGGCCCCAGGCAGCAGCAGCATTCATTTTTGGAGCCCTAGGGGAAGTGAGTAGCTGATATGGATCTCAGCCCTGAGTGGCAGTCCTGAGGTGAGGAGGAGCACTAGCTGATGTAGCTGGTGGAGGCTCTGAGGGAATCCTACTCACAGATTCTGGGAAGGGAAGTTTGTGGTTGCTCTGGCACAGGCCAGGAGAGAAGTAAACCCCTCTGCCTTGGTTGTGCTACCTTGGAGGAACTGAGAACTTACAGGTCCCTAAAGCACACCCTCCACTTCACAAAGGACTCAAAACTCAAGTAACTGGCTGGGAAAATACCCAAAAAAGGGAAAAAATATGACTATGGAAGGTTACTTTTTTGCTGAACAGGTGTTTTCTTCCATCCTTTCAGATGAGGAAGAACAATGCATACTATCAGAGGAAGACATAAAAGTCAAGGCTTCTGCATCCAAAACCTCCAAAATAAATATACAATGGCCTCAGGCCATGGAAGAATTCAAAAAGCATTTTGAAAATCAAGTAAGAGAGGTGGAAAGAAATTGGGAAGAGAAATGAGAGTGATGTAAGAAAATCATGGAAAGTGAGTCAACAACTTGCTAAAGGAGACCCAAAAAAACGCTGAAGAAAATAACACCTTTCAAAATAGACTAACTCAAATGGCAAAAGAGGTCCAAAAAGCCAATGAGGAGAAGAATGCCTTAAAAGCAGAATAAGCCAAATGAAAAAGGAAGTTCAAAAGCTCACTGAAGAAAGTAGTTCTTTAAAAATTAGAATGGAGCAAATGGAAGCTAATGACTTTATGAGAACCAAGAAAGTACAAAACAAAACCACAAGAATGAAAAAATAGAAGACAATGTAAATATCTCATTGGAAAAACAACTGATCTGGAAAATAGATCCAGGAGAGATAATTTACCTGAAAGCCAAGATTAAAATAAGAGTCTAGACATCACATTCCAAGAAATTATCAAAGAAAACTGCCCTGATATTCTAGAACCAGAGGGTAAAATAGAAATGGAAAGAATTCACTGATCACCTCCTGAAAGACATTCCAAAAGGAAAACTCTTAGGAGTATTGTAGCCAAATTCCAGAGTTCTCAGGTCAAGGAGAAAATATTAAAAGCAGCCAGAAAGAAACAATTCAAGTACTGTGGCAATACAATCAGAATAATGCAGGATTTAGCAGCTTCTAAGGAACTGAAGGGCTTGGAATATGACATTCCAGAGGTCAAAGGAGATAGGATTAAAACCAAGAATCACCTAGCCAGCAAAACTGAGTATAATACTTCAGCAGAAAAAAATGGAATTTCAATGAAATAGAGGACTTTGAAGCATTCTTTTTGAAAAGGCCAGAGCTGAATAGAAAATTTGCCTTTCAAATACAAGAATCAAGGAACTCATTAAACTTGAACTATTTACATTCCTACATAGAAAGATGTTATTTGTAACTCATGAGACTTTTGTCACTATTAGGATGGTTAGAGGGAATATATATATATATATATATATATATATATATATATATATATATATATATATATATACATATATATATATATGTAGGTGTGTATTGGTATGTATGTATGTGTATATTATATATATATGTATTACATATGTATAAGTACACCGGTGTGTGTGTGTGTGTGTGTGTGTGTGTGTATATACATATGTAGACATAGACAGAGGGCATAGGGTGAGCTGAATATGAAGGGAGAATACCTAAAAAAAATAAAATTTACTGTTGAATGGAATGTACTAGGAGTAAAAGAAAGGGAGAGGTAGAATGTAGCAAAGTAGCTCACATAAAAGAGGGAAAAAAGAGCTTTTACAGTGGAAGGGAAGAAGGGGAAGATGAAAGGAAATAATTGAGCCTTACTCTCATGGGATTTGGCTTAAGGAGGGAAAAACACACACTCCACTGGATATGGAAATCTGTTTTATCTTGCAGGAAGGCAAGAGAGAAGGGGATAGGAAAGGGAAGATAATAGAAGGGGCAGCAAATTGGGAAAAGGGATCATTAGAAGCAAACACTATTGTGGGAGGACAAGTCAAGGGAGAGAATGGAATAAATAAAGGGGAGGATAGGACAGAGGGAAATGTGGTTAGTCTTTTACAATATAACTATTATGGAAGTGCTTTGCATTGCTACACATGTGTGACCTTTATTGAATTGTTTGTTTTCTCAATGAGGGTGGGTGGGAAGGGAGGGAGAGAATATGGACTCAAAGCTTTAAGAATGAATGTTAAAAATTATTTTAACATGCAACTGGAAATTAAAATATATAGGCAATGAAGTATAGAAATCTATTTTGCCCTATAGGAAAATCAAGGGGAAGGAGGGTGGAAGAAGGGTGGGAAATAGAAGGGAGGATAGACTGGGCAAATGAGTGGATGGGGTGCATGCTGTCCTGGGATGGGGAGAGTTGGGGAAAAATTGTGAATTCAAATTCTTGTAGAAATGAATGTTGAGATCTGAAAAATAAATATATTACATATTAAAAAAAATAAAAAAATCAAACCATATAGAACATGTATGAGGGTGGTGGGGTGGTGGATGGTGAATAGTCCAGTGTTGTTGAAGCTTAATGAACATGGAAGGGAGTGCAGAGAGGTAGATCTAGAAGGATTAGATTGCACCATTTTGTGGATAGCCTTGAATGCCTGGCTGATCCATAGCCAGGCTTAGCAGCTAATGGGTGCAGTGTTGACTGTCGTTGAATCAACTGTCGTTGAGACTTAGAAATCAGATACAAGCATGTCAGCTCATTGTCCTGACATAACTCCACACCACCCTTCTCCTGGTCACAGCCCATTGTAGTCACAGGATTTTAAGATTTACCCCTCCTATGGATCTTAACAGTCACTGAGTTCAAACTTTTCATTCTACAGATGTGTAAACTGAGATGTTAAGCCATGTGCCCCAGGTCACACAAGTAAGAACAAGTGGAAGAGCTGGTATTCAAAACCAGTCTCTAAACTGAACACTCTGCCCTCTTGACTGGCACAGAAATTCCTGTGCTAAGCTTTATCCTCCATCACCCCTGATTCCTTCCCTTAAAAGTCCCCTAACCCTGCCTCCTGGGAAACCTACCCTGACTGTTATTGCGTGTATTTACAGAATTTTTAACCTGCATTAGAAGGTTCTTCCTTGCAAGTATTCTCCTTCAGATTCATATTGAAGGCCTACTGTCCCAGTTCGTGACTTATATCTTCTTCCTGCATTCTGATTGCAAGAGAGATTTCTTATGCCCACATGTGGCAAAAGTAGATAAGCCTGTTCATTACCTTTCCTACCATTCCTTAACTATCTTCCCTCCTCTTGCCTACCAGCTGAAAGTGTTTTCTTCCTCAATCATCAATAATGTTTAATTCAATTATTATTTCTTTTTGTCTTGTGTGTGTGTGTGTGTGTGTGTCTGTGTGTGTGTAGGCAATTGGTGTTAAGCACCTTGCCCAAGTTTGCCGAGTTAATAAGTGTCTGAGGCGGATTTGAACTCATATCTTCTTGACTGCAAGGAAAGACCTTTATCCACTGTGCCACCTAGCCACCCTAACTTAATTATTTTAAAAATTAATTTGAAATTGTATTTATTAAGCACCTTCTATGTGCCTGGTTTGGGGGGTACAAAGATAAAAAAGAAATAGTTCCTACCATCCCTGTAGATTCTTAGAACAGAAGTGTCAGATATGGTGCCTTGGCCTCATTGCTGCCAACACAGCAATGTTCTCTAGTGTTAGAACAAAGAATGGCATATGGGGCTTTTGCCTCTAAAACCGTTGCTCTTTTTGCCGTACTGCAAAGGACTATCACATTAATCTACACTAGAAAAATAATTGAAAGTAATTATAAGTGCATTTTAGAAGCTCATGAGTTGAAAGATCCTCCCATTCATTGAATGAGTGTATCTCACTCAAAGTGAGAATGTGATAAAACCTTAGCCTGAAAGGGCCAGGGTGTCACACTGCACCCTGGGCCATCTCCAGTCATCCTGATGAATATCTGGACATTGGACAGATGGCTCAGGAGGAGAAAGTGAGGTTGGTGACCTTGCACAGCCCTCCCTCACTCAAATCAAAGTCAGCTCCAAGTCATTCATCACCTTGATGTCATGGTCCCCTTTGAGAACAAAGGACAAACACAACAACAGCCACTCTAGATTTAGACAGAGAAAAATCAGGATAAAGGACCATGAGTTAGTGAAGATATCCTCTGACTCCAAATCTGTTATTCTTTCCATTGTACCACATGGCCTTGTAAAAATTTATCCTTTCGTATAGATTTGTTGAATGAATGTATTTATTCTAAGCAGCTATCTCATCTCTGGGTGATGCCAAAACACCACAGCAAAAGATATACTTAATGTGACCAGGGCTACATTTCTCTTTTGTTTTGAATGAAAAGAAACTAATTTCTTAATAAAGTAGTTTATCAATTTCAGATGAAATACTTGAAAACAAAGAGCAACCAGAAAAATGATCTGTATATTTATATCCAACTGAAAAAAGTTCATCCCTCTTTAAGGAATTTAAGAAACTCAGCTTTTATTACAGATTGTTAATGGCCTTTAAGGAGTGAACTTTGCATTTGGATTTGACAAGTTGTGAATAATTTTATCTAATTTAATTTAAATGCAGGGGCCTGTTTCTGAACTAGTTCCAAGTCTTCTTGAGATTGCAAATAATTTACTTTTAATTCAAATTAAATAATTATTAAATAATCAAATTAAATAATTAAATAAATTACATTAAATAATTTAAAATAGAACAGAGAAATGAAGAGTAATTAGTAAATTTGATAATTGTTGTTCTATCCTGTGTGTTAGCCATAGTGATTTTTGTTAGCCATAAGAAATATACGTAGACTATAGATCCTTATTGTTACAAGAATGATTAATTTAGAAATTAATATGAAGTCCTGACATGATCTAACCAGAGTTGTAGGAAGATTAGTTGGTCAGTGTGTGTAGCATAGATTAGAGAAGGACACTGGAGGAAGTACAAGGTTATGATAATTATCCAGGCCTGTAGCAATCCAAGCTTACACAAGGGTGATGGCATTGGGCATATGAAGATAATATTGTGAAGGCAGAATTGCCTGCACTCAGGGAATAAGTCTGAGCAATAATTACAAATATATTGGTTCTAATTTTCGCCCATGGGTTAATTGAATGTTTGCTTTTTGTCTAATAAAAGACAGAGGAAATATCAGCTAGCAATTTAATAATTGGGACACTTGCGTTGTTTATTATTATCAAGCACCAAAGGATTTGGGGATAGAAGAGAATGTGCATTTAGGTCCACAAATGCTAGTGTTGGTATGAATTAGAAGAGACCATAAATTGAGGCTACTATTCACAAAGTTGAACCTCCTGGAGAAGGTACAGAGGTCGGTCACATAATGATGAAGTGAAACCAGTAAGAGTATTTTATTTCAAAAGTCCAAAAATAAAAACTCTTGATTTTTAGTCATTGGATAATGGTAAAGGTTATAAACTCATAAAGATACTGGAAGAGTCTCCATGAACTTTTTTCTTTTCTTTATTGTCTTTTTATATGAGGAAGCTACCAATCTGAGTTTCTCTTTCTCAAGAAAGCATGTGATATTAGGCCTGTTAATTTGTAGGCCTGATTATTTGTAAAGTTGAGATCAATATACTAGAAAATAGCACTTATTCCCATTGAATTTTAACCATTCATAGCAATGGAATGGGTGAGAGTCCTGATTAACTAACTATGAGTAACTCAGGACTGTTCTGGATGCTGTATGAGACTCAGGAAGGGAAGGACAGAGAAAATAGAGTGTTTGAGTTCAGCACAGAAAGCAGAGTCATTAAACCTAAGAATTTTGGCTTTAGAAGGGACTTTTAAGGTAGTTTACTTCAACCTCCTTATTTCACATATGAAGACACTGAGGACCGAAGAAATGAAATGGTTACTTAATTTCATACAGCTAGCTCTTCCTACTAGAGTGAGAATTCACACTCAAGTGTCCTGACTCTTAGTTAAGTGTATTTTTCTGAATATAGTGTTGCATTCTAAAATTTTTCTCTGCTATCAGCCTAATAATTTTCAGCAATGAATATATATGTGTATATACATATATTTATCAATTTGCATTTGTATGTGTATATATGTATATACACATATACATATATATACATACATATATATGTATGCAGTCTACATATATATATGTATATATAAATTTGTGTAGAGTTTTCATTAGAGGAAAAGTTTAAATTTGAAAAGAGTAACTAACAAAAAGGAAATTAACACCAACTCCATAGCTAATCAGTTATTAGAGGCAGAGTGGTGTACTGGCCTATGCATTGGGACACAGTACAATACACCAGAAAGAAAACTGGGTTTGAAGTGAAAGGGTATAGGTTCAAATCCTGGCTACCTCTATGAAGTGGCTGAATCCCTTCAACTTTCTTTATTTCTCAGTTTCTTCATCTGTAAAATAAGGGAATTGGACTTCATGACCAGTAAGGTCTGTTTCAGTTATAAAATTTCCATCTTATGAAACCTTGGTTCTAAGACTAGCTCTGTTATTAATTGGTTCTAGTTCTCACTCTGCCATGGGCATAGCAATTGAATTCCTCAGTTTTTATATCTATCATATGGTGAGGGATCACCATCAGGGGCAACAACATTGTTCCACCTACCTTGACTGAGGTAATAGGTATTAGTGCTCTTTGTAACGTATAAGGAGTTATGCCAGTGCTAGCTGTTATTATATGCAAATCAGAGTAACAGAATAATCTTAAGCCCTGTCTCCTTAGAGGATACTAAATCAATCATTTTGATTATTTTGACTCATCATCTCAGCTAAATAACCGATGGAATTTTATTTGTTATTAGATTGAGTTATTTGGTCGTTATTGAGATACAAGTTTCATCCTTAAGTCAAAAAGGATGAGATGAGGAGAGAGACTGGGGAAGGATTCTTTGCCAGGCCACCTATGTTCCTCCACTGACTCAAAATATAAAAGCCAGGATCTAGTCTAGGACCAGGAAGATATTAGGATCATTGGGCTTTAGCTAATGTAATCATTTCCCTTAATGGGGCAATCCCTTCCCTAGGTATAAAAATCAGAATATTTGAACAGAGTTTGGATATGTGGTTGCCTAGACCTTCACAGACTTCCACTTAGAGATAATGGTTATTAATTGTTAATCATCACCACAAAGTGGGTTACTCCTGGAATTCAATTTCTCTCTCCCTCTCTGTCTGTCTCTGTCTGTCTGTCTGTCTCTGTCTCTCTTTCTCTCTCTCTCCTCTCCCTCATCCCCCTACTTTCCTCTCTCCCTCCTCCTCCTCTCTTACTGTAGGCAAGAGTGCTAGCTTTAGATTCAGAGGACTTATTTGAAACTTTTCTCTGCCGTTTACTGACTGAATGATCATAGGCAAGCAGCTTAACTTGTCTGAACCTCATCTGTAACATTATGGGGCAGTGGAGATGGACTAGATAATCGCTGACTTAGCTCTAAATCCATCATTCTGTGACCTACCCAGAGCTTTTATATCAGAAAAAGTTATTTGGGGAAAGATACAGTCTATAGGGATAGGATCATAGGATGACAGTAAAATGTCATCCTTTTGGGGCTACTTTCCCATTGCATTGTTTTGGTTCCCCAGTAAGGCATGTCTATTTTTCCTCTTATGTTTTTAGGGATAGGTGACTCTGGATTTTCTAGGACTGTTACTCAGGCTCGTCCCCTAGTGTTGTACCCCCCATCAACATTTAGTCAACTAGAATCCCTGAGCATTTAGAAAAGGGATTTACTGAGAAGGAATATCCAGAATAGTTGGGAAAATTTTTTCCTCTAAAACATGAGGTATACTGTAATCATTCTTGGGAAAAGTGGGCTCCTTCAAATACAGAGGCAATGTTTGGAACATGTATAATCAAGGAGCACTACCCAGCTGGCATACAGAGTCATTTCATCCCTTTGTGGAATCCTCACTAAGTCTACTTAAAGTGTTGTTTCCTGTTGGGTCACCAGTCCAGTTTAATCTTCATGCCTTTGTTGATTCTAAAACTAACCCTTCTCAAGGGGTCATAAGGGATTTCACTCCCTGCAGCCTTCACTCCTCTTTCATTTATTCTTGATGTACCTTGGCCTCTGATGCCACCGACATTGCTATCAGTCGTTGCTGCTTTGGTGGACTCCTCATCTAAGGTTCAATCCCAACTACTGATGAGGAGACTTATGGGACCTCTGGATTTTGCAGACTCACAAGTTATTCCCTTTTGAGAATGCTCATTCACCCTGAGAGCAGGAAACAACAAATAGAAAAGGGAAACATCCTTTTCCTAGCACGGGTTTGCCTAGGCAGAACAGGTACTTGATGTTACCCTTTACCAGGGGAGAGACCTAGTTAACTACCTTTCTTCCCCTCCTTCCCTCAGCCCACCCACCTGTGCACTTCTGTATGTATACTCACTTGGTTCAGCAATTCCTAAGTCATCAGTTTTTTCTACTATGCAACCAAATAGAGTACTTTTCCATGAGGTTATTGGGACTGGATCAAGGCAGGAATTGTTTATACATGCTGTAAGGAGTGGTCCCCCTATTTCCTTAGGATCAAAGATTTAGAACAGGAAGGGACCATTTATGTCAACCCATTCATTCTCAGAGATGTCATAAGATCACATAAGTTTAGATCTAACAGGGACCTAGGAGGCTGTCTGGCACTATCCTCTTATTTTAAAGTTGAAGAAACTGAGGTTTAGGTTAATATGAGTTACCCAAGACTATCCAAGTAGTAAGTGGTATAGTTGGGATTTGAACCAAGGCCTTCTGACTTCAAGTCTAGTATTCTTTTCTAATAAAAGTCAAGAGGAGATCTTGTACACAATAATCTCTGAGAATTACATGAAAAGGAAAGACTTAACACACTCTCTTGTAAACTATTCCCAAGTGTCCCATGTTAGGAACAAATTATTGGGTTTGCATGGACCATGGCCTTGACCCAAAGAGAACATTTCTGTGTGTTCTTGCCCTAGATGTAAATATCATACCATTATTTCCCATGTATATCAAGATTATTGCTATGATTTTATAATTAGAAAGAATTCAGTGCCTTAAAGCATTTGGAACTCAAATGCTAAAACGGCTTCAGGAGATCAATCCATATTTTGGCAGCAGCTTTCAAATTACTAAAAAGTTTGGCTAATTTAAAAAAGGTATCCTTACATAGTGATATTGAAGGTCATACAAATCTCTATGAGATGCTTTACACATAGCACCCACTTCAGCTAAACCTTCTAAACATGTAGGAGTCACCCTCTTGCTAATGATTAGCTTGATAGGAGTTAATTCCTTAGATGGCTCATGTCCATGCTAAGGAAGAACAAAAAGCAGTGGAGAGTAAGCTAGAATTAGATTGAGGGGGCCCAGCATATCCTCTTTTCCTCCTTTTCTCTCTCCATCAGCTATATACTAATTAAGTTGTCCCTGCATTGTAGAAAAAGTGAAGAGTTGTTTTCAGTTAAAAAATAGGTAAGGAGGAGGGCCTCAGAAATATTTTTTTCTTGGAAAACCAGAACTTCTAGTTATATCACTGGTATTTGTGTAAGATTTTGGTATAAAGTATAAACCTGGAGAAAGGGGAGCAAGTCTAATGAGAGCTCCCACAGAGACGTCTGGTTAAGATGGTGACATGAGAGATGCCTGGGGAGTCCATCTTGCCTACAAACACTTCTGAGGTCTAAAAGGGCACCAGATGAAACATGGATCAAGAAAACTAACGAGAAACAGCAATAATCTCCTCTATACACACATGACTATATAAGAAGATGTCTAGAAGTTTGTGCATGGTTAGAGAGAGGGTTCAATAAACAACAGGTTCTAAAATCAGTGAAACTTTCAACCTGGCCTATTCAGAGCAGCACTGGGGGACAGAGCCAGGGCTCAATAGGTCCCTGCACAGGGAGGCAGGGCCCAGAATTCTTAGAGGCCTGCAATCAGCATCTCTCTCAAAACCTCAGCAGAAGACAGGTCCAGTATAGTTCTTGACTTGTCACCATACTGGGGCACTAAGAACTTTGAAGTCAACACTTTGGAGACCTCAGTAGAAGGTTGTGTGTTCATCCTTCATGCCATCAGAGAAATGATGACATGACTTGCACTTGACTTTGTTTTGAGGGAGGGAGGGCTGTGCAGGTCACCAACTTCACTTCTCCTCCAGAGCCATCTGAATCCAGTGACCAGATATTCATCAGGATGACTGGAGATGACCCAAGAGGAGGCAATTGGGATTAACTGACTTGCCCAAGGTCACTCAGCTAGTGAGTGTCAAGTGTCTGAGGTGAGATTTGAACTCAGGTCCTCCTGACTCCTGCACTGGTGCTCTATCCACTGCACCACCTAGCTGCCCATAGAAGGTAGGAACAGTGTAATCAAGTAGGTCTGAGAGCTGAAGGCATTCCTAGGAAGTCTGAAACTGGTTTTATTTCTCCCATTTGAAAAGAACCTATCATGAACACAGCATGGGATGGAACCAACTTGAGATCTAAGGGCCAAAATTAGTTCTTGAGTTGGGACACCAAGACAATGAAGGTAGAAATACAAGTATGTGGCAGAGGGTAGAGGTCCTCCCACCAGGTAGGGAAACAGCATTAACATCAAGATTGCAGAAGGGAAATGACAAGATAGGACCTGCTCACCTCATATCCTGGTCCTAGCCTACAGTCTCCATCTAAGATCTGAACCTAGAGATGAACATAATTTAAATAAAATGAGGAAATACTATGGATTAAGAGAAACACAACTGGGTACAACCAGAAAAGAAGCTAAATCTGAGACAAACGTAAGTGTGACATCAGAGAAAAGACTGGCTGAGCCACAGAGACTCTAAACATGTCTAGGAAAAATCAAGCAAGAGATAAAAAAAATAAAATTAGAGCTCTTGACTTTTAAAAAATGGGAAGAAAATAAATGACTTAGAATAGAAATTGTAAGAGATTATCTGTGTAGGGGTGAGGAGCCAAGATGGAGGAGCAGAAAGATACACATATACTAGCTCTTACCCCACAGCCCATGAAATACCTGTAAAGAAGAACTCTCAACAAATTCTAGAGCAGCAGAAGCCACAGAACAACAGAGTGGAGGAGATTTCTATCCTGGAGAGATCTGAAAGACCCATAGAAAGGTCTGTTGCATACCAGACACAGAGCAGAACCTCACCAAAAGGACCAGATCCAAGCAGGCTTCAGGGACAGAATCTCCAGTGGCAGTGCAGATCCCTCAACCCACAGGTGCCAAAGGTCAGCGAGAGGGTCTTTTAGGCTGGCCAAGAGAGGAGCAGTGTGTCCCATAATTCAGGCCTCTTCAGGAGGCAGCAGTAGAGGCAGCAGCAGACAGGGGCTCCCAAAGCAGGCAGTAGCCCACATCCATTGTGTAAGGTCTCATTGTAAAGTCCCTGAGGGAACCGAGCCCTGTGTAGTGGTCCTGCCCCTACCTGAGCAGCTGATCTTAATCTCACACTGAATAGCGGCCCTGCCCCCACCTAAAACCCCTTCGGCTTTGGAGCAGCTCATCTGATTCTCAGCCCCCTGTTCTTGCTTGGCAAAACTGGAGGCCAGGTAGTTGTGGAGAGGAAGCTCAGAAGTCAAGTAACTGGCTGGGAAAATGCTCAAAAAAGGGGAAAAAAATAAGACCATAGAAGGTTACTTTCTTGGGGAACAGGTGTCTCCCCCCATCCTTTCAGATGAGGAGGAACAAGGCATACTGTCAGAGGAAGTCAAGGCCTCTGCCTCCAGGGTCTCCAAAGGGAACTTAAACTGGGCTCAGGCAATAGAAGACCTTAAAAAAACAAGTTAGCAGCTTACTAAAGGAGAACCAAAAAATGCTGAGGAAAATAACAGCTTTAAAAAGAGGCTAACTCAATTGGAAAAAGAGGTCCAAAAAGCCAATGAGGAGAAGGAGGTTTTACAAAGCAGAATTAGCCAAATGGAGGAGAAGGTTCAAAAGCTCACTGAACAAAATAATTCATTGAAAGAGAGAATTGAGTTCAGGGAAATGAATGACTGTGAGTTAAACCAAGCAGTTAGTAAACAAAACCAAAAATTTGAAAAAAATAGAAGATAATGTGAAACATCTCATTGGAAAAACAACAGACCTGGAAAATAGATCCAGGAGAAACAATTTAAAAATTATGGGACTACCTGAAAGCCATGATCAAAAAAAGAGCCCAGACATTATCTTTCATGAAATTATCAAGGAAAGCTGCCCTGATGTTCTAGAATCAGAGGGCAAAATAAATACTGAAAGAATTCACCAATCACCTCCTAAAAGAGACCAAAACAGAGAAACTCCTAGGAATATTGTGGCCAAATTTCAGAGTTCCCAGATCAAGGAGAAAATACTACAAGCAGCTAGAAAGAAATAATTTGAGTAATGTGAAAATACAATCAGGATAACACAGGATCTGACAGCTTCAACATTAAGGGATTGAAAGGCTTGGAATGGGATATTTCAGAGGTCAAAGGAACTGGGATTGAAACCAAGAATCACCTACCCAGCAAATCTGAGTATAATACTTCAAGGGAATAAATGGTCATTCAATGATATAAAGGACTTTCAGTCATTCATATTGAGGAAAAGACCAGATCTGTATAGAAATATTTGACTTCCCATGACAAGAATCAAGAGAAGTATGAAAAGATAAACAGGAAAGAAAAATCATAAAAGACTCTCTAAAGCTGAACTGTTTACATTATTACATGGAAAGAAAATATTTTTAACTCTTAAATCTTTTCTCAGTATTTGGGTAGGTGGAGAGATTGTACATACACACACACACAC
This sequence comes from Notamacropus eugenii, assembly GCF_028372415.1. Classification (NCBI taxonomy): domain Eukaryota; kingdom Metazoa; phylum Chordata; class Mammalia; order Diprotodontia; family Macropodidae; genus Notamacropus; species Notamacropus eugenii. The sequence goes on along the minus strand of NC_092872.1, from coordinate 134,573,242 downwards.
ACACACACACACACACACAAACCCATATATAGATAGACAGTACAGGGTGTGTTATATCAGAAGAGATGATATCCACATAAAAAAAATAAAATAAAATAAAAATTAAGGGGTGAAGGAGGAAAATTCCGGGAAGAGAAAGGGAGAAATGGAACAGAGCAGGCTATAGCTCATAAAAAAGATAAGAAATAACTCAATGGATGAGAAAAGGGAGAAGGGGAGAAGGGAAAAATGAAGCTGTTCTCTCCACATGTGGCTGAAGGAGAGAATAACATGCTCACTAAATTTGATATGAAAATTTATATCACGCTACAGGAAAGTAGGAAAGGAGGTGACAAGTGGGGTGACGGGAATGTCAGAAGGGAGGGCAAATGGGAGAAGGGAGTCACTAAAAATAAACACTTTTGAGAAGGGACAAGGTCAATTGTGGGGAGAAAAATATTAGGGAGGATAGAGTAAGACAGAGGGTAATATAGTTAGTATTACACAACATGTTTATTATGGAAGTCTTTTGCAAAAGAACATATATTTAGTCTGTATTGAAATGTTTCCTTTCTCAGTGGGGCTGGGGAGGGAGCAGGGGAGGGAGAGAAGTTGGAATTCAAAGTATTAGAAACAAATGTTGAGAATTTTTATTGCCTATAATTGGAAAATAAGAAATACAGGGAATTGGGTATAGAAATTTATCTTGCCCTACGAGAAAAGAGAGAAGATGGGGATAAGAGAAGGGTGAAGTGTGATAGAAGGGAGGGAACACTGAGGAAAGGAGTAATCAGAATGCAAGGTATTAGGAAGTGGAGGGAGGGGAAAGATGGGGAGAAAAATTGGAAATGTTACAAAGTGAGGTAAAAGCAATTAGTATTAAAACAAGTGACTGAATTAATTACTGAGAATAAATCAATGACATCTTTAGTTTGGGGAAAAAAATTTTAGTCTAAATTTCCTAGAGGAAAGCAATCTTGGGTAAAATTTGGCATTGATGGAAAAGTTAAGGTTTTAATGGTAAATTTGATTTTATGATTGCTATTTAATCAGGAACTAGAACATGTATAGAGAGTCATGTAAGCCACTTAAGACTTGCCTCAAAAGATGTTTCTTAGCCAAAGTGAAATTATAATCATATTTGAAAACTGGTTATTGGAACTTGCCATTTTTAGATGCTATGGGACTATTAAGTGACTGTCTTCTGAGTCTAACTCCAGGTATGGGTAGCAAGCAAGGTGATCTGAGCCTCCAATCTATGATGCCAGTAAGCTGGTAAGATGCTGGTATGAACTGCAAAAGGTGATCTCATGGGAAGGGTGGGAGAGCAGCTGTTCAGCCTGGGCTGAGGTCGGGTTCTGATTCAATTTCCCCAGTGACACCTGGCAGACTTTAAGCCTGACTGAATGCAAGTGGACAATCCAATCCTGCCTGAAAATGACATGAAGTTGGGGAGATATTGTATCCCTGCAATGTCCCTACTCTTGGTGGCAATTTCCTATAGTCAAAAGGTTTGTAAGCTTAATACCAGATCTATTCAATTATAGATTATTGGTAGGGGAACATCTGAGGTTGTCGAAAATTAACCTATTAGGGGACTTTAGACCAACAACATTAAGTTAGGGTCCTTTAATTCTTAGTAATACTGTGGAGACAGGTCAAGAACTTGTGAAGTTAGCAACATAAATATTATTTGTGTCTCAGTTGGTTAATGTTTAAAAAAAATTATTTTGTGGTCCATATTGTAAATGCTTTAAAAAGAAGTATCACCTGACCAAAAGTTTGAATTGTTTTATCTGTTATAAACTGTGTTAAAAATGAAAAATAAAAATTTAATAAAAAACCATGAGATTATCTGTGTAGTGGATTCCCTGAGAAATCAAATGAAATGGATAATAGTCAATGATTCACTGAAATGATAAGAAATATAGGAATAAAGTTAAAATATGAACCAAAGAAGGAAATATAGGGCATCTACTATCAAAAACAACTAATCTAGAGAATACATGGAGGAGAAGTAATTTAAGAATCACTGGACTCCCTGAAAACCATGACCAGACTAAACCAGGATACCATGTTTCAAGAAATCATAAAAGACAATTACCAGATCTGTTAGAACCAGAGGGCAAAGTGAAAATAAGAAGAGTTCACTCCTCCTGGAATACCTCCTGGAAGAACCCACAATTTGAAAACCCTAAGGAATGTCATAATCTAAAATCAAGGAACTGCAGACAGGGTCATATAAGACAATGCTGCAACTACTATTAGGGAGAGAAAGTCTGGAAATAGTATATTCCAAGAGGCAAAAGATAAAGGCTAACAACAATAGCTAAACTTGTAAAACTGTATTATCTTAAAGGGATGGGAGGGTGGAGGATGGGGGTACAGTTATGTCTGTGTGTGGCATGGTCCTTTAATAAAAAGTAGACTTTTAAGCATTCCTGTGAAAAGTGATCAGAACTTGGTAGTATGAGAAATGATTATTAATAACCAATGTCTTGGGGAGATTCAGAGGCTCTTCCTTTTTCCTAAATTCCTTATTTTTTAAAAAAAAATTTCCTTTTCTTGAAAGACATTACTGATAATAAGATTGCATTGACTCTCCTAGATCTTGGTTAGACCCCACTCAACCTTGCAATGAATTTAATGTAAAGTGGTAAAGCCCACTGTGTTCTGCTCAAGCTTGGGTGGAGACAGATCCTTTTTCTAGATAGCCAAGGCTAGAAGTGGTCTGGTATAGCTGAAGGTGGATTGAGTAGAAATAATTTCTCTGTGCAAAGGTCATTCTCAACCCCATCAACCACTACTGTTTTGAAGGGTATTTAAACTGTAAGCCCCACTGCCATAATTATCTTTGGTCTGGGAGAGCTAGCCAAATGACCATTCTTTTATTAATAACCTTCTGACTTTATTGATAAAATGATTAAATTACCCAGAAATGATGTCTCTTTAACCTTTTTAAATGTCACAGTAGAGCCTTTGAAACATAAATATAGGAGAGAAGGGAAATCTAGAAAGCAATATACATTTAAGCAACTTGAAATTGATAAATAGTGACATGTGTATATTCCAATAGGGGCAGAAAAGGTAAGTGTCCCTTCAATATTCCATTGTGTTCAAGGATCATATAGGAGAAAAGACAAATGTAAAACCTGGAAATGATTTCATTCCATTTTGTTGTAAGAGAAGAAAGAAAAAGGAGGATATTCCAGAGAATAATTATTCCAGGAATAAATAAGGAAGAAGTGAGAGGAAAGTATATTTTTTCATAATTGATATGTACCAGAGAAGCATATACAAATATAGATGATGGCATGAAGGGAGTAGACATTATGATCAATCTTAGCTGAACGAAGAAAAGGAGAATTACACTCAAAAAATTTGGTGTAGAAATACACTAAATTTAACAGGAAAATAAGCTGGTATAGAGAGAAGGGGTGTTATTTAAGAAGAGAATATTATGGTAGAGTTGGGAAGGGAATAATCTCTAGCAAAACAAGGCAGCTTTGGGAGAGAAGGACAATAAGGGGGAGGATTAAGAGACATATAAGAATGTATAAGAATCTGAGTGAAGAAATGAGCGGCAGGGGAATGGGATTAAATCATTTCAATTATAGATTACTAATGTTCAGAAGAAGCAATGCAAGGATACTCTCAAGGTCTCTCTTAAGAACTTTGGAACTGATTGTGTGACATGGGAGAGACTGTCACAAGACTTTTCAGTATAGTGTGCCCACATCAGAGAAGGTATTGTGCTCTATGAACAAAGCAGAATTGAAACTGCTCAAAGGAAATGCAGGAAAAATGATCAAAGGATATGAAAAGACAGTTTTCAGAGGATGAAATTAAAGCTGTCTATAGTCATATGAAAAAATGCTCTAAATCACTATTGATTAGAGAGATACAAATCAAAACAACTCTCAGATACCACCTAACACCTATCAGATTGGCTAACATGACAAAATAGGAAAATGATAAATGTTGAAGAAGATATGGAAAAATTGGAACACTAATGCGTTGTTGGTGGAGTTGTAAGTTGATCCAACCAATCTGGAAAGCAATTTGGAACTATGCCCAAAGAGCTATAAAACTGTGCATACCCTTTGACCCAGCAATACCACTTCTAGATCTGCATCAAAAAGAGATCATAAAAATGAGGAAAGAACCGATATGTACAAAAATATTTATAGCAGCTCTTTTAGTGGTAGACAAGTATTGAAAATTTAGGGGTGTCCATCAGTTGAGGAATGACTAAACAAGTCATGGTATATGAATGTGAGAAATGATGAGCAGAAAAACCTGGAAAGACTTGCATGAACTAATGTTGAGTGAAGCGAGCAGAACCAGGAGAAGGTTGTATACAGCATGAATAACACTGTATGATGACCAGCTTTGATAGACTCAGCAATAATCTAACAATTTCAAAAGACTCATGATGGAAAATGTCATTCACATCCAGAGAAAGAACTATAGAGTCTGAACGCAGATTGAAGCACACTATTTTCTCTCTCTCTCTTTTTTTGTTTCTTCTTTCTTGTGATATTTCTCTTTGGTCCTAATTCTTCTGTACAACATGACTAACGTGGGAATGTGTTTGATATGATTACACATGTATGGCCTATATCAGATTGCACACAGTCTTGGGGAGGGAGAAAAGGAAGGAGTAGGAGAAAATTTAAAACTCAAAATCTTATAAAAGTGAATATTGAAAACTAAAAATAAATAAATATTAAAAAAAAAAAAAGAAAAGAAATAAGGGGGCTCTTGCATCATCCCCCTCTGGAAGTCTTTCAGTTAGGGAGACGTCACCATAATCATCCCCTCCTTCACTCCCACCACTATACACATGTACATTAGCACAGGATTTTCAAAGATAAATGTTACCTCTAAGAGAAATTGACAGCAAGGATGTCAGAACAAAGCAACTTCATTATCATAGGGGAAGGTGGGATAAGATTTGTACTCAACCAATTCCTATAATGATTATCAGAAGAAATGTATGCCAGATACACTTAAAATGGAAATAATAATAGCACCTATCTTCCAAGGTTCTTGTGAGAATCAAATGATGTAGCATATGTGAAATACTTTGGGAACCTAGTGCTAGCTAACATTACAGTCCCAAATGTCACATAAGTGTGTAGATATCTTGGTCCTGGGCACTATCTCTCCTGGTTGACACTCTTCTTTGTTCCCATGATGACCTTGGTATAAGGGGAAAATAGTTTATTTTTTTCTCATCATAATTTCTATGAAATGTAAATCAAAAAGAGGAAAGTAAAGTAAAGTAGAAAACTCCTTAGGCTATTCTAAGGTTCCCCATTATTGATCAGTACCTCGTCCATCTCCTCTTCATTTTCTCTACCACACTTCAAAGAATGCTTGGGGCTGCCTTGGGATCTGTATTATTAGACTTGGTTTTCAGAGCATAAAGATAAATTGTTACTATTATGGATGGAGAAGTAATTATCATAAATCTATTTTTAATCTATTCTGCCTTTTAAAATATTCCAAGCTTTCTTTTAATAAGAGGTAGAATTCAACCCTTGATATGTTGGGGAGGGTGCTAAAAGCTCCCCTTCTTGCTGGAAATGCTAATTGAGCAGCTCCTTTCCCCCCTTCATTAGCTGCATTAGCCTGTATTAACATCTTTTAATATCTCTTTAAAATCATGTTTGATTCACTTTCTTTAATCTCTTCCTTTTCAGGAGTGTTGAATCACTTTGATCTTCATCTTTTCTTTGATAGCTTTGGGTTTAATTTGTATTTTGCAATTGAAATGCAAATTTAGAGATTACCCAGAATCCTTCCTTGGCCATCCATGTTCATTTTACTGAAGTACTTGGTTGTCCAATGAATATTCAATGCCTCATTTCCTTGCCCATTGAACTTCTCTTCACAATAGCCCAGTTTCTGTGAATGAATAGGGGGGAAACAACATTTGCCTTCATAACCATGGAACCTTTGTTTGTGAAGAGATTCTTTCTTGTCTCCTGAATCTTTTCTTGCCTTCCAGGTGCCTGGATATTGGAGGGAAGGGTTAAAAGAAAAGAAAAGACTTAGGGGATGGATGTTAGTATAGCTCATAGATACTACTGCCCTTAGTATTGTGAGTATAGAAACAGAAGGTGAGGTTAGGAATAAGTCTAAAAGAAATGTTCTGAATAAAAGATAGAGATTGGCATTCAAAATCATATTTCATATCAGTCCCAACTTCCTTTATTTTTTTAAAAAAGGCTATTATTTATTTAAACTAGAATAATGCTTCACAAGAAGCAGTGTGGTATTGGAGACATGACTTTAGAACTGAAGCAGGGAAGAACTGGGTTGAAATTCTGCCTTGGACACTATGGATGCTTATTAACTGCGTGACACATTTCCTGATGGACTGAGACCACAACAATTTTTGTTTCCAAGGAACTCCTATATTGCTTGTTCTCTTTACCACTCATTAAACACAACACGTAGCCATACCTAGCCTAATTTTACCAAATGGTTCCAGGAAAACATGATATTAGTAGAAGAGTGGGGCAGGTAACGATGTTTAGGCACAAACATTGTTAGGGAAAAAGAATGTTCATCAATAAACAATTTGACAAGGGTAATCAAACTGATGCTCAGGGAAGCTAAACAGGACTTTTATGTGTTACGATATGATTTTTGCTGACCTCCTAATTTGTGTCTCAGGTTATTGACCAAACAGTATTACAGTGGGGTTAAATGATGGTGCATTAATAATGTTGTGAAATAATATTGGTCACAGCACGGTAGTATAAGACCACTAATGACTGGTATTTACATAGCATTGTAAGGTGCTTTAAAAACATTCTCTCATTTGATATTCACAGCAACCTTGTGAAGTCGGTGCTATTCTTGTCATAATTTTACAAATGGTAATCTTTGAGGCAGAAATTAAGTGACTTCCCCAGGTTCACATAGCTAATAAATCTTTGAGGCAGAATTTGAACTCAGGTCTTCCTGCCTCCAGGTCTAATACTCTTTCCAATCTACCCAGATGCCTGTTGTATGTGGTATACCTGTTCTAGCTTAGGAAATAACTTTCATTATTGTTTTAAATGTCTGTATTATTTCTTGGGCTAGATTGTAAGGAAACATAAACTATGCCACACTTTAACAAAAACTATGAATTTATTTATTTTTAGTTTTCAACGTTCACTTCCGTAAGTTTTATACTTTTTTATATACCTCAGAATAGCTAATGCAGGGCTATATGTGTATATGATAGGTATTAGGCAGTAAGTATTAAGTACTTGAGCAGCTAGGTGGTGCAGTAGATAAAGCACTAGACTTGAAGTCAGGAAGACCTGAGTTCAAATCCTGCCTTAGTCATTCACTAGCTCTGTGATCCTCGACAAGTCCCTTCACCTCTGCCTTAGCTTCATTGTTGGTAAAATGGGAATAGTAGTACGTATCTCCTAGGGTTCTAGTGAATATTAAATGAAGTAATACTTGTAAAGCACTTAGCAGAGTGCCTGGCACATAGTTATTAATAAGTAAATACTTATTGACTGAATGACTGGTTCTTGTAGATAGGGAGAGGAGAGAACAGAACGATTAGATAAGACTACTAAGAGATTTGAGAGATAATTGATAGCCTTAGTCCCACTGGAAAATTATCAAAAATCTGTCTCAGGTAATTTTGGAAACCTTCCCTGACTCATTCAAAAAAGAGGTGGTAGGGCAAACATTCCACTACAAAGATGTTTAGTAGACTCACCAGTGTCTAGAATGTTTGTGAATCAACTAGGTACCAAAGATCCAGACAGAACAGGATCTAGTCTAGAAGGAACGAAAGTTAATAAGAAGAACGCCAAGGGAGCAAATGGCCTTGAAGTGAGTTCTGACCCTTGATTAGTCTCTCTCTCTCTCTCTCTCTGTCTTATTTTATATACACTAACACATATGTGTGAGTAAAAGGTTTCATAGGTAGAGAATAATCCATTAACTTTCTTCCAATTAAGGTAGGGACTCAGGCTAGTCTTCTGAGAGATCTTTCATCTGAGGTATACTCATGCAGCTATGTATGTGTTTGCATGTATATGTGGGTACAAGGGAGCTGTGTATACCTTTTACAATGTGATTTGGGATTTACCACTGTGGACTTGAAATGAATTTTTATTTATTTTGTATGTGTGTGTGTGCTGTCTCCCCCATAAAATATAAGCTTCTCCTTCATTTTTGTCTTTGTTTTTCAATGCCTGGCACATGGGAGGCACTTAATAAATTCTTGCTGATTGATTGATTGACTTCTGTAATGTATGTGGTATCTTTTCTTTTTCAACACGAAATACAAGAATTCTCTGCCAAAACAAAAAACAAAACAAAACACCATACTAACTCGACTCTGCCATTCATAACCTTTTTTTGTTAGGGAAATTGCCTTGGCTTCAGAGAAATGGGACTCTTGGTGACTGCTAGCATGGTTTTCAAGTCAAATGTGAGTGATAGTAACTGACATTTAAACAACTTTCCATACATTTATGTCATTTGATCGTAACAATTAAGTGATGTAGATTTTATTTTTATCACCATTTTATAAGAAGGAAACAGACTCAGAGGTTAAATTATTCTCCCAGGGTCACACAGGTAATGTGTGTTAGGGGCAGGACTTGAACTCAGGTCCTCTGAGTTCAGTACTCTATCCACTAGATCATGGGAAGATGAAATGGGAAGAAATCTGGAGTGCCTTTTTATATGGGACATATCTGCCTAAGGCGCAGCAATCAATGTGGGCTCTATTACTTCACATGTGCTTATGAGTTTTAATCTATTTGTTTGAATGTAAGAAGCTAGGGGCAGGGGCAGAGGTTGTAAGATTTTTTTCCATTAATCTTTTTTCAAGTCATGTCCCTGGGGATGTGGTATGACTTGAGATAGTAGTTACATTCCTTGACAGGCATTGCCTGAACTGAAGGAATCCTTCTTAGGATGCTCAAAGGATAATTTCAACCTCTAAGTCTATACTATTATATTCTTCATAGGTATGCATAATTTTACTTGTCTCTACCTCAATTCTGGTACATTCCAATGTATTCCAAAAGGTCCTTAAATCACCAGCTGCCTTTTCACGACATTATGAAGTATTCTTTTGAAGTTCATGTTACAATCATTCTATCCCAGTAAAATCAAGGGCAGGTTTTATTTAAGATGGGAAATTTAGTAAGTCTTTTTTTGTTGTTGTTAAAATTTGGCAGTTTAATAAAGTAATAAATGGACCTCCAAAAAAAGCAAACCAAAGCCTCACTACCTGCTAATGAAATTTTGGGGAAAAAAATGCCAGTTGTACACTGTCACGGCTACTAATTAAAACAGCAGGAAGAACATATAATCCCAACAATCTACCTAGTGATGTCATTTTTCAGTCTCAACTGGACTTTTGGATGCAAATCCTAACCTTTAGAAAGGTTATGAAGAAATGATCCTGACAATAATCACTTTAACATTCCCCAAATCGCATGTAACCCTCCCATACCCTACGATTGCAGGATGAAGCAGAAAGAATTCCCTCTACATTGTCTATCTGCCCTTGGGTGGCAGGACAAAGAACCAAGCTACTCTTCACTTACTGGCTGCCATTTCTAAGGATCACATGAGCAATGCTATTGTGACCTCCATCGTTACCATGGTAGGCTCTAAAAAAGGAGATTTGTCTGTCTTCTACTGAATGAAAGTCAAGGAAGCTTGGCTGAGAGAACAAAGGTGCCATGTGATATGTGGATGCATCCAGTGTGCCATAAAACCAGGAATGACTGGCCTGGCTCTCTTCTCCTGAATGCCTTCATTCTTAAGAAGTGGGGCTGCTTAACTCCCAACCACAGGCTTAGCTCCAGATCTGGTTCTGGGAGCAACTTGTCCTTGGAAATAGAAGGAGGCCCATATGAGCTCAGTAGCTCAGCAAAACATTATACTCCTATTCAGTCTTCATGGCTTTATTCTTTTCTGACCAAGTTTGTACCCCAGTTTTAATAACTGGGTTCCTGTCTTGTCCTCTATGCTTGATTCCCTGTCTTGTTTCTCTGCCCAATACCCTGGTTCCTTTGGGACTATGGTTCTGCCTTTCATCCCACTCCCTCCTCCCTGCAACTCCCTGTGCTACCTATTGCCAATCTAAATACATAGATTATAAGATCTTATAGAGACCTTGGAGATCATTGAAGGTTATCCCCTATGCTTGGAATATTCTACTTCTTTACCTTTGCCTTATAGAATCCCTCCATTCATTGAAGAGGCAGATCAAGCACTACCTTTTCTATTTCCTTTCCTATTTCCCCAATTGCTAGTGCTCTCTTTCCCAAACTCCCTTGTATATGCCTCTACTTGTATTTATTCTCTTTTTATTTTTTCTGTTTATACATATGTGTGTATGCATTTCTATCTCCATCTATATCTATGTCCATATTCATATCTGTCTTTTTCTGTGTTTTTGTCTATATCTATATCCATATCCATAGCTATCTATGTCTATGTCTATATCCATATGTATAGCTGTTTCTGTCTATATCATTCATATCTATATCTAGGTCCATGTCCATGTCCGTATCAACATCTATGTTAAAATTCGTATCTATGTCTGTAACTATGTCTATATCTTTTATATCTACACCCATCTTCCCTATCTAAGAATGTAAACTTCTTGAGGACAGAGATTGTTTCATTCATTGTATTTGTTTCATGAGCATCTAGTATAGTATTTGAATAATAGTTGCTTAATAAGATCATGTTGATTGATTAAGTGCCTACTATGTGCAGAGAATCTCTAGACACAGTTAAGAACAAAGCTCTGTCTCTTTCATTAATTACCTGGGAAAGGATTTCTTTTCCTATCAGTAGTTCTTGGGCTCTTTTAGCACATGACTGAAAGAAGGAAAGAGAATGGAATTAGATTCAGAGAGCACCTCTGGCAGAGAACCATAGAGGAGAGAGGGCGATATGGCCTCTGACCTGGCTGAAGGAATTAAGATAAACAGAGAGAATCTGGTTTTGGTCTGGAGTTAGAGAGAAAGAAATGGGACAGAACTGGACCATTGCTCTGCCTGCTAGAAAGGAGAAGAAGTGCTATGTGCATCTTTCTTATGTCTTAACCACTTTTTATAATTTAGTTAGGTCACCCATAATGACCTCTTTTATTACAGTGTTTAGAATCAGTTCCTCACTTGCAATTCTTTACCTGAGAGTTGGAGGCAAAATTGTGCTCTTAGTATTATAAGTTATGAACCAGATGGGTTGATCATGTTGGGCATGTCATCCCTTTCTAATGGACAGGTCAGTTTTGAATCAACAAGTTCCTGCCTTGTTAGCAAGAGAAAAAAAATCAGGAATCATAGATACTTAGAATCTGAATGTGTTGCATTTCAGTTGCTGATGAAATATTCGGACAAAGATATCTTGTAGGTCAGTGGTGCCAAACTCAATAGAGATGGATTCTTGAGGCATATTTATTTAGAAAACCACAAATCGACGTTATCTATGCTATATAATATTTTCATTTATTTTGTTAAACACCAATCACTTTTTAAACTGGTTCAGGCCAGCGAGTTTTGTGGGAAGGTTGTGAATTTGACCCTTCCATTGAAAGAGATCGAGTAGGTGATATTGGACTTCAGTGTATAGAATCATGCCCCAAACCATCTGCGTCTCTTTCCCCATACCTTCTACCTGATATAACAGTAAGTTTGATGACCAATCACTATGTGGTCTCTTAAGAGAAGGGTGGATTTGATTGCTGTATGAATTAAATGGCATCTTTTCTCTGCCTAGGAGGCCATGGTAATATGAAACACCTACTAATTATTGGACTTAGAAATTTCTACCCTCCCTCAATTTGTCAACCTCTTGCCTGAATAACATTGGTGGGGTAGAGAGAAGATCAGTTTGCATTAGCAAAAATCTAAATTATAGAACATTTGTAGAGTACATTTAGTGCTTTCAAATATAGTGTATATTAAAAAGGAAGTTAAAATGGGTATTAATAAATAAAATTCCTATTAGACCTTAATTACATAATAATGTATCTAATTCATAAAAGGCCTTTTTACTTATAAAAGTTCTAGCAGTTAAAGGCATTTTGAAGGAAGTCTTAATTTGGTTACTGATATTAGACTTATTTTTCCTTATTTATAAGATCCTGGGAATTCTCAAAGTTGGAAATTATTTTGGACTTTTAATATATAATTTCCAAATTATAGACAATGTTGAATGCATGGAGCTTGAATTAATGATTTGTTATTGTGTCTGCAACATTCAAACCATACTGATGCACTGTTAGCAACTGCTCAAGGTGACCTCAGGACCCATTATCTTTTGGGCTAAAATATCCATGATCAGTTCAAAGACCCAGTTGAAACCATGTTATCCCACATTTAGAAGACAGAATTCCTAGAGAATCCCTTCTACTTCTACAGGAGCAGTAGCAGAATTGGGTACCAACCATTATAGTTTTTAGATAGTCTTATAATAGCATTTGGTATTCTAAATGTGAGATCCTTGCCCCATGGCCAATGAATGGACATATTAAATGAGTGTAAGAAGCAAATTAAGCTTTTCATTCTTGCCATAAATGAAACCAAAAGACAGAAGGAAATGCCAGTTAAATGGAAGGAGGGTTCACAGGTTCTCATTGAGAAGGCAAATGGAAGGATCTGTGGAAATAATTTTGTTCTGCAGGCTATAAGAAACATGATTTCATGGGGCTCTTGGTCATATAAAATGAAAATGCTCATGATAATAAACATTGGTAAGAAATAACTCCATTAAGATTATTGCAGCCTCTGCTCTAACATCCTTTTCAGTGAATGAAGAGAGAACAATTCTATGGAGACCTTGATAAGGCTGTACAAACTAAATCAACATGTATTTTTAATGTTCTGTGGTCTTAATGAAACAGTGACCCTAAGGGAGAATAGTGAAAATATGTTAGAAAACAAGATTTCAAAGTAAGAAACAAGGGAGACCAATGGCACTAGAGAAAGTAGACATGGTAAACACATAAATAAATAACATTATATATAAATATAATATAAATGTAACAGAAATAAAATAATAGATAAATAAAATTAAAATGTAAATAATAAATAAATATTTTAAAAAGTAAAAATTTGCTATAGACTGATATGAAATTACTGTTTTCCACTATGGAAGTAAGTTGTGAATTAATTGTGCTTCAATTCCTTAAAGATATAAATTAATGGCAAATTAGAAGGAAAAAAAATGAGAAATAATACTATGTAATTGAAGCTACTCTACTGTGCTCAAACAATCTTCTGATACTCCAAAATGGGAAACTGACAAAATGGCCAACACTAATACTGTCTGCCATCATTTCCTAAATAAGTTTTACTGATCTAAATAATTTGCTACAAGAAAGAGTCCAGGGGAACCCAAAAATTACCTCAGCCAGCATACTCTTGATCTTCTTATTTAGTGAAGGAATATGATACCTGAAGGTAACATTATTTTAGAATATAAATTTGTTTATAAAATCTTGTGGAAAAGAGTTCTGGAAGTTGAGATAGTGAGATCTGATAAGACAGCAAGAAGTGGTGCATAGAAAAACAAAATTACAGAAATGCTGAGGGAAAAATTAAGTGAGATATCCCAAAAACATTTAAAGACCTTGGAAGCAGGACAAAAGGTTTATAAAAAAATGGAAAAGATCTATTAAGGTCATTTTCACCAATAATAGTGGAGCTACTGCATTTGGATTGTACATCATACTTCCTGATGTACTTCATGGGGAAGTAAAAATGTAATTAAAGAAAGCAGGGATAGAGAAAACATATGAACTAGATCAATAAATACCAGAGAAGTCAGTTTTGTAGTCAACAGAATTTTTAGGGCATTAGGGGATTGATTCTAAAGATTTTTGAAAATGAAGGTACTAAATATTTGAAACAATTATAAGATTTTATTATTGCTTTTTTAAAGCTAACATTTATATATTGTTTTAAGGTTTGCAAAGTGCTATGTAAATATTATCTCATTTTACTCTCACAACATCCTTGGGAGGTAGGTCAGAAAACTGAAGGAGACATATGTTAAGTGGCTTGCCCAAGATCACACAACTAGTGTCTGAGGCGTAGTGTGAACTCAGGTCTTCTTGACTTCAGACTTAGTACTCTATCCACCACACCACCTATCTATCCAGTTACAATCTAGTAGGCATATAAGATACATCCTTTTTAAAAACAAGCAAATAAACAAACAAGATCATTTATGATTTCATTAGTAAAGGGAGCTTCTGATAAGGAACTCTTTCTATCAATGCCTTTTGGCACCTGCGTTAAATAATTTGCCCAAAAGAACATAGCTAGTATGTGTCAGAATTGCTTGAAACTCAAATATTCTTGACTTTGAGAGAAGTACTCTGTTCACATCATAGTGTTGCCTCTAAGATCTGCATATAGATATCTACAATAAAGATTAGAACCTGCCAAGTCTATTGGAGAAGTTAGTATTGGGAAATGAAGAATTGATTTTATTTAGGGAATATTTTTCTTGGTCCCAAAGGAATCTAAGCACTTCAAGTCTCCAACAAGGGCTGAAGGGAGGGAGCTGGGGAGGGGAAAATCCTGCAGAGAGGCAGGAGAAAACAGGATGAAGAAAGGGAGAAGGGAATAAATGTCAAGCACTGTGTTTAACTGCTTTACAAATATCTCATTTGTTATCCCATTTTACAGTTGAGAGAACTGAGACAAATAGAAGTTAAAGGATTTGCTTAGGGTTACACAGATAATAAGAGGCACAGACAGGATTTGAATTCAGGTCTTCCAGAATCCAGGCCCAATCTGCTATACCACCTACCTTCCTCTAATGAGATCTGAGATAAGAGCTACCTAGAATATAATCTGAGAATGGCTAGTAGCCTAGTTTGTCTAGGATATAGAGTTGGAGAAAAGGAGTATGACTGGAAGGTCAAACTGAAGCCAGACAGTGGTTTTGAATACTCTCATAATGAAGCTATATTTTATCCAAAATATCATTCAGACACACAGAAAATTTTGAATAGGAAAATGACGTAATTAGAGAGGTACCTCAGGAAGATATTTGTGTCAGCTCCTTGCTCTAGAATACATTGGAGAGAGGAGAGGTTAGTTTTGGTGAGAGAGAGAGCAAGGTTTCACTAAGAACACGTTAAATCAGGGTTTCTTAATCTTGTCGTTACGGACCCCTTTGGTGATCTGTTGAAGTCCATTGACCCATTCTCAACATTGCATTTTTAAATGAGAAAATAAAATAAGTAGGATTACCAAAGAAAGCGTTATGCTGAAATATAGTTATCTATCTATCTATCTACCTACCTACCTACCTACCTATCTATGTCTGTCTATCTATCTATCTTTCTATCTATCTATCTATCTATCTATCTATCTATCTATCTATCTATCTATCTATATTTAAAATTCACAAATTCTCCAGGTAAAGACCTCCTGTGTTAGATCAAATGAAACCCATTTCCTTTTTTGGTGGGAATACTATACTGATGGAGGAGGAAAATGTTACAAACATAAGACTAATGGGGAAGGGAAGTTCTGTAACATAGTATATCTGGATTTTGGCAACATAGTTGACAACCACATACATATTCATAGCAATACTTTTTTGTGATGACAAAGAACTGAAAACAATGTTGCTTTCCATCTATATGGAAATGTACAACAAATAGTGGTACATGAATTGAACATTACTATGTTGTAAGGAAACAATGAATCTGAAGAATTCAGAAAAGTGTAGAAAGGCTTATACACGTTGATTCAAGGTGAATTAAACAGAACTATGAAAACAATATATATAGTAACTGTAACAATGTAAATGGAAAGAACAAAAACCCAAAGTCAACAGTGTATAAATGTAAGGAATAACTTTCTCTTTGGAGAAGAGAAAATACACTTTCCTCTCTTCTTTGCAGAAGTAGGGGACTATGGAATTAGAACATATATACTATCAGGCTAAGTTGATGTAGCAATTTCTGTTGTTGAACTATTTTCCCTCATTTTTGTTTCTTTTTATTTTCTGTTATAAGGGATGGTTCACTGATTAGGGGAGGAGAAGGAGTTATACTTGAAAATAATGGCATCAATAAAAAATTTAAAAGATATTTGGCAAAACTCTAATACATTTATAGACAAGATGGAGAAACATTGAATAAAACAAAAGCTGGTAGATTTGTAGCTGGCTGCATGATGGTACCCAAAGAATCTTACTGTAAATTCAGCATGTCAATTGCATATTATGAGTGCCAGTAGTAGCTGACAGTTATATACAGCTTTAAGATTTTTAAAGCAGTTTACAAAATCATCTCTTTTCATTCTCACAACAACCCTAGGAAGTCAGTGGTATTTTTATCTCCATTACAGATGGGGAAACCGAGGCAGGCAGTTGTTATGTGATTTGCTCACGGTCAAACAGTTAGGAAATGTCTAAGGCAGGATTTGAATGTAGGTTTTTCCTGACTCTGGCTCTAGCACTCTTACCCCTGCACCACTTAGCTGTGGGCTAAGGAAACTAATTCAATCTCAGTTTTGTTTTTGTTCAGAATGGAGGAGGGCATTAGAAGTGCCATGTTCAGTTTTGAGTGTCCTAATTTGATGTTGACAAGTTGAAGTTTATCCAGAAAGGGATGCCCAAGATAGTGAAGAGACTCAAAACCATGCCATTTGAGGTACAACTAGTTGGTTGCTTGTCCTTGGGCAAACTGCTAAAACCTGTCTGTACCTCTGCATTCAATCAATTTACAGAAAAGTTTCTCTATCTTTAAGATAGAATGGTTGTGATCTATAAGGTACTTTCTATTCCTTATAGTTTATATAGTTCTAGAAAGTTTGGGAAATTTAGTTTGAAGAAAATAAGATTTAGGAGTTGTCTTCAAATATTCAAAGAGCCTATCATATAAAAGAGACTACATAGTATAGTAGATAGAGTACTGGACTTGAAGTCTAGAAGACTTGAGTTCAAATCTGGCTTCAAACATTTCTGAACTGTGAGACCCTGGGGAAATCACTAAACCTCTCTGTGACTCAGAGTCATTTTTAAAATGAGGGAATTGGATTTAAGGTTCTTCCCCAGGTCTAAATCTATCCTTTAATGATTCAACAATCATCAGATTGTCAGATCTCTCTATCTACCCCTAACGTCTCTTTTAACCTCCAGCATTCTATTTCCAAGTGTTTATTAGACATTGCAAACTGAAAGTCCTGTAGACATCTTAATCTCAACATGTCCATAAATGAGCTCATTATGTTCCCCCCCCCCCAATTCTTCTCTCTTACAGACTTCCTTATTTCTGTCAAGGGTACCACCACCTACCTAGTTACCTAAACTTGAAATCTCAGTGTCATCTTTGACTCCTCACTCTCTCCCCCACTCCCACCCCACATCTGATGTGTTGCCAAATCCTGTGGACTTCACCATCTCAGTATCTCTTGAATATGTTTCCATCTCTCCTCTGATACAAGTGCCTCTATGGTTCAAACCCTTATCACCTCATGTCTGGACTATTGCAATGTTCTGCAGAGTGGTCTCCCTGCCTCAAGTTTCTCTCCATTCTGGTTCGTCATCTTCCAATCGGATGTCAAAGTGATTTTCCTATAGTACATGTCTGATCATGTCAGTAAACTCTGGTGGTTCCCTATTATCTGTCAAATCAAGTATAAAATCCTCTATTGGCTTATGAAATCTTTAATAACCTACCTCTCCCCCTCCTCTTCTGATTCCTCTTATACTTTATTCTTCCCATATACCCTACAGTCCCATAACACTGGCCTCTTTGCAGTTCTTCAGACATGACACTCTATTTCTCAACTCTATGACTTTACATTGGTGACTGTTCCGTGGAATGCTCTTTCTTCTTCACTCCCCATCCTAGTTTCCTTGGCTTCTTTCAAGCATCAGCTACAATCCCAGTTTCTCCAAAAAGCCTTTCCTCGTTCTATTCACTGATGATGCCTTTCTCTAAGACTACCTTCCATTTTCACTATATATCTTGTATGTACATACATCATGTTGCCTCCCCAACTAGAATTTTTCCTGTCTTATATCCCCCACATTTGGCATAGTGCCTGGCAGAGTAAGCATTTAATAAATACTTTCTGATGACTTATCCGCAAGGGTCCACAGGGTTGGACATAGACTAGTGCAACAGTTCTCAAACTCTTTGGTCAGAGAATCCCTTTACACTCTTAAAAATTATTGAAGAAACCCTCCTGCCCCCTGACTTGATTTAAAGTAGGCCTTTCTAGAAGTTGGAGCTATCCCAACATGGAGGACTGCCTCATGAGCCAGAGAGATTCAGAGAACAGATAACTACTTGTAAGGAATGGTACACGGGAATTCTCACATTGGGTCAGTTTATTCTTGATGGTCTACAGATTCTCTTCCAGCATTGAGATTCTGTAATTACTTACCTGAAACTAACTTACAAATAATTTATTTGCTTTTTACTTAAATTTAAAATAGATATTTCTAGTTAAAGTTCAAATTCATACTCCTCTCTGTCACTTTGGGCAGGAAATTGCAGTGGCCCCACCCCTTGAGGCAGAATAGGGGATTGGAAAACAATGGGGACCAACTCCCAGAAAGTGCTGCTCTCTTATTGAGTTGGTGAGGTTTTCCGTCCAAGTGACCTTCCTAAGTTAACTGTTACCAAGAGATGCAATCCTGATTCACATTTTAGATCAATCAATCATCAAACTTTATTAAGCACCAGTCATGTTCCAGAATCTCACAATACAAAAAGAAACAAGCACTAGAGACAGTGTCCCTTCTTAAGGAGTTTACATTCTCTTATGAAAGACTACACGCAAGAGGGGATATATACTTGGTGTAGTAGATAGATCATTGGACTTAGAGTCAGGAAGACTTGGATTCAAATCTTGGCTCATATATTTGCTAATTGTGTGATCCTTGGAAAGTCATTTAACCTCCTTGGGTTTCAGTTTTGTCATTTGTAAAATGAAGTAGAAAGACTTGATGATCTGAGTCTATCATGTTAAGATTGTATATTGGAGGGAGGAGGGAGCAGGGAGTAGGCACTAGCAGCTAGATTCTCCCTAAACTATATGGGCCATTTGCAGAAAATTTACTGACTAAATAACATGATAGCCTCACAATTCCAGAGAGCAATACAAAAAGGTGTCTAGAAAAGTAGAGTCCAAAATAGTAGAAAAGGATTTGTATGTTAATCCTCATTCATTTATTGGCAGATCATCTCACATCTTCCTTCATTCCCCATGATCCAAGGCCTCTGCCCTTATCTCAGCTCTTGTTCCTTTGGGTGTTCACAGAGCTGTCCTAATCTGTAGGCCTTGAGAAAGTAGGTGGTAGTGGTCTGATCTGAGGGGGAACATCTGTTTTCTTCCCTCTAATTAAGACTCTTTCTTATTATCCTTGAAATTCTTTGTTTCCTTCATCACTCTACCTGACATTCTGTTAATTAAGATTCATAGGGTTAAGTTCAATGTAATATGTATGGTGATTAGAATACTATTAGTATGGGAGTCAGAAGTCATGGACTACAATTCTAACTCTGATGGTTTAGTACCTGTGTGACCTTGGGGCAAATCACTTGCATTCCTGGGGCCCAGCTTTTACCCCCAACTATAATACAGCAGAATTGATCTAAATGTCTCTCAGATCCCTTCCATCTTTAAATCTCTATTTTAAGAGCCTATAAACTCTTAAAATGCAAATAGTCTTCTACAGGGAAAAGGGGCCATCAACCCATCACACTTTAGTATGAATTAGTTTAATCATATTATTTGCTTTACCATTGAGAAAATACAAGTTTTTGTAGGCATAAGGAATGGGAAGAAAGAAGGGCACAGTTATGAATTATGTAGTCATTTTAGGAGATTGTAGTGCTGGGTGGCAACATATTGACTTAGAGGATTGAAGAGGCAGGAGAGAGGAGTCTCTAGATGGTAGGAAAGAATAAATTTCACCTAATTCGCATTCAAGCTTCAAGATGAGGAGTTGGCAGAATTGTTCTCACTTGCCTTTCTCATCCCCTTTCTTTATTGCAAGGGACCTGTGAACTTGTATATCTATCTCTCTATTGATTTATCTGTTGACCTACATAGGGATACATAGATCTATCTATCTACATAGATAGATCTATATTCTTATGTATAAACAGATCAATAGATAAATACATACACATTTATAATCTTGTGTAAATTATATAAATGTATATGTAACTGTATTTTAATATAATTGGTTTTCTTTGTAATCCTATGTATTTTATTTTATGCATTTGGAAACATCATTCTGAGAATGGGTCCATAGTCTTCCCCAGACTACCAAATGGGGTCCATGACATAAAGAAGGTGAGGAAGCCCTGCCTTAGTGTTGTGAGCCCAGTTGACCAGTTCTTCAAATGCTTGCTGCTGTAAAGTCAACAGATTCCCTGGGTTCAGGAGCCTTGTTGCAAATCTAGTTGCAAATCACAGTCTCCCAGCAGAGGTCACTGTTTCAGTATGTAAAATCAGATTGTTAGGTGGGGGGTGGGGGAAGGAGAAGAAGGGAGGAATGATAAAACAAGTGGGTACTGAAAGACCATTTTGGCTTACATTTTGTAATTTTGTGCCAGGAATTTCTGGACCATTAGTGGTGGACAACTCAGGTCTTCAGTTCAGCTCTGGCTTCCAGAGGGCAATTACGTATAGGGGAATGGGGAGACTGGCCCAGCTCAATCCCGTCAGTGTTCTCCCTAAATATTGGGCCTCTCCTAGGCAAGAAGGTAAAATTGATCTCCTCTGAATGATACAGGCTTCTTGGCTTCTCTGTCCCAATTAGCCCTCTCTGGGGAAATTGATCACTTTCAGAGAGCATAGGATCATAGATTTACATCTAGAAGTGCCTTAGAGGCCACCAAGTTCAACTCCTTCATTTTATATATGAGAAAACTGAGGCCCAGAGAGGTTAGGTGACTTTTCCAGGGTCACACGCTAGTAAGTGTTTGAAGCAGGATTTGAACCTAGGAGTTCCTGAGCAATAATACTCTGAGGGCAGGGAGAAGTTTTGTAGGACCATTTCTGAGATTGTAGGTGGAAGAACTTGCAAATATGGCCCATTTGGAAGAAGGGCCAACCTTGAAAGTGGGCAGAATATAATAATAATAGATAACATTTATGACACTTTACAAGTATCACTTCATTTTATCCTTACAACAAACCTGGGAGGTAGGTATTATTATTCTCCTCATTTTTACAGATGAGGAAACTGAGGCAGACATCAGTTAGTTGACTTGCCCAGGGTCATTTAGTTAGTAAGCATCTGAGGTCAGATTTTAACTCCTGCCTTCCTGATCCAGGATCTAGTACTCTATTTGGTGTTCCACCTAATGGCCTCAGATAGGTATCTAAGAGGAAAGAGGAGATAAAGAATGAATGAATGAAAGAAAAAGCATTTATCAAGGGCTAACGTACCTGAGGGAGAAGATATCAGATGTCTCTTGATAGGTATTGAAGAATAAATAAAAGAAACAAAAGACCAGGCCCCTGCCCTGGAGGAGCTCATGGCCTTGTAGACTAACACATGGGAAACATATGGGAAATAATAAGAAAGCGATAAGACAGTACTAAGGATGGGACTAAACCTTGAGGATACAAAAAAAAAAAAAAGAGATGTTCCCTGTTCTCAAAAAACTCTCACTCTAATGAATACAAAATAGTTCAGCTGCAGGGCAAATGGAAAGATCCAGAAATCCTAAGTGTCCATCATCAGAATGGCTGGTGAGATCCAAGCATCCTTAGGATGAACCAGCAGCTCTGGTGGTTTCTGGAGGAAGGAGTATCTATAGAGCATAGGAGAAGGGCACATAGATAGTAAGGCCTAGAGGACCTTAAGACAATGACAGGGCAAACATTGCTGACTTCACCATTTTGCTGAAGACCCATGGGGACACACATGTGGGTGAAGTACAATACGTTGCTGATTTCACCATTTTGCTGAAGACCCATGGGGACACACATGTGGGTGAAGGTTGGGGAAATTTAGGGGAAATGTCTGAAAGACAAGAGTGGCCATGCCTCTACCCTTCACTGGCCAAGCACAAGATGATATCACCAGCTTCCTTTCAAGGGAAATTTAATTCAGATGATCTAGGCGTCCCCATGGACTCATCATGGTTTTGGTTTGGGGAAAAATAGACCTGGAAATGAGTTGCTGAGACCTGCCTGACAGAGAATTTGAAAATCAGAAAGTCTTAGATCTGAAAGGGTCTGTGTAGATCATTTGGACCACCTCCTTTTGCTTTACCCATTACGGTCCAGAAAATTAAAATGATTTGCTTAAGCTCATGTGGCAGAGCCAATACTAGAACCCACATCTCCTGACTTTCAATTCAGTTTGTTTTCCATTGCATCACACTTGAGCCTTGAAGAGGCACTTTTCTTCTCCCCAGTGGATGTTTTTCTTTCCTTTTCTTTCCCACCCACGTACAAACATATGTTCTTCTTTGGTAACCCTCCTGTTTCTCTCTTTATTTTTGCATTTGTCTCTCCTCTCTTTGACCTGCTCCAGCATTTACAGTCTGACCCATATAATTTGGCACTGGATTAGACACTCTTTTGTACTGTTCTGTGTTTCCCATGTGTTAGTCTACAACACCATGGACTCCTCCGGGGCAGGAGCCTGGTCTTCGCTTTCTTCTGTATCTTCTTCAGCATCTTACACCATAGATACACAATAGACATTTATAATATATATATATATATATTCATCTATATTTATGTATATAATATATATATCCTCTCAGTTTCTTTCTGGTCATTTTAAAGTAAGTATTTCTCTCTGTCTCAGGGTTTCTTTCTCCTCATTGTGATCTTTCATGTCTTTTACCCATGTGCTTTTTACAGGAATATTCAGTAATGACAGACTTTTGTGCATCTGGTAGAAGGAGAAGTATTTTCAGAGGTGTGCTGTTTAAAAGCAGCTCTGGGGAAAAAATGTATGCATATACACTTTGAAGTTTAATGTGTATTATTAAAACTTCCTGAAGTCTAGACAATCAATGAAACAATAAATCAAGCCTTGAACAGTAGCATTTGCCAATTTCTGAGGTGTGAATGCTTACCGAAAATTGAACAAATAGCCTTCTGAGCTGGTTAGAGCTTGCTCAAGTATACTCCTGCTTGTACTCCTAGGGATTAACATAGTGCTTGGCATACAGAAAGTACATGATAAATACTCATTGATTGACTAAATGATTCTCTAGTAGCTTTCACACAGTTTATGCTTAATATGTACTTGATGAATTAATATGTAATGAGGGGGAATTGATCAGGACAATCCTGAACAATTGATTTCTCCTCAGCCCAGTTGCTGAATTAGAGAGGGAAAGGTGACAGACAGTAAAATTTTAATTCCTTAAAGGAAGTACACTATACTTTTTGTTTCTTAACCTCTTTATAAGATATGAAACTCTCAGGTCAAGCTTGATGGAATTAGAAGGTGGCTAGTCATTGACTGACAAATGATTGCGTGCTCTTCTCCTTCCATGAACCTTTAAAAAAAGCAAGAAACACTCTCTTAACCTAAGGTCCATTAACTTGTATATGTTTGTGTGTTTGTGTATGTGTGTGTGTGTATTTATCTACATATGTGTGTATACACATGTTTCATTGCAATTGGTTTTCTTTATAATCCCATCTATTTTATTTTGTTCATTTAAATATATTATTTGGAGAAGAGATCCATGAGTTTCATCAGATTGCCCAAAAGGTCCATGATACAAAAAAGACAAAGAGCCACCATTCAAGGGAATCAGTTGAGGCATGGGGCAGCTCTAAAGAACATGGACTCTGCAAGTCCAAAACTGAGTTAGCCCCAGCTGTTGGAAATTGAATTTGAAAGAGAAATAAGCCTACAGACTTCAACTGAGTGACCATCCCCAAGAATATGTGTTTAGGGGGAACACCAAGAAACAAGAAGGGACCTTGAGACCTTGCAGTGTGGGAGATGTCCATTGCCTGGGCAACATATGTGACCTCTCTATGAATGTATTCTGTATGAACACCCATTCTTTCCATTGGTATTGTGTGTATTTGTGGGAGAGTAGGCCTCAGATTCATGGTAAAGATATTTTGTGGTTATGGTTCTTAGAATGCCATCTCAATAAATGCCTTTGCATTAAGTTAATTGTGTCTTCTGCCTGATTATTAAAGGCTAAATACACTTATGGGGGTTTATGAGCTATTGTTTTAGGAGTGGTACCATCAGGGTATCTTGAAGCTAGGGTAACACAGCCAGGAGGGAAGTAAGTAGCCCAGAGGGGATGTTCCAAAAAAATTAGTAATGTCATAACTGGAACATTATTTTTTTTACTAGTGCTATTATTATAATTTACATTTTCCTAAAAGCTCATACAATATAATATGGTGATCAAGAGTCCCCCCATCAAAATATAACAGGGTTGTCTTGGAAAGTGGAGGGGAAAAAAGGGATGGTAGGAGGGAGGAACTGTGGCTGTATTTCTCATTCTATTGTTTGAACCCAACCTGAAAATCCTAGCCTGGACCATTAGGAATTAAGAATGACTGTTAGTCCAGTGCCAGAAGGAAATCAGGGTATCCCTAAGCTGCATGTGGGGTTGATATGGACTACTTTTGGTGTCAACTTCAATTGGAATAAACAAGTACTGAGAGTGGGTGGTGGAGTCTGGAAGATGCTCAGAAAGAGAGAGGATGCTCTCCTTCCCCAGTGAGAGCTGCTGCCTGGGCTCAGCTTATTTTCAAATGTAAGGGCTTGTGAAAGCTAGAGGGTACTCAAGGGGTCTCATTACCGGCTCTTCTTTTGCACAAGCTTTTTACTCCCGATACCCATAAAACACTCACTGCCCCTCTTAGGGAGGTTTCATATCAAATATTCAAGGCAGATTTCAGCAAATGCTGTGCTGGGGCAAGAAATCAGAACTGAAATGGGCAAATTGCTGCAATAAAGGCCATCAAAAGGTTACCAGAGAGTAGGCAAGATTTAGCAAGTCTCTTTCTTTCCCCTCACCTTCTCTTCCTTGTCCCTCTTTCTTTTCCTTTTCTTGCTAGCCTTCTTTCACTTCCTCTCCCTTCTCTTCTTTTCTGCTCATTCTGAATCTATTTCCTTTCCTGACTCCCTCTGTTCACCTTCTCTTTATGCCAATTCTTCATCAAATTCACATTTATCATGTGCCTACTCTATGTAAAGTATTGTTCTAGATGTTTGGGGGTACATAAACTTAAAGGAAATAGGCCTTGTCCTCAGGAAGCCTCCATTCTAGTAGGGAGACACAAAGCTTGCATGTGCGCACGCACATAGACACACAGGTAAGTAAATATAAAGTAATCCTAAAATTGAGAGAAAGAGAATTGATAACTGAGGGGATTCTGATAGGCCTTGTGTAGGAGGTGACATCTGAGATGTCTTCCCCTTCTATTTATCTATGACAGGACAGACCTTCCTTTGCAAAAATCACCTTTCTGAACCCTAACTTGGAAATCCTCATCTCTTCAGTTGGCCACCAGGGCATTTTTGTTAGAGTTAAAAGAACTTGTTATGAGACATGCTGGAGTTTTGAGATGCTGTGTTACAGAAGATTTACAAAAGTGTCACTGAGTTGGAAAAGTAGAGGGGCCTCTAGAACCTGCAAAGTAGGTGAGGGCCCTTAAATAACATTAGAGAGACTGTGGCTTAACCTGCAAGGAGTGCTTGATCGATCACCTAAGCATGAGAAGACTGATCGTCCATTTCCCCCCTTACCCCTTCAACTAAGAGTGGGCTTATCACCCATTGACACTTTGTCCCACTATGACACTTCAGCTGTCTCCCATTCCATCAGCTCACCTGGTTGGTCTCTTGGGATTATGCAGAGTGTGAGCCCTTCAGGGTAAAGATAAACTAAGAATTATAATCAAATGAGATAAAAATTGTAAAGCATTTAGCACAGCACCTGCCACAAAATATATAAATGTTGCCTATTATTATGTTACTATTATATTATTAATTGCCATTAATAATTAATAATAATAGCTAGAATTTATAAAGCTTTTTGAGGTTTCAAAGAACTTTACAATATTATTACAAATATTATCATTTCATCCTCAAAAGAACCCTGAGATATAGGTTCTATTATTATCTCCATCTTACAAATGATGAAACTGAGGCAGAAAGAGGTTAAATTATTTGCACAGAGGGTTACACAGAAGTATCTCAGGCTGGATCTGAATTCAGGTCTTTCTGACTCCAGGTCTACCGGTGTAATCTTTGCCCAACCCTGCTGCCCGATTGAGACTTGTGAAGCCCTGGTTTCTCTTAAAACCAGACTGACTGAGGAGCTTACGTCCCTTGTTGTCAGGTTTTAGGGACATCCATAACACTCATTTAAGCTTCTTTTAAGATGATGTAGGAAGCTTGGAAGAGGCAGGCCCATCTCTAGGGTTTGTGAAACCCAGGACCAACTCAAGGAGGGAGGGGTCTGGGGCAAATCATGCTGTATTGACTTTCCCCCTACCTGGGAACATTATGAAACAGATCAAATTAGGTTAAGATGACCATCAAGAGCAATCTTGAATAGGGAAAGAAATCACAAAAGAGTAACCTGAGGATGCTTGTGGAAATAGTGCTTGGAGGTCTAGGGGAAGTGCTTATTGGCCGACTGATGGTATGTTCTTGAAACTCGGCTCTTCATCAGCACCAGCTGCAGGAGTCACCTCCATCAGATACCCTCCTTGGAGCCAACGCCCAGCAGAGTAGAGGCTCCTACAAAATGCTAAGCCTAAGTCTGTCCTTTCACTTTACAGCGATACTAAGGAGGAGAACTTTAGATCTGTGAACTGTTTGCCAACCAGGTCTGTTGGGGGCATTTCAGATTTGGAAGTCAGTCTTGAAGACAGTTGCTTGCCTACTAGCCTGAGGTCAGGGATAAAACTCAGGGGCTTCAGTAAAAGAAGGCTTATTACATAACATTGGAAGACTATGCCAAGTTGAAAAGGTCTGATTAAGGTCTAACGCTGAAGAAACCTAATCTATGAATGGGAAGCTGTAAATTCCCACATAACATAAATAAGGATAATAACAGTAGTCTTTCTTCAGCAGAGGATCTGCAAGCACTTAACATGTATTCTTTTACTGACCTCTTTTCTGAGGAGTAGGTCAGTATTTTTTCTACCTTCTTATTAACTTACTAAGGGCACCAAATTTGTAATGAGGAGATGTGGTTTTACAACCCAGTTTTGTGGTGCAGTAGATAGAATGGGCCCAGTCAGGAAGACCTGAGTTCAAATTTAGCTTCAGACATTTAGCACTATGACCCTGGACTTAACCTCTGTCTGCCTCAGATTCCTCATCTGTAAAACTGAAATAATGATAGCACCCACCTCTCAGGGTAAGAGAAAAAATTTGTGAAGGGCTTAGCACAGTGCCTGGCATTTAAGAGATGTTTAATAAATGCTTGTTTCCCACCCCTTATGACCTATGGCTTCGGACAAACCACTTGCTTCAATTTCCTATCTATAGACCCCTTCTAACGGGTCAACAGAATCTTAGGTTGAAGCTTTTGCACACGAGATTTTCTTAAAAGAGGCAACACAAAAGTTTTAGAAACACTTTGAGCTCTTGGAAGCACCAAGTTTGCAAAATGGCTAAAAATATTCCCCGTAATATCTTGGTAGCCTCTTGAATAAATTGCTTTGCCCTTTGCTCTGTATGTGTTTTCTCCATGAGGTTGCTGCCTGTGAACTCTACGTGCAGCTGTTAGTACTCATTGGCCTGTGTTAACCTGAGTTTATTGAATCTGTAAATTTAGGGAACACAGTTTGATAGAACACGGAAATTTTTGATCATCAGACAGGGTCATCCTTGGGAGGTCCAGGGCCTGGGGAAATCTCGTTATGTAGGCTCGCTCTCTCTCTCTCTCTCTCTCTCTCTCTCTCTCTCTCTCTCTCTCTCTCTCTCTCTCTCTCTCCCTCCCTCCCTCCCTCCCTCTCTCTCTCTCTCTCTCTCTCTCTCTCTCTTTCTCTCTCTCTCCCCACCTATATACTGACTGAAAGACATTTTATTTTATGTCATGAAGGTGCAGCTAAGGATTTCTTCCCCATTTTGGCCAAAAGGCCCTGTATGAGAGGCTGAAGACTGAAGTCTTAGGAGCATAGAACAAACAACTTCCATTCTGCCTGGGCTGCTTTGGTCAAATGGAAGGAGGTTGATGATCCTGGTTGTGAGACATGATATTGATATATTATAAAAATTACTAATTTGTTATCAAACATCAGCACAATTAATTAAATTTGCTTTGGAACCATTTATGTTTAAATGAATTAATTCCAACACATATCATGGCTTTTCACCCTCTAAAATCCTTGTCAGTTTTCCTTGTTTTTTCAATTTGCTTTCCTTCGCTTTTCCTCTTATATGGTTGTATTTATTGAATGTCTGGTTGTATTTGGATTTGTGATATTTCAAAATTATCTTTCTAGATTTTCCTTCCACTCCTCATACTTGTCTGCTTTAATTGCAGTGGTATTTCCATTTCATGAATGCACCGCACTTTATTTATGAGACACAGTATGATATAGTGGAGAGAGTGCTGAATTTCAAGTAAGGAAACCTTGGCTTGATGTCCAGTATGTGAGGGAAAACATTGGTAGAAACAATGGATTTCTTTTTAGCTACCTTCCAATTCTTCAACTGGGCCTTGACAATAGATCTAAGAGATTCTCTCAGTCTTCATACAGATGTACAGACCAGGAAGCAGCAGGGAGTATTATTTGCATATTCCATTCTTTGGACTTGGAGGCTTGTTGTACTTGCTTGGAATTATACTTATTTGGAGGCTAAAGGACAGATGTTGGGTCTTACAGTCAAAATTTGAGGAAGGAAGGATACAAGCATTTACTAAGTGTCTACTATGTGCTAGGGCAGCTAGATGGTACAGTAGATAGAATGCCAGGCCTGGAGTCACGAAGACTGATCTTCATGAGTTCAAATCTGGTCTCAGACACCTATGAACTATGTGACCCTGGGCAAGTCACTTAACCCTGCTTGCCTCAGTTTCCTCATCTGTAAAATGAGCTGGAGAAGGAAATGGCAAACCACTCTGGTATCTTAGCCAAGAAAATCCCAAATGGGTCACGAAGAGTTGGACATGACTGAAACAACTCAATGACAACTACATGCCAGGTATTGTACGAAGACTTTTACATGAATCTTATTTTATCCTCATAATAACCATGGTAGGTAGCTTCTATTATTGTTGTATTATATATTAATATATCATGTTATTAAGATAATATACTACATATTGTTATTCTATTATTAGCTTCTATTATTTCATTTTACAGTTGAGGAAATTGAGACAAACAGAGGTTAAGTGACTTGCCCAGGGTCATAGTAGCAAATGTTGGAGACCACTCAGGTCTTTCTCACTCTAGGTCCAGTGCTCTATGCATAGCACTACCTAGCTGCTTCCTTTGAGAGGCTGAACAGACTACTGATTGACTGGCTTTATTATTAAGAAAATTAGAATTTTTTATTCCTATTTAGATAGATATTAGAGCCTTGCCCCTCAATCAGATGGGAGTGAAATGAAACTTATCTTGAGAAAGAAAGTAATGGATGATTTATGGCACGAGAATTGTATAAGATGAGAAGGTATGGAGGGACTGCAATCTACATCAATGGAGAAAATGTCCATATCAATATCATAGTATCCAAGTACTAAACATACTTTCCAGTTGAACTTAAAGACACAGGGAAAAAATGATGAAACTTAAAATACACCATTTTTGATCTATAGTCACCAAAGTAAGCTGTAAATTGATTTGAATTAAATCCTCAGCAGTAATATTTAAGAACTCATTTGAAACAGTAAGGTCTATGGAGTGGATTGTTAGCCTCATCTGTGGGCTGAGTCCCCGTTTGTTGGTGAACTCTGTGTCTTAGCTTAGCAGGAGGTTTCTGGGGAGAGAAGTAAGTCATGTGGATGAACTAGAGTGGGTCTGTCCTAGAGACTAAAGTGGCATGTGGTGTGAGAAGGCAACCCTTCTGTGAAAAGTTTACCTTGTAGGTTCAGGTTTACGAGGGCATTGCTTCAGGGGAAGATCTGCTGAATCTAAAAAGTGAATAGCAGCACCCTTTTTGTGGTTGTCTGAGCCGCCTCTCTCCAAGCAGGGAGAAGAGAGAGCTTCAGGAAGTATTTTCTTCATGAAAAGGAACAGGAAGAGATTGGATTGTTAGGGAGGTATCAGCTGAAAGTTATGGGTGCCAAAAGTAAACACGACCATAAATAACAACACTAAGATGAAGCTGAGTGCTGAGTGACTATGGTGGCCAATCTTGGCCCCAGAGAAGAGAAGAGAAAGGAATGTACCTCCTTTCACTTGGTTAAGAGGTGGGGAACTATGGGGGCACAAACTGTAGCATACCTTATTTGATGTGTTGGTGGATTCAGCTTAACTGCCTTGTTACAAAGGGACTGTTCATTGAATGGATAGGTGAGAATATATCTGGAAAATATTGTGATGGAAAAACAAAATGACTTCAATCAAGTTTACAGTTTGAAAATGATAGTATCCGTAATACAGATTGCTTGTATTTCGAAGGTCCTTTCTATGAGCTAAAGGTGGGACATAACTTTGAGAGTAAATTGCCCTTTGCTCTTTGGCAAGACTTCTATTATTCATCTCTAGGCTGACCTCCTTCCATGTGTTTGAAAGCCATGACTCTGCTCGTTGATATGAGCTGCAATTACTTTCCTTCTTTATACCCACAAAGGCTTCTGTGGGAGACACTCATCCTTATGGCTGAGTTGAGGTTTCTTCTTGCTGGTAGCCTTAGTTACTCTGAATCAGTGGTCATGAGTAATATGGTGCTAATCAGCCATTAAAAACATGCGCCATAACTCCCAAGCTTACTCATGACTGTGGGGAAGTTTTGTGGAGTGGTGATGCTAATGGGGTCAGTGGGATCCTAGGAAATGTTTGGGGGTTAGGGGATGATAGAGCACTAGCTTCCTTGCTGCTTTCCCTTTTGAGATACTTAATGAATTTGTGGGGCAGGTATTAGAGTGTGAATTATCAGTATCAGTAGATACTTAATCAAGTGCCAGGACTAGGGTTCTGGGACCTTTTTAGGACGTTGTATTTGGTGCTTTCCATCCCTTAAATCAGACAGGGTAATTATTCTAGAAGAACTCACAGTCAGGTAGGGAGAAAAGATATGAAATGGATAGAATGCATGCCATGGCATTTCTTCTACTCCATTTCTTCTACTTTGTATATTAAATGTTATAGCATCAACTACTCAACCAAGAAGAAAGAATTAGAATATTAATTAATTAGAAATTGGTTTGCATATGAATCAATAAACATTGATTTGGTTCCTTCTATGTGCCTGGCACTGAGCTAAACCACTGGGAATGCTAAGACAAAAGCAATACTGTTCTTATCCTCAGGAAGTTTTTATTTTGATGGGCAGAAAACAACATGTACATATATAAATTCATATGGAATATATGCAAAATGAATATAAGTTTGTTTGAGGATTTGGGAAAAGGCTTTATGTACCAAAGGTAGGGAACCTGCAGCCTTGAGGCCACATGTGACCTTGGTCCTTGGGTGTGGCCTTATGACTGAGCCCAAGTTTTAAAGAACAAATCCTTTTATTAAGGGATTTGCATGGAGAGCAGAGAGATGCTGTAAAAGTAGAAGATAAGATAAGACTTGATAAGACTTGACAGTACATTAGATATGGGCAGTGAGTAAGGATAGTCCAAGATAACACCAAGGTTGTAAGCCTGAATGGGTTAGTGACAGGGAATTTTGGAAGAGGGGAGAGAATTTGGGATGGGGAGGTTGAAGCAATGAATTTTGTTTTGAACATATTAAGTTTGAGATGCCTACCAGACAAAGAGTTGGAGATGTCCAAAAGGCGATTCTGATCATGGCAGATAAGCCCAGGAGAGAGACTGGAGTTAAATAATATAGACATGAGAATGTACTTGATGGAGATGATGATTGAAACCATGGGAACTGATGAGATCATCAAGTGAGATGGTAAAGAGTAAGAAAAGAAGGGGGCCCAGGATAGACCTTTGGGAATGCCTATGATTAGTGGGCATAATCTAGATGAAGATCCAGCAAAGAAGCTGGGAAAGAACAGTCAGACAAGAGAATAAGGAGCGAGCAGTGCCATGAAAATTTGGAGAGGACAGAGAGTATTCTAGGAGAAGACAGTGATTAACAGAGTCAAAGTGTGAAGAGAAGTCAAAAAGCATGAGGACTGAAGAAAAGCCACCAGGATAGGATGCCAAGAGAGAGGTCGAAGTGAGCGTTCCAGACAGGGGGGTGGCCAGTGCAAAGACAAAGAAAGGGGAGATGGAATATTCATTATAAAGGAGAATACATCAGCCAGTGTGGCTCAGTGTGAGGGTACATGGAAGGCAGCAATATGTAAGACTGTAAAGTCTAGAAGGGACCAAAGTCAGGCATCTGTCAGCCAGTGTATAAGCATTTATTAACCACTGAATATGTAACAGACCCTAAGCCAAGTGCTGGAGATATAAAAAAAGATGAAAAACAGTCCATACTCTCAAGGAACTCAGTCTTCTGAGAAAAGACAACATGAAAATACCCATGTTCCAAAAAGATATATACAGGATAAACTAGAGATAACCTCAGAGGGAAGGCACTAAGATTAATGAGGACTGGGAAAGGCTTCTTGCAGAAGATGGGACTTTAGTTGACACTTGAAGAAAGTTTGTTTAAGTGACATTAATGCTAATGGGTTAGATGAAAAAGTATTTTGAATTTTCCCCTGTGTGTTAGAATTTTGCATTGTACCATTTTCCAACCTGGAGCTACTGAAAACCATAGATTTTGAGTTGGAGGGGACCTTAAAGGTCACCAGATCCAATCCCTTCATTTTACAATTGAAGAAACTGAAATCCAGAGAGCTTGTTACTTTCCTGGTGTCACCCAGGTAGTAAATGGTAAAGTAGGTTCAGCTACTGCATTTTCAGGCTTGGTATGGTGCAGAGATGGAGAACCTGCATCCTTGAGGCTACATGTGGCCCTCTAGGTCCTTTGACTGCAATTTGGTCAAAGGGCCATGCTTGAGGACCCAGAGGGCCACATATGACCTAGACACTGCAGATTCCCCATCCCTGGTATAGTGTGTCTTGCCCAATTCTACCTCAACCCTGAGGTCTCTGGTTAAAAAAATCACACTTCAAAATTGAAGTATAAACAAGGCCCTGATTAGCAATTCTGCTAATTGTACTCCCTTGCAGTTGACACCAGCTGTTTCTTCATCTTCATCTTGTATGTAAACACAGATCTACTGTTTTGCTTCCAGGAGAAAGCAGTATAAATGTAGGTTCTAGGCTCCTCAAATCAGGCTTGGAAAATCCTGAGGATCCAAGTTCTATGGCATTAGGGCCACTTTTGTTCCTTTTTTTTCCTCTTTAAAGCCAAGAAATTGTCAAACAAACAGGGTATCCTGGGCAGGCCATTAGAAACTATAAAGTGCTATAAAATGCTTTTCTCTTCTTTTCCCCTACTCATGTGCCTTCTTTTAGCTTATTCCTGCGGGTCCTTGCTTATATCTGATTTTCCTGGTTTTCCAAACATTCCCTCAGGGAGGTAGCAGATAAGGGGTTTGGAAATGCCTTCTTTCACTCTCTTCTGTCCCCTACTCCCCCCACTCATTGATATATTTATATGAGGAAGGCCACTGAAGGCAGAAAAGTCTTAAGACTCAAACAAATGAATCTCTAATGTATAGAGATTATGAATCTCTAATGGTATAACTTCAGATCATCTGGCCACTAGAATGGAAAGGAGATTTTTGATCCTTGAGACTTTCATCATTCTTCAAATCATTCCACCACATGGTTGGCTGCCTGCTCTAATTATATATGAGACCGTCCCAAGGACAAGATTGTTCCTTTGCCAGTGTACATGTCCTGCCTAGTTTCTGGCTGTTCTATAGAAATCATACCTGTGGTGTTTGGCCTCATTAATGGAGTAGAGAGTTTGGTGTACTGGGAGAGAGAGGTATTCTGGATAAGTGGAGAGAGCACTGGACTGGATCTGAGTCTAGAATTTCCTCATCTAGAAAATTAGGCTAATAAAGAGAGTTGCTATGAAGAAAACACTTTGCAAATGTTCAAGTGTTAAAGCTTTATTGGGGTCTACTTTATTTCCAGCACAAGGCCTGTGGAACAGATTGCTAAGTCCCCTCTTGGGCAGGCCTCTCTTGGGTCTGGGCTGTTACGGTACTATCTTTGCTGTCTTGTGGTAGCTCAAACTATTTCATGCCACACCCCAGGGAGTACTCGTTAATAGAATAACTCGTCTAGCCAATCCTGATGCCAATCCGCTGACTCATCTTGGGCAAAGAAAATGGCAGGCAGGTGGTAGCGCCCACACGACCATTACAGATGACTCAGAGGCCACAGGTCCCACTTTGTCATTTCTATAAGCTTAGGTTTAACCTCAGCTGTTGTAGGATTTCAGATTCAGGGAACCACAGTCTCCCTTTATCCTAGAGGGAGAGTATTGGTGCCTAACTTCCAATTTCCCCACATCTACCTTTGTTGTTTGTACACAAGATGCCTGAATCAATAAATTTCAGTGGTTCCCTATTACTTTAGGACTGAATAAAGACTCTTCCGTTTGGCATGGAAAACCCTTCCCAGTCTGGCTGCAAACTATCTTTCAAAACTGATCATACACCACTCCTCTTCATGCATGATAAGATTCAATCAAACAGGCCTTCTAGCTGTTTCTTATCCACAACATTCCTCCTCCTGTTTCCATGTCTTTGGACAAAGCTGTGCTCCCCAGTGCTTTGAATTGATTCCTCCTTACCCCCACTTTTTAGGATCTCTTCTCTCCTTCCAAGCTCAGCTCATATGCTGTCTCCTCCATGAAGCCTTTCCTGATTCTTCCAGTGAGAGCACTTTACCCTCAAAATTACTTTGTTTAATCTTCCTACATATTTCATGTGACATGTGTTTTCCTCAATTCAATGTGAACTCCTAGATGGCAGGGATGATTTCATTTTTGTCTTTGTAACCACAGGCCCTGGTACGTAATAGGTGCTTAATAAAAACTTGATCTATTGAAGCAGTCTATGCCGCGCATTGCTCACCCGTTACAAGTTGAGTATAGACAGCTATAAGGAAGGAAGAAAAAATGATGTTGGAGAGTTCTCTGTCCTAGAGAGTCCCTAGTTTGATAGAAAAGATAAGGATATCAGGTCTTGAAAAATTCCTAGTCTGAGGAGGGACTGTTCCTTAAAGAAGGCCATCCCTTATCTTTAGGAAGCTCCAAGTCTGCCTTCTGAATATTTTTTCTTTTGCAACACACACATGCACGCGCACACACACACACACACACACACACACACACACACACAGAGCTCTGTGGCAAAGATTCAAAGTTGATTCACAAAGGAATAATATAGCTAAGTGTGAAGAAATGGAGTATCCATTCTATCCTGAAGTTCCTTATAAATAGTAGGCGCTAAGGAAATCTATGTTGATTTGAAATATGGGGGACCTGTAGGGAAAGAGGAACAGGAATCTGGGGTGGAGGAGAGACAGAAGAATATTTCCAGGTTATGGGAGAGGGAATCAGATAGACAGGGCCTGCCTGGACCCAGCAGCTGAGAGCCTGGCCAGCACCCCTGGCTGGAGGCCTGAGCATGAAGACAGCCTCCTCATTCCCCACCCACGCCATGCTGTGGTCTGGAAAGACTCAAGTTGGGAAGCAAAACTAGCCTTTTTTTTTTTTTAAGGCCTAAATCTCTGTGGTCAGTCTCCTAACAGTTAGAATAGGAAGCAGCTGGAGCAGCCTGTTATTAGAGGTTTGGCTCAGCCCCGGACCCTCACTTGCTCAGCTTAATGTTGCCAGGAGCTTTCCCTGTAGGGAATGTGGCAGAAAATAAGCCCTGGGAGAATAAGAGGACTGTGTGTGTGAGTGTGTGTGTGTGTGCATGTGTGTGCGTGTATGTGTGCATGTGTGTGTGTGTGTGTGTGTGTGTGTGCATGTGTGTGTATGCATGTGAATGCCTGTGTGTAGGAGAAGGTGTAAGCCTCCAGACCATTTTGGTTTGCTACAGTGGAGTAAGAAATATCTCTGACTTATCTCTTGGTGGTAGGTTGTGGCCTACAGACCTGTTTATGTTTCTGACCCAATGACCACTTTCTCTGCTTTCAGCCTTTATTTTAGTTTAGGTAGAGGCCTTGTGGTGGCCTAGTGGGAGGGCACGGCTGAACATAAAAACTAGGCTGCTGGTCAAGGCCTCTGGATTGGCTCCTCTGATGTGGGCTGTCTGATTTGGGGGCAGAGGATAGCCCAGAAAAGTACCACGTATGTATAGGCACCCTCCACTTTAAGAAAAACACCTCTATGAAAGTTTGCACTCACAAAATAAATTGGGGGAGGGGAGGGATTTGTCACTTTAGGAAAAGAGTCTTTTAAGTCATGATTCCAGATGAAGCTTCCTACCTACCTCCTGACAGAGAGGTGATAGATTCAAGTTGTAGAAAGAGACACAGATTTGGGGGAATTTGTTTGGCTTTACTGTACATATTTGTTTTTGCTTTTTTTTTTCATGAGGGTAGGGGAAGAGGTGAGAGGGAGAGAAAATAAATGCTGTTAATTGAAAAATAAAATAAATTTTGAAAAAGAAAAGGGCTCTTTGGTTCACAAGTGTATTTACCTCAGTTTTTATAAAAGTGGACAATCACTTCTACTTTGTTCAAATGGAGGAAAAATTGATTTATACACAATTTTGCAGGAATGTAGCCACTGCATAAACTGTAGCCCATTAGCATTACCTTCATGATGTCAGGAAGGTTCTTCCCTTGAGCTGATTGTATAGAAGGGCGTGATCCTAGAAAATGGCCTCAATGACCTCAATGTTTTCCCATGTCATCACTGAAATGGGTATTGTCATTTCTGAAATAGCTGGTAACCTGTGAATCCCCGTGGGGCTTACAGAAGCCTACTGAAATGGGAAATGAATCTTGCTTTAATCCTATCTTTAGCATACAGGATCCTGCTAACCCCAGAGAAAATGAAATTAATCTCCTGCTAATTCTTGATTTGCTAACCTTTAACTCCAGCATTTTCAACTTTAGTCCTACTTTCTTTGCTTCATCATTAGTCTGTGGAAACAAAGACCTAATATCTGTTCTTATTTATATCATGTTTTAGGGGGAGGGAGATGGGAAATGAATCACTCAGTCTTTTAGCTTGACTGGAAAGAGGACAAATACAACTTCTTCCTTTTTCCTACAGGGCACAAATTCCAGAGTCATTAACCAAATCATCTTTTCTGGTGTATTCTCTCAGCAGCTTTCTGGGTGTGAGAGGATTATGGGCCTCTCATTAGATTTGCTTCCCTTGAATCAAACTGTAACCTTCAAAAAATTACTAACACACCTTCTCCTTGGGAAGTGAGATAGGAGGGGGAAGGAGGAGAGGCAGAGGTGCCCTGAGTTCCTAGTTTCTGGGATGACCTCAGGGTCAGCCTTTCTCTCCTTGAGAGAACTGGTTTTTCCCTTTGTATGTAGCTGAGTAACAGAGTATTTAACATTCTAAGTCTGGTCTATAACAGGTATTTGATGTTTCCATCTTGGATGAAGGCAAAGGCTGAGTTCAGGATGCTTCATGGGCCTCTAGATCCCACTGAGGTCGTACGGCATTAATAATAATAACAGCTTACGTTTAGATAGTGTTGTCAGATCTACAAAGCATTTTTTATACATTAGCCCATTTGAATCTAACCACAACCCTATGAGATAAGTTCTCTTTTTTTTTTTCATTTTACTTATGAAGAAGCAGAGACACAGTAGAGTTAAGTGATGGGTCCAGAGTTACAGAGGTAGTAAGGGTCAGAGATGGGTTTTGAACTCACATCTTGCTTATTTCCCAAGTACTATACTTTATTATTCTACCTATCAAGGATGAAGCTTCTGAACCAAACTGTTCCCATTTTACCCCATCTCTGTCACCTCCTTGTGTGACCTTGCAAGACCCCTACCTCTGAGTCTCAGCGTATTCATTTGTAAAATGAAGTCTGGTTGTGACACAATGTGGTATTGGAGAAGGAGAGCTGGCTCTGAATTCAGAGTTTCTGGATTCAAATTCAACCTCTGACACTTACTAGCTGTGTAAACCTGGACAAGTCACTTCACTGCCACCTGTCTCAGTTTCCACTACAAAATAAAGATAATAGGTTGTTGGGAGGATCAAATGAGATAATATTGGTACAGTGTTTCAGATAGTACCTGGTATATAGTAGATGCTTAATAAATGCTTATTTCCTTCCTCCTTTGTGCTATATGGCCTTTAAGGACCTTTCTAGCTCTAAATCTAGAGCTTATGAAACAGGCACCTCTTGAGAAGCAGCATGCTGTAGAGGAGTCTTTGAAGTAGGTACCTGAAAGCTTAGGCTGAAATCTTGGCACTTCTGTAGGTAGCTGTGTGACCACCAGCAAGCTGATGAACCTCTTGGAGCTTCAGTTTCCTCACCTCTCAAACAAGGACAATAATTTTTTTACTAACTTTTTTGTGAATTTCAGTGAAGATAATGAAGGTCTAGTGTTCCGTAGGCCTCAAAGAGCTACATAAGTATGAGTATTATTATCTGGCTAGATGGAGGCCACCACACCATCAAACTTTAAACAAGTTTAT
The DNA here is from genome assembly GCF_028372415.1 of Notamacropus eugenii. Lineage (NCBI taxonomy): Eukaryota > Metazoa > Chordata > Mammalia > Diprotodontia > Macropodidae > Notamacropus > Notamacropus eugenii. Next base: position 134,534,573 of record NC_092872.1, on the reverse strand, counting down.
CTACATCATGGCCACTACCACCATAATCACTCATTTCTTAATCACTCGTAGGTACTTGCTTGGGGTAATGGGTGCTGTATAGAAATACTCACAGACCCGGTCCCCACCCAACCCTTAGAGTTCATCATATAAGACAGAAACACTGATGTGGGCAGACAAGAAAGAGCCTACAGACAAGTGATTTGGCAGAGGACATGAATAGACAAGACTCGATTTTCTTGTTTGGGGTTCCTATCCAGGGAGTGGAGGTGATCTAGGCCCTACCCATGGCCCCATGGGATGGGTCAGAATTTCATAGCAGCCATAAGAGGACAGATGCTTAGCTCTCCAAAGAGCAGCTTTAGGGGCACAGGTCTGGAAAGAGTGAATCTGGGGCTCAATTCTGATAGAGCAGTGGAAAGCCCCACCCCCTGCTCTATGTGATTGGCTCCAACCCAGCGATGGCCGTTGCCAGGAATCTGGAAGGAAGTGGTTTGTGGGGAGTGGTGACGATGTTGGGCCTCTTTTGAGATGTGGCTCTGGCTGAGGTTTCTTCTCTGGAAACTGACTCATTTTTATTGAGAGTAAGGCTACCCTTCCCCCCACTCCCCTCATGTCTTCCCCTGAGGGGAAAATAGAATAAAAACAAGGGAGATGATAACTTGTTATATGAGCTTTCAAAGGCTGCCCACTGGATTTGGGCCTCAGGGAGTCAGGCAAGATAGTCCCTTGAGGAGTCATTCTGGTTTCTTTTCTCTGTACGTGAGTCCAGGTGTGGGCGGAAGGGGGAAGGTGATTTCTTCACCTAGATTCATTCATTCACCTATCTACTTATTCATTTATTTGTTTATACATCTATTAACTATCTGTCCACTTATCTGTCTGTCTCCGTACATGCACAGGGATATAGAGTTTGCTCTACCCCTATGCACAAGTGAAGTCAGTAGCTGCTTACATTTGTGATTTGTAAGATAACCCAAAACCCCATCAAGGCCCCAAACTCCCCAGTTGACCAACTAGAGCATCCTCTTTTCCTCTTAACTATCTGAAACTGCCACCACTAGGATAACTTCTTTGGATAATTACTGTTCCTTTCCTTCTTTATCCCAGAAAAGAACACTGACCCAGACCCATGCTCCATCACCCCTAGGATAAGCCTTTCTCAAGCCCAACAAATTCAGAGGGGTTGTCTTGTCCCTAACATGGTCTATCCAGACTAGCTCACATTATTATCAATGGTGTAGAAAAACTATAGTTACCCTTTGGTATCAGATAGGGCCCATTGAAAAGATCTTTCAATATAGGAAAAGTGTGGCCTGAATTTCTGACCAAGGTGACCATTTCTGACTTGAAATAATTGAACCTGCCGAGACTGAGGACTACCTCTTGAATGGCACATTTCTGAAACAAGTTGGTTGAGAGCAGAAAAGAAGGTCAAAGTTCTCTAAATGGGAGATGGAACAGTGGTTTCTGCCTTTTAACCACCAGATGGCACTGCTACATACTAACCTAATCCTATCCACCCAGAAAGATCAGGAGTTGGGTATCCTGCACTCCACCTGGTGGTAATGGTGCCTCAGTCCATGGAGCAGAAACTCTGGAGGGGTATCCAAGCTCTATGGTTGTCAAAGAATGATTGGCTTTCAATCTCCCAGCTCTGCCTCTTTCTGGGTGATGGAACCAATTCATCCTTCTAGGGAGTGTGGTGAAAGAAAGTTATGTGGTGTAGTGGAAAGAGAATTGAATTTATAGTCGGAACCTGAGTTCAAAGCTTGGATCTTCCATTTGATACTGATAAAGTCTGATTCGAGGATTAATCTTTCTGTTTCAGTTTCCCTCCAGTAGGGAGGTTGGGTCTGAAAACTTCTAAGATTCATTCCAACTGTAAATCTATGCTTCTCTAATCTTTGAAGTCAAGTTTGCCCAATCATCGTTAGCTCCAAACCCCCATTAAGCTGACAAAACCCCGTTTCTTCCCTAAACTTGCTATATTTTCCCAAATACTACTTCTATAACTCTGGAATAGTGTAGTTACTTTCCTATAGGATCAGACAGAATATACTTAACTCCATTTAGTGCTTTACTCTCCACAAAGATGCAATAAAAACAATACTGGGGCTTTAGTAGATGACCTCCAAAGTACCTTCTAGCACTGAATCCATGGTCCCATGATCTAAGACTCCTTCACTGAGATAGTCCAGACAGAACATAGGCTACTCTGATCTAAGAGAGCTACGAAAAGCATGGTTTGTTTTCTTTAGTTCCCTATGGTTCCACCCTCTACAAGAAAGCAAAAGAATGTAGAAAACAGAACATAGTCTCCAGTTGATATGTGACTGATGCTACCTAGTAGGGCTGATCATTAGGCAAAGACTTGGAAACTTGGATCCAGGACTCAGCTCTTCCTCCTTGTGGCATGAGGCATTGACTCAGGATGTAGTGGGAACTAAAGTGCTTGATGGTTGGTATGTTTCTACTTGATGTTCTGTCATTGGCAAGGGATTCCAAAGACTTCCCAGTGTGGCTAGGTCATTGTTCCTGAAGCAAGGGTATAGGAAAGGACAGGACTGACAACTCTTGTGCTTGCTGGTGCTGTCTTACATGCTTTGGCTCTCCCTCTGTCTTTGACACTGAGGTCTTTAGGTGAAGCTTCTAGTGACTGAGAGATGTGTCCTGTTTACTTTCAGTCTCCAAGTCTTTGACCTGTCCATGATACCCCTCCCTTGCTGTTTCATCTCATTATTTTCCTTACACATACCCTCTCTTAAATCCTACCAAACAAGTGATAACTGACTGCTCTCCTCCCTATCAGGAGGGAAAGACAGGACAGAAAGGCCCATAAATCTGGTACAATGCTGGGTTAGTAATTATTTGATTCTTCTCTGGGCTCCATTCTTGACTGTCTGAGCTTCCTTCTAGAGGCTTCTTACCCTGGAAGTTTATTCTACCCTTGTGACCCTTTCGTCTGATTGTAAGGTCTTCCCAGAGCCTCTATTTTAAGGAAGATGCCCAAGTTAGCTATTTCTTCATCCCTCTCTGGCTTCCTATCCTGACTCTGTGAACTTCTATCATGCCCCCACATGGGAACCCCTCCTTCCTGCTTTTCAGCTTCCGTTTATGTATTATTTCCCCCAATTAGAATGAAAACTTCTTGAGGGTAGTTTCTTTTTTTGCTTTTATCTATATTCCCAGCAATTCGCACAATGCCTGGCACATCATAAGTATTTAATAAATTCTTGTCGACTTAATGTGACTTGATCCTGGATTGAGGCAAGAAAATACACTGAAAGGGAAAATAATGAAGCTTAGATTATAGTCACAGAACCACAGAATTAGAAATGATCTAGTACAATCTATACCTAAACAAAAATCTCACCTAAAACATGCCATTTTAGCCTTTCCTTGATCACAAGGTCACAAGGTCTATCTGCCAGTGATGATCATTGTACATCTGAACAGCTTTAGTTGTCAGGAAGCTGTTCCTGACATCAAGTCTTTGCCTCTTTGCACTTTCCATCCATTGCTCCAATTTCTGCCCTCTGAGGCTGAGAAAAGCAAACCTACCACTGGGGTAATTCTCCAGCTATTGAAGGCAGCTATCTTGGTTCTCCCTCAAATTTTCTCTTCTCTGGGCTCAACATCACTAGTTTCTTCAGTCTTCTTATGTAAACGCAGCATTGAGATCCTTCATAATTAGCCCTCTTCTAGATGCTTCTCATAGCTCATCAAAGTCCTTCTTAAAATGTGATGCCCAGGAAAGAACATTATACTCCAGATGTGGTATTACCAGGGCAGAATACAAACAAGATGCTCATCTTCTTCAGTCTGGACAACCTTTATTAAAATAGCCCAAGATAATTTAGCTTTTTTGATTGGCTGTCAATTCATATTGGCCACAGAGTGCATTAAAACTAACTTTCTTTTTCAGATGAACTGCTGTCTAGCCATGCCTGCCTTTCTCATCTTATGCTTGAGAGCTTGACATTTGGTCCCCAAGGGAAAAGTTTCTATAACTATTTATATATTTATTAATATTCATATATTTATATGTAATATATATTTATATAAACTCAACCCAATGTTCTAATCAGTCAAAATCTTTGTGAATTCTCACTCACATCCAATGTATTAGTTATCCCTCTCAATTCTGTGTCATCATTAAGTTGGTGTTTCTATTCCACTAGTTTTAAATGAACGCTACAGGGTGAAGCACAGACTACTGGGAAACTCTACTAGAGACTTTCTTCCAAGTTGACATCAAATCACTAATAACTATTAACTATTCTTTGGGTCTGGCCACTCAACTGGGTTCTGAATTCACTTAACTGGACTATCTCTCCATCTTGTCCACAAGAATAGGATGAAAATTTTTATCAAATGCTCCCTAAAATCTAGGTAAACTACATCTGTGATCTTGCCTAATCTATCATTTTAGTAACCATATAAAAAAGTCTAATATGAATTATTTTTTCAAATTTAATTTTTAAAAAATTCTGAACTGAACACCTTAGATGTTCTTTAGCCATCTCTTTCATACTATGTTCTAAATTTCATAGTGAATTAGAACCAAGTTCTATACAGGCTTGTACTTTTGGGACTACATTTTTTTTAAATGGGTTATTTGTCCTTCTCCAGTATTTTACCACATCCTGAGCCATCTTCACTCATCCTGATACATATCTGACCACTGAACCTAGATGACTCTGGAGGAGAAATTGAGGCTGGTGATTTTGCAGATCCCTACCTCACTTAAATCCAATTCACTTGCATGTTCTGGTGTCACCTTGGAGAATGAAAGAAAAACAGAAGCAGCAGTAAGAATTCTCTCTCCCTTTAGCTACAATCTTCAGAGATACCTGTCACCTATATCCAGATATATCCTACCCACTATCACATTTTCTAGTTTTGCTGGCACTTCTCTTTATTTTAGGTTAGGTAAGTGAGATCACTTCTCTAGGACTCAAATTTCTTCATTTCTAAGAAGGGATTGGGCTAGAAGATCCCTAAGGTTCTGTCCACTCCAGCACTTGTGATTCTCTGATTCTGTGAAGTCATTTGCTGCATGCATATTTTTGCATCTAATCTTAGGGCCCAGCTAAGTGACTGAACTAGGTGGACTTTGTATGTATTCATGTGTCTGCGTTTCCATTTAGCATTGCCTGTTTTGAGAAAGTCTCCCAGCATGAGTTAGTAGAGACACGCGTTGCTTTCTTGTCTTCTAACAGATGATAGGCAGCAGGGGCCTTAGATAAGATACCAGGGAGACCTTCGTCAGGGAGCTTGTCTTCAGTTCTGATGATGGGATAAATTGCAGCAGTATCTGTCACAAGTTCCTCTCCCCACACCCTCTCGGGCCTGTTGATTAAAATTGACCCCTTCAGGGAAGTTTTCTTATTATCTAAGCAGGATTACATGGTAGCTAAATCATTGGAAGAAGTAAGGCCTGAATGAAAAGGGACCTCATATCCAACAAAGCAGCACATCTTTTGGAATGGCTGGGCATGGTGGTATAGTTCCTCTCCTGAGGGAGGATGAAGCTGGTGGATTGCTTGAGCTTGGGAGTTCTGAGCTACTGTGAGCTAGAGTCAATTGGGTTTGGGTACCAAGTCCAGCACCAATAGGGAGAGTCCCAGTTTGTCAATGCCTTTCATCAACTAGAAGTGAATGTAATACTAAAGATACGGTCCGATGAGGGAAGAAAGCCATCACTTCCTTCCATGCCTCTGTTAATGCAGCCGATCGTTCTATCCCAGGCTTTGTTTTTGTTGTTGTTGACTAACATATTCCACTGTTCATACTGAGCTCAAAGTACATTAAAATTCATGGATCTTTTCCACACAAACCGTTGTCTACCTGTTCCTCCAACTGAGCAGATTTTTTGAACCCCAGCCTGAGGTTTTGCATGCTATTAAATTATAATATTTAAATAAATATTTAAAATAATATTTAAATAAATGAATAAAATAAAATTATATTACACCTTAGTGGATTTGCTCCATTTTAATGGCCTGTTGGGGTAGTTTTGGGTCCTGACTCCATCATCCAATATTCGAGCTTATTCCTCCCAGCTTTGTGTTGCCTGTAAATATGAGGTATGTGTGTTTGCTTTTACTTACTTGCTGTGTCTTCTACGTAACGATAACAATGTGGAACAGAACAAGACTTAAGATACATCCCTGGAGCACTTCACTAGAGACTTCCCCTGCAGGTTGACAATGACACTATTTAAAACTCTCTCAGTTCAGAATCTATGACCCTATGGCAAATCACTTATACTCTCTCTGCCTGTTTCCTCATTTGAGATATAAGGACTCAGAAGTCTCCAGACAAACATTTTTTACCAGTTGTTGCTTAGATACATTCTACCCTTGGTCAAGAGGTAAGGTAAATAAGAAAATACATTAAAATATAAATCCTTCCAACAGTCATGGCCCAAACCAAACCCATAGGAGCAGATTTCAAGTCTAGCCTGGCCTCATGCTTGCCTCTATCATCCTCAGTTCCTGCACGTATTGCATTGGCAAAAGGGAAGGAGAAAGCCTCAGTGTTTGTAAACACCAGCAGGAGACAGCATGGCATAGAGGCAATTTATTAACTCAGCAGCTACTTCCCTCCTTTATATTTTTCACTCTTCTTCCTTTTGGCTTCCCTAGTCCTTCAAAAATCTTCTACTTTAGAGACATTTCCATACTGCATGCTCACATTCAGATCTCTGAGCCAGCCCGTTTAGTGCCATCTGCCCAATGGGCCAGTCATTCTGGTCTCAAAGTATTGTTGGAACTTAACAATGTACCAGGGAAGAGATCCCTTCCTGAAGAAATAGCCACCTGTACTTGTAAGCCCTTTAGTTTTCTAGGGTGCTCTTGGTAGCACCATTGTGAGCACCCCTCACAGTTCCCTAGAAGTAGGTAGTGGCTATTTGGTTTGATTAGTGTTAGGTAATACTCTGTCCCATGTCAGCTAGATGCTCCAGGAAGATAGCCTATTTCCCATTGACTATTGGACATTATGTCCTATAGTCCCCTCAAACTCAGGGTAAAACTGAAACCTAAACTTGTTCCAACTCCTAACTTCTCAATTTCTGTTAGTGATGCCATTGTCATCCCAGTCCTCCAGGTTCATGTCTTGGAGCAGTCTTTGAATTTTTCCTCTTCCTTACCTCGTATATCCAATCAGCTGCCAAGTTCCGCCATTTTTGCCCCTTCAGTAGCTCTTGTTAATATCCAACCTCTCTCCCCACTTCAATCCCTCATCTCTTTGTGACTAGAGTATTGTTATAACCTTCTAATTGATCTTCCTACCTACACTCTTAATTCTTCTCGACTCCTCTTATACATCACTATTAAAATAATCTTCCTAATTAGTGGTTATGATCATGTAACTTTCCAGTTTAAAAAATTTTGGCAACTTTCCATTGCCTCCCAAATAAAGTATCAACTAACAGCACTGGCATTCAAGGCTTTCCACAATCTGCTTCCTATTTACCTGTCTTTGCTCTCACCTTTCGGTATTGTCTCAGTCAAACTGAGACCTGTAAAAGACCTCATCTTAAAAAGACCAAGGGCTCCCACTACATCTGGGGCTATCTCCAGTCATCCTGATCCATATCTTGCCACTAGACCCAGATGGCAGAAGAGAAAGTGAGGCTGGTAACTTTGCATAGCCTTGCCTCTCTTAAATCCAATTCACTTGCAAGTCATGGCATCACCTCCCTGATGTCCTAGGACAAAGACACTCCCTCTACTTCACCTTCTTTTCCCACTTGCTGAATTGCCTTCCTGGGAAACCTCTGCCCTGGGGTCCTTCTCTCCTCATTGATGACTCTCTCCCCAGATCTAAGGTTTGAGGACAGACATGTTTCACCTCTAGTCTTGACTCTTTCTGGCCCCCCACTTCCTTTCTACCAGTCAAACTGTCCCCTTCAAGGTACTCTTTTTTCTCCCTTTTTTCTACCACTCCTGTATCTGTTGTGTTCTCTCATTAGAGTGGAATTTCCCGGAGAATAGACCGTCGTGCTTGTTGTATATGTATAGCACAGTTCATAGTCCACGGTAAATAGTCACTAAATGCTTGCCCTGGTTGTCCGTCCTGTCCGTCCAACCTTATCACATAGGACTTTCCCCTTTAAGATTCTAAGTTCCAGTCAAACTGGACTTATCCTATTCTATATTATCGCCTATTTTTGAAATGCTCTGTTCTCTTTCACCTCCTCTCCCTCTGTCAAGGTCCCTCTCCAGGTATTTCCACTAGGAAAAGAAAAAGAAATTGAAATGATTTCCCTGAAAAGAGGTGTTTAGTATGAAAAAAAACTTAGGAAAAGGTTACAATAACTGTTTAGGGCCTTCCTCTACAAAAGGAATCTGCCTAACTTGCCCCCAGAGAGTTTAAGTGATTTTGAATGACTTGACCCCAGATAGAATTTGTATAGAAGAAGATTTCTGATTAAGGTAAGGCAGTAAGGCAGTCCACCAGGTAGAGTACTGAGCTTCAAAGTCAGGAAGACCTGAGTTCAAATCTTACTAGCTATTTGATCCTGGATCACATTCAGTGCTCAGTCATTTACTAGCTTTGGTAAATCTAGGTCCTTTCCCAAGTCTTTTAGTAGTTGTATGATCCTGGATGAGTCATTTAACCTCTCTCAACTTCAAATTCCTCTGCAAGATGAGGATGGGGTTGGGCTCCATAGGGTCTACTCTAAGGTCTCTTCTAGCTCTAAGTTTCGGATAAGAATAAAGCTATTCCAAATTAGAAGGGGCTTTGTGGGGAGGTAATGGGTTCTCTGTCCTTGGAGGTCTTCAAGTTGGGTCTGGATGACCTCTGGTTGAGTATAATGTAGAGGAGACACTTGGGTTGTTCCAGATGAGCTCAGAGGCCCTCTACACTGCAGAGATTCTGTTGCTTCTCAGTGTTTCTCAAGGGATATGGAAAGGCCTGCGAAGGATCAGAAGGTGAGTGGGTGGGAGAACAAAGCAGAGAGAGAGAGAAGGGGAGAGGAAGCGAGGTGGAGGAGGGATTATAGGGGATGGAGTGCTGAAATGTGGTTCCGCCCTCAGAAGCTCTGGGAAGTGTGATCTGTACCAGGGGAGGCACTGCCCACACTGGCAAAGTCATGGATTCTGGATCCTTCAGATGGTAAGCAGGAGAAATGAAGGGTCTTCTCTGAAGACCTGGGCCACGGTTTCTCCTCCCATCCAATCTACCACAATGTGTGACGGTGACAGCTAGCTTTAACAACATCAACAACTAAAAACCTTCTCCTCCCATGATGACCTGCTCATCAGGAAGTAACACTTCCCTCTTCCCTCTCTTCCCTGCTTCCAAAACCTTAGGAGGCTGGGGGAGTTCCCACTGACATTTTTGTCATGTTCTGTTTTGAAGGGGGAATCAGGGACAATTCAGAGGCACTGAAAAATGCCTGAGATGCTGGGAGGGGAAAACCCTGTCCTGGACAGGAGATGTGGCAATCTGGGAGAGAGGCAGAGTCCCAGGGCTAATTACCCTGCCAGTCAAGAGTAATAAATACTTTGCTTCCCATCTCACACACCCCCTGCCTTGAAGAGTACGCACACGCATGCACACACACAAGCTTTTGTCAACATTCCCAGGCAGCGTTGTTCTGCTAAATGCTACTTATAATGTGCAGCATGGCCCAGAGAGGCTGGTGGAGGCGGTGACAGAGTGTGAGGGAGTCTGAGACAGAACAGGGAGAGGTTGAAGCACTATCTTGGTGCAAAGTTGTGTAGGAGCTGAGGAGAACAAGGTCAGAGAGACTTAGGGAAGGACCTATGATAGAGGAGAGCTGACTCTGGGGGAAGGAAGCCCTGGTACAGGGAAGGTAAGATGTGGGCCATAGTGATAATAATTGTTCATATTTGTAGAACACTTTCTTTACAGTCAGCCAGTGAGGAAATAAAAATATGGTCATTGCCTTTTTGTGGATGGAGAAACTGAGGCTCAAATGTATGAAAAGGCTTGACTTGAGTGAATGGGAAACTAAGGTATGGATATATGAAGTGCCTTGTCCTTAGTCACATAGAAATGATTAAAGTCTGGATTTGAACCCAAGGGTAGCTAGGTGGCATAGTAGATAGAGTACTGGGTCTAGAATCAGGAAGACCAGAGTTCAAATTTGGCCTCAGCTATTTACTAGCTGTGTGACCCTGGACAAGTCACTTCACCCTGGTTGCCTCAATTTCCTTATCTTTAAAATAAGTTGGAGTAGGAAATGGCAAACCACTTTAGTATCTTGGCAAAGAAAACCCCAAATGGGGTCACAGAGAGTCAAACAGGACTGAAACAACTAAACACCAACAAAGACAACTGTTGACTCTAAGCCTAGTGTCCTCCGCACTGAGTCACATTATTATTCCTGGCCCAGTACCTTCCTCAAGATTCCATCAGCACCTACATTGATCTAGGGATTCCAGTCGTCATTCTTCTCCTATCCCTCCCTAACACCTCCCATGCAATCTTTCTGATCTGCATTTTATTCCTTCTGGACACATCTTTTCAAATAACCAATATTTTTCTGCTAAGGGGAGGGGGGAACTAGAAGGCACATTCTCACTAGGACCTTCTGGAGACAATGGCCCTATTTTTGTTGCACAATTCATTAGTGACTCTGAGAGAGAAGGGTACGCCACCTTTGGAGAAGAGATATTTTGGAGCAGATAGCATCACACAATTGACCACCTCTTTGTGCTTTTCCTGGGCTGAGGTATGATGCTATGGAGTTAAATTCTATTTCAGATTGATGAGGATATAAATCCACAAACTATAGGCATATCCCCAGTCCCCATGTGGCCCTATCTTCCTCCCTTAACCACATTCTTGGAACCTGTTTCACCCTTTCTCATCTTCCTTGTCTCTCAGTGGACCATGTAGTCCGAGGTTATAGCCACCAGGGGTCAGGCTTTGATATCTATTAATCTGTATGTCTGACTGCAGCCCAAGGACCAAGATAGTGTTCAGGATAATTTGGGTTTTAGGACAGTGAGCTAGAGACAGATGGCTAGAGATCTGGGGTTCATTTAAGAGAACTTGCCCAGAAGAAGCTATGAGATCCCTCTACATATCCTGGAGCTAATGACCTGTGTTTGTCAGAATTGCTACTATTGACAGGAGAGAATGAATAATCCCTTATAGATAGAAATGTCTGTTATTGTTATTATTATTAACATTATTTTCATAATTCCTTAAGCTTTTCAGAGAACTCTCCCAGTCATTATCTACTGGATTCCCTCACCACATTCCCTGTTTTATAGACTCACCAATCAATCAATCAATCCATCAATCAATGTGCCTTTGTAAGGACCTGCTGTGGAATTGAAACACTGTGTTAAGGTTGGGGACACATGACAAGACAAACAAAACCAGTCCCTGCCTGCAAGGAGTTTACATTCTGGGTGCTGGGGCAGAGAGCATAGTGAGTAGAGCATCTGACAAGGTAAGCAATGACCACAGCTAGGTCTCAATTAGTACAAATAATGAATCCTGTGGTCGTATATGTGCACTATTAGAAGTAATAATTATGGAAAAGATGGATAATTGTAATAATGCTGGCTATTATTGTTATATATCGATAACCTGAGGAAGGAGAGAGAACCAGGAAATCGGGGGAGATTTTCCAAAGAAGTTAACACTCCTTTTTTTCCCTAGGAGCCGAGTGGTGAATGACACAAGGGATTTTTAAGAGTTAAACATCAGGAGAAACGAATTCCAAACATTTCATGAATCTGACATTTGATCTTCCATTTGTGCAAAAGCATGGAGGTGGATGATTGAATGTTGAGCTCAGGAAACCATATAACAGCACATGATTATAGGCTGAACTAGACCGCTGGGGTCAAACTCCAACAGAAATGGAGGCCACCAAATTGTCCATAAGGACCCCCGTGGTCTGCAGATTAACTTAGAAAACCACATCCTTTTATAGATTTCTTTTTAAATTAATGCATCAACATATTCAAATCAGATAGGAACTTCATTTTAATCTGGCTCAGGCTGCACTCAGGAATGTTGTGGGACATATGGTCATCCTGGATGAATGTGTGATGCATCTTAACTAGATGACCTCTGAAGTCTTCTCCAACGTTGATATATGATTTTCAGTGCTAGAGAAATGGTCCAGATGAGTATTCTGAGATTGTAAGAGTAATAGAAAACTGGGACCCTGAGATGTGAATAGACTAACCTAGAATCATGTAGCAGAATCTTGACTAGAACCCAAATATGCTAGTGTCTAGGCTGACCTTCTTTCAATCACACAAGAATCTTTATAAATATTCCTAACATTTTTCATCTCCTTTCTCTTTCTTTCCTCTCCTCAACTCCACTCCTTCCTGCACCCCAGTGTTTGTTTGGTGGTGATTGTCCTTCTTTCTTAACAAGGACCAAAATGGCACCATGATGTCGGAGTCAAGGTACAGTGTGTCCAACTGTGACTGATCAAACCAATAGGAGCTCAGAAGGCTCTACCACAGGTCAGGCACAAATAGTTCACACAAGCATTTGGAGTGGAGATGTTTCTAAATTTGCACAGCTCATGTTTCTTTTGAGCTACTACAATTCTGCTTCACTCATAGAGCACAGTGCCTTCTTTGATTCAGGAACACCATGCTGTGCAGTCCTTTGTCAGTGTCTCTCCTGTCATGCAATCAATTCTAAAAGTTCTTCAGAGAGACCTTGAGAGTATCCTTTGTATTGCTTCTCCTGACTTCCATGTGAGTGCTTACCTTGTATGAATTCTCTGTAAAGCAGTATATTAGACAAATGTACATTTGGTATTTGAACAACGTCCATCAGAGTTGCTCTCTCTGCAGTAGAAATTGAATGCTTGGCAGTTTAGCTCAAGAAGGGACCTTAGTGCTCAGTACCTTATCTTGCCAGGCTATCTTCAGAATCTTCCTAAGACAATTCAAATGAAAGTGATTCATTTTTCTGGCATGGCACTGGTATCCCATCCAGGTTTCACAAGCATATAATAATGAGCTTAGCACAATGGCTCTGTAGACCTTTAGTTTGGTAGGCACTCTAATATCTCTTCTGTCACAAACTTTTCTTTGGAGCGTCCCAAACACTGAACTAGCTCTGGTTATATGTACCTCAATCTCATAATCTATGTGTCCATCTTTGGAAAGTTTACTGCCAGGGTTAGTGAACTTATCCACAGCATTAAGTATTTCTCATTTGCTATAACTCATGGTTCCATGTACAGATGATGTGGTGTTGACTGATGGAGAACCTGTGTTTTCTTGGTTTTAATTGTTAGGCCAAAATTAGCACAAGCAGCAGAGAATCAACATATACTTTGTTGTATCTCAGCCTCAGAGGCTGGATTGAGTGCACAATCATCTGTGAAAAAGAAATCACACACCAACTCTCCCTCCACTTTGGTGTTTGGTAGCCAGAACTGGAGGAAATCAGCCTTCAAGCAGGATGGGAGGATGGCATTAGAATCGGTTAGTTATGATATGAGGACATTAGTCAAAGAGCCCAGAATCCTAAGCCATTGTCATCTCTTTGCCTCTGGGCAACACAGAAGGTTTCCTAATGCTCTGTGGCCTAGCCCAGAGTAATAACATGGCGGACAAAGTAACACTCTGGTCATATTAGTCAACCAGTTGAGTCCACAGCTGCCAGATTGTAGGATTTATAAAGTCCCAAGGGCCTGGCACATTGGGTGGGCCATTTCCTAACTGTAATCTTCTCATGTGCTCTTTAGTTGATTGACTGAGTAGGGTCAGTCAGCATTCTAGGATCCTAAATATCCTTCTGCACAAAATTCAAGGGAAAGGGACAGAGTATCTTTGGAGACTTTGAGATCTTTGACAAAAGGCATGTTCTCTGTTGCCTTGAGTTGGTAAAACTCTCTGACCCTAGTCATCCACAGGTCACCCTTACCAACATACCTCCTTACTTTCCCTCACTCCAAAATGGACAGCCTCCCCAGACCCTGAAAGGAGAGTTATGGGTAAGAAATAAAGGTGAATCCAAGTATGTATGTACATGGTAGGATGCATATTCTCATTTCCCCAGCAATGCCAAGGTTCAGTTTTCTCCTTGGGTAGGCAAGGACCTTCTAGCAGGTTACTCCTTGCTAGTGAAGTTCCCCCCTCCCCCCTTCTCCTCCTTCCCTTTACCCCCCTTTCTTGTGGCTTCTCTTGTCAGCAGAAATGACTCGTTAGCCATGGTTGCATCAGTCATTCTGCAGCTGAAGTGAGTCATGTCGCAAGATGTGGTTGCTGGCTGTTCTGGGTTTTGGTTAGGGGGCAGGGTGGAGGCCAGATCACTGTATTTTTACATAGGAGAAAAGGGAGGGTGGCTCAAATTTCCTAAAGAGGATTGGAGAGGAGGGCATGGCAGCAGAGATACAGCCAGAGCTACTTTCTTGGAGTAGGAAGGTACTGAGTTAAGCCTCCTTTGATAACGGGCCTTCTCTCCTATTGATGGGGGTAGAGGAGCTATGAGCATGGCTCTCACTCTCACCCCACCACAGAGCAAGTGAAGGGATCAAGCTGACTGACACAGCAGTTGATACATACAGTGTGACAAGGGAAGGGACTGAGAACTGAATGATGAGTTGGCTTGATTTCTTCCACTTCCTCTATTTTGTATCTTCTTGGCTTCCCTGGTCTCAGCCACAGTGAGGCCCTCAGGACTCAGGATTGATCATCTCTGATCTCTGTTAAAGTTGGGTTATTTCCCAACTCTGGGGATGGTCCAAGTCCTGGAAGATAGGGAGGAATTGGTTCTGCCTTCACCTGTAGATGGCAACAATTCTGGGAAGTGTTGAGGTATGGAGGATTACAGTTTGCTTTCCCCAGGTGAGCAAAATACTACTGTAATCTCTGTGTTATGTAACTGTAGCTTTGTAGACAAGTTATTTCTGATTTTTTTTTTTGGTTCACAGATAAAACAATATGAATATTTTTATACAATAGATCTTTTTCTCTGCCTTTTACCAACATTCTTGGAAATAGAATTCTAGAAGTGGGATTGCTGACTCAAAGGAGCTTTGTGGCTTTCGTTGTATATTTCCAGATTGCTCTCAAAATGTTTGCAGCAGCCTTCAGTTCCACCAAAAAGGCAATAGGGTGCCTACTTTCCTACCAACATGAAATTTTAGCAGTGTCCTGGAGGTAGATCAAACTCACTATGCTCAAAATGGAACTCATTATCTTTTCTACTTTGCCCTCTTTCAGACTTCCCTAATTTTCTTGAAGATTGTCACCATCCTCCCAGTAATCCAGGTCTGTAATGTCAGAATTATCTTCGTATACTCCATGGCCTGGTAATCAAGTCCCTTTACTATCTAACCTTAACCTCATCATTCACTTGTTCAGAGAACCTTCCATTTCTTCCAGGATGGTCTACTGATGAGGGTCTGAATAAACCATGTGCATTCTTGCCTTTGAACCTTTTTTTTTCCAGACTATTCTCCCATCCTTTCATGTCCTCCTTCCTCTTGTATGTGGGTTGATGTCCTATGTTTCCAATGCTCGAACCTCAAATTTCACTTCCTCCATGTAGTCTTTCCTAAGCATCTCAGTTCAGACTGTCTCTTCCTTCCTTTAAACTCTCAGGGCACTTACCCTATCTGCTTTAGCCCTTTGGTGCAAATACATGCTCCTCTTCATTGTCACTAAATTTCTCATACCTTTTTATCTTCCCTTCCCAACTAGATTATAAGCACTTTAAGAGCATGGACTACATCATATGCCTCTTTCTATCACCATTGCCTAGGGCAGGCATGGGGAACCTGCTGTCTTGAGGCCACATGGAGTCCTGTAAGCTCTCAAGTGCAGCCATTAGATTTGATCCAACCTTCACAGAACAAACTGGGATTCGGTCAAAGGACTGAACTTGAGGACCTAGAGGGCCTGCTGGGTTCCCCACTCTTGACCTAGGGCAATGTCATATCTTTAACATACAGTGCTCACTAAATGTTTGTTCTTCCTTACACATAACACTATCTCCTGATTCCACATCTTTTCCTTGGCTGTTCCCCATGCCTGGATTGCTATCCCTCCACATTTCTGCCTCCTGGATTCCTTTAAGGCTCATCTCAAATCCCACCCTGTGCCTGAGGCCTTTCCTTGTCCTGCTTACTCATTAACCCTTACTTTGGAACTGCTTTCCATCCACATAATACATATATATATATATATATATATATCTTGTAGGTACACAGATATTCCTATGTTATTTTCCCCATTAGAATGTATCTTTGAATTTTTAATTTGAATTTGCTTTTAATTATTAGAACAATCTCTGAGGGCAAGGATCATGCTTTTTTTCTTTTTTTTAATCCCTAGTGCTTAACACAGAGCCTGGCACATATTCAGTGCTTAATAAATACTTGCTGAAGGATCTAAGACAACTGCAGAAGACTCATGACAGAAAATGCTATCCATATCCAGAGAAAGACCTTGGGAATCTGAATGCAGATGGAAGCAGACTATTTGTCTCCTTTTCCTTTGTTGTTTTGTTTTGTTTCTTTTTTCTCATGTTTCCTCCCATTAGTTCTAAATCTTCTTTACATCATGACTAATGTGAAAATATATTTAATATGAATATATAAGTACAGTCTATATCAGATTACATGCTGTCTTGGGAAGGGAAGGAGAGGAGGGAGAGGGAATAAATTTAAAACTCAAAATCTTATGGAAGTGAATGTTGAAAACTAAAAACAAATACATTAACTATAAAGAACAAATAACTACTCGCTAACTGTCTAACTGATGATAATAATGAGGATAGGGCCATAGGACTTACAGCTAGACAGGTTCTTAGGCATCCTCAACCCAATACTCTCATTTTAAGGATTAAGAAACTAAGGGGCCTTAATTATATAGTTCTTAAAATCACACAGTTAATATATAGGTGACCTGGGATTTGAATTCATGTCCTCTGATTCAAATCTACTATCCTTTCTACTCTGATACAAAACTGATTTGTTCTCTGACTTTAATTTGCTTCCTTCAACAAAGGGGAGCTCTGGGAAAATTTGTCTGGGTCCTGGGACTATGGCTGATGGTAGGGTTTGCCTGGGATCTGACACAGATGTGGGGGAAAGTCTTTGGGATATTCTTGCTACTTCTGCTTGGAGACCAGAGACCAGGAAAGTGAAGAGGGTTATGGAAGGATGGAGGATGGGATGGGTAAGAGGAAGCTTCATTTTCGAGATGGTGCTCAGGGTCCTCGTTAAGTTCCTGCCCTGCAAACTGATATAATAGAATGTGATGGGAAGCCCCTGGGCAGCTAATGTGGGGTGACAAGTCGGACAGCTACTAGTGCTCTCTCTGCTCAGCTAGGCCTCTTGCCTGTCGCTGGCAGAACAAGCTGACAGTGGGGATTTAGAGACTGGAAAGTAGTGGCTGAAGTAGGAAGAAAGGTAAAGATTTTAAACTCGACTGCCTTTAAATGGGGGCTACTGCCTAAAAAACTAGTTCTACCACTAAGGGTGCTGCCTTGTTGCCACACCCACTCACTCATCATCTCCAGTTGATTCCAATCTGGTGTCTTGAAGTCCATTATCCAGAAGGTGGTAGGGAAAGAGAAGGGAGGAGGGAAGAAAATGTTAGTTTTTAAGGGATATTTCTCTTGGGCTCAGGTGTTATAATAGCCAACATCAGCCAAGTCCTTCTTTGAGAGTTTCATGTCGGTTCTGGTTCCAGGATATTTCCCACTTCAATCTCTCCATTTTGATTTCTCTTGCCATCCCTCATCCCTCACAGAGGCCTTCATTACTTCATACCTGGACAATTACAACAACATTCTAATTGTAATCCCTGTCTATCTTCCTTCCCCCTCTAATCATTAGTCCTTCATGAAGCTATTTCTTTTTTTGTTTAGGGAAACGTATGATTTCATCAATATGGGGAAATCCTGATATGGAAATTCCATCCACCAATATGGTATCAATAGTTCATCTATAACAGCATCTTAGACTATAGTCTGGGAGAGTTGTCTTGTCAAGAGAGGTCAAGTGACTGGTCCATCACCATGTGATCACACATCTAATATGCATGAGGTGCTTCAGAGTCCAAGGTCAGGCCTTTATTTGCTCTGTGGTTGCTAGGTGGCATAGTGGGTATAATTCTGAAATTGGAGCCTTCTTTCAAAACCTACCTCAGTGGTATGACCTTAGCGTTGCTCAGCAGGTTTCACCATCTGTAAAAAGGATACAAGAACAGCCATCTCACAAAGTTGTTGTAAGAACCAAATGAAATAATATATTGTAACTGGGCTTTTTTACCAGACCTGGGGTACTGGGCATTCTCTGCCTATCAGGAGTAAAGTCTTCAAACACGGGTAAAAGTCCAGTTTCCCATGTGTAAAGTGCTCTGCCAATTAAAGTGCTCTGAGTGCTAGCTATCATTCTCCTACCATTCTCCTTCCCACAGTATACATCATAATGGCTGAACTCTCATCTGGTCCTGCCTTTTCACCTAGCCTCGTCTTCCACTCCTTCCTTCAGCTTAAGCCAGGCCTGTCTCTTTACCTTCTTCCCAGGACTCTGTGCACATTCTGCCTTGGTGCCTCTGCTCAATGCTCATCCCCCTTCCTAAATGTCCTTCCTCTTCATGTGCCTATCCAAACCTTCCCCACCCTTCAGTGCTTGCCTTGAATCATACCTATTCCAGGAAATTGTTCCCAATCACAGCACCAATCTCCTCTTTCCTTGAATTTCTATAGAACTTTGACTTGATGGCATCCGTCCATTTTGTCACTTAAACACACAAACACATGGGTGTATACACACATGTATGCATATACATACACACATATGTACAAATAGGTATACACACAGGTAGGTAGATAGATGCATTAAATACATACACTAAATGTAAGGTAATGGGAGGATCAGGAAAAATTTCATGGTGATGCTGAAACTGCATCTCAACAGAAGTTAGGAATTTTAGATGGTGGAAACATAAAGGGAATCCATTTCAGACAGTGTATGAAGGGTAACAGTGCATAAAGGGGCTGGAAAGGTAGCTTGTGGCTAGCTTGTTAGAGGTTCTGAAAGCCAAAGGGAGGAGTTCTTCCTTGCTCCTGGAAGCAATGGGAAATCACTGCAGTTTATGGAGTGGGAGAATGGTACAATTAGATTGAGGATTTAGCAAAATCACTTTGGCAGCTGTGTGGAGGATGGATTGGAGAGGGGACAGACCTGAGGATGGGAGATTAACTGAGAGGCTACTGTAATAGGCCTGGTGAGTAGTGATGAGGGCCTGGAGTCAGATTATGTGAGTGGAGAGAAGGAGATGGATCTAAAAGATGTTATGGAGGAAGAGAGGACAAAATTTGGCAAATGATTGATTTGTGGGATAGGGAGAAGAAAAGAGTTGAGGATGATTTTGAGTTTTCAAATCTGGGCGACTAGAAGGGCAGTAGTGCTCTGGATAGCAATGGTAAGGTTTGGAAGAGGAGTGGGTTTGAGGAGAAAGATAGTGAGTTTTCATTTTGGATATGTTGAGTTTAAGATACCTTTGAGACATCCATTTTGAAATACCCAACAAGAAACTGATATGGGCCTGGAGCTCAGAAGAGAGTCTAGGGCTGGATGTCTAGTTATGGGATTCATCTGCATTGAGATAATGAATAAGTCCTTGGGAACTAATGGGGTCCCCAAAGAAAATAGCAGATAGAGTGAAGAGAGCCCAGGATGGAGCCTTGGGGGGACATCCACAGTTAGGAGATATGATCTTGATGATGATTCAGTAAAGGAGAGTGAAGAGTAGTGAGGCAGATAGGCATTTAACTGAGTGTCAGAAAAATCCAGTCAAGAGAGAGTATCCAGGAGGAAAGGGTACCCATCACTATCAAATGTTTCAGAGGTCAATAAGAAGGAAGACTGAGAAAAGGTCGTTAGATTTACCAACTAAGAGATCTCTGGTAACTTTAGAGAGAACAATTTTACTTGAGTAATGAGATCAGAAGTAGGTTTGCAAAGGATTGAGAAGTGAATACTTAAACTTAACAAGAAGTTATGAAATTCCAAGAGGTCAAGATAAGGAAAGCATTCCAGGTACATAGGGCCACCCATGAAAAGGCACCATTAAATGGTACATGCTGAGAACAAAGAGTTAGACCAGCTTGGCTAGAACATAGAGTTTATGAAGGGTAGTCATGTGAAAGCAGTCTTAAAAAAATAGATTGGAATCATGTCCTGAAAGACTTTAAATGCTAAAGGAATTTATGCAGGGTGTCCCCAATGTCTTGCAGTTTTAATCCTCAAGAGTTTAAAACTGCACTAAGGCTTTGGGAATATTCTGTATTTTATCCTAAAAGTTATAAAGAACCACTATGGATCCTTGAGGAAGAAAGTGATGTCATACCTGGGCTACAAATTTGGCAACTATATGGAGACTGACTTGGAGAAGAAAGAGACTAGAGTTAGGCAGCTCAATAAGGAGGCTATAGGAATAGTCCAGGTAAAAGTTGATGAGCGTCTGAGTTAGGTAGTACCTATGAGAGCAGAGAATGAAAGGATGAATGAAGAAATGGATAACAAATGAATAAAGGGGTATGAAGTTTCAATTCTGCCACATTATTCCCTGGAGCACCCTGGAGAATTTTACACACAGGTGTTCAGACCCAGGGAGGGTCAGATCAAGGAGAAGGAAGTTAATTTGGAAATTTAGGATCAGATGTTTACTGTTTGGACCTTTTACATATATTCCCTTGGCCCCAGAAATTCTTCTGAAATGAACACTTCTAGGGAATATTTTTTTGTCTGAATTCCCAATATGAGAAGAAAGCAATTTATTGTCTGAATCCACAGTCATAGAATGTTTAAGTTACAAAGGACCTTGTTGCTGAGTTGCCTTTTACTTGTGTCTAACTCTTCATGACTCCCTTTGGGGTTTTCTTGGCAAAGACATTGTGGTTGTTTGTCATTTCCTTCTCCAGGTCATTTTATAGGTGAGGAAACTAAGGGTTAATGTGACTTGCTCAGGATCATATGGCTAGTAAGTGTCTGAGACCAGATTTGAACTCAGGAAGAGGAATCTTTCTGACTCCAGGTCTGGTCTATCCACTGTGCCACCTAGCTGACCAGGTCTTAGGGTTCTTCTAGTTCAACTTCCTCCTCCATGTAGGAAGCCCTTCTACAGTGTCTCTGGAAATGTCAGGTTAGCCTCTACTTGAACATTTTCAGCGATGGGGAGCTCAGTATCTCACATGAAAGTTTGTTGGACAGCTCTGACTGCTGGCCAGATTATTATATTAAGATGAAATTTCACTCTTTATAACTTCCATGTACCAGTCCTGGTTCTACTCCATTAAGTTACAAAAATGAAATCTAATCCCTCTTCAGCCCTTCCAATACTTGAAGTCAGCTATCATGTCTGCGTCTCTCTCCTGCCTTAAACCCCAATTAAGTCCTTTCTTCTCCCAGTTAAGCATTCTCAGTTCTTTTGGATGCTGCTCCCATGGTTTGGAATTTGGGTGCAGAATGGATAATTTTTTTAATCTCATCAATCAGTGTTGCTGAATATAAAGCTGAGCAGGTTGTATATGTGTTTGTGTGTGTGTGTGCATGTGTGCGTGTGTACATGTATGTGTGTGTATGCTTCTCTCCTTCCCTGCCTGCTTATCTGTCCTTTACTTGATAATTTCCCACCTCCTATGTCCTCTCTCTTCACCTCTTCTCCATTTTTGGTTAGCAGGATGTGGTATCTTGAGTTATGAACAGCAGCAGCAAAATGGCAGCCTATAATTTTGGGCAGTGACCTGGCAGAACCCCTCCTGGCTGTATTGTGTCACCTCTACCAAGAGAAGAACCAGAAGAGTACACAGGGTGTTTGTGAGTGTGTGTGTGTGTGTGTGTGTGTGTGTGTGTGTGTGTGTGTGTGTGTGTGTGTGTGTGTAGAGGGAGTTTAGAAATTCCCATTGCCAGGGCCTGGGGAGGAAGGGAGCGGCAATTAGAAATTTTGGCCTCTGTCATACTATCATCATGTCATGCTATCATGTTACCTAATAAATCAGTAAAGAAATCAGATGGAAACAACCAACCCTTCATTTAGGAGAATATTACCTTGGAGGGTCTATTCAGGATTTTTCATAGTAGAGGTTTGTATGTCAGGAGCTTTACAAGGAGCCACAGTTCTCTCCATTTTATGGGGTCTTTCCAAGTCCCTCCCCCAAACTGATCTGGACCTAGGGAGAAAGGGAAGCTATGAGGATGGGCAAGCATCTTGAGGGAGGGTGGGGGGAATCACATTTCCACTGAGACTAGCTAAGGTGGGAAATCTTTGTTTCTGAGGGAACAGACTCCCTCTGCTTCTTGTCTCTGAAGTCCAGCACTTCACTTAGTAGAGCAGACTTTCACTTTTACTTGTGGCTTTGAAGTGTCTATGAGGTGTTTACAGCTCCTTAAGATACCCCCTCCCACCTACCTCTGGAGTCTTTGACAAAAAGCAGCTTAAACTCTCAGGCAGATCAGGAGATGATCCATCCATGAGGCAGACTCAGAGAACTCAGTGTATATATGGGAAAGTTTGAGGGGCTTTTTGGACCCCATCATCAGTACCTCATTTACTCCCTTAGTTTTTCCCATCTCTTTCCATTCTATTCTCTACTTCTTTCCTCACAAGACACATACTTATGAGTCTTATGACTTCTTAGGGGACCATACATTCCTTCCTCTGTGAGAAAGGAGGGAGAAAGGTAATGGAAACAGAATAAAGGAAAGAGAGAGGCAAAAGAGAAATGACAAGATGGCAGGACAAAGTCTGGGAGACAGAGATGGAGTGAGGTAGACTTTGGGATGCAAAGGATAGAAAACAGCGTGTGAATGTACTTCGAAGCCCCCTTGGAATAGACCTTGTCTTATTGTCCCCAAATCATATGTGACACAATCCATTGCTCCATGATTTCCCCCTAGGTGAAGTTTGACAGTATCATGGTCTCTGCTATCGTCTTCTCTATATTCAGTTTTTAATTTTCCTCATTAAAACTGGACGCTCAGAGATAGGGTCCTGTCTCTGCCAAAGACTAGAGACTTTCTTTCCTATCTCTTCCTAGTCTCCTATCTAACACCCCATCAAGGAGTAATAGTATGTGAGACAGATTAACAGGGTGCCTGTCTGATGGGTCTTCCTGCCCCTTTACACAAATTTTCTTTTTCTTATTTACTGTCATCTTTTTCCTTCTTCATTCTCAAACAACGATGGGCCAATTGGGTAATTCTATCTGCTGGTCAAAGGACTTTTAGAGGATTGCTTTCTCAGATCAGAGAGAGGCACCTATTCCAAAGAGGTGGTTGACTGGCATCTTGAATCCAGATAAAATAAAAACAATTGATAGCACAAGCAACCCCCAGCTCAGCAGTTAAATAAGTGCCCAGACAAAAGAGGAGAGAAGGAATCAGAGGAAGGCTGGAAAGAAGCTGGGAGGATGGGTGAGAGAGTTGAGTGGGAGAAAGAGGGAATGAGTGAAAGAAGGAGGTAGTAAAGAAGGTAGCTCACCCAAAGGAAAAATGTGCCTCCCTACTGGAAGCTATTAGCAAAACTATCAGGAAATGGGCCAATGTGGGGAGGGGGAAGAGGGAAGGAGGTGTTAAATATTTATGAATTAGTGGAATTCACCATGTTTTCCAAGCAATAAGTTTTCATGATGTGTGTTTGGTGAGTGAGTTGGTGGCCCTGCTGGTACGTGCCGGCCCATTAATTTGGCCTGTCATCACCCCAGCCACATTGTTATAAATAATTTTACTATGATAATAATGAGATGGAGAGGAACAGTGTGAGCATCAGGAGAGGTTAACATCTCTGACACTGCTGTAACAGGGTGAGCTGCTCTGGGGCTGGCCTTCACATATATCAAGGCTTGACCTCTGGATGGGGAGACCATCTTAATTGAAGTTGGTATTGATATGGAAAAGAGAAGGTGGGAAGGAAGACAGGGAAAGGGTAGGAGGGGGGTAAGCATTGGGGTGGTGATGAGGGAATGATGATTCTGAAGTTGACAGTGAATATTCTGAAAAATCTGTTGAGGAGCACTGGAGTAATTAAATCATAATTGCTAATTATTCACTTGAAGTGACATTGTAAGCAGCTGAAGGGCTGGAGATGACAAGGAGCGTGAGAGGCAGTTTTGTGCAGTGGGTAGAGTGCACAACTTGGTGTCAAGAGGACCAGAGTTTGAGCTCTGCCTCTGCCACTTAGATGTCTTGGCAGTGGTAAAGGGAATATAGCGTCTAGAAACTGGTAATTGCTGGGCATCTTACCCTACAGAAAAGTAAGAAGGAAGAGGATAAGGGGTGGTGATGATAGAAGGAAGGGCAGATTAGGGAAGGGGGTATTCAGGAACAAACACTTTTGAAAAGGGACAGGATCAAAGTTGAAAATAGAATAAGTAGGGGGTGGGATAGGATGGAGGGAAATACAGTTATTCTTTCACAGCATGATGATTATGGAAGTGTTTTGCCTAACTACACATGTATGATCTATATTGAATTGCTAGCCTTCTTAAAGAGGGTGGATGGGGAGGGAAGAAAGAAGAGAAAGTTTCAAAAACAAATGTCAAAAATTGTTTTTACATGCAACTGGGAAATAAGATATACAGGCAGTGGGGTAAAGAAATCTATGTTGCCCTACAAGAAAGTAAAGAGGGGTGATAAAAGGGAGGGCAGACTGGGGTAAGGGATAATCAGAATGAATGCCATATCAGGGTAGAGCGGGGAAGGGGAGAGATGGGGAGAAAAATCTGGAACTCAAAACGTTGTGGAAATGAATGTTAAAAACTAAAAATAAGTAATTTTTTTTAAAAATAGGAACCAGTAATTTCACTAGGAGGTATTTAAATAGGTTGATTAAATTTGGGCAAGACTCACCTGAATGTCTGTAGCCCTCCTCTTTGCCTATCCAAATCCTTGATATCCTTTAAAATTCAACTCAGATTTCACTCTTTCCAAGAAGCCTTCCATAACCACATCAGATCTCATCAATCTGAGAGAATTCACAGAATCTTAGACTTGGAAGGAAATTCAGAGGCTATTTAGTTCCACTTGTTCTTAGACTATGAATCTCCTCTATTATATCCCTAATAAATATTCAGTCTGGATATTCATGGACTGTAGACCAATAGTAAGAGGGAAACTACTACCTCTCTAGTCCCATTTTCCATTTTTGGATAGCTCTAACTTTTTAAAGAAGTTTTTCCTTATATCAGGGAAAATTTTATCACTTGCAGCTTCCACGTGTTGCTTCCAGATCTGCCTTCTGGTGCCAAATAAAACAAATATATTCTCTTTCAACTTGTTATTAAAAGGATGATTAATGAACATCTAGAAAAGGAAGTAATTATTGCAAAGAATTAGCATGGCTTCATCAAGACCAGTTCATTGCAGGGAGGCATCATGCCACTGCCTATAGCACAGTAATATTCTATTACATTCACATAGCTCAATTTGTTTATCCCTTTCCTAATAAAGGGGGACTCACCTTGTTCTCACTTTCTGGCTATCACAAGAAGTGCAACTATACATATTTTACTAAACACAGGACTGGTTTTTTTTTTGTTTTTTTTTTTGGTCTCTTTGACCTCCTTGAGGTATGTGACTAGTACAGGTATCAGTGGGTGAAAAACTATGAAGTTAATGACTTTTCTAGTTTAATTCCAAATTGTTTTCCAGAATGGATGAGTTAGGTAATCCTAACTATTTGTCATAGGAAATCTCATCATTGAATCAACTCATAGTCCCATGAAGAATACACTAATATGTCTGTCTTCCCACAACCCAACCAATGTTAACCTTTTTTTAAAAAAATATATATTATCATATTTGTCCATCCAATGGGTATAAAGTGAAAACTTGGTATTCTTTAATTTGTATTTTTCTAATTAGTCATTGGGAGTATTCTTTCATATGGTGGTTGATAGTTCATATTTCTCCTTTTGAAAACCTCATATCTCTCAATCAATTACCTATTGGGGAATGACTCTTGTTTTGATATATTTGTAGATATTCTCTGCATATCTTGGATCTCAGATCTTGGTCAGTTTCATCATCTGAAATATATATTGTGAATATTTTCTTCCTAATTAGCACCCTTTGTTCTTATTTTAGCTGCATTGATTTTGTTGGTAGGCTTGTTTTCATCTTTTCTGAGTGTGTGTGTATACATATACATACATGCATACACGCATTCATGCATATATATTATTTTATATGTATGTATTAAAAAACAAATTGGTTAATGAATTCCCAGCTTATGGACATGGGTCTTTTAAAAGATAACAACTCCTTTTCTTCCCCAGTGGAAATATTTCTCTTTCGTCTTCAGAATTTCATTCTTGAGAACTTCCTATCTCTCCTGGGCTGATCTTCCCTATGAAATTTTAGACCATGGCATCTTATTTTTTCTGAATGCTTTGAAAGATGATATCCCAAAATCTAGGGTTCAGGTCAAATTATATTTGGCTTCCCTCTCCTATTTGCTCACAAATTCTAAGATGAAATAGTCAGCTCCTCCCTTTTTCCTTAGGTTCCTGTCATTTGTACTTCATCAGCCATTTTTCCTCCTTGTTGATAGGAATAAGGTTCCCCTGGAAGCTTTTTTCATCTTAATAAAACTCTCATTACAAAACCATGATATTGATTCATTAGCTATTATATTTGTTGCAAAGAGAGAGCTCCTGAAGATGTCTGGATAATTGCAGCCCTCACTACTACTATGGAGAGGTAAAGTCATATAGCATCTATAGATCTGACCTTGCAGTCAGGAAGACTTGGGTCCTACACTTTCTTTTGACACATTAGTTGTAGAACCTGGCAAGTCACTTAACCTCTCAGTTCTCCAAGAAACTTTCTAAAATGCAGAATAGGTGACAACTTGCTTTTGTGCGGAGGGGTGTGTTTCCTTACCAGATGTCTCTTACACCAATGAATAAATCCAGACTAAAAAAAAAATCACTATTCTCTCATGTCTCAGTAACAGGTTTGTGATCTATTTCCCAAGTTCCTCATCTATTTTTTCCTTCTGTCCATGTGTTCTGCAGTATACTCCAAAGACAATATTGATACTATTTTCCTCTCTGTTGATTTTCACCCAAATGCATTTTTATCAGGTTTCAACCCTCTGATTCCTGGATTTTCTTATATTACTTTATATCCTAACTAGACAGAATTGCTCTTTCACCCATTTTATCTACCCCATTTCTTTTAAAAACAGTCCTACCCTTCCGTGGCTCTCAGTAACACCTATCAAGCCAAATTTACCTTCTGCATCAGGAATTAGTTCACCTGGTATGTTACACACACTGAGTGGATTTATATACAGACATCTGAATGTATGGGTTTTAATGTCATTTTCTTGAATTTTGTTTTCTGGTAATTTTTCAGCATCTGTACTCTCATTTTCCTACATTTTAGCAAGTTTCTGTGGTATCTCACTTGGTACACATACTTAGGAAATAAGGTATCTTGGAAAAGGCAAGTTTCTGAAGGGTTTAAATCTTGCCTCTGATGTTTTCTACCTGTATGACTTTGGGCAAGGCATAACTTCCTTGAATCTCCATTTTCTTATCTGCTAAAAAAAAAAAAAAAAAAAAGGAAAGGAAAGAAAAAAACAAAGAGGGTTGGGTTAGATGATCTCTGAGGTAACTTCTGGTTTTATATCTATGATCCTCTTTCCTTTTCAGTTTAAAGTTCTTTTGATTAGGTTTGCAAAACTCCAAATCTGCAGTCTAAGCAAATACATTTTGACAAGGGAGTCATCTTTGACTCTTTACCTTGCTTTACTCCTCATAGCCAATTAGTTTCCAATATTGTTGATTCAAATCTACCCTTTTTTTCTGCTCACAGGTCTTTCCCAACTTAGTTCAAACCCTCATCAACCCTCAGTTGGACCATTGGAATTGTCTCCTAATTGGACTCCCTGCATCTGGTTTCTCTTCTTTCCAATCTGTCCTCCACACAGCTGCCAAATTGATATTCCTAAAACATAGCTCAGACCACATTATTTGTTCTCATAAGAAGTTTTGTTAGCTCCCTATAGACTATAGGATAAAGAATAAAAACTCTTCAGTTTAGCACTGTGAATGCTTCCCATTCAAGCTCCCACTTATTTGTATAGATGGATTTCCCATGATTTCTCCCCACCTGTCCTCCATTCCAGCCAAATTAGCCTACGTTGGTGTTTGCACTAAATGCAAAGCCATCTCCATCTCTGTGTTTTTGGATAGATTTTCCCTTCATACCTAGATTGTTCTGCTTCCTCATTTTGACCTCTTGGAATCTCTGACCGCTTTTAAACCAGCAAGTGACAGCTTCTAAAACAGGCAGATTTCTTGATTCTTTCAATGGTTAGTGCATCTCCTCTAAATTACTTTGTATTTTTTTAAAATGTCAGTCAAAAAACATTTATTAAACATAAAGCATTGCACTATGTGCTGTGGCTACAATCAGACAATAACCATTTATTAAGAGCCTACTATGTGCCAGTGAAATATGCTTTATGAAATATGTTTTATACATATCTTATTTGGTCCTCGCAACAACCCTTCAAGATAGGTGCTATTATTATCCTCATTTTACAGTTGAGGAAACTAAGGAAGGAAGCAGTTAAATGATTTGCCCAGGGTCACATAGTTAATGAACTTGAGGTCAGATTTGAACTCATCTTCCTGTTTCAAGGACCAGTGCTCAAGTCACCACATAACTGCCTCATATAACAAAATGCCAAAAACAAACTAGCAAAAACCAAAAAAAGGCAAAAAATAAATTCTGCTCTCATGGAACCCATTGTCTAATGGGGGATTCAACATGCAAAAGATTATGTACAAACAAGCTACATATAGGATAAATTGGAAATAGTCAACAAAAGAAAGCACCAGAATGAAAGGAAATCAAGAAAGATTTCCTATAGAGGATGGGATTTTAACTGGAACTTGAAGGAAGCCTAGGAAGCCAGAAGAGAGAACATTCTAGGCATGGGGGACATCCAGAGAAAATACTTAGAGCCAAGAGATGGAATGTCTTATTTGAAGAACAGCAAAGAGACTGGGGAAGGAAATGGTAAACCACTGTAGTATCTCTGCTAAGAAAACCTCCTATGGGGTCATAAAGAGTCGGACATAACTGAAAACAATTGAAAAGGAGGCCATACTGGAGTATGCTGCAAGGAGTAAGGTGCAAAAAGACTAAAAAGAGAATCCAGCAAAGGAGACTGAGAAGAAATGGTCAGATAGATAGGAGAAGAACTAGGAGAAAATAGCTTTGGGAAAACCTAGAGACAAGAGTATCAAGGAGAAGAGGGCATCAGAAGCTGCAGAGAAGTCAAGAAGGACAAGAATTGAGAAAAAAAAGCCAATAGATCTGGCAATTAAGGGATAGTAATTTTGGAGAAAGCAATTTCAGTTGAATGATCAGGTCAGAAGCTGGATTGTAGAAAGTGACATAAAAGGAAGCGGAGGCATCTATCATAGGTGGCCTTCTCAATGAGGTTAATCACAAAAGATAAGAGGAATATGGGACAACAGCTAGTTGGGAACAGAGAGATTAAAAAAATTTTAAAGGCACGAGCATGTTTGTAGGCAACAGACAGGGAGACAGCCAGTGGGCAGTGTAGACAAGGAGATTGTGGATTAGTGAGAGTGGGGAAGGAAGCGATCTGCTTGAGAAGATGGGATGGAAAGGGATCACTTGTGCATGCAGAGGGGTTATCTTTGGCAAGAAGGATCACTGCATTATTCAAGACAGGATTAAAGGAGGAGATAGTGGCAGAAGGCATTCTGGGTGATGTGAGATGAGGAGGAGGGCAGCAGAAGGAACTCTCCGTGAATTAACCTCAGGTTTTTGTGTGTTTGTTTGTTTGAGTAAAATTATTGGAGCAAAGCTCTCAACTGAGAAGGTGAGAGGGAGAGGGAGTCATGGAAGGTCTAAGGAGAGGATGAAAAAGTTTGGAGGAGCTTCTGTGATGAGTGAGTTAATTAGGAAATATAAAAGAATATCCTTGCTGCAGTGAAAGCCCAGTTGAGATTATGTGACATAAATTTCTATTGTACTTATTCAGTTTCTGATCTCTGGCTTAAGTGAGTAGGATTGAAATTGGTTGATGGTGGGAGTGATCGGAGGCTGAAGCTTGGTGACATAAGATCAGGAGTACAATGAGGGCGCAAGGGACTCTAAGAGGGAGTATAGAGTTAACAGTCCAGGTGGGGAAGGGAGGATGGCGAAGCCAGAGGGTGGCGACAGCCTCAGAAAGAACTGATGAGACTGAGGGATTGGAAGTCAAGACAGGGGCAAAGAACAAGGCTTGGAAGGTTTGGCATTTATTTAAATTTTGTACTTACTTATCTGTTTACATGTTCTTTTCTTCCAATATAATGTAAATTACTTGAAGGATGACTTGTTTGGTTGTCTCTGTATCCTCAGTACCTAGTATATCTAGTAGGCACCTAGGTACCTGGATAGAGAGCTAATCCTGCCGTCTGGTAGACCTGAATTCAAATCCATGCCTCAGATGCTTACTGGCTGTGCAAGTCATTTAGTCTCTATTTGCCTCAGTTTTCTTATCTGTAAAATGGGAATAATAATAGCACCCACCTCTATGAGAATAAAATGAGAATTGTAAGTCATTTAGCACAATGCCTGGCACATAGGAAACCTTATATAAATGTTGGCTATCGTTGTTATCACGATTATTTCCCAGAGTTGTCATGAAGATAAAATAATATTTACAGAGTGCTTTGAAAACTTTAAATAGCACTATATAAATGTGAGCTATTACTATTATTATTAATAAATGTGCTTGAATTAAATTACCAACTCTCATTTCCTTCGCTTCATCCTTCCATTTAAAATCATGGTTCAGAAATGCAAATTGAATTCTCAGGAACCACCTTTTTAACCAGCTGTTGTTTACTTGGCTTTAAAAAGAGAGACTAGAGTCAGATGAAAAATCATAGTTGAAAGAGTGGGAGGAGAGGAAACCTGCACATGGGTGAGCTCCCTCCAGGGAGCTTCTCAGCCCCACAGGTGGGTAGAGACACCTAGACAGAGCGGTGGAGAGGAGAGTTCTGGGGTCAAACTGGGTGCTACAGGAACTGAAGATGGCCACAGGGGACAGGCAGTGGTGCAGAAAGAGTATCTGTCTGTAATGGTACATATATTGGAGTGAGTCTGTTTACTGACCTTAAGTGTTCCTCCCTTAAGAAGCAGCATACATCCACTACAAGTCCTGGGTGAAATCCAGGGAAGAAGGGAGGGAAGAGAGTTGACTCAACATAGGCACGACTATGAATCTTTGTGTTTTTTTGGTCATGTTAAAGGAAACTAAACCCACATTCAATATTTTGTGGGTCTGAGTGGCTTACTCAAGAGCCAGGGGTTCTTTAGTCTTTCCATAAATACTTAAACACTACCCAAATTCTGATGTTCTCAGGGGAAATTTCTGGGTGGGGTCAGAAGCCAAAGAGAGCATGATTTTTTGAGAAGCTCCCCCAAGCCTGAGAATTATCTACATAAACCGAGATCTTCAGGTTCTAAGCCATGGGCTATACCGCTATGTTCTTTGTGGCACAATGGAAAGAATAGTAGACTTAAGAGTCACAGGACCTGGGTTTAAATCTCAACTCTGTCACATACCTGTGTGACATTGGACAAGTCACTTCATCTTCCTGGGCCTCAGTTTTCTCATTTGCAAAAATGAAGAAATTGGACTAGATTGACCTACACGTTCCCTTACATTTCTAGTGCCAGGTGGAGGCATCAGCCTCTTCCCTCTGAAGTCCTATGACAGCACTGGCATTGCTTCCCTCCACCCCAGCACAAAATAAAGTTAAAGTTTACTTCATGGGGTGATGGTTATGGCCATGGGTCAGGGCACTGGAGGATATACAAGGAAGGTTTGGCTTTCTAATTGCTTCATGTGTGAGTTGCCTCGATTAAATCATAAACTCTCTTCTCCTTTTCCTGTATTCTCTAATGCCCAAGTAGAAAAAGACAAGTTCACCATAAATGCTCCATAAAAACTTGTTGATTGATGGACAGATTGAGTGTTTTGGAAAGAAGCCCAGTTAGCCGAGAGGCTCTTAGGCTGATCCTTGAGTCCCTCCTGACTGCCAGAGGGTACAAGGGAACACAAGGAGGGAGGTGTGGCTTCACTGTTGGCATTTTTTAAAGGGGGAAAAAAAGTAAGAGAAAACCGCCCAGTAAGCTTCAGGGAACTTGGTGTCCTTGCCACAGAGAAGGAAGGACTATGCCCAAGCCAGCCTCCCACGTTTTGTTAAGCAGATCTGTTGCTTTCTCTTTCTTTATTTATTTAGTAACTGAATCATGAGTCAGTCAGTTGGCTTGGTGGTAAAACACAACCCACTATCAGGGAAATAGCTGATGAACTACATGCCATTAATTCAGTGCCAACAAACCACTCATGACTTCAGAAAAAAAATCCCTTGTTCTCCAGGCTGGTCAGAGCTGACTAGAGTGGCTGACCTCTGGCACAGCAAATGCCAACCGCCTTGGAGAGCCCAAAACAATTGTCTCACCAGCCCTGGTGGCCACCAATACATATTTGTTGTAATTATGCAACATATCTAGGAGGCCCACAATAGGGCTGGTTGATCTTGAAGCCCTGGCTGCCAGCGGTTCAGAGCAGCCAGAGTTGACCTAGTATCCTCAAGGAGTGTGGGAAGTCAACCAGGACAGCTGGGGTGAGGACGTGAGGAGCTGGAGCAGTTGTTGAATCTGGGCCATCGGGAAGCAAGGCCTGCAACAGAGGAGGCTCTAAGTTCCATTGGCCACTCTGCCAACTGACTCGAACCTACTTTCTTTGGAGTTTAGCTGGAGCAGAACCAAAGTGGGTGGGGGTGGGGGAATGATATTCCTATAAAAAGCAACAGAATCCCTCCTCCAGCCAAGAAGTTCCTAAGTGATAATCATCTCTGGTTCAGTCCCTCTCCTTTCTTTCCTTCTTCCCCTTCCCAAGTAACCTCAGAACTCCCACTAGGCCTTCCCGAAGGTTACCTATTTTGTTCTGGATGGAATTTTGTTGTTGGACCATTCCCCTGGCTCTCTTGGGTCTGGAGGGCAAGCCCCAACTTCACTGGAGTTGTAGCAGAAACTAGGACTGAACCAAGGAAGCAGGAAATTGGAGTCCTCAGATTGTAGATTTAGAGCTGGAAAGGACATTCAGTGTCACCTAGTCTGACCGCCATCCTGCCCAGCCTCCCTTTTTACTAAGAAGGAACTAAGGCCCTGAGAGGTTAAGTTCCTTTTCCAAAATCACACAGGTACCAAGTAGAATCATGGAATCCTTGACTAGAGCTAGAAGAGTACTTGGAGACCATCGACCCCAATTTCTTCCTTTTACAGATGGGGAAACTGAGTTTTAGAGAAATTGTGATTTACCCAAGATCTCATGGATAGCAAATATCAGAGCTAGAATTCGAACTCAAGCCTTCTGACTCCAGCATCCATGTGCAGTGAAAAGAGCACCTACTCTTCTCTTAGAGAACCTGGGTTCATATCCCAGTTCTGCTATTACTTGTGATATCTTGGCTAAGCCTCTTAACCTCTTTGGTCCTCATTTCCTCATCTTAAAAGTTAAATGGGTTGGATGAGACTTCTAAGGTTTCTTCTAGCTTTAAATCCATAATCTTATGATCTAGCCCTTTCTCTGCTACCAACTAACTGAGTGATGACAGGCTAGCCACTTAACCCCTCTCTGAACCTCAGTCTCTTTATCTGTCAAGGCTGT
This sequence comes from Notamacropus eugenii, assembly GCF_028372415.1. NCBI lineage: Eukaryota > Metazoa > Chordata > Mammalia > Diprotodontia > Macropodidae > Notamacropus > Notamacropus eugenii. The sequence goes on along the minus strand of NC_092872.1, from coordinate 134,500,881 downwards.
GGGTTGGGCTAGATGATCTCCAAGGTCCCTTTAGGCTCTGACAATCTGTGATTTTCCCCTGCCTCCTGAAGGGAATCTGGGTGGCTGTCTTCAGCTGTCTCCAGTAAACATGACGCCCTGTCCCTGAACCTGCCGATTAGCTGAGCAAAGCGAGGACAGCCGCACATAATAATAACAAAAAATTATCTTGCTCCCGCTGAAGTTTCTTGAGCAACTGGCAGGCCGCCATGAATGTACTTAGGCAGAAAATCACCAGAAAAATGATATAATCTGACAGATTTTTCACAGGCTTAAATATTCATGAATTAAAGGAATTGGCAGGATTTTCTACATTATTAGCTTTCATCATGGCTGCAGGAGCAGTTGGTACACTGGCGGCTCTTCAAGAGCTATTAATCTAGTCTATCATAAGAGCAGCCATTTTAAAATTAGCTGTTTTTACTCCCCGATCTGGTGCAGGGGTGGGAGGAGACTGGAAAATGTAAATGTTATTCAAGTTTAAAGATCTCCTGTTCTCATTTGTAAGCCAGCAGGTCAGATCTGATAACTCTAAGGTCTACTAGGGAGGGGGAAAAGTGGCTGTTATTCAACTCCACAGTTAGTCAATCAACAAGCATTTTGAAAGTGAAAAAATTATACTTCAATTTGCACTGAGTTCATCAGTTCTCTCTCTCTCTCTCTCTCTCTCTCTCTCTCTCTCTCTCTCTCTCTCTCTCTCTCTCTCTCTCTCTCTCTCTCTCTCTCCCCCTCCCTCTCTCCCCCCTTCTCTGTTCCCCCATGCTATCCTTAGTGGATAGCATTTCTTATCATGAGTCCTTCAGAATTGTTTTGGTTGGATACTTGGATCGATCAGAGTAGCTAAGTCTTTCCACAGCTGTTCCACATCTTAACAATGCTGCTGTTAATGTATACAATAATCTCCTGGTTCTACTCACTGCATTTTGTTATCAGTTCATATAGGTCTGCCCATGTTTTCCTGAGAGCATCCTATTCATCATTTCTTATAGCACAATAACATTCCATTACAATCATATACCACAATTTGTTTAGCTGTTCCCCCATTGATGGGCATCCCCTCAATTTATAATTCTTTGCCACCACACAAAGAGCTGCTATCAGTATCTTTTCAACAAACATTCTGCAAAATTTCAGTCACAGATTCCTGTCCTCATTGTTCCCTTAACCCTCTTGGTGACATTTCTAACTATTTTCCTAATATTTTTTTTCTTTCTCCAGTTACTCAAGCCTAATTATTCTTGTGTTTGTTCCTTCAGCAATGACATTTGTTCAGTTGATCATTCATTTATCACATGTGGTTACCTGATATGTATCCAGCCCTGCTGTTGTGAGGTATACCAGGATGAACAAGGCATGGTCCTTGCTCTGAAGGAAACAGTTGGATTCTGGACAGTCTTTAAACCTCAAAGCAAATTTGGGATGTTTCATTTGTACTTTTGTAGGGGGAGGGAATTAGGAAAGGGAAGAAAAAGATGTATACATTTCATATAGATCCAAAACATTAAGAAATAGAAGAAATGAACCAGCGGAGTAGCAGCACAAGAAAAGCTGAATTCAGTTGGCACATAGGTTGATCAAGGCATCTACGATATAGGCTAAATATTAAAGGTGCTGAACTTCTGAATGGACTGCTCTGTTATCACCCAAATACTAAGTGTTTCCTATGTGCTGGAAGCTGTGGGGATCCTGTAGAGAGATCCACAAAGGTATGGGAGAAAGATCAAACATTTAGTAAGCTACTACTGTGTGCCAGGCACTTTATGCTGTACACGTTATCTCATTTAATCTTCATAATAACCCCTGGGAAGTAGAAGTTTTTATTATCACTATTTTTTAATAGTTTAGAAAACCGAGGCAGTTAGCAGTTGGGTGACTTGCCCAGGGTCACTAAGCATCTGAGGTCAGATTTGAACTCCTATTTTTCTGTCCTGGGAAAGTGGACAGAGGAGTTAGGTTTTATTGTTTTGTTTTGTTTTGTTTGTTTGTTTCAGGGGTCAGGTTTTAAAAGTGGTTTTTGAATAGGAAATATATTTTTAAACATGAAAAGCATCATGGGAGAATGTGGTGGAGGAAGAGGAAGAAATCACTGGATCTCAAAGCCAGAAAGGAATTAATGTGAATTATAAAGTTAAAAAAAAAAAAGCCAGCAGAGTCTCCAGAGTGACTTTATAGGCAAATTCAGATAACATGAAGGAGACGTTGAAGGCTTAGGGACTAGAGGGAGGTGGGAGCGGGAAGGCTGGAAGGGGAAAGGGAAGATGAGAGGAGGGCAAGAGAGCTTAAGTGTAACCAGCTGATTCCCAATAAAGCTGGCATTTATTACCACCCTTGCTGGAGGGTAACTGTAATGAGAACATTTAGCATTCATAGCTGTCCTACTTGGCACGGACATCGTACCTTTCTCCCAAATAGTCCTAGGAGTTTTTAAAGACTTTGTACTTTGCAAAGTTGTCTGCTTTAAGTTAGATGATTTCTGTGTGTCTGACTTTACAGATGGGGAAACTGAGGCCTTGGAAGCATAATGGAAAGGGTGCTGGAAGTTGGGGTTCAGAGATACTTGGGCCCCTGTCCTGACTCTAGCATTTAGTATCATAGCCACAAAGGCCCTCAGGGATCACCTCCTATAGCCCTCTCATTTGGCAGATGAGGATACTGAGGCTTGCTACAGAGGGCAAACAATTTGCCTGAAGTCCTGAATGCAATGAGTATCAGTCAGAAGTGGAATTTACATCTTCTGAGTAGAGATCTAGGACCCTTTCCATTGGGCTGCATTGACGAGTTGTAGGACCGTAAATAGTAATAAGAGCTAGCGTTTATACAGCTTATAATAATAATAGTAGCTATCATGTATAGAGCACTTTTAAGCATAGCACTTCACATGGTTTATCTCAATGGATCCTCATAACACCCCTGGGAGGTAGGTGCTATTACTATCCCCATGTCATAGTTAAGTAAACTGAGGCAGGCAGTGGCTACGTGACTTGCCTAGGATCATCTCTACTCTAAGCGTAGAGATGACATTTGAACTCAGGTCTTCCTGACTCCAGGCTTGGCACCAATGGAATTTGTGCCCTAATCTCACTGAGCCTCCCTCTGCATCTAGGAGGCATAATGGATAGAGTGCTGGATTTAAAGGCAGGAAAACTGAGTTTCAAATCCAGCCTCAGAAACTCCCTAGCATGTAGCATGACCCTGGGCAAGTCACTTAACTTCTCTGTGACTCAGTTTCCTCATTATATAAAATGAAGATAATAGCACCTACCTCCCAAGGTTGTGCAGAAAAAATGAGATATTTGTAAAAATGCCTTGTAAACCTGAAAAATTAATAAAGAAGTATTGATTCTGTTATGATTATTGATATTGATGGTGGTGGTGGTGGTAATAACTTAAAAATGAGGGGGAAGGATTATGAACAATAAGATTTCTTCCAGCCCTATACCTAGGGTCCTAAATGTCAGAAATGGGATTTAAATTCCTATCACTCAACTCCAAAGTTCAGCACTCTTTTAACCAAATCAATCGTTTTAGTTATGGCTAGGCCTCTGTTTGCTGGCAGCCAGCCTATAACATTGGATAGAGTGCCAGGACCTAGAAAAGGGAGAAGTTATCTTCTGTACTTCAAATCTGGCCTCTCAGAATTATTACCCGTGTGACCCTGAGCAAGTCACTTCACCCTGTTTGCCTCAGTTTCCTCATCTGTAAAATGAGCTGTAGAAGGAAATGGCAAACCATTCCAGTATCTTTGCCAAGAAAACCCCCAGTGCGGTCATGAAGAGTCAGGCACAGCTGAAATAACTAAACAGCAAGCCTCAGTTTCTTCATCTTTAAAGTAGGAGCCTTTGCCTTCTTTAAAATGGGCATGACTTCAAGACTTTGCATGACTATGTAAAAAGGACAGCACTGCTAGAAATTCCTGTTTGGAAGAAAGGTCCTAGGTCCATGCCAAGTAGGACAGTTATAAATTTGTCTGTAAAATGGGAACAGGAATCCTTATAATTATCTACCTCTTAGTCTTGTTGCCAGAATCAAATGAGGTAATGTGTGTTAAAGTACTTTGCAAACCTCAAAGCAATGTATAAACTCTTCTTACTCCAAAGCTAAGTCCTCCTCTTGAGAGTTCTAATCTTGGGACTCAATGCTTGGTTTATTTACCTTTCTCAGATCCTAGAAGGCAGTTGGGTTTGTGTAGGCATGGAAAAATCAGCTGTTTCCTTCCCTATGTGTCTCTTTCCCTAGAGACTGAAAGACCACATCTGATTTTTTAAAGTGAATGTGGGAAATGAGAGCAGATTTGTTTTTCTAAAGGTGGTGGATGGAGAGGAGGCAAGGCAAATGGAGAAAAAAGTCCATGTACAAAGAGAACTGAACTCTTGGGGCTTGACATTTTACATCAATACAGTGTAGTGAAAAGAGGAAAGGATCTAGAATCTGGAGTCTGGGTTCGAAAGTCAGCTCTGGATTCACTTCCTACTAGTGTGGAGTTGGGCAAGTGACATCATTTCTGTGAGACTCAGTTTCCTCATCTGTAAAATGAGCCTGTTGGACTAATGATATTGGAAGCCCCTTCTCTCCCTAAATGCTGTGATTCTGAAGACTTATGATCTTTTTCAAGAAAAGCCAAACCTCATGTAGAGAGGTACCAGTGTCTGGTTTATGTCATTCCCAGGGGAGAAGGAACCTTGCTTTCTACATCTGCTGCCCCTAGGGCCTGATCCCTCTCCCAGGCATGGCAGCAGCCCTTTCTGTGCAGCAAGCAGGCCAAATCTACGAGATAAGGGAGAATAAAACTCCCTGACATAAATAATCAAGGTTGGTGTGATAGGGTGGGGGCGAGTTGATTTTGAGTGGGAGTTAATTGCCAATTACCCTGGAGGAAGTACTCTCCAGTATTACAGTTCCCATGGCAGATCCCAGTTCCCACATATGGACTGTGAGAAAGGTTTGTGTATAGGGCAGAGGGGGTCTTTAGACTCTAGGAAGGGAGGGAGGTAGTTGATGGGGCTATTTGACCAATGGCTCAGTAGTGACACTGGAGAAGAGGAGAGATGTTACAGAGGCTGCTCTTCCTCTTTAAAACAGCCAGGAGCAGTGAGCTGGAAATAACAGTGATGTGTGGAGTTGGATGGATAAAGGGAGGGCTAGAAAAGAGTGGATGAAGCATAGAGAAAAAAAATCTGCATGTGCCCATATGCTGTGGCACCCTAGTGCGCAGTCTGAAGCAATTTAAAGGGAAGGGTTACTGACTCAGAGTGGTATGAAGGATTGACTAAAATCCTCAGGGCAAAGTCTGACATGAGCACTGAAACCAGTTTCACCATTGCCTGAGGCCCTTAACAACACTACCATTATTAAATCCAGATGAGAAACCTAGTTCTACCCTGTCTTGGCTATTAAGTATTTGAACTTTTTGCCGGATTTGCAGCTGGATATGAATTACAGATCCATCAGCACCCTACATGTGGCTGGCGTCTATGTTAACCTGCTAGCAGATATACAAAAAGATTCTGTTATTGGTATGCTAATTGAGGGGAAAAACCCAGCTGGATGTTTTTTTCCTATTATTATTATTTTTTTAAACAGCTGGAGTAACCTGCAAAATAAACAGTGACTCATGAGTCCAGAGACATAGAGAATGATTTCCAGTCAGACGCAGTGCGTTTTATTCCTAAAAGAAGGTTTCCCTAAAGGGTGCTAGAATTAAACTCTTTCCTCTTGACATAATTTTCCAACACATTTAAACTGTAGTTGGTATACAGGCTGTCTGAAGAATCAGAGAGTCAAGGGTTTCTTTGCTCACTTGGTTTCTGTTTCAAATCACATAAGACTGTAATACAAATGGATGAATGTATGAATGAATGGTAAGGTCAATGCACTCCTATACCCCAGCACTGTGCTAGGCACAATGGGACATGTGAAAAATCATAAGAGATTGTCTCTATCTTTAAGCAGCTCACAGTCTAGTCAGAAAGATAAAAACATTAGAGTGCAAGATATTTGAGAGTAATCTATGTCATAGGTATTTTTGCATCCCTAGCACCTAGGACAGTGCCTCACACATAGCAGGTGTTTGATACGTTTGTTGAATACCCCAGGAAGCAATTCAGAAATAATGCGTTGACAGTATAGAATCATTCATACTTGCATCCTACTCCACTGACTCATGGGAGTGACTCTGAGTTCTTAAGGACTATGTGAACAGAGTATGTGTTCTGGGAGGTCCTTTATTGATAGATCTCGTGTTTGTATCATTGTCATTTTGGGATATACAGTGGACACTCTCCCCCTCCCCCCTTCCCTCCTCCCACCACCCAGAAAGGCTTTGAGTAAGGGCCCCATAATTACAGATTGTATGTATCTTGTCCAAGTATTGGACTGGCTAATTTAGGACTTTAGGAGAGCTAAAAGGGATCTTAGAAGTCATCTAGTCAAATCTCTTTATTTTATAGATGAGGAAACTGGGGCTTAGAGAAATGAAGACTAGAAGGCTGACCCACAAATAATGGATATTTTTTTTGTCCCCAGCAATTAATGAAACTGTCTAATTAGGTGGTATTTGAAAAAGGTGTATTGTACATTGACAAGAGCATTACCCACAGTAAAGAAATCATAGGTCTTTCAAACTGGTATAAGTGGTATTATGTAACTCACTGTGTCCTGTCCCCAGCTTTGGTTCCATTGTGAAGTATGAATGCGTAGTGAAATGTTAGGTTATATTTTAGAGACTATAAGGACTGTATTAGTCAGAAGAGAGTGAATGCTGAATGAGGAATGTCTTCATGGACTTGGGCTAAGTCTTGAAGGTGGGCTAGAATTTGGATAGGGTGAGAAGGGACAGGTTGGAGAGGAGAAACAGCATAATTGGAGCTTCAGAGGTAGGGATGTACCTGGCTGATGCAATGTTGGGAAGTATCAGGAGAAAAGTGTGTATAGGTAATAGAGTGCCAATTAGTGGAGGGCCTTGAATGATCTTTTTCAATTCAATTCATTTCAATTCAGTTCATTTCAATAAGCATTTATCAAATGCCTAATACATGAGAGGTTCTCTACTAAGGATACAAAGAAAAAATAAAGAGAGCCTTCGTCTTCAAAGAGTTTATATTCTACTGGGCATTGGATGGGGACAGCAAGTACATAGATCTGTAATGACATACATAACAAAGTCAATACAAAATAATTCTTATGGTGGTGATGGGACTGTAGGTTAGAAGCACTGGCAAGATGTAGATGAGCTTCATGGATGGTGGGGAATGGCACGTAAGCTGAACCTTGAAGGGAACCAGGGATTCTAAGAGCCAGAAGTGAGAAGGAAGAACATTCCTGGTATGGGGGACAGCCTATGCAAAGGAATTGAGGTGGGAGATGGAGTGGGATATAGAAGGAACAGAAAGGGGGGCAGATTGGCGGAAATGGATGGATGAGCTCCAATCTGAATTATCGTCAGAGAATATATCCACATTGATGAAATCACAGGATCAATTTGGAAATTTGACTGGAGGTTGGGTTGGAAAGGAAAGAGACTGGAGGCCCATCAAGAGACTGCTTCCTTAAACCAGGAAAAGGATGGCAAGAGCCTGAAATAAAGTGATATGTGAATAGAGAAGACAGATGTAAGAAACGAGGGGGAGGGGAGAGAAGGTTTGCTCCCAAATGGGATTCTCTGCTTCCAGCACAAATACAATAACTTTTGCCAGTAAAAGGCCAGTAAGGCTTTCACAGAGAGTTTGAGTCTCTGTCCACAAACTGGACCATATTAGTTATAAGGCCAAAGCTTTAGTCACTGAATAAGGGAGCAGGACTACTTCTGGGCAGGGTCGGAGTGCCATACTCATAGCACTATTTGATCCCTGCTCTGGGTGGCACGCAGAAGGGATATGAAGGTCAAAGAAGGATTGACTTCCTTTTCTCCTATCCTGATGCCCGCGTCCAAGAAGTTTCCCTCACTAACATCCTTTGGTGTTTTGACATCGAAAATAGTCAAACTCAGAGTGGCATAACAGAAAGAGTGCTGTACATTGTGTGAGTCAGGAGAAAAACCAAGGACTGAGGGAGGGCAAGGTTAAGGAAGTGGCCTAGGGAGCAGTACACAAGAGGGTCAAAATGAGGGACAGCTTTTAACAGCAATTTTTTTCAAACCCCAAAAGAGTTCTTGGAAGAACTTAAAAAGGAATTAAAAAATCAGACAGAGAGATTGAGAAAAAATTAAGAAAAAACCCAAAAGCAATCCAAAAAAAAGTTGATCAATTGGAAAAAGAGGTCCAAAATCTTGAGGAAGAAAATAATTCCTTGAAAACTAGAATTGGGCAAGATGAATCAAATGACATTATAAAACACCAAGAAATAATAACAAACACATGTAGTTCTTGACCCATAACATGTAGCACCATCATTTGGTAATAACTTGCATGTATCATAGTGAAGACTCAAAATTTTCAGTGAATGGTAGTATCACACACAGGAGGTAATATGTTTTTAAAATCTTGCCTAATGGACCAAAACGTTTTGTCCCAGCTGTAGTCAGAGTACATAGGTCTTAATGTCAGCTCTGTCACTGACTTCTATGATAAAATATTTACAGTGCCTTCAGACCTTAAAATATTATGTAATTTTTTTTATCATCATCATCACCATCTTTGACAAAGCACTTAAACCTCAGTTTCTTTACCTGTCAAATGGAGATGAGACCTGCTCTTCTTACATCATATAGTCAGGATGAGATTCTAAGGAGATCAAATAATTTTTTATTTAAAGTTGGAAGGAATCTTAAGTTAAAAGGTTAAAAAAGTTAAAAGTCATCTAGTTCAACTCCTTATTTTTACAGATAAAGTAACTGAAACCCAGTAAATTGCTCAAGGCTAAACAGGTAGTAAGCAACAGAATCAGAATTTGAACTCAGGTCTTGGTCTGTGTTATTTCTTTTATGGAAAACAGTTTAAAATCTATACAATGCTGAAAAAACTAAGATAGAAATTTTATTATTTTTATTACACACTATATAGTGCCAGGCCTGGAATCAGGAAGATCTGAGTTCGACTCTGGCCTCAGACACTTACTAGCTGTATGACCCTGGGCAAGTCACTTAACCCTGTTTGCCTCAGTTTCTTCATCTGTAAAATGAACTGGAGAAGGAAATGGCAAATCACTCCAGTGTCTTGTCCAAGAAAACCCCAAATAAGGTCACAAAGAATTGGACACAACTGAAAACAACTGAATGACAAAGAGCCACAACAGTGACCTTTCCCAAAAGGATTTCTTTCACTACACCTTTCCTCCTTTACCATGCTCTTACTCATTCTGTTTTGCTTATAGTTATTGTGTGTTCATCTGTTTATTATATGTCCCATAGTATATAATGAACTCCATGAGAAATTGAATTTTCATTATCTTTCTGGTCCCCAGCACCTTACTATTCTATATACATTGTTAGAATTTGATAAATAGTTACTGAATGAGTAAATGTTAATGATGGTAATGACAATGAAGATCTGGTCAGTTATAAATTTTCTCTTCTGTTTAAAATGAAGACAATAAAATTCTCGGGTTAAATAGACAATTTTTATTAAAATTTTTAAAAATCCATACAAATAAAATCAATAAAAATAGAACTAGAAGAGAAAAGACAGAAGGAAGCAATCTTTAATCAAACATCACTCACAAAAGTCTGGTGTACAAAATACGTAGAGAATTGACCCAAATATAAAACAGTGAGAGCCTTCAGTAAGCAAATGGTCAAATGATATGAAGTTTTCCAAAGAGAAATTGCAAATACAAATGCAAACATGAAAACATGTTCCAAGTCATTGATAAGAGAAATACAGATTAAAACAACTCTAGAGTTTCACCTGTCATCATAAAAACTGTCAAATATGATAAAATACTCAAAGTTCAAGTTGTGTGGAAAGTCAGGCATACCCACACACCTTTGGAATAGCTATGAAATGGTCCAACCCTTCTAGATTTCAATTTGGAAATATGAAAGCAGGTGAATAAATTATAATTCTTTGGGCCAGCAATCTCACTACTGATTATCTATCTCAAGGAAGATGAAAACAGAACCAGAGGTCCAATATATGTAAAAACATTCATAGCCACACTCTCTGGGATCAAAGAACTGGAAATGAGGTTGGAAGGTATCAATTGGGGAATGGCTGAAGAAATCATAGGATACGTATGGGAATAAATATTGCTTTAAAGTAAGAAATGACAAATGTGAAGAATTCAAAAGAATGTGAGGTTTTGTATGAACAAAAATAATCTGAGTAAATTAAACCAAACCAAGAAAACAAAATAAATGCAATACAAGTTGCATTTATGCATAGCATAAAATGAAAATATCACTAAATAGAAATTGAACCCTTTATAATCAGTGAATATCCCAGAGAAAAGAAAAGGAAATATATCTCCTGGCAAAGAAATGGGGGACAACTAGGACTGACTATTATATATCTTATGGAACACAGACCCTGTATTGAAAATTTTCACTTAACTGTTTTTCTTAGTCTCATGGGAGAGTTTAATCTGGAGGGAATGGGTAGGAAATATCTGGCATTAAGATAAAATACCAATTAAATCTATAAAGATAATTCTAGGACCCAAAGCAAAATTTTATTCACCTTAAAGGTCATCAAGACAAGGTCCCTACCTTCAAAGAATCAGTATAGAAAGCCTCAGGCATGGATTTCATTCATTTAAAAGAGAGTAAGGTTTTTTTGGTGGGGTAGAAACAGTTTGATAGGCATGGTCCCAGGGCTGATAAAGCAGGTCCTTTAATTCCTATGTAGGTCTTTGCCTAGCTCTGCTCCATTCTTCCAACACCACTTACTCCACACTTATGGGTGCACTGAAAAAATATACCACCCCGTTTCAGCTCTTTAATATTAAAGCTTGAAATGATTAAATTAAGTGTAGGTTGTTGCAGGCAGACCTCTGGACAGATGCACAAATGATGGTGTCTCATTTCACTCAGCTGTTCCTTAGCCTTTGAAGTTATTATTAAGTTGGGAGGTACAGTTTTAATTGGTTGTGGTTGTGTGATTGTGAAAGCAATTTTCTGACTCCTCCTGAAAGCCACAGCTCAAACTGGGCCAATGCAAAGGTACTATGCAGCACAAAATGCTATCTTAATATTTTCCTTTCTAGGAAGAAAAGAATGGTTGGATTATGACTTGAGTTTTCATAGAGTATGAAAATCACTCTCTTTTATAATTCCATTGGTCTATTTGAATGAAGAGAGGTAAGGTTCATTTTCATCTCTTCAAAGTACTTTTAAAGGATCATAGGTTCCCCAAGGCCATATAGTAGGAGAGCTAGGAATAGAAACCAGATTCCCCCAAATTTCCCTTTTACTTTGACCATCCCACCTTCCTCGGAAAACACAAATTATACTCAATGACCAATGGTGAATTTCAGATAGCAAATGTGGATTCCAAATCTATTACTCCCTAAGGACATGTTTCTCTTGGTGTGGTAGTGGATAGAGTACTGGACCTGGAATCAGAAAAACCTGTGTTCAAATCTGTCCTCAAATACTGACTAGCTGTGTGACCCTGGGTAAGTCACTCAGCTTCTGTCTTCCTCTGTTTGCTCAATCTCCAAATGAGGATAATAATAGCGTTTACTTTACAGGGTCATTGTTAGGATCAAATGAGATAATATTTATAAAAGTGCTTACCGCACTATCTGGCCCATAGTAGGTATAATATAAATACTTATTGTCTTCCCTTACCCTACATGTGTTGGTTGGGAATATTACAGAGAAGATAAAACAATCAACAAGTATTTCTAAAACATCTATTCTGTGGCTGGTGGATATAATGAAAAAATTTGACAATACCTTCTTCACTCAAGGAAATATAAATCTTATGGGACCATTGAATTTCTAAAACTGTATCAGATATATAGACATGAAAATATTTAGGAGGAACAAAAGTACTATGGAATTAAATTGTTGAAATGCAGCTTGATAATGAAAAGTGTGCTGTATTTGGAATCACAGGACAAGGGTTCCATCCTATTTCTGCCACTTTACTACCCATGTGACTTTGGGCAAGTCAATTAACTTTTCTGGGTCTCAGCTTCCATTACTGTAAAATCAAGGGATGATGACTTTGAAGGAGTTTTGGAGCCCTAAATCTATAGTCTCATTCAGAAGCATCATTTTTTAGCTCAGATAATTCACTCCTCAATTTCCATGCACTACCAGATTAAAAAGTGAATGAATCCCATAGAATAAGGTTCTTCTTTATATCTTCTTTTATAATTTAAGTCTTCTCCCTTCAGTTTAAGTTTGTTTTCTATTATTTGGTCTAGAATGGAGTTTCAGAACAGCTCAAATTCCAGCTTCCTTAATGAGCTCCAAAGTCATTGAATTTGTCCCTGCGGGGCAGGGTAGAATATTTTCAAAAACAATACTTTTGTCTTTTGCATCAGTCTCATCTTCTGTTCCCTGTGGTTTTTGCATGTTTCCATCCTCCCTGGTACTAGAGGGAGCATTAAGTTCTAGGTGTAATGTGAAGAACTGAGGCTTGGAGGATAAATGACAATAGAGTGAGGATTGGGAATGGGATTGTAATGTTAATGTAAGGTTAATGGTAGGTAGGGGGAAAAGTTAAAGATTTTACCCACCCATTAATAGACCTCAGATACTTTATGTTAATTTCTAATGAGGCACAAGGTCATGAGGGTCCTGCCCTCTAGCTCTGAAAAGAGTGTGTATACTCTGAGGTGAGGTTCTACTTTGGGGCTTATTTTTCAGAAGGTTGGTGTGCCAGATGAGACTCTGGGTAGCCTCTAAAGAGCCTCCTGGCTTTGAAAACCCAGATGTTGGTGCTTCTCTCTGGTAATGATATACTTGTTGTCTATGGTCAGACAGCTGGAAGCCCTGTCTGTTGGTCTTTCTGTTTGTAATTTCTGCTTGTAATTTCTGTTTGTATTTTCTCTGAAGTTCAGGGTGCTGACTTTTCCCCCTGAACTAAGGGAATGATATATGTGCTTGATTAAAGTACATTGTTGACCCCTCAAAAGTTGCTTTCCCTTTAGAAAAGTAGATCTAAGAACCTGTACAGTAGGTCCTTCTGTGTAAGCTGGGGTCCTTGCTGTGACAGGGATTGGGCCAGCTGTGGAAGCCACTGGTGCCATGGCTAAGGTGATGATTGGAAGCAGACTAGAATAGAGCATTCCCCAGTGAGGAAAACTCAAGAAAAGATTCAGTGGGTCAGAACTGGGTAGACAAGCTAGAGGTGGAGGATATGTAAGAACAAGGCTTTGGGCAAGTGCCACCTCCTAAGCCTGGGTACTACAGCTTGGATTGAAGGAGCACAGCTCAGAGTAGGCAATACGTTCACCATCCGAGAAGACCAGACTGATCAACAGAGATCAGTAGCCCAAGCAAGAAGTCTAGACAACACAGGCTAGAACCTGGGCAACAAATCTGGACAGTAAGTCCAGAGCACCAACAGTTATAGAAACCTTGACACTGATTCAACTGTTTACCTGTTGGAGAGGAGTTAGTCCAAGTGTGGCACATTGTGGAACATGTGTCTGATGAAGGGAGTAAGAAGATGGAGAGAAAGGCAAGGTGGCTTCTAACATAGGTAGACCTGAGGAATACCTCTTCATTCAACCATCTCCTTTAACAGGTCAGGGTTCTAGTATGAGCAAAGGGCTATTTTTCCTTTACCATTGTTCTTTGTCTTCTGAAGAGCTCCCTGGATTTTCCTTGGAGCTCTACAAACTGGTATTTTGATAGTACCTGTAACAATGCATGCTTCTGTGCACTATGGACCAAGGTGCCCTACAGAACAAGGACATTTTGGAAGATATGTGATTTAATTGGGTATAGCATGCCATAAATGCCTCTGCCATGGTATGTCTGTGTATTTATGATTATCCTACAGTTCTCAAGAAGCACTGTTCTTATCACTCCCTTCTCATATCTGAGAATTAGACTCAAAATATCATGCAGATACTAACTTGTTCCTTTGATATACAAAATCTGTTGTGATTAAGAGGAATCAGAGATTCTGCTTGTCTTTTCTTTGTACCTCATTCCCACAATGTAGTAGGTAATAGTCTGCATTTGCCATTCACTTGGATAGAATATAGATATATTAATTAGGACTCCACTGAAGACAGGTGGCCAGCTGCACAGAATCTCCTACCAGTTCTCAATGGTAAAACCCTGGAGACACTTTTACATCCCAGTCAAGTCCTTTCCCTATGTCTCACTTTCTTTTTCCATTGAAAAGGAAAAGACAGGCGTTGGTCTGTCTGCTCTCTGGTCCATTGCTACTGCCAGTTTCACCCATCCCAGACTGAACAGGACTTAGTTGTCTGACTCGTACCCCACCTTCCTACCTCTGAAACAAAAACAAAACCATTCATTTAAATATTCTTATCATGTAATAAGATATCACATAATAAAATAACCAGTAAGCATTTATTAAGCACCTATTATGTTTCAGACATTGTGTTAAGCTCTAAAAAATACAAAGACAAAATAAAAGATACCCTCAAGGAGGTTATATTCCAGGAGGCAGGAGGATACAACATGCAAATATGTAAATGCATGTATATATTTACATATATTATTATATACATGATAACTCATATTTATGTGTTCCTTTAAGGTTTACAAAGCACATTATATTCATTATTATTTTTAGTTCTAATAACAACCCTATGAGGCAGGAGGTATTATTATCCCCATTTTATAGTTGAGGAAACTGAAGCTGTGAGGTGTTTCATGCTTTGCCCAGGATCACAAAGCTATAGTGTCTGAGGTAGAATTTGAATACAGGTCTTTCTGTGTCACATAGTGAAGTACCCTATCTTCACTTTCATTGTCTAAACATGCTGTAGCTATGTGTGACAGGAGAAGTTTTTTAAAAAAATGTTTTCTGGCAGTTTTTAGAGGAAGAAATTAAATCTATCTACAGTAATATGAAAAAATGTTCTAAATCACAATTGTTTAGAGAGATGCAAATCAAAACAACTCTGAGGTACCACATCACACCCATCTGATTGGCTGACATGACAAAACAGGAAGATGAAAAATGTTGGAGAAAATGTGGGAGAGTAGGAACACTAATTCATTGTTGGTGAAGCTGTGAGCTGATCCAACCATTCTGGAGAGCAATTTGAAACTATGCCCAAAGGTCTACAAAAATCTGCGTACCCTTTGACCCAGCAATCTTACTTCTAGGATTGTATCCCCAAGAGATCATAGAAATGAGAAAGAGTCCCATATGTACAAAAATATTTATAGCAGCACTCTTTGTGGTGACCAAGAACTGGAAATCAAGGGGATGCCCATCTATTGGGGAATGACTGAACAAGTTGTGGTACATAAATGTAACGGAATACTATTGTGCTATAAGAAATGATGAACAGGAAGATTTCAGAGAGGCCTGGAAGGATTTATATGAACTGATACTTAGTGAAAGGAGCAGAACCAGGAGAACTTTGTACACAGTAACAACCACCGTATATGAGGAATTTTTCTGGTAGACTTAGCCCTTAGCAGTAATGCAAGAACCTAAAACATTCCCAATGGACTTTTGAGTCAAAATACCTTCCACATCCAGAGAAAGAACTATGGAATTGAATTGCAGAATGAAGCAGAAATATTTTCTCTTGTGCTATGTTTTGTTCTGTTTTGTTTTGTTTTCATGGTTTCTCCCATTCATTTTAATTCATCTATGTAGCATGACTAAGGTGAAAATGTATTCAGTAAGAATGTATATGTAGAACCCATATAAGATTGCATGCCATCTCAGGGAGGAAGGGGAGAGAGAAGAAGGAGAAAGGGGGAGAAAGTCTAAGATTTATGGAAGTGATTACAGAAAACTGAAAACAAAAAAATTAATAAAAAGAGAAATGATAAAAAAAAAAGTGTTTTCTGACAAAAGATGTTGTCTGAGCTGAGCCTTGAAAGAAACCAGAGATTCTAAGCAGAAGAAGTGAGAAGGAGGTACCCTCCAGGCATGGAGGAAGACTTGCACAAAGATATGAATGGAAATGGGAGAAGGGTTGCCCAGTTCAGCAGCTCCAAGTGGACTGAAACTCAATGGCTCCAGCAAGTGACTGGAGCTCAGAGTGTGTGGAAAGAAGTCATGTGAAGTAAACCTGGAAAGGTGGGTTGAAGCCAATTTGTGAATAGTTTTAAATTCTACACTTTGAAGTTTCTGTTTTATCTTTGAGGCAATGGTGAGCCATGGGGATTTTACTAAAGAGTAAAGCAGTGTGATCCGAGTTGTGTTTTAGAAATGTTATTTTGGCAGTCGTACGGATGGTTTAGAAAAAGAGAGAGACTGAAGGCTCAGGGTTCAACGACTATTACAATGGTCCAAGCAAAAAGTAACGACTTAGTGACCCGGTGAAAGGAGACAGAAGCAAGTGACCTTGTGGAAGGAGAATTGATAAGGTTGGTAATGGATTGGACATACAATTGGAGGTGTATGGTAGACAACTGATGAGCTCAGCAGAAAGATTAGGACTGAAATCTCTGCCTATTTGTTTATACATACACACATGTATGCATATATGTATATGTATAGATAGATGTGTATACACACACATATATATTATATATATGTATATGTATATACATATATATAATATCATCTGCGTAGAAATGATTCCTGGTATACCTTGGAGTGAGACAGTATTGAATATAGATCTAATGGTGGATAATAACCTTGTACAAAGGATTCCTTTTGCCCATTAATTTTTCAAGAATTCTTTTTCATTTTTACAACACATTCATCTCTCCCCACCTCCCTCTATTTAAACAGCAAGACTTCTCCTGTAAGAAAGTTTGAATGAAAATGAATTAATGAATGAATGAATCACTTAAGTGCTTACCATGTACCAAGCACTATATTTACAGCATGGGGGTAAAAATAGAAAAAACCAAATTTGTCCTTGCTCTCAAGAAGTTCATACTCTAATTGGAAGAGGTAATACATATAAGACAATTCAGATGCAACATGTATGGAAATCTTTGGAGTACCTTAGGCTGCAGTGACAGGGCAAGTGATAAGGCCTGGGGGGGTGGGGTGGGGGTGGGATGTCCTCCATTGTATTTGGTAATTTCCAACTCATCCAAGTGGTGTGAGCAGTCATAATACTCTTCCTTTCTGCTCATTTTGTATCCCAATATGAGGTAACAGAAGGAAAGGAGGAAGGGAGTTTCAGCTAGTAGGTTCCTCCTCCACCCCACCCTAATGGAGTCTGGCCAATCCCAGTGAGTTGGGGGTAGAGATGAAGGGAAGGGGCAAGGGAGGAAGAAGCAACAAAGCATTGACTGTATCTCATAGTGCCTGTGATATTTCATTTCTAATGTCCTCTACCTCTGTAAAGATAAAGGGTCATTGTTCTCATCTGTTCTCTGAGGTCAGGCTTGGTCATTATAATTACACAATATTCACATCCATCTTGTTGTTTCTTCAATTTACATTTTTGCATTTATTGTATATATTTCTGTTCACTTCACTTTGCTTCAGTTCATACTTCTCATGTTTCTCTGAATACTGAATATTTATATCCCATTATATTTATTTGCCTTGGGTTGTTTAATCATTGCCAATTTGATGTTGCCCATTTAAAAAAAGAAATTAATCCAAGAGCAGGAATCATGGTACTCAGTGCTCAGCAGAACACTGTGAATATGTGACTGCCAGTGCTATATAAACCCCAATTAACTGGAACCCAACTAACCAGAACACCTAATGTAATGAAGATTTCCAGAGAAGATAGCTCCCATTCTCTTCCCAATTCCTTAGGAAAAATCATTCCCCTAACATGAATTCGAATTGATCACCTAGCCCAGGTCCCCAGAAGTTAGAGGCAAGCTAACCACTTTACAAGTTCTATATTGTACTTCAACTTGGGAAGTCCAAGGAAGTGATTAACAAGAAATTTGTCTTTAGTACTAACTAACATCCGCATTTCAAGGCTATTTGGTGTTGGTTGCCCAGACTAATTTATTTTTCACACAGTTGCTCAAGTTATTTTCCTAAAGTTCAGGTCCTGATACATCACTGTCCTACTCAGTAAACTAAGATGGCTCCCTATTACCTCTAGGATCAAGTATTTAACTCTCTTATTTGGCATTTAAAACCATTCACAACTTAACCCCAATGTACCTTTCCAACCTTATTATACATTGTTCCTCTTCATGTAGTCTATGGCCCAACCAAATTGACTTTCTTTTTTTATTTATTAAAGTTTAAAAAAAGCAACCAGAAATCTTTTTTTGTCTCTCTGTAATCCCTATTACATTAAAAACAAAAGAAAAAAAAGGAAATAAACATTTACCAATCATATACTTTTTACCAGGCACAGGCTCTTTTACAAATATCTCATGTGATCCATAACTCTATTATCCCACTTTATAAATGAAGAAACTGGAGGAAAAAGAGATTATATATCTTGCCCAAATCACACAACTAGTAAGTTTCTGAGGCTGGATTTTAACCCAGGTTTTCTTGACTCCAGACGTGGTGCTCTATCCAAAATTCTCTTGTGGTAAATATGCATAGTTGATCAAAAACAATTTATTTCTTGACTGTGTTAAAAAAAAAATACATGTTTCATTCCCTACCTGAATCCATTGCTTCCTTGTTGGGATGTGGATAGCATCCTTCATCAGTACTGCTCAGGAATCATGGATGTCCACTGACTTGCTCAAGACTCTTTAAACTTTCAAAGTTGCTTTTTTTTTTTTATAGTGCCATTATTGTACATGTTATTGCTTTGGTTCTGCTAGCTCATTCTTCATCAGTTTTGTAAAAGTGTTCAAAACTGTTCAATTTCTGCTATTGATTTTATAGTGTAAGTTATTCTTCAGGTTCTAGTTTCTTCACTCTGCATCAGTTCACATAAATCTTTCCAGGTCTCTTTGAAATCATCTACTTCTTTATAGTACAATCATATTCCAAACTCCTCTTTTTCTGTTCTCCATCCACAACATTCTGTGTATCTTATCTGCTTTTTCACTAACTATGTGCCACATATGGGGTTCACTCCTTTCTCTTCTCTTAGAATCTTAGAAGCTTCATCTTTCCCATGAAGTCCTGCTTGGTAGCCTCTCTCCCTCAGCTGCAGACACCTTCCTACAAATGATCTTTTGCCTATATTTTTCTCTATTCATTCAAGGATGCATACAAGGATATACATACATACATACAAGGATATATATCCTTGGCAAGATTGTAGGCTTCTCCAAAGCAAGGACTACTTCTATTTTGTGTTTGTAACCTCAGTGGCCAGCACACAGTAGGTGCTTAATAAATGCATTTTGTTTGCTTGATTGCCTGTGGAATAAGCTACCTATCATATAATAAGTTACATTCCAGGGAAGAGATGGTTTGACCCACATGTTTCCTATTCCTAGCTTTGGCAAAGCTTTAGTAATGGGGTGCCAGTTTGGCAATCCCTGATTTTTGATATGCTAGGGGTAAAATGTAGAGGTGGCTCTGTCAAATTTTGCAAATGGGTACAAGATTAGTAGTGACCACATGACAACTCTTATGAATGGTGACAGCAAGAGGCCAGGGAGTATCAGGGAGTAGACTCTCGGAGGTAGCAATTTCCCATGAGCTACTGAAAATTCATGGCATTTTTGGCACTTTGCCATAGGCTTCCCACCTCTGCCCAACCCCAAGCATTAAGGAGGTGTGCCTCTATGCAGTTCTCTTATGATTCCTGAAAAGGAAGCAAGAATACAGTCTCTAAGATGGCCAAGGATGTGAAACAAGGGAAGCAGGCAGCAAATGCTTCTGCTGACTGATAAGCCCAGAAAGTGTTTCCTCTTCCCATCGATTTAGTTGAAAATGCCCAGAGGTCAGGAAACCTGGACAACTAACTTGATTTGTTCATTCCTCTGTAGAACACTATGCATATTTGGGTGGCATTGTGTTGATGTAATGGAAAGAGCACTGGATTTGAAATCAGAAGAATTGGGTCCAAATTATAGCTCTTCTCTTAACTACTTGTGTGACCTTGAATGATCCATTTCTCTCTCTGAGCGTTGTTTTTCCTAATGGTAAATGGGACAGTTTTCTAGCTCTAAACCTATGAACTCACCAGGATCATCGATTAGGGTGGCTTTTATTTTTTCCTATCCTTCATTTGTAAGAAAAAAGAGACAAATTATAAGAAAACAGGCTGATCTTAAGGACTGCTTTAGAAAAACCATTTCAGGGCTTTACTGGTCTCAGGGGACTTTTGACCTCATTTCTTATGTTGCTTCCATCTATAGTCTTGTATAATGAGAATTGATGTTCATACCAGGATTTTCCTTTCCTGCCCCTTTCCTTTCCTCCCCCACTGAAGTTCTGCATGTCCCCAGCTTTTCAAAGAAAGAGTAAATCAGTCACTAGACTCTCATGACTAAGGCAAGAAAATGTCCCCAAAACTTTAGAAAATTTATAATGGCAAAGTGTGACAGAAAGGAGATATTAGATTAACTCTTACTTAGACAGAAAAATAGTCAGAAAAATTTACTCAATCCCTGAAATAGAAATCTTTCATGAACTTGACAAAATCATCCTCTTAATGAGCATCGAAGCTGGGATTTGAACTCCTGTCTTGTGATTCCAAAAGTGTCGTTTCCTGTACTATGAAAACTAGGTGTTGAAGTGAATAGGACCAGGAAACTGGCAGAAATAAATTCAAATATGGCCTTAGACTTGTGTGATGCTGGGCAAGTGAATTAAATGCTGCCTGCCTCAGTTTCCTCAGCTGTAAAGAGAGGATAATAATAGGACCTATCTCACAGAGTTGTTATAGAGATCAAATGAGATATTATTTCTAGAGCACTTATCACAGTGCCTGGTGCTTAGTAGGTGCTTAATGCCTGTTTATTAACTTCCCTTTCCCCCTCCCCCATATGGACAGGTCACATTCCCCTATTAGATTATAAGTTCCTTGAAGACAATGACTGTGTCATGTTTTCTATTGGCACTCCTAGTTCCTTACACATAGTAGGTCCTTTTTGTTGTTAGTTAAAATATTCTTTGTATTGAATTGATCATATCCAGGTATGAATATACATACCATTTAATGCTAAGACCCTAGGAAAAGACAACAGAGTTGGGTGTGTTTCTGGCATGAAACCCTAGGAGTATTTATATCAAAAGATACATATACTGGACAAGACAAATAATAGGGTGGAAGATGTGGTTTTAGTAGCCATAATTCCATGAAGAGGAGCATGGACAGCTTGGTTAGGAGAGAGTGGAAGACTGCCAGCAAGTGAGGTCTGGAGATGGAGTTGGGGATGTGGGAGTGGGGAGAGGAGAGGCAGTGTCAGAGGATGGGCCACTGGTACAAATACTTTCTCTTTGGTCACTGCATGATCATCATATCTAACCCTTCTTTCAAGGTGAATTCTCAAAAAGAAAAGGCTATTGACTATTTTTCAGTGGAAGAAGAAACAACTGAGTGGCACAGTAGCTGAACCTGAAATCAGGAAGACCTGAGTTCAAATCTGGCCTCAGACACTTACTAGCTATGTGTCCCCGGGGAGTCACTTAACCCCATTTGACTCTGTTTCTTCATCTGTAACATAAGCTGGAGAAGGTAATGGAAAACCACTCCATTATCTTTACCTGGAAAACCACTCCATTATCTTTACCTAGAAAACCACCAATGGGGTCCTGAAGAGTTGGACAGAACAGAAACAACTGACTTTGACTCCAAACTTTGTTATTCACCAGCTGGATCACTTTAAGAAGTTACTTCCATTTTCTGGGCCTCAGTTTACTCCTCTGTAAAATGAGGGGACTGAATTAAATGGTTTTGAAGGTCCCTCCCAGTTCTATATCACTCTACAAGTCTGTGTTGGGGAGAAGACAACTGGCTTTCTTCCAAAGAAATGTTCTTTTCTATATTTTGCTGTATGCATCTGAGTTTGTTCTGGCTTTATAAGCTATACTCTGTTGAACCTTCAATTAGAACTGTTTTCTCATGGTATCCATCCTTGGAGACCTTCTCAGTGCCCAACCTGCCAAATGCATTGGTAGAAGGCTGGTGTGGGAAATTAGTTCGCTTAGCTGCTAGGATCTTTTGTTAGTGTCCCTGGCTGACAAGAGGCTCTCCAAGGCTAAGTGAACCTTTGAAAGGCAAGACAATAATGCTTGATTTGGGTGTGTTGAAGCTGTATTAGCATATAGCTTATCTACTTTCTCATCCAAAGCATGCATGTATTGTTCTATGCATGAAAACTAGATGCTTGATAATGTAATCTCCTACCACTGAGTTATCCATCTAAAAAATAACATTGTTCTGCTGGCTAATACAATTATATTTACTTTGTAAACTGCACTCTTCACCATCACCTCTCCTTTCAAAAAGGATGGGGAAGGAATTTACTGTAACCCTGGCTTCCTGAACTTCCCACCTGGATGCTGTTGCTATGGAGACATTAGATTTCAGAAGTAGAGAAGAGACTCTGCCCCAGAGTTCACCAATTTGGTGACATCTTTTTTGATCACAGCTTTGGAGCCTTCTGGGAAAAGGAAGAAGGAAGAGAAGAGTTTGTAATCTCATATATTATGGCATGCAGAAAGAGGTGTAACAGGTAAAGAGGGCCAGGTTTAATATCTACATGCCAGTTCCCCTGACCTCTGAGGAATTTTTAGGATCGATTAGAAATGATGGTGTCCTTTCTATTAACTCTGCCCTGATTCCTAGTTAGAGAAGGAAGAAACATAGGGGAAAAAGAGAATCAGCCTTCAATTACTACCAAAGCATCCAGTGCTCATTTCTGCTGTTGACTTTCTGATCAGATTCCCCTCCCATCCCCCTCTCCCCCCCCACATCATCCTTTATCTTATAAACAAAGAAAATCTTGTAGCCACTAAATCCTTTCTAGTTCTCTGTCTCTCTGTCTTTGTCTCCTTGCTCTCTGACTCTCCTCTCTCTCCCTCCTTCTCTCCTTCCCTCCTAGCTCTATTTCAGCCTAACACTAACCAGTAATATTTTTCCCCTCATGGGGTGAGGGTAGAGCTGTAACTGGGAACAATTTTTCATTTCTTTTTCATTTGGGACAAAAAATCAGCTGGCAGGGGAGGGCCTTGGCAGCCAGGTGGTACAAAAATAGAGTGATAAAAATGGGACCCTGGGCATAGTGGCCTAGAGACTGAGCAAAAGAATGACATTGTGTTTGGAGCAGAATATTAGAACACCTTGAGATATGAGACGCAAGGATAGCAGTCTTCAGATCATTCCATAGTAGAAGCTGACCACCTCCTCCCACACACATACACCATGTCAGCATCCTGGGAAAAGCCCCAGATGTCTTGTCCTGTTCTAGTTAGGGTGCTGGGTGAGTCATGACAATAGAAGCTAGTCTCTCAGTGACTAGAATTTGTTTTTTAATCTTTGTCCTTTACAGTTTTAAGTCTTTTAGACCTCCTTTATTTCCATCTCCTATACTGGTTACCTGGCCACAGTAAAAGAGGACCCTAGGGAGAGGTATTTGAAGACTCAATGGTTGTATGTATGGCAGACTTGCTCACCCTCCCCTTCTGTAAACTCCAGAGTCACACAATGGGTCAATGAGGTGACTCCCCAAATGCCCAATCAAGTATACACTGTTGGTTCTTGGTGTGTCTTCAGGGTAGGGTTGTTATAGTGATAATCCATTGGAATTAAGAGATTTCTTTGGCTGACACTACAGAGTTGGCTTGTTTCTGTGTTGATTGCAGGGACTGATCTCGGGCTGAAAGATTATAAGGAATGCTATAGGACTAGAAGCAAAGAGGGACAGAAAATAGACTATGCACATCTTTCTCGTTTGTGTCCAGTTTCAGATTAATAAGACAGGGTTGGATGCTAGAAAGGGCTTTAGAAATATTCTGGTTGTTTTACAGGTGAGGGACCAAATGAGGTCTAAAGAGGGGAAATGACTTACCTTAAGTCAGGTAGTAAATAGGTAATATAGAATTTAAACCTAGGGTTTCAAATCTGGCTCCAGTTCTGTTGCAGGTTTTTTGTACTTTTGGGCAAATTCTCAAAAAATCACACCATCATAGAGGTGTTGGGTTTTGCTTTTTATTTTTTAACAGAGAAAATGAAGTAATTTCCCCTAGTCATGAAGCAAGTAAATAAGTAAAGCAGGTCTTCCTGATTCCAAGGCCAGTATTCTATCACATTAGACTACTGAAGTCCTTGCATTATATTCATCATTTCTCTTCATTCGTTTCTTTGATAGCATTTAATCTTTGTCTCCTGCATCCCTGGATGTAGCTAGCACAGGCAAAGAAGGCCTTGCTGGGGCTGATTTAAAGTTTTAAAAATCAGTTTGGCCTTAAAGCTTGAGAGGCCCAGGGGAAGGAGCCTTATTCTCTTCCATCTGGACATAGTGGTCACGAGGTGGGGGTGCGATTAGATATAAATCTGAATTAGTCATAAGAGATACAGGAGCTGGGATGGGTGTAAAAACAAGTGCTGATTGGCTTCTGTGTTCTGAGCAGTTCCAAAGCATTAAGGTTCTCTCTCCATACAAACCTCACCCCCACACCACAACAAGCCTGGGATCTCATCTTGGTAGGAGCAACATCTGTTTTGAAATTTAAAAATCAACTGGGTCATCGCTTGTGGGTGGGCCCTACTCAACATTGCCAACCAATGTGCCCTTTTCAGATGCAGAGATGCTATCTCCTAAACGGCCTTCAGCAACTAGGTTGTGAGATGAGGCTGGAGGAAAGATGGTAAGATAGTTAGTGCTGATTCTGGCCAGGACCCATTGCTCTAGAGGCATGGGCTAGGCTGAGGGTGGAAGAAGTAGAGGTGGAGTTTGTTTGGCGATGAGCTCATTTAACCAGGTGCATCTTTTAAAAGAACATAAGAACATCAGAAATGCCACCCTGTCCTGGATCAGAATCATATACCTCCAGTCTGAGATTCTGCCTTCCAGGGTCATTTTCAATAGTGTCCAACTCTTCATGGCACCATTTGGGATTTTCTTGGCAGGGATCCTGAGATGGTTTACCATTTCCTCTTCCAGTTCATTTTACAGATAAAGAAACTGAGGTAAACAGGGTTAAATGACTTGCTCAGGGTCACATAGCTAGAAAGTGTCTGAAATCAGATTTGAACTCAGGAAGATGAATCTTTCCAGCTTCAGGACTGGCACTCCATCCACTGCACCCCTAGCCGGGGTCACTAAGAGACAATTTGAAGAAAGTAGCCATCTCCAATCTTCCCCACATGGGTGGGGTCTTTGCCCTCAGTGGAATGCAAAAGCATGATTACTAGACTGACTTCATTCCTCCTACTGGGATGACTGAAATAGCCTTCAAGGCAATCATCCCATCTTTAGTATCTCCTATTTCCAGTTATTATTATTAATTATATTTAGATAGAGTTTAAAGATTTACTTAGTACTTTCTTCACAACAAACCTGTGAGTGGGTGGTAATTATGACTCTTCCCACGTATGTCCCAATAGACACTTTGTGCTACCATTGGCCAATACCATCCCTACGTTTTTTGCGTATGCCATTTTCAATGCCATTAGCTCATGCTGGTCTTTCTGAATTGAATAATAATAATAACAGTACTATAATAATAGCATTTATACATTGCAAAGAATTTACATATGTTATCTCATTTGATTCTCAAGACAACCCTATAAGGTAGATATTATTATCAGTTAACAGATATACAAATCTTATCCACCCCTTAAAGTCCAGTCCCATGTTCTCTGTGAAGTCTTTCTGGATTGCTCCAGTTCACCCTGAAATCTCCCCTCTTTGAATTACAGTGGAATTTATAGGGCATGAGGGTGAAGGGAACCAAGGTGCTCAGTAATGGGTCCATGTGTGTCGGTTTTCTCCCCAATTATATTATCAGAACTTGGGGGCAGAGACTGTTTCACAGACTTCATTGTATCTTCCATGGTCACTTAGATCAAGTGTTGGAGGATTTGAAGTCAGAAAGACAGAAGTTCAAATCCTGCCTGAGATATATATTAGTTGTGTGATTCTGGGAAAGTCACATGGCCTCTCTTGGCTTTAGTTTCCTCATTTGAAAAGTGGGGATAATCATAGCACTGATTTCACAGGGTTGTTCTGAGAATAAAATGAGATCATGTGCAAAGTGGTTTGCAAACCTCAAAATACTATATAAATGCCAACAATTTTGATCTTGGGCAAATTACTTAATCTCTAGTCACTTCAGTTTCCTCTATCTATAAATGGAGATAATAATACCTATAATACCTACCTCATAGGGATTTCCACATCTATAAACTGGGGATAGAAGCACCTACCTTGTATGGTTGTGTTGAAGCACAAATGAGATCGTGGATATAAAGTGCTTTGTAAATGGTAAAGCATTATTTAAGTTCATTGAGGTTATTCTTAGCCTACTAGGAGACATCTGTTTTACACCATCACCTTGGCATGATACAGTGGAAAGAAAACTAGCTCTGGAGTCACAGGATTTGTGTTCAAATCCTGCCTCTAGTACTTATTACTCACTCATTTGACCTTGGGCAAATCACTTTAACTTTCTTGGGTCCCATTTTCCTCATCTATAAAATGAAAGGGTTGAACTCTATTGCCTTTGAGTTCTAGATCTAGGATCCTACATATAACCATTCACCTTATAAAGTTAGAAATATGACCTATAGGGGTGGAGCCAAGATGGTGGAGAAAAAAACTTCAGAAAAAATGCTAAATCAAGCCTCTAAATGGGCTCTGGAGCAAGAGAACCTACAAAAAGATGGAGTGAAACAATTTCTCAGCTTAAGATAATTTAGGACTTCAGGGAAAGGTCTGTCTCAGTTGAGTAAAAGGGGAGCACAGGCCAGTACAGACAGTGTCCAGGCAAACCACTGGGAGGCTCTTAGCCATAACACAGATCAGCAACTGAGGCACCTCAGTCCTGGCTCAGCAGACTAGTGGTCAGCAGGCCACCTAGGAGGCCTCCAGTCCCAGTACAGAAGACAAACTGCCATTCCCAACACATCAGACACGACTAGACTGGGCCACCCCAGCACAGGGTGCACATCACCAGTATCTGAGGCCTCAGCACAGACAACCAGTGACCAGGCCCCTGACACCTAGTACAAGAAGCTTGGAACAGTACCTCTTTTGCCCTAGGAGCAGAGCTCAACTTTAAAAGTCATGAAACAGGCTAAAAAATGGGTAAAAAAATAGAAAAGATCCATGACTGTAGAAAGCTACTATGGCAATAGGGAAACTCAAAACATAAACTCAGAAGAGGTTGAGAATGCCTACATGAGAAGCCTCAAAGGGGAAGATGAGTTTATTTCAAGACCAAAATTCCTTTTTGAAGAGCTTAAAAAGGATTTTAAAAATCAAATGACAGAGGTATAAGAAAAATTGGGAAAAGGACAAAAATTAACTGAAGAAAACAATTCCTTAGAAATGTAATTGGCTCTTCATTGAGCTTACCTTCTCAATGGGGTGAGGAGGGAGAAAAGGAGAGAATTGGGAATTCAAAGTTTTAAAAATACTAAATAAGAAAAATACAATTGACCAAATGGGGGAAAAAATCCACTGAAGAAAACAACTCCTTAAAAAGTTGAATTAGCCAGATAGAAAAGGAGATACAAAGGCTAACTGAAGAAAATGATTCCTTAAAAATTAAAATTGGGCAAGTGGAAGGTAATGACTCTATGAGACATCAAGAATCAATCCAACAAAATTAAAAGAGTGAAAAAAAAGAAAATAAGCCATTGGAGAAACAACTGACCTGGAAAATAGATCCAGGAGAGATAACTTAATAGTTCTTGGATTACCTGAAAGTCATGATAAAAACAATAGCCTGGATGACATCTTTCAAGAAATTATCAAGGAAAACTTCCCTGATATCCTAGATTCAGAAAGTAAAATAATAATTGAAAAAATCTGCTGATCACTTCCTGAACAAGATCCCAAATGAAAACTCCAAGAAATATTGTAGCCAAATTCTAAAATTATAAGTCAAGAAGAAACTACTGTAAGCAGTCAGAAAGAAACAATGCAAATATCAAAGAGCTACAGTCAGGATTACACAAGACTTAGCAGCTTTTACATTAAAGGATTAGAGGGCTTGGAATATGATATTCTGGAAGGCAAAGGAGCTTAGATTATAATCAAGAAAGCAACTACCTAGCAAAATTGAACATGTCTTTCAGGGGGAAAGATGGACATTCAATGAAATAGGAGACTTTCAAATTTTCCTGATGAAAAAAACAGAGCTGAACAGAAAATTTGATCTTGAAATACAAGATTCAAGAAAAGCATAAAAAGGTAAATAAGAAAAAACAAACAAACATTATTCAATAAGGTTACACTGTTCACATTCCTATGTGGGAAGATGATACCTGTAACTCATGAGAACTGTATCTCTATGAGGGCACTTAGAAGGAATATACATAGACAAAGGGTATGGGTATAAGTTTACTTTGATGTAATGATATATATATATATATATATATATATATATATATATATACACACACACACACACACACACACACACACACACATACATATGTATATTATATGTATCAATTAAGTGATTAAAAATGATTATACTGGGAGAAGAGGAAAGGGGTAGGCAGAATAGAATAAATTATATTACATGAAGAGGCACAAAAGACCTGTTACAGTAGAGGGAAAGAAGGGAGCATTGCTTGAACTTTACTCCCAGTGTGTGTGTGTGTGTGTGTGTGTGTGTGTGTGTGTGTGTGTGTGTGTGTGTGTGTGTGTGTTTGTCCTTTGTTGCTGAAGAAGACCATGCCATCAGAGAAATAATGACATGACCTGCACTTGGACTTTGTTTTGAGTGAGGGGGGGCTGTGCAGGTCACCAGCCTCATTTCTCCTCCAGACATCCAGTGACCAGATATTCATCAGGATGACTGGAGATGACCCAGGATGAGGCCATTGGGGTTAAGTGACTTGCCCAAGGTCACACAGCTAGTGAGTGTCAAGTGTCTGATGTGAGATTTGAACTCAGGTCCTTCTGACTCCTGCACTGGTGCTCTATCCACTGCACCACTTAGCTACCCCTTTTACTCCCATTAGATTTGGCTCAAAGAAGGAATAACATACACACTCAGTTAAGTATAGAAATTTATCTTAATCTCTAGGGAAATAGGAGTGGAAAGGGGAAAGAGAAGGAAACAGAGGCTGATAGAACAGAAAGCAGATTGAGGCAGGCAGTGGTCAGAAGCAAAACACTGTGAGGAGAGAGTAAAAGGAGAGAGAAAAGTATAAAGAGGGGGAAAATAGGGTGGAAGGAAATACACAGTTATCATAACTGTGGATGTGAATGGGATGAATAGAAGTAGATATCAGAGTGGATTAAAAACCAGAATCCTACAACATATTGTTTAAAGAAATACATTTGAAGCAGAAAGATACACACAGAGCAAAGGTAAAAGGCTGGAGCAGAATCTATTATGCTTTAGCTGAAGTAAAAAAAAAAAGAAGCAGGGGTAACAATCCTCATCTCAGACAAAGCAAAAATAGATCTAATTAAAAGAGATAATGAAAGAAACTGCACCTTGCTAAAAGGTACCACAGGCAGTGAAGTAATATCAATACTAAGCGCATATACACCAAGTAGTATAGTATCTGAATTCCTAGAGGAGAAGTTAAGTGAATAACAGGACAGCAAAGCTATACTAGTGGGGGACCCCAACCTCACCCTCTCAGAACTAGATAATTCTAACCACAAAATAAACAAGAAAGAAGTTAAGGAGATGAATAGGATTTTAGAAAAGTTAGATATTATAAACCTCTGGAGAAAATTGAATCAAAATGGAAAGGAATGTACCTTTTTCTCAGTAGCACATAGCACCTACACAAAAATTGATCATATATCAGAGCTTAAAAATCTCACAGTCAAATGCAGAAAGGAAGAAATATTAAATGTATCTTTTTCAGATGCAATAACAGATTGTATAATTACAATTATAATAATTATAATAACAAAAAAATAACAATTTCAGATGCAATAACAATTATGTGTAATAAAGGTCCATGGAAAGATAAACTAAAATTCATTGGAATCTAAATAATCTAACCCTAAAGAATGAGTGGATTAAACAACAAATCATAGAAATAATCAATAATTTCATTAAAGAGAATGACAAAATGAGATAACATACATTTAGGGGATGCAGCCAAAGCAGTTCTAATGGGAAATTGTATATCTTTAAATGCTTACATGAGTAAAATAGAGAAAGAATAAATAGGTCAGTGAATTGCGCATGCAAAAACTTGAAAAAGAACAAATTAAAAATCCCCAATTAAATACCAGATTAGAAATTCTGAAAATCAAAGGAGAGATTAATAAATTGAAGTAAGAAAATTTTTGAACTAATATGTAAAAGTAAAAGATGGTTTATGCAAAAAACAAGAAAATAGACAAACCTTTGGTTAATTTAATTTTAAAAAAGAAAGAAGAAGACCAAATTACCAGTATCAAAAATGAAAAGGGTGAATTCACCACCAATAAAAATAAAATTAAATCAATAATTAGGAGTAATTTTGCCCAAATATATGCAAATATATCTGACAATCTAAGTGAAATGGATGAATATTTGCAAAAATATAAATTGTCAAGATTAACAGAAGAAATAACATACTTAAATAACCCCATTTTAGACAAAGAAATTGAACAAGCCATCAATGAAAAATTTCCAGGACCAAATGAATTTACAAGTGAATTCTTTCAAACATTTAAAGAATAATTAATTCCAATACTATAGAAGCCATTTGGAAAAATAGGCAAAGAAGAAATCCTATCAAATTTCTTTTATGATACAAATATGGTGCTGATACCTACATCAGGAAGAGCTGAAATAGAGAAAGAAAATTATAGACCAATATCCTTAATGAATATTTATCCAAAATTTTTAAATAAAATATTAGCAAAGAGATTACAGCAATCATGATCAGGTGAGATTTTTACTAGGAATGCAGGGCTAGTTCAATATAGGGAAACTATCAGTATAATTGACTGTATTAATAATAAAACTAGGAGAAATCACATGATTATCTCAATAGATGCAGAAAAAGTTTTTGATAAAATATAGCATCCATTCCTGTTAAAAACACAACAGAGCATAGGAATACATGGAGTTTTCCTTAAAAACATAAGTAATGTCTATCTAAAACCATCAGCAAGCATTCTAGGTAATGGCAGTAAGCTAGAAGCTTTCTCAATAAGATCAGTGAAGAAACAAGGATACTCATTATCACCACTATTATTTAATATTGTAATAGAAACATTAGCTTTAGCAATCAGAGAAGAAAAAGAAATTGAAGAAATCAGAACAGGTAATGAGGAAAGAAAACTATCACTCTTTGCAGATGATATGATGGTATACTTAGAAAATTCTAGAGGATCAACAAAAAATTACTTGAAATGAACAACTTTAGCAAAGTTGCAGGATATAAAAATAAAGCCACATAAATAATCAGCATTTCTACTTATTATCAACAAATTCCAGCAGCAAGAGATAGAAATGGAAATTCCATTTTTCTTCTCCATAATTCTCCATTCTTCTCCATAGTTCCAGTTATTTTACCGTAGACAATATAAAATATTTTGGAGTCTACCTACCAAGTCAAACCCAGGAACTATATGAACATAATTACAAAACACTTTTCACACAAATAAATTCAGACCTAAACAATTGGGAAAATATCAAATGCTCATGGGTAGGCCAAACCAATATAATAAATATGACAATTCTACTGAAATTAATTTACTTATTCAGTACCATAGTGATCAAAAATTATTTTGTGGGGCTAGAAAAAAGAATAACAAAATTCATCTGGAAAAACAAAATATCAAGAATATCAAGGGAATCCAATGAAAAATAATGCAAATGAAGTTGGCTTAGGCATACTAGATCTAAAACTATATCATAAAGCAGCAATCATCAAAACTATTTGGTACTGGCTAAGAAATACAGAGGTGGATCAATGGAATAGATTGGGTACACAAGACACACAGCAGCAAGTGACTAGTAATCTACTCTTTGATAAACCTAGAGACTCCAGCTTTTGGGATAAGAATTCACTATTTGTCAAAAACTGTTGGGAAAACTGAAAATAGTATGGCAAAACTTAGGCATAGAACAACATCTCTCTCTGTATAGCAAGATAAGGTCAAAATGCGTACATGATTTGGACACAAAGAGTGATACCATAAGCAAATCAGGAGAGCAAGGAAGAGTTTACTGTCAGATCTATGGAGAAGGGAAGAATTTATGACCATAAAAGAGAGAGAGGACATTATAAATGCAAAATAGATAATTTTCATTATATTAAATTTAAAAGGTTTTGCATAAACAAAACCAATGCCACCAAGATGAGAAGGGAAGCAGAAAGCTAGCAAACAATTTTTTTTGCTGCCAGTGTTTCTGATAAAGTCCTCATTTCTAAAATATATAAAAAATTGATTCAAATTTATAAAAATACAAGTCATTCCTCAAGGATGTGAATGGATGGCTTTCAGATGAAGAAATTAAAAGCTCTCTATAGTCATATAACAGCATCCTCTAAATCACTATTGATTA
Organism: Notamacropus eugenii; assembly: GCF_028372415.1. Classification (NCBI taxonomy): domain Eukaryota; kingdom Metazoa; phylum Chordata; class Mammalia; order Diprotodontia; family Macropodidae; genus Notamacropus; species Notamacropus eugenii. The sequence goes on along the minus strand of NC_092872.1, from coordinate 134,468,308 downwards.
CAGAAATGCAAATTAAAACAACTTGAGGTACTACCTCATATCTATTAGATTGGTTAATTTGACAGAAAAGGAAAATGATGAATATTGGAGACATGGGAAAATCAGAGTACTAATGCATTTTTGGTGGAACTGTGAACTAATTCTGGATCCAGCAATTCTGGGGAGCAATTTGGAACTATGTCCAAAAAGCTATAAGACTGTGCATACCCTTTGATCCAGCAATACCACTACTAGGTCTGTATCCCAAAGAGATCATAAAAAGGGAAAAGGACTTATATGTACAAAAATATTTATAGTAGCTCTTTTTGTGGTGGCAAAGAATTGGAAATTGAGGGGATTTCCATCAAATGGGAAATGACTGAACAAGCTGTGGTATATGAATGTAAAGGAATACTATTGTGCTATAAGAAATGATGAGCAGACAGCTTTCAGAAAAACCTGGAAAGACTTATATGAACTGATGCTGAGCAAAGTGAACAGAACCAGGAGAACATTGTAAACAGTAACAGCAACACTATGCAATGATCAACGATGATAGACTTAACACTTCTCAGTAATACAATGATGAAAGACAATTCCACAAGATTCATGATGGAAAATTCTATCCATATCCCATGAAAAAACTATGGAGTCTGAATACAGATTGAAGCATACTATTTTCATATTTTTTTTTTTGCCTTTTGTTCTAATTTTTCTTTTACAACATGACCAATACGGAAATATATTTAACATGGTTGCACATGTGCAACCTATATTTGATTACTTGCTCTCTTAGGGAAGAGGGAGAGGAGGAGGGGCATTTGGAATGCAAAATATTATAAAAATGAATGTTGAAAACTATATTTAACTGTAATTAGAAAAAATAAAATATAGTTAAGTGGGAAAAAATACACCCTATGTATCTATAGAAATCCAATTTAATTCAACAAATTCAGTTTAACATATGATCAAAGATTAGATTGAGCTATTTAGCTCACAATTTAGCTGTCTTCCAAGAATTTATCTCTGATACCATGGGATCCTTCCAGGGTGGAGTAGTAGAGAGAACATTGTACTAGGAATAAGGGAGAAACAAAGCATTTATGAAGTACCTACTATGTGCCAGCTACTGTGCTAAGTGCTTTCCAGACATCTCATTTTATCTTCATGACATTCCTGAGAAGGAGGTGTTAGCATTATCCTCATTTTACAAATGAGAAAACTGAGACTGAGAGGATAAGTGACTTGCCCAGGTCAAACAACTAGTACATGTCTGAGACCAAATGTGAATTCAGGTCTTCCTGATTCTAAGACTAGCACCATACTCTCTGTGTTTTCATCTTGTATCCTCCACCAGCTAGTTGTATAACTTTGAAAATGTCCCTTGTCTTTCTTGGGCCTCAGTTTTCCCATCTGTAAAATAAAGGGTTTTATTAACTAATATCTAGCTCTCATATTCTATTATCCCATGATTCTTTGTTTCTTTTTTTTGGAGGCAATCAGGGTTAAATAACTTGCCCAGGATCACACAGTTAATAAGGGTCTGAGGTTGTATCTTTCTGACTACAAGGCCAATGTGCCACATATCTGCCCCAATTCTTTGCTTCTTGATGGAGATATAATTCATGTATATTTAAGTCAAATATAATCTCATGTATATTTAAGTCAAATATAATTGTGACCCTTCAGCACACCCAATTCAGGGTAACTAAGGACCAATAATGGTACTACAATAGCTGCTGTGAATTTGCACAGCCCCTTTCCTCTGGAGGATACAACACAGTGGAGCATGGCTGGGCTCCCCACAGACTGACTTGGACTCAAGGACCTCATTTTTTTGTGACCTTCTCTTACCAAACGACCTACAGATGAAATTGATCTGGTCCACAGAGGTTGCTGATGAAAATCCTATGAAATGAGGTTGCTCCAACTTTCACCTGAAGAGCAGGTCGAACATCCTCAATTACATTTCAGACCAACTCCTTTGGGACAGAGACCATGTTTCTTGGATACGTTCCTCACCCATTGTTTATACCTCAAAAGCATCCATTGACAAAGACAAACTGGGTTAGGAGGCAGATGCCATGTTAATAATAAAGAAAAGATTTATTTAGTTTGGAGGAAAGAAGACTTAGAAGGAATATGATAGCTGTTTTTAAGAATCTGAAGGGCTATCAAGTGGAAGACAATTATATCTGTTTGCTTGACCCTGGAGGGAACAACTAGGTTCCATCAGCAGAAATTTCAGATGAACAGTTTTTGGATTAGTGTAAAGAAAAACTCCTTCACAATGAGAGCTTGTCCAAAAGTGAAATGATCCTCCTCATCAGGTAGTGATTTTTCCGTCGTGGAAGGATTTCAGGGAAGGCAGGCTGACTGCTGCTCATCAGAGATGTTATAGAGGGAATTAGTATTCAGGGATGGGTTGGAATGGTCTCTGAGGTACCTTAATGTAGCAATCATGTAAGGTATCTTTGAACTATAGAAGTATAGAGGCCACAGGTTTTCATTTGGTTACATTTGTATATCTCTTTCTATTTAGCCAAAACCATAACCTTGTGAGGTAAGTAGGAAAGGAATTATTATTCCTGTTTGACAGGTGAGAAAATTGAGAGCCGGCAAGGTTAAGTGACTGACCAGGAGTCCCAAAGGAAAGAGTTAGTGACAGAACTGAGCTAAAAGTGTGGGTGCTCTGACTCCTAGTCTACTGCCCTTTGCTTTGTTCCATGATGCCCATGTTCCTTTTAGAATCTGATTATTGCTAAACAGCTGATCCCCCCAGATAACACAGAAGTTGATGATGAATTTGGTCTGGCAAGGCTGACGCATAGGATCATAGCTGAAGAGTTAGAATTAACCTTAGAAGCCTTCTAGCCCAATCCCTTCATCTAACAAATGGCGAAACTGAGGCCCAGGGAGGTGAAGTGAATTGGTCCAAGTGACACAAATAGTAAATAAGGATCTGGGTGAGGCCCCAATTAGGTTGACTCTTTAGTGGCTAAGGTTGTACCAACTCAGGAAAATGATTCTTTCTCGGCCATGTCCTGTGCTCTCTCAATCAATCAACAAATGCTTGGTAAGCATGCCAGGTTCTGTATTGGGTTTTATGGAGGGAATCCTTGGGTGTATGTGCTTCAAGGATTTTTTTCTTTTATACAGATTGTGAGCTCCTCAAGGACAGAAACTGTCTTTTGTTACTTTTGTATCCCCAACACTTAATACAGTTCCTGACACAAAGTAGACACAATAAATATTTATCGATTGATTATTGACTGATCTTGTATACTCAGGCTGGTTTGTAGTTGAGGTCTAAATGGTTAATTTATGTCCTTATTACACAGAATCACAGACTCTGAGAGATGGAAAGGGCCTTAGTTGAACCCTTAAATGTATATAATTAGGGAAAAGAGAGGCTAAGTTCTATTCATTGCCCCAGCTATTAAATTTGACAAGCATTTTTTGAATGCCTACTGTGAAAGGGCACTGGGGACCCAAAGACAAGATAAAAGCAATCCTCAAGGAACTTATATCATCATCACCATCATCATCATCATCATCATCATCATCATCATCATCATCATCATCAAAGATTCATTGAACATCCTGTATATTTATTGTGGGAAAATACAGACACATAAGACATGCATATAAAATCTTTGTAAACTTGTAAGACATAGTCCCTGCCCTCAGAGGGCTTATAGTCTAGTTAAAGAGATAGGAAATATATCTATAAAAAGTAGCTTTAGGGGGGAGGAGCCAAGATGGCAGAGGAGAAAGATACACATATGCTAGCTCCCAACCCACAGTCCATAAAATACCTGTAAAGAAGAACTCCTAACAAATTCAGAAGCAGCAGAAGCCACAGAACAACAGAGTGGAGATTTCTGTTCCAGAGAGCCCTGAAAAACTGACACGAAAGGTCCATTGCACACTGGACGCTGAGCAGAGCCCAGCCTTGCCTTGGCCACACAGCACTGAGAAGAGCGATCCAAGCAGGCTTCAGTGACGGAATCTCCAGCAGCTGCGCAGGTCCCTCCACCCACAGACACCAAAGGTTAGTGAGAGAGTCTTTTGGCTCTCCAAGAGGGGAGCAGTGTGTCCCCATGACTCAGGCCCCCTCGGGAGGCAGCAGCAGAGGCAGCAGCAGACAAGGGCTCCCAAAGCAGGCAGGAGCTCAGACCCATTGTTGAAGATCTCTGCATAAATCCCCTGAGGGAACTGAGCCCTGTGAGGTGGCCCTGCTCCCACCTGAGCACCTGAACTTAATCTCACACTGAATAGCAGCCCTGCCCCTCCAAAGCCCTGAGGCTGGGGAGCAGCATTTGAATCTCAGACCCCACTGGCTGGGAGGATCTGGAGGCCAGGTGGGTGTGGAGAGGACACTCAGAAGTCAAGTTACTGTCTGGGAAAATGCCCAGAAAAGGGAAAAAAAATAAGACCATAGAAGGTTACTTTCTTGGTGAACAGATATCTCCTCCCTTCCTTTCTGATGAGGAAGAACAATGCTTACCATCAGGGAAAGACACAGAAGTCAAGGCTTCTGTATCCCAAACATCCAAAATAAATATTCCATGGGCTCAGGCCATGGAAGAGCTCAAAAAAGATTTTGTAAATCAAGTTAGAGAGGTGGAGGAAAAACTGGGAAGAGAAATGAGAGAGATGCAAGAAAAGCATGAAAAGCAGGTCAACACCGTGCTAAAGGAGACCCAAAAAAATGCTGAAGAAAATAACACCCTGAAAAATAGGCTAACTCAATTGGCAAAAGAGGTTCAAAAAGCCAATGAGGAGAAGAATGCTTTCAAAAGCAGAATTAACCAAATGGAAAAGGAGGTTCAAAAGCTCACTGAAGAAAATAGTTCTTTCAAAATTAGAATGGAACAGATGGAGGCTAATGAGTTTATGAGAAACCAAGAAATCACAAAAAAAACCCAAAAGAATGAAAAAATGGAAAATTATGTGAAATATCTCATTGGAAAAACAACTGACCTGGAAAATAGATCCAGGAGAGACAATTTAAAAATTAGGGGACTACCTGAAAGCCATGATCAAAAAAAGAGTCTAGACATCACCTTTCATGAAATTATCAAGGAAAACTGCCCTGAGATTCTAGAGCCAGAGGGCAAAATAAGTATTCAAGGAATCCACTAATCACTGCCTGAAAGAGATCCAAAAAGAGAAACTCCTAGGAACATTGAGGCCAATTCCAGAGTTCCCTGGTCAAGGAGAAAATATTGCAAGCAGCTAGAAAGAAACAATTCAAGTATTGTGGAAATACAATCAGGATAACACAAGATCTAGCAGCTTCTACATTAAGGGATCTAAGGGTGTAGAATATGATATTCCAGAAGTCAAAGGAACTAGGACTAAAACCAAGAATCACCTACCCAGCAAAACTGAGTATAATACTTCAGGGGAAAAAATGGTCTTTCTATGAAATAGAGGACTTTCAAGCATTCTTGATGAAAAAACCAGAGCTGAAAAGAAAATTTGACTTTCAAACACAAGAATGAAGAGAAGCATGAAAAGGTAAACAGCAAAGAGAAGTCATAAGGGACTTACTAAAGTTGAACTGTTTACATTCCTGCATGGAAAGACAATATTTGTAACTCTTGAAACTTTTCAGTATTTGGGTAGTTGGGGGGATTATATACACACACATACACAGATGCACACACACACAGAGCACAGAGTGAATGGAATAGGATGAGATCATATCTTAAAAAATGAAATTAGGTGGTGAGAGAGAAATATATTGGGAGGAGAAAGGGAGAAATGGAATGGGGTAAATTATCTCTCATAAAAGAAGCAAGCAAAAGACTTTTTAGTGGAGGGAAAAAGAGGGGAGGTGAGAGAAAAATATGAAGTTTACTCTCATCACATTCGACTAAAGGAAGGAATAAATTGCACACTCACTTTGGTATGGAAACCTGTCTTACAGTACAGGAAAGTGGGGGAGAAGGGGATAAGCAGGGTGGGGGGGATGATGGAAGGGAGGGCAATGGGAGGAGGGAGCAATTTGAAGTCAACACTCTTGGGGAGGGACAGCGTCAAAAGAGAGAATAGAAGCAATGGGGAGCAGGATAGGATGGAGGGAAATATAGTTAGTCTTACACAACACAACTATTATGGAAGTCATTTGCAAAAGTACACAGATGTGGCCTATATGGAATTGCTTGCTTTCCCCAGGGGAATGGGTGGGGAGGAAGGGATGAAGAGAAGTCGGAACTCAAAGTTTTAGGAACAACTGTCGAGTACTGTTCTTGCTACTAGGAAATAAGAAATACAGGTAATAGAGTATAGAAAGTTATCTGGCCCTACAGGACAAAAGAAAAGATAGGGACAAGGGAAGGGAGGGATGACAGAAGAGAGGACAGATTGGTAATAGGGCCAATTAGAATGCTCGATATTTTGGGGTGGGGGGAGGGGACAAATGGGGAGAAAATTTGGAACCCAAAATTTTGTGAAAATCAATGTTAAAAGTTAAATAAATAAATTTTTTAAAAAAGTAGCTTTAGGGAGTATATGCCAGGGAAGTCAGATTGTACAGAAGGAAAAAATGCTAACGCTAGTTTGAAAGACCTAAACTCAAATCCTGCCTTTCGTGACTACCTCAGACCGCAATGATCTCTCCTCAGAACTCCAGTGACCTATAGCTGTACCACAAAATCTAGAACTTGTTTAGAGTGTCTGGTAATAAATTTTGGTTGCCTCACACATGCTTGTCTTGTTCCCTCAATGAGGTTGTAAGTTCAAAGATACCTTACATGGCTGCTTTGTTCACTGTCGTACCTAACATAGACACGGTTGGCTAAGAGTACAATAAAGACTCTTTCCCTTCATCTGGAAACCTCTCTTCTTTTGCTAATGGCTGCCCATCTGGGGTTGATAATGGCATGCTCTGAAGTTCTTTCACATTTCTCTCCTTAGTCCATTCTATCTTGTTTTCTAAAAGCAGCTATTTCCAGCCTCTCTAGAACGTCTCTTTTTTCAGGTTGCTGAATTACTCTGTGGCAACGTTGCCTGCTGGTTGGATCTGACCATGAGCATTTCGCTGAGCTCTCCATTTTCCAGATTTCAGAGTGAGGGTGGAGGGGAGATAGTAAGCTGCTCCCTCCACTCTTTTGTCTTAGGTGGGCTGGGGATGATGAAAGAAAGATCAGTTCCCCAATCCATCCATACTGTTGAGATGTATAGAGAAAGACGAGACTCCCTCTGCCCCTCTTCATTGAACATAACAGTCTTCATTCAGCTCTCAGAGAAACATTGAGGAGGAGAAAGGTAATAGAGGAAAAGGAAACAATTCTTGAGAGTCCCTGTGTCAAAGAAAATAACCTAGGAAAAATAGTTACTGGGTGTCTGGTTAACAGGGTGAAGGTCTTCATATTTTAGTGGGGAAAAGACAAGGCCTCCTCTTGAAAATCTAGGTAAGAATTTCAAGGCCCAAGGTTTAGAATTTCACTTTTTGCTTCCAGAAAACAACAGTCAGTCCATTCAAAACCCCAAGCTCTGATTTCCTGTCTTTGGTTCCTCAGTGGGAAAACAAGTAATGTAGACTTTGTTTTCAAAAATAACAGGCCAAAGTGGGGGCTGGGGGTGAGAGAGGGAAAGTCAGACCTTTTAAAAAGAACCTGGGATGGGGAGGAAGGGACAGCATGGGAAGGACCTCAAAGGTAGAAGTCTCTATAGGTTTCAGCACTGGCCCATGTTTTCTAATTAAATATTGAATAGTTGGGAGAAATGCAGAAACTTGCCAACTTCTGCCCAGGGCCTCAGCAAAACTCTCCATAGCAACCCATCTGCCAATGAGTTGAAGGCAAGAAACTGTGACTCCCCAGCTTTTCCAAAAGGCCCCCAGCAAAGGCAGAGTGTTGGCATCCCGTCAGGGTGACAGAGAAAATACTTACTTTGATAGTTCAAGGCTCTAGGAGTTTGGGGCTTTTGTTTTTCCTTTGGTGTGGGGAAGCAGCACCCCAAATCAACCAACAAGCAGCTATCAGGCACCTACAGTGCGTCAGCCCTAATGTTAAACGTTAGAAACGCCAATGAAAGAAGGCCTGGCATTCTGTGTCTTCCCCACAGAGTCAGCACATCTGGACCAGGTGCAGAATGTCTGGCTATCTTCCAAACCGGGGAGCAGACCCTACCATGGCACGTCATCACGCCTTTCCAGAATCAGGATCCCTGGCCTCTTCAACAGATACCGGCAATAAGCAAAGCATACTTTTTACATTCCAAGGATGTAGTGCCCTTTAACAGTCCCCTGTAATACAAAGACAAGAAAGAAACAACTCCTGCTCTCAAAGAATCTGCATCCTATTGGAGGCAATGTCATGTACATATATAATAACAGTAATAGCATCAAGCAACCAATGGTCAGTCACCGGTGGTAAGAACAGGGGTAGGATTTGAACCCAGGTCTTCTGACTTGTAGTCTCCTATTACACCATTTTCTTCTTCATGAATATAAGAGGGCAAATATAAAATTGCCCTCTAAATAGGGAAGTAAAATTTTTTTCTCACTCTTTCTGAGTTGTTTCCTCCAAAGAGTCGGTGCTAGAAGTAAGGAATATTAGCAGAGTTGACCTTATGCATCATAGCGGTAGTCCTGGATGGGGAACCTGCAGCCTCAAGACTGCATGTGGCCTTCTAGGTCCTTGGGTGCAGCCTTTGGATTGAGTCCAAGTTTTACAGGACAAATTCTTTTATTAAGGGGATTTGTTCTATGAAGTTTGGATTCAGTCATAGAGTCACACTTGAGGACCTAAAGGGCCACATGTGTCCTGGAGGTGCTCCTGGTGTAGGCACTAGCATAATTGGGTATAGTGGAAAACATTGGCTTTGGAGTTAAAGGACCTGGGTTCTAATCCAGGCTCTGTCACTACCTGTATGACTTGGGACAGTTCACTTATATTCCCTGGGCTTCAGTTTCTTTGTCTGTAAAATGAGGGGGTTGAAATAAATTATCTCTGAGGTCCTTTCCAACTCTAGAGATATGATCCATGATCTCCACAATCTGGTTCCTGTCTGTCTTGTTAGCCTCATTTCCCATCACTCCAGTGCATCTTGCCCATTGCTGTCTAAGTAATGTTCCTTAAGCATAGCTCTGATCATTGGACTCTGATGTTAAATCAGTTCCAATGCCTTATAATCTCTAGGAAAAAAATATGAATTCCTCTGTTTAACTTTTAAAATCCTGCCCAACCTGGCCCCAGACTGTATTTCCGACCTCCTTTAACATGATTCTTCTTATATGAAATAATCCAGTCAAACTGACCTCTGTGCTCCTCAAATGTGACCCTTTATCCTCCACCTCTGTGCCTTGGCTCTGACCATCTCACTGAAATATATTCTTCCTTATTTCCACCCCACAGAGTACTTCTTTTTGTTTAAGATGCACTTCCGGCAACATTTTCTGCATGGCTCTTTTCCTGATATTCTCATTCCCAGTGGCCTTGTGTTTAAGTCCTTTGCCCATACTTGTTTTCATACACTTTATATTGTATCTGTACTTAGTCTCACCGATTAGAATGTAAGCTTCTCTCAATAATGGATTGTTCCCTTCTTTGTACTGAGATGCCCAATGGCTTTAACAGGGCCTGGCATGCCGTAGGTGCTTAATATTTGTTGATAGATTCCTTGTATAAATCTTCCAATCTGGTCAAATGGGTCTATTGGCCATTCTGTGAAAATGTCTTGTATCTTCCAATCTTTATGCCCTTCCTCAGGTTGTTCCTTACTCCCCACCCAGAAATGTGACGTCTTCTCCCAACTCTCCCTATAGAAACCCTACTAATTGCTACCACTCAGTTGTTTTTTAGTCAAGTCCAACTCTTTGTGACCCCATTTGGAGTTTTCTTGCAAAGATACTGGAGTAGTATGTTATTTCCTTCTCCAGCTCATTTTACAGATGAAGAAACTGAGGCAAATAGGGTTAAGTGACTTGCCCAGGGTCATACAGCCAGTAAAAGTGTCCGAGGCTAGATTTGAACTAAGATAAGTCTTCCTGACTTCACCCAGCATTCTAAATACAGTGCCACCTACCTGCAGAGCTAAGTTCAATGCCATCTCTCTGTGAAGCCTTCCTTGTTCATCTCATTTGGACATGCCCTCTACCTCTTCTGAGCTCTTGTAACACTTACTATTGCATCATTCATAGAATCTTAGATCACAGAATTGAATGACCATCTAGTCCAACCTGAATCAAGCAAGAATCCCCTTTGACCACATAACAGCCATTCAACCTTTAGATTGAAAAATCTTTTCTACTCTTGGTGTACTCTAAATTTTTTTTTTACTCCAATTATACATAAAGTTTTCAACACTCACCTTTATAAGATTTAAAGTCCCAAACTTTTTTCTCCCTCCCTTCCCCCTATCAAAGATGGCAAGCAATCTGATTGGGGTTACACATGTACAATCATATTAAACATATTTCCACTTTACTCACATTGTGAAAGAAGACTCAGAACAAAAGGGGAAAACCAAGTTGCTCTAAATTCTTAAGAAATTTACCCTCATATCAAGTCTAAATCTGCCTCTTTTCAACTTTCATCCATTGATTCTAATTTTGTTCTCTGGAGTCAAGCAGAGCAAGTCAAATCATTCTTCCATATGACAGCCCTTCAAAGACTTGAAGACAGTTGCTGTGTCCCCCAGAGGCATTAGTGTGCAGTGGTGTAAAGAACACCACTGAATTTGCAGTCAACAGACTTGGGTTAGAGCCCTCCCTCTGCTATTGCTACCCGTGCTGTGTTGCGCAAATTGCTTCATGTCTTGGACTCTAGGTTTCTTCATCTGTAAAATAAGGGGTTTGCATTTCTGCATTTTTGAGAAGGATTGATGACATATGCATGCAGGGTCTTTTGTTTTTGTCCATCTCCTTGTTTTCTCGTCTCTACCAGTGACTGATTCTCCAGAAAACCCTTGAGTCCTACATACAATATAACCTTGATATGATTACACATGTTAAGAGTTCAGTTTTGAATCCATGGCTCCATCCTCAATAACATTTTCCCTTTTCCAATCACACTGTAGCTAACATACACTTGCTTCAGTGTCAGCTGCAATCCTGACATTTTTCATGTCTACATTTTTATCTCATTGCTATCAGTGCAATCACATGATACAACATAAATGCCAGTAACATTCCTACCATGTGATAACACAAATACTCCATTTCCACCTAGATTCGTATCTTAGCAACATTCAAACTATGTAGTAACTTTTTTTTGAAACCCCATTTACTGAGCACCTACTGGGTGCCCTGCATTATATCGGGCTAGTAAGAACCGGGTGTCTGGTGCATGCTCTCTCCCTATCTCCAATTAGTACCTGCTTGTTTCCATCTACAGATCACAGGTCTGAGGTCAGTTGTGGCATTGGTCAAGGGATATATAAAAATCTCTTCTTAAAATTCAGTTAACAAATGGCACCTCAGTCATCAGAATCCTGTGACTTTTCCTCTGATCTACTGTCTAGATTCTGACATATGTTGGTCCAGACTCTTTGATCTGGATTTCTGATTTTGACCTCTCCACTTTCATTTTCCAGCCTGTTCCATATTTGAGCTGACTTCCTCAGTTTCACCCTTTGCCCACTTGGTTCTTTTATGCTTAGCCTCTTTCTCTTCTTTCTTAACACTGTTCCTGGATTTGACCACATGACTTAATGTTAACTGTTATATTCCCTTCTTCCTAAACTCTTGTTCCAGCTAAGCTTCCTTTCTGGTCTCCCTCAGATCTATTCTATTCTGTTGCAAGTTGCAGATAATGTGAAATGAGAATTGTTGTTTGTCCTTCATTCCCAAAGAGGAGGAATGACATCAGGAGGGTGATGTCTTGACTTGCAAATAAATTGGATTTAAGAGAGACAGAGCTGTGCAAAATTATCACCCTTACTCTCTCTTCCAGAGGCATCTGGGTCCAATGTCAAGACAACAGGTCAGAGTGACTGGAGATGGAAATGGGGACCATGCAAGAGGGAAGAGAAGACACATTCTCTACCCATGCCACTCCTTATTTGCGTGACCTTGGTCAAGTCCTCTCACTTCTACACCTATAAAATGATAGAGATGGAGTACATGATGAGATGAGGACTAGTGGACAAGACAGGTCCTTTTAATTCTAGGTCTCTGATTCTCTGATCTCTGCCTTGGAGGAGCTTACACTCTAATAGTGCAAGACAGCCACACTGTTGCCATGAGATGTGGGCATGTAAGAAACCCTGTGCTTATACTGGAAAGAGACAATAATAAGTAGATATTTATTCCAGGCACAGCAATTTCATGGATACAAATGAGTGAGTGTGTTTGAGTGGACTTATTGTCCATGTTCTAAAATGACTTTGTAATGGTAACCTAAATCTGATCCCATTTCAAGACTGCTGTGGGGGGTGGGGGTGGGAAGGGACCATGTATTCCCACTCCTAGTCACCCAGTCTCTCCATTGTTTCTTGCAAGTAACTTGGAACGAGCCTTTGGCACATTGTTATCTCTGGTTTTGTGTTATAACCTTTTATTACAAAACCTTCTGAATTTCTTTGAATCATTTTAGCCTATTATCATATTCACCACAATGTGCTTGCATGATCCTCTCTCGGAATAAACCACATGGCAACCACATCGCATAATGCAACTTCTGTTCTGAGATTATTCATTCCCCTCCCCCGCTCCCCTACCATTGTTGGGTTTGCCAAGTTTTTTGTTGTTGTTTTTGGTCGAATTCTCAGAAATGGAATTGAAGCTCACTGGCAGCTCTAGGGTGGGAAGGTACTTAACTTAAGGCTGTCCCAGTAAGGAGCACAAGTGTATTAACTGATGTCTAACCAGATCTGGGCTCTTTGAGAAGGAAAACAGAAGAGAAAGTGGAGAAAGGAGAGAGAAGGAAGGGGAGAGCCAGAGGACAAGAGACAATCTCTATGGGCCCAGACTTGCCAGGGCCCGGCTGCATTGAGCTTCTGGGGCCATAAGACCTTCAGAAATCAGCATTTATAGATAGTGATCAGCCAAGGGCCATCTCCAGGAAGGACTGATGCTTTCCTACGTGTGACAGGGAAAGAAACAGAGAGGGAGACCAGGATTGTCAGGGCTAGAATGTCTTTGACTATTAATGAAGGAGAGTCAGCCACAAAAACACAAAAATCATACATTTGGGACTAGAGGGAACCTTAAAGACAATTTAAGTCCAACTTCCTTATTTTACAGAGGGAAAAACTGAGGCACAAAGTGGTAGAATAACTTATCCAGGGTCACACAATGAATAACTGAGGGGATCTGAACTCAAGCTGTCCTGACTCTAAGTCTAGCAACCTATATGCTGCCCTGTGCTGCCTCTCAGTATTGGAGTGGCTGCATTGGCCTCCTCAACTGGGAATCTGGTAGGGGGGGCACCTTGCAGTGTTCCCAGAGAGTTCCATTATTTGTATAGCATCCTCTTTACTTTGTGCCTGGATAAGTGTCTTATCTGTGAAGGATTGGAAGATTTAGTGTTTAGTGCTGGAAGGCACACTAACAGTCATTTTGTCCAATCCCCTCATTTTTACAAATGAGGAAACTGAGGCCTATGGGGGTCTAGGTAAATTAAATAACTTGTTCAAGGTCATATGGCTAAATGATAGAGCCAGGACTGGAACTCAGGTTTCCTGACACCAAATTCAGTACTCTTTCTTCTGTATCCTAAAGGGAAGACTTGGGGGCTAGCTAGCAAACAGAGGGTAGCATCTTCAGGATCTTTTCTGCCTGCCTGCCTTCCTTCCTCCCTCCCTCTCTCTCATTCTCTCTTCCTTCCTCCCTCTGTCTCTTTCTCCTTCCCTCCATTCCTCTTTGACTTCCTTTTTCCATCCTTCCTTCCCTTCCTCCCTATTTTCCTTCTTCCCTTCCTCCTCTGTCTCTTCTTCCCTCCATTCCTCCCTCCTTCTTTCCCATCCTCCCTCTCCCTTCTTTCTTCCCCCATCTCTTCCTCGCTTTTCCTTTTCCCATCTTTCCTTCCTTCCCTTCCTTCTTTCCTCCCTCACTCTTTTCCTTCTTCCCTCTGCCTCATCCTTCCTTCATCCCTTCCTTCTTTTCTCCAACCTTCCTTCCCTTTTTCCCTCCCTTCCACTTCCCACAGGCATCTGTATGACTCCTATCCTTAGCAGATGTAATAATTTTGTCGTCCAGAGATTTTTTTTTCTATTTTACTGCTCTAATATTTTATTTCCCTCTCTACCCCAACACATGTATCTTTTATTTTGACCAGAATGATTTCACTTTCTAGCCTCCTAATATTCCCCACTTTTCAATATGCATGCATACCATCTCCATTACTGTCTCTGAACTTTTGTTCACAATGTTCCCTCAACAGGGAGTATCCTCTCCTCCTTTTTACTTATTAAACTTCTTAATGTATTTCCAGGCCCATTTTGACCATGAAACCTTCCCTGATGAATCCACATACTACTGATCTCTCCCTTTCTGAGCATTCATGATATGTATTCCAAGTCAGTCAATGTGCACTAATTAAATACATATAGTGTTCTAGGTCCTGTGCTAAATGATGGGAATTCAAAGAAAGACAAAAGACAGTCCCTGCTCTCAAGGAGCTCACAGTATACTGTAGGAGTCAGCGTGCAAACAACTGTTGTTGTACATCCTTTGTTTTCTGAAGAGGACTCATGACATCACGAAGTGTATGTGAATTGGATGTGAGACAGAGTTGCACAAAGTTGTCAGCCTCTTCCAGAGTCATTGAAATCCAGTGGCAAGACAAAAGTCAGGATGACTGTTGATGGTCCAGGATGCAGTGGTGACCTTGGTATCTTTGCTCTTTAGTGTCTGACCGAGTTCTAAGCTCCCCACAACAACTGCTTCAGTAGCCCTCATGGTGGCTGGAATGAATTGTTCTCATCTGCCCATTCCATTGGGGGAAGTCTTTACGGGCTTGGGGTAGACATTCTCTAACTCACCAAAGAGTTTGAGGCCTGTTGCCTACCCTCAACCTGGTGTAGCCCATCTGCTGAGAATGGTTTTACCAGAGTGTGGCTGTTGCATGTGCTACAACTTCTTGGAGCCACAGGTAAGAGTTGGTTAAATCAGGCAGACACCAAAGGTGTATAAGCAACACTGAAAAGGGGTTGGCAAATAACTAAGTACAAACAAAATATATACAGGATAAACTGTAAATAATCTACAGGGGGACTGGAGAAAGTTTCCTATAGAAAGCTGAATTTTTGTTAGCACTTGAAGGAAGCCAGAGAATCCAAGAGACAAAGGTGAAGAAGGAGTACATAGCCAGAGAAAATTTTCCAGAATCAGAAGCTAGTGCCATATGTGAGGAACAGTCACAAGACTAGTGTCACTGGATCATAGGATATGTGTGTGGGGGTGGGGTGGGGTGGGGGAGTTGGGGGATAAGTTGTAAGAAGAAAGGAAATGTAGGAGAGGTCCAGGTTATGAAATGCTTTGATCACAAAATAGAAGAGTTTTCTATTTAATCCAAGAGGTGCTGGGCAGTTATTGGCATTTACTGAATAAGGGAAGTGACTTGGTGAGAATTGTAATTTAGGATGTGGAGGATGTGGAAAGTCTTGAGACAAGGAGACAAAGCAGCAGGCCATGGCAATAAGATGTCTACAGGATATTCAGTTGATATGCTAAATGGGTAGTTGAAGATGTGGGGTAGATTGGTCCAAGTCATATACCACCAACTCCCAAGATTCACATAGGTTTACAAAAATGACAGTAGGCTGAAATTTATACTCAAGGCAGCTTAGGAGTAGGTAGGGAGGGTGAATGGACCATCCTAGCTAATCTCTCACCTTTGTGCCTTTGTCTCTCATGCCTGGAGTACTCTACTTTCCTATCTCTTCATTTGGGAATCCTTAGCTCCCTGCAAAGCTCTGCTCAAGGGTCCATCCTATCTAAGATCTTTCTTGATCCCTTCAGAAGTTAACACTCCTCCGTTAAAAAAATAAGAATTACTTAATATGCAGATTTTATTTACTTTTCTGTGTATAAATTTCTCTACTCCCTTTCTTCTTTTTTTGTATTATATAATTTATTTAATTTTTAGTTCTTAACATTCACTTCCACAAGAATTTGGATTCAAAATTTTTTCCCCATCTCTCCCCACCTCCCACCACAGGACAGCATGCACTCCATTCATCTCTTCTTTCAGTCTCTCCTCCCTTCTGTTACCCACCCTTCTTCCATCCCCCTTCCCCTCTATTTTCCTATAGGGTGAAATAGATTTCTATACTCCATTGCCTGTATAGCTTAATTTCCAGTTGCATGTTAAAACAATTTTTAACATTCATTCTTAAAGCTTTGAGTTCCATATTCTCTCATTCCCTCCCCACCCACCCTCATTGAGAAAACAAGCAATTCAATACAGGTCATACAAGTCTAACAAAGCAAAGCACTTCCATAATAGTTATGTTGTAAAGGACTAACCACATTTCCCTGTGTCCTATCCTGCCCTTCATTTATTCCATTCTCTCCCTTGACCTGTCCTCCCACACTAGTGTTTGCTTCTGATGATCCCTTTCCCCACTTTATTGTCCCTTCTGTTATCTTCCCTCTTCTATCCCCTTCCTCCTTGCCTTCCTGCAGGGTAAAATAGATTTCCATATCCAGCTGAGTGTGTGTTATTCCCTCCTTAAGCCAAATCCCATTAGAGTGAGGCTCAATTATTTCCTTTCTACTGCCCGCTCTTCCCCTCCATTGTAGAAGCTCTTTTTTCCCTCTTGTACATAAAATGATTTGTTATATTCTACCTCTCCCTTTCTCTTACTCCTAGTACATTCCATTCAACAGTAAATTCTGTTTTTTTTAGGTATTCTCCCTTCTTATTCAGCTCACCCTGTGCCCTCTGTCAATATACATGCATACTTATATATGTATATATATATACATACACATACACACATACACCCATGTACATATACATAACTACACATATATAATATACACATACATGCATACCCATACATACTTATGAATATGTATCTATATCGATATACATACATATATATTCCCTCTAACTACCCTAATTCTGAAAAAGGTCTCATGGGTTACAAATAACATCTGTCCCTGTAGGAATGTAAACAGTTCAACTTTAATGAGTTCCTTAAGGCTTCTCTTTCCTGTTTATCTTTTCATGTTTCTCTTGATTCTTATATTTGAAAGTCAAATTTTCTATTCAGCTCTGGTATTTTCAACAAGAATGCTTGGAAGTCCTCTATTTCATTGACATTCCATTTTTTCCCCTGAAGTATTATACTCACAAGGTAGGTGATTCTTGGTTTTAATACAATCTCCTTTGACCTCTGGAATATCATATTCCATGCGCCTTAGTGTAGAAGTTGCTAGATCCTGTGTTATCCTGATTGTTTTTTCACAATATTTGAATTGTTTCTTTCTGGTTGCATGTAGTATTTTCTCCTTGACCTGGGAACACTGGAATTTGGCTACAATATTCCTAGGAGTTTTCCTTTTGGGATCCCTTTCAGGAGATGATTGGTGAATTCTTTCCATTTCTATTTTGCCTTCTGGTTCCAGAATATCAGGTCAGTTTTCCTTGATAATTTCTTAGAAGATGATGTCTAGTCTCTTTTTTTGATCATGGTTTTCAAGTAGACCAACAATTTTTAAACTATTTCTCCTGGATCTGTTTTCCAGGTCAGGTGCTTTTCCAATGAGATATTTCACCTTCCCTTCTGTTTTTTCATTCTTTTGCTTTTGTTTTATAATTTCTTGGTTTCTCATAGTCATTAGCTTCCATCCGTTCCATTCTAATTTTTATTTTTTTTTTAATTTTTATTTATTTATTTAACTTTTAACATTCATTTTCACAAAATTTTGGGTTCCAAATTTTCTCCCCTTTTGTCCCCTCCCCCACCCCAAAACACCGAGCATTCTAATTGCCCCTATCACCAATCTGCTCTCTCTTCTATCATCCCTCTCTGCCCTTGTCTCCATCTTCTCTTTTGTCCTGTAGGGCCAGATAACTTTCTATACCCCTTTACCTGTATTTCTTATTTCCCAGTGGCAAGAACAGTACTCGACAGTTGTTCCTAAAACTTTGAGTTCCAACTTCTCTTCCTCTCTCCCTCCCCACCCATTCCCTTTAGAAGGCAAGCAACTCAATATAGGTCAAATCTGTGTAGTTTTGCAAATGACTTCCATAATAGTTGTGTTGTATAAGACTAACTATATTTCCCTCCATCCTATCCTGTCCCTCATTACTTCTATTCTCTCTTTTGATCCTGTCCCTCCCCATGAGTCTTGACTTCAAATTGCTCCCTCCTCCCCATGCCCTCCCTTCCATCATCCCCTCCACCCTCCTTATCCCCTTATCCCCCACTTTCCTGTATTGTGAGATAGGTTTCCATACCAAAATGAGTGTGCATTTTATTCCTTCCTTTAGTCGAATGTGATGAGAGTAAACTTCATGTTTTTCTCTCACCTCCCCTCTTTTTCCCTCCACTAATAAGTCTTTTGCTTGCCTCTTTTATGAGAGATAATTTACCCCATTCCATTTCTCCCTTTCTCCTCCCAATATATTTCTCTCTCACTGCTTGATTTCATTTTTTTAAGATATGATCCCATCCTGTTCAATTCACTCTGTGCACTCTGTCTCTATGTGTGTGTGTGTGTGTGTGTGTGTGTGTGTGCGTGTGTAATCCCACCCAGTACCCAGATACTGAATAGTTTCAAGAGTTACAAATATTGTCTTTTCATGTAGGAATGTAAACAGTTCAACTTTAGTTAAGTCCCTTATGACTTCTCTTTGTTGTTTACCTTTTCATGCTTCTCTTCATTCTTGTGTTTGAAAGTCAAATTTTCTTTTCAGCTCTGGTCTTTTCATCAAGAATGCTTGAAAGTAAAAAAAAAAAAAAAAAAAGAATGCTTGAAAGTGCCCAATTTCATTGAAAGACCATTTTTTCCCCTGAAGTATTATACTCAGTTTTGTTGGGTAGGTGATTCTTGGTTTTAGTCCTAGTTCCTTTGACTTCTGGAATATCACATTCCACACCCTTAAATCCCTTAATGTAGAAGCTGCTAGGTCTTGTGTTATCCTGATTGCATTTCCACAATATTTGAATTGTTTCTTTCTAGCTGCTTGCAATATTTTCTCCTTGACCTGGGAACTCTGGAATTTGGCCACAATGTTCCTAGAAGTTTCTCTTTTTGGATCTCTTTTAGGCGGTGATCTGTGGATTCCTTGAATACTTATTTTGCCCTCTGGATCTAGAATCTCAGGGCAGTTTTCCTTGATAATTTCATGAAAGATGATGTCTGGGCTCTTTTTTTGATCATGGCTTTCAGGTAGTCCCCTAATTTTTAAATTGTCTCTCCTGGATCTATTTTCCAGGTCGGTTGTTTTTCCAATGAGATATTTCACATGATCTTCCATTTTTTCATTCTTTTGGTTTTGTTTTGTGATTTCTTGGTTTCTCATAAACTCATTAGCCTCCATCTGTTCCATTCTAATTTTGAAAGAACTATTTTCTTCAGTGAGCTTTTGAACCTCCTTTTCCATTTGGCTGATTCTGCTTTTGAAAGCCTTCTTCTCCTCATTGGCTTTTTGAACCTCTTTTGCCAATTGAGTTAGCCTATTTTTCAGGGTGTTATTTTCTTCAGCATTTTTTGGGGTCTCCTTTAGCAGGGTGTTTACTTGTTTTTCATGCTTTACTTGCATATCTTTCATTTCTCTTCCCAGTTTTTCCTCCACCTCTCTAACTTGATTTTCAAAATCCTTTTTGAGCTCTTCCATGGCCTGAGCCCATTGGGTGGGCTGGGACACAGAAGCCTTGACTTCTGTGTCTTTCCCTGATGGTAAGCATTGTTCTTCCTCATCAGAAAGGAAGGGAGGAAATACCTGTTCACCAAGAAAGTAACCTTCTATAGTCTTATTTCTTTTCCCTTTTCTGGGCATTTTCCCAGACAGTGACTTGACTTCTGAATATTCTCTTCACACCCACTTCGCCTCCAGATCTGCCCAGCCAGTGCTTGGGGTCTGAGATTCAAATGCTGCTTCCCAGCCTCAGGGCTTTTGGCGGGGGCAGGGCTGCTATTCAGTGTGAGATTAAGTTCAGGTGCTCAGGTTGAGGCAAGGCTGCCTCACAGGCTCAGTTCCCTCAGGGGATTTATACAGAGACCTTCAACAATGGATCCAGGCTCCTGCCTGCTTGGGGAGCCCTGGTCTGCTCCTGCCTCTTCTGCTGCCTCCTGAGGGGGCCTGAGTTATGGGGGCATCCCACTCCCCTCTCAGCAAACCGAGAAGACCCTCTCACCAACCTTTGGGGCCCATGGGTGGAGGGGCCCATGTGTCTGCTGGAGATTCCATCCCTGAAGTCTGCTCGGATCTGTTCCTCTCAGTGCCGCATGGCCAAGGCAGGGCTGGGCTTGGCTCTAGGTCCGCAGAGTGACGGACCTTTGGTGTCTGTTTTCAGAGCTCTCTGGAACAGAAATCTCATCTGCTCCGTTGTTCTGTGGCTTCTGCTGCTCCAGAATTTGTTGGGAGTTCTTTTTTACAGATATTTTATGGGCTGTGGGTTCAGAGCTCACGTATGTGTATCTTTCTACTCTGCCATCTTGGCTCCTCCATTCTAATTTTTAAAGAACTATTTTCTTCAGTGAACTTTTGGACCTCATTTTCCATTTGGTCAATTCTGCTTTTTAAATTATTCGTCTCCTCATTGGCTGTTTGGATCTCTTTTGCCATTTGGGTTAGTCTCTTTTTAAAGGTGTTGTTTTCTTCAGCATTTTTTAGGGTCTCCTTTAGCAAGTTGTTGACTTACTTTTCATGATTTTCTTGCATCACTCTCATTTCTCTTCCCAATTTTTCCCTCACTTCTCTTAATTTATTTTCAAAATCCTTTTTGAGCTCTTCTATGGTCTGAGACCATCACATTTTTTTTTGGAGGTTTTGGATGTAGAAGCCGTGACTGTAATGTCTTCCTCTGATGGTATGCCTTGTTCTTCATCATCCTAAAGGATGGAAGAAAATGTCTGTTAACCAAGAAAGTAAGCTTCTATAGTCTTATTCATTTTCCCTTTTTTAGGGCATTTTCCTAGTCAGTTACCTGACTTTTGAGTTCTTTGTCAAGTGGAGGGTATACTCTAGGCACCTGTAAGTTCTCAGTTCCTCCAAGGTGGCACAATCAAGGGAGAGGAGTTTACTCCTCTCTTGACCTGCACTCTGATCTGTGAGCAACACAAGCACTCTTTTCTGCCCTGGATCCATGAGTAGGATTCCCTCTCTACACTCACCACCAACTCCACCACACCAGCGCTCTTCTTCACCCCAGGACTGCCATTCAGAACTGAGACCCAGATCAGCTGCTTGATTCTCCCAGGGTCTTTAGGCCAAGTGCTCTGAAGTGCTGCCTGGGGCCAGGGCTGGGGCCGGACCATGCTCCCCTCTCACCCAGGTGAAAGAGCTTTCTTATTGACTTTTGAAGCTGTCTTTGATGCTTGTGGGTTGAGAGATCTAGGAACCTCAGCTTCTACCTGTGATTCATCACCCTGAAGAGTGCTCCAGTCCATCTGTGCCATTTTGTGAAATCAAGGCTAGGCCTGCTCTGAGCCTGGTGTAATAGACTTTTCCTGTTGGCCTTCTAGGCTGTCTTGAGCTGGAAATCTCTTTCACTCTGTCATTTTGTGGCTTCTGCTGCTCTAGAGTTTGTTTGGAGTCACTTTTTACAGATATTTTGTGGGCTATGGGGAGAGCTACAGGAGGCTGGTCCTTCTACTCCACCATCTTGGCTCCACCTCCCTCTTTACTCCCTTTTCTAATAGGATATAAGCCCCTTGCATGCAAGAACTTGTTCCCTTTGGATCTTTGTATCTCCTTTCTAGGGAGGTGTCTTGCACAGAGTCCTGAGGTAGGGAGCCTACAGTCCCAGACCACATGTGGCCTTCTAGGTCCTTGGGTGAGGCCTTTTGATTGAGTTCAAGTTTAACAGAACAAATACTTTTTTTAAAAGAGATTTATTCTGTGCAGCTTGGATTCAATTAAAAGGCATCACTTGAGGACCTGGAGGGCCCCATGTGGCTTTGAGGTCACAGGCTTCTCACTCCTGGAGCCATTCAAAAATGCTTCTCAAATCAGATTGAACTGGGTGTTTCAGGTGAAATAGGGTTGGTAAGAGATTTGTGGGCTGTGTATAAGCAACATAGTTTTTTTTCACAGCCTCCACTAGAACTTGACCCTGGGGCTCTTCGATACTAATTTAAGTTCAAGTTCTATTGTGAATGAGCAGATAATTAAACCTCCCTGTGTGAGGCCTCATCCAATGTACAGTTATCCATTTCACATTACACATGTACAGTTTCACATTTCACTTTCCCCATCATGATTTTGATATATTACTGGTTGGCCTAAGAAATTTAATGGGAATTTTTAGGGGAGTTTTGTGGAAGCCAGAGACGACATGTAAAGATCAGTAGATGACCATAAAAACATTTAGAAACTCAGAAATAGATAAAATGTATGTACAGTATTGTATAATATATCAACCCAAATTTTTCAATGAGGTACTGTAAACACCCCATAAAAGAAAAAGAAAAAACTCAGACTTCTTCTCTGGCATGAAGGGAGGGCCACAAATTTTACATGAATTTTCCAGATCTAACCCCTGTAATGTGGAAGAGATAGCTGGATTCTGTTCTCTAGCAGAATAAACCTACAGGACACATGACCTGAGCAGTAAAAGGCATTTAATGATGATGGAAAAGTAAATCAAAGGCACTGAATTAAGTAGCAACTACACCAATGTGTCTCTCTGTAGAACAATGGGCCTGGTTCCCTGTTAGTCACCACTCTGTCTCTAGTTACGTTGAAAGCAGGGTAACACCTCTGGGCTTGTGGCAGAGTGTTGGAATAGAAAGCTGGAAACATCTTGGAGAACAATATTGTGACTTCCACATCATCCTGGGAACCCCATGATCACAGGAGCTCAGAATATAAGTGCCTGCCTTTTCCCAACAGATCCTCTTTTTTAAGTTCATAAATTTAGAATGGGTAAGGATTTTCAAGGTTACCTCGTCCAACTCCCTAATTTTATAGATGAGGAACCTAAGCCCAAGAGAGGCTGAAGAACTAGGCTAATGTAATTGGCTTAATTAGGCAGCTAGGACTTGAAGGGAGAAAGATCTGAGTTCAAATCCTGCCTCAGATACTTGTATGACCCTGGGTAAGTCACTTACCTCCTACCTGTCTCAGTTGACTCATCTATAAAATAGGAATCATAATTGCATCTCCCTCACAGAATTGTTGTAAGGATAAAATGAGATAATATTTCTAGAGTTTTTTGCAAATCTTAAAGTGCTGTAGAATATGAGCTATTATCAATGTCAGAGAGTTAGGAAATGGCAATCAAGGTTCCCACCATAATCCTCTGACTCTGCAGGTAGCGTTCTTTCTTTCCTCATGCTGTTTCATGCTACTTTTCTTCCTCAAACTCGTTCCTTGTGCTTTGTGAGACTTTCCCCAGTATCTTCCAAAACACACAATCCTCCAAGCAATGTAGTGACGTCCAAAAAGTACGAAGTCCATGTCTGTTTATGCTCCTTCTTTCCTCTATAAGAATTTGCTAACAGTTAAAGTGGCCCATAGTTAAATTGTAATGCCTCAGTAGGTAGTGAGCTCCCTGTCCTTAGAAGTATTCAAGCAGAGACTAGAAGACTACTGTTCAGGATATCCAATAAGAACTACTCTACTAAATAACAATAATAGTTCATAATAACTTAATTTAATTCATAATAATTTAAATCCATCCAGTGTTATATAATTCACTCTGTTGTTGTTGTTTAGTCATTTCTATCATGTCCTACTCTCCATGACCCCATTTGGGATTCTCTTGGCAAAGATACTGGAACGATTTGCCATTTCCTTCTCCAGCTTATTTTATAGATGAGGAAACTGAAGCAAAAGTAGTAAGTGACTTGCCCAGGGTTACACAGCTAAGATGAGTCTTCCAGAGTCCAAACCCAGTGCTCTATCCATTTTGCCACCTAGGTGCCCAGGCAGAATAAATATTATTATCCCCATTTCACAGATGAGAAAACTGAAGCTCAGAGAGTTGTGACTTGTCCAGGTTCACACAGCTAAAAAGAAGTGAAATTGGGACCCGGATCAGATATCGTGGTCCTAGCTCCAGTATTCTCTCTGCTATATCATCTTATCCCTCATTTAAGGAGATCTCTTTCAACTCTAAAAGTCCATGGTTTCATGAATTCCAGGTTCACGGGCTTTTTTTTGTACCAGTTATAAGAACAATCTTCTTTTACTGTCTCCTCTGTCTTCCTCCTGAGTCATTCATGCTCCCACTACAGTTTGGATCTGGGGATTTACCCTATGTAGGGGAATTTAGTGAATACCTCACTTACTGGGAGTTACTCACTTAATGGAGGTTTAGAGGATGAGCCTTCCAGAGTATTCAGAAAGTGCTTCATGAAGGAAAGGGGCGGGACTTTTTAAAGAGGAGTATGATTTGGAAGAAACAATCAATCAACAATCATTGATTAAATCCTTATTATGTGGCAGGTATTGTGCTTGTCACTTGACATAGGAAGATAAAAATGAAATAGTCCCTGCCCTCAAGATGCTTACATCCCCATTGGGAGAAAAATACTGTATATATATATATATATATATACACACACACACATATATATGTATATATATGTATGCATGTATGTGTAGATATGTATATCTACACACACATATATATGCACATATGTGTGTATATGTATATGTGTGTCTGTATATGTGTGTCTGTATGTACCTACACAACATGTATATAGTAAACATATGCAAAAAAAATACAAGCAATTGGTCTGGAGGTAGGAGTGGTAGAGATGCTAACAGCCTGAGAAATCAAAAAAGACGTAGAAGCTTGAACTTCAGCCAAGTTTGGAAAACGACGCTGGCACTTTAAGAGGCAATGGTAAGGGGGTGGTGGGGAGGGCATTCCAGGCATGAGGAACAGCCTGTGCAAAGGCCTAGAGATGGAAGATGTATTGTAATGTGAGAGCAATCAAGGCCAATTTGGCAGGAGCACATGAAAGGAAGTAACGTTTAATAAACCTGGAAAGGAAGATTGGAACCAGATAGTATGAGGAAACCACGTTAGTTGTCTGTTCTCCCTCTCCTCAGCCATCCTCGGGTCTCTAGCTGTCTTCCCCCAAGTGAGTCTGCTGGTCTCATTCCACATTTAGAAGCAAAGGAAAGATCTTAATGCTCTCAGTACAGAAGTTCCTCCAGGGCATCCTGATCCTGACCTCATTTCTTGAATGAAAACAAGAACACTGTGCCTCAAGAGTGACTCTTCTAAGCTGCTCAGTGATGCACTGGAAGGTTCTGACTGTGACAAGGGCCACTTATCTTAGGCTAATGGCAGAGACAAGATGAACATTTCCCTGCTTCGTTAGAGGCAGATGATTGCTTGGCGGTAACTATTCTTTGGATGCTCTTTTTGTCCAATAAGGTAAACTTAGGTCACCTTTAAAACTTTCCCCAAACAACTGGAACTAGGGAAACTGTCTTTAAAGTTCTCTGTATAAGTCACTGGGCCTTATAGGCTGAGTAAAAAGTGAGTAATTTGAAGGGTAGATATAATGTCCCCTCTATGTATTGCTCCAATGGTTGACCTTCAATGTAGACAGGGTAGGAAGAATGTGTCCTCTCTCCAAAAAAATCTCTTTCTCCATTCACTCAGAATTTCTTCCTCTTAGCTTTGTTTAATGCCTACTATGTCAGGGCAGCTAGGTGGTGAAGTGGATAGAGCAGCCCTGCAGGAGTCAGGAGGACCTGGGTTCAAATCTCACCTCAGACACTTGACACTCACTATCTGTGTAACCTTGGGCAAGTCACTTAACCCCAGTGGCCTCCTTCTGGGTCATCTCCAGTCATCCTGATGAATATCTGGTCACTGGATTCAGATGGCTCTGGAGGAGAAGTGAGGCTGGTGACCTGCACAGCCCTCCCTCACTCAAAACAAAGTCAAGTGCAAGTCATGTCATTATTTGTCTGATGGCATGGTCTTCTTTGGCAACGAAGGGCCAAGCATATACGTAAGAGGCACCCATCACAGACTTTAAGGATTAGCCCTCTTCAGCACCTAAAAGCTCAGTTTCCACTGTCTTAGCCTTAATGAGATGTTTTAAAGAAATGGATGTACCCTTATTTAAGTAATTGCCCTCTCTCCTAGCTTAATTTCAGAAATACCATCTATTGTCCTCACTCCTCATCATAATTCATTTCTGGAAATCACATCATAAAGAAAGTCATCATAAATCAGATCTTATTTTCCCATAGGAACAATGTGACAACTATATGCTTTTTTCCTGGTGGAGGACTCCATTTCAAATAAATCCTAGTCATAAAAATAAAGATACAACAATAGTAAATCTCCATAATCATTTAAAATGGCAAAATTGTGCTCCAAGATCCATAAAATGGGCATCAATGTACTATATACATTGATTATGCAAGGGTTCCAATTTACTACAAAATGTATATAGAGTTCATAAAAATAGAACTTGACTTGTATCATAAATATGACCTAAAGCTAACATACCAAATATAACAAACATTATTTACGTACTTAATTAGCAGTAATTTTATTTGCCTTAGAAAGTATAGGCAAGGATATTTTAGGATTTCTTTTTTTTTGGTGGAGGAGGTGGGAAAAATTTAAATGGATCAAGTCTCTTAAAAATATATATATCTCCAAGGAAAATGGAGCAAATGTCTTTTTTTTTTTTTAATTTGGATGCACTTCCCTGTAGAGGGAAGCAGAGACATTCAGAATTATTCCTCTGACCTTAGCACTGGCTCAAAGTACTGCAGCAAGTGCTAAAAACATGTTTATTATTGATGGGGATGATTTTTTCCTTCTACAGACAAGCATTTTTTGAAGCTATTAGGTTGGTCCAATGGTTCTCCACTTTCTTCTTCCTTAGTTCATTCAAAGGTGTTTTTCCTTAGTTGTAGATAAAATGAATGCCACCAAGAAAAAAGCATTGGTAAAGTCATTGGACTTGTCTTTGTTGACAGCTATCAGAGACCTTCATACGTCACTATAAACTGTAATAACAATGACCAACGTCATTAGAATGATGTTAAAACACAGCTTCAAATCATGGCTCACAGTGTCTAAAGTAAGGTCCTGATTTTGCATAGGTTCATCTTTCCGTATTCCAGCCCTGGAGGAAACTGTAAGGTGAATGAATAAAGGTGGTGAGTATTGACATAAGAGTTAATTTGAGGATTTTCAGACCTTGGAGATCATCTCATTCAGAGGTGTCAAACTCCTGGCCCATGGGTCTTAAAGGCCTGTAAAGCTTCAGAGATAGGCCTGAACCGCATGAAAATGTAATTGAGAAACGCTGAACAGAATAAATAAAAATACGCCCCCGATACTGTTCATGTGTGGTTTTCTAAACCAATAGGCAGACCACAGGGATCCATTTCTTTTTGAATCTGATCCTGCTGATCTGGTCAAATGCGTCATCTTATAGATGAGGAAACTGAGGCCCTGAGAGGTGAATTGATTTGCCCAAGGATACATAAGTAACAGCAGAGTGTTTAAGCACTTCATTCTTGTACTCGACATCCAACATTCATTCTTTCTACTATACACAATCTGACTTGAAAACTACCCATTTCAAAGAAATCTTGGGTTCAACCTTTGTCTCTCTCCCTTACAAAGGAGGGGGTTAGATTAAATGATTGGTAAGGTACTTTCCAGCTCTAACATGATATGATTCTCTGATTCTTCAACTGTCTGCAAAGATAAAGTTATTGAAAGCAAATCTACTAGTCTGCAGAATTATGAAGGCAATAGCATTGGGCATCACCAGTGGCCTGTAGCCATAGACAAGGCCAGCAGAGCTATTGTGGGGATATCATGGGAATCAGAGGTTTTGTCATCGTGTGACAACAAAGTGGGATTCGGGAACTGGGATGTAGGTCTGGGTCAGGCAGAGCTGGAGAGACTAGGTGGGTGGATTGATTTAGCTTCTCTGATGTCTAGGTTTTTTAATAAATCTTTACCACTCGTTTATCCCTTCCTATCCAAAGCCTTGCTCATATATGACTCATATCTCTAGTTTTAAAGGTCTAGAAGTCTGGGAACCTTGTGTCATTCTTTTTAACTCTTAGAACTCTAGCATAGTGCTGGGCTATGGTATATACTCCTTGGATTGGCATCTCTGACCAATTACCAGCTCTCAGAAATAGAGTCCAGTATGAGTTCTCTAGGTACTGATAGCCAGGGGAGAAATCTGGAAGCAAATCCCAACACATGTAACACAAAAATATTATCCAGCTCTAATCTATTCTCTACACCAAGAAATAGAAAGAAAACAAACCTGAACGTAGCCTGCCTAGCAACATTAAAGTGGCAACACAGCTGGCCTGGGTTGGGGCTTGGGCAAATGTAGACAATGGTTGGCAGTAATATATTGATCCAAATATAAGCTTCATTTCCTATCCTTACCCAGATATGGCTTGTATAAAATATGATTATAGCCTATAAGCACATTCCTAGTATCATAGCAACAGCCTGGGAGTAAAGGGACCTGGGTTATAATCCAGGCTCCTTCACTTACTGTGTGACAACGGGCAAGTCATTTTAACTTCTCTGAGCCTCAGTTTCTCCATATGTAAAATGAGAATAGACACTAGCTCCCTTATAGGGTTATTATGAAGGATGTACTCTTCAAACCTTAAAGTGGTACTTAAATGTGATATGATTAGCACTATTATTAATCATCCTAAGTTAAATGGAAGAGATTTTAATGGTGTCATTTTATGTAGCAGGTAGAGGAATGCAGTTTATGGAAAGAAGGCCCTGGTTCCTTAAATCACATCACATATGCACAAACAGTAGCTTATTTTGCCTATCTATATAAGCTACTCTGTTAGCCCCTCAGTTTGGCCTAACCAAAGCTCAGATGTAATTATCCTTGCCCTTGAGAAAGTCAAATAATTACACCCTTCACAGAAACACAGTCTCTCTTAGAGAGGTTTCAAGTACACTTAGAAATGAGGGTGCCCTGAAGTATATAGAGGGATCTTGGTTTCTCTTCCAGTGATGAAAATTGCCTTCATCGGGGTCTCTCTGAAATCTTCCTCTCACTGTCTCTGTTCTTTCCTGCCTCCCATCTTCCTTTCTCATCCTTTCCTTCTCTCTCTCTCCTTTTTTCCCATTCTTCATTCCTTTCTCCTCTTCCTCTTTTCTGTTCTCCCATCTTCCCTCTCCCTCTCCTTAAAATTGAAAAATAAAAATGCCCAAGACTATAGCCAACTTATATTCATTTCCCCACCACCACCCTTTCCTTTTGTGTCAGAGAATCCTCAAATCATCAACCACACTGGCCAATTTAGCATAAGAAATTCAATTAATTCTCAGGCTCTGACTTAAAATGTAAATGCCTTTATTAATAATTTAAACCACATTTATTTATGCAGTTTGATTTTTTTCAGATTCAGGAAAGCAATTAAGTTTTCCTCACATTGCTTGATCAACAGACAGTATCTTGAAATGGCAGCTTTTGTCCCCTCTTCCCTCCAGAAGGACTCTGGAGTATGAGCAGCCAGGAGGAGGGGGTCACATCCCTTTTCTGTTGTTTCCTTCCCTCCTCCTGACCACTGCCTCCTGGGATGCATGTGCTTTTAGGAATCGAAGAGAAGGTTGTCTGGCTGCCATTGCTCTCATGCCAGAGTTATGTCTGTCACTTTGGTTCCCAAAAATGCTCAGCACAGACGTTTCCTGGTACAAAAGCTTCAGTCCAACAAAAAAGAGAGGAACACCCAAGATCCTTATCCCCCCGTCTTCCTCTCCATCATCAGAAGAACCCTCCTCAAGTTCTAACTCTGCAAAACAATTCCTCTCTAGCGTTCAGCATTTGCTTATCCCAGGTGATGTTATTTGTAGGTATTTAGAACTGAATGCGAACTTAGAGATCATCTGGCTCAATGCCCTCCAGAGAGGTTAATTTAAATGATCATCTAATCTAGGGATTCATAATGTGACATCCACGAACATCTTTAAAAACCTGTTTTTGATCTTTGTAATCTCATGTACTTTGTTTTATGAACTTAAAAATACTATTCTGGGTAAGACTCTATACATAGTCTTCAACAGGCTGCCAAAGGAGTCCAGGACATCAAAAGGGTTAAGAAGTCCTAAAGTCGTCCAAACTTGCATTTTGCAGAGAAGGAAACAGAGACACAGAAAGATGAAGTGATTTCTACAATGTCACACAGATGGTAAGAGGCGAAATTTGAACCCTAGGTCCACTGGCTCCAGATTTAGCACTCTCTCCAATGCAGTTTTGGGCAATAGAGCTGTTGTTGGGTTGTTTCAGTTGTGACCCCATTGACTCTTCATGATCCCATTTGGGGTTTTCTTGGCAGAGATACTAGAATAGTTTTCCATTTCCTTCTCCAGCTCATTTTACCGATGAAGAAACTGAAGCAAACAGGGTAAAGTGACTTGCCCAAGGTCACACAGCCATTAAGTGCTTGAGGTTGGATTTGAACTCAGGAAATGGGAGTTTTCCTGATTTCAGGTTCAATGCTCTGTCCACCATACCACCAAGCTGCTCTTTTCCTGCAGTAGAGACCTGGATTCAAATCCTTGAGCTTCCATTTTCTAGTTGTGTGGCTCTAGGTGAGGCATGTCAGAATCTCAGAAAACTTGAATTTCTGACTCGTGAAATCTGGACAATAACATGTACGCTGCTCATTTCCCAGGGATCTTGCGAAGAGAATACTTTCAAAACTTGAAAGTTCTATTTAAATGGGAGCTATTATTACCAAGAAAGGCTCAGTTCCTGTCCTCTAAAGATTTATAGTCAAAAGCTCTGGTTATTTCATGATAAAGTATCTCTTTGAAAAGTGAAAAAATTTAGTCTATTAGGCATGTTATCTTATCTACTATGTACCCAACAGCTGTCTTACTGTTGTTATGCGTACCTTTTATCAAGTCATCCAGTTGTTTTGGCTTTGTGTCAACCAAATGGCTTAAGATTTTCATCATTCCGTCTCACTCCTCCTCACTACAGACTCTCTGTTTCTGCCAGACTTTTCTAGTCCCTGTTCCTTTCACATCATGTGTACACCTTTGCTGATATAGTTCTCCCAGTATGGAATGGTTCCATTTTTTCCATCCTCCCCCACCTACCCAGATCTCACTACACTCATCCTTCAGGGATCAGTCCAAATCCCATCTCTAATAGGAAGCTTCCCCAGGAAATCAAGCACTCCTCCCTCCTATGTGGGAAGCCATCTGTCATCAGCCATCAGCTCCTGAGGAATCTAGCTTCCCTCTGGAGAGGGTGCTGAACACATTGACCAGCCTATGTCCACACTGGTCAAGAAGAGTGCTTAAAACCAGGACAGAGGCAGGCAGCTATTGAAACTATTGTATAGGCTCACTCATTTCTGAGACATCATTCCCAGATAGTTCTCTAGGACTATTCTCTCCTTTCTTCCATCCTCATGAGACCATGGAACTAGAATTGGAAAACATATCTAGTCCAACTTCATTTTACAGGTGAGAAAACTGAGGCTCCCTGATCTAGCAGCATACAAATTGTGTCAGAGATGAAATTTGAACCTGAGTTTGGGGATCTTTCTGCTATACCACTCTGCCTTTCTCCTACCTGCCCCCAGTAGAAAACACACTAACACAAAGAAAGAACAGGCATCACAGCTGACCAGGTATGCCTCATTCTGAACCTATAGTTTGCCTTCCTATTGAGAGGAGGCAAGCATGCTTCACCAACAATTCAATGAAATTAAAATTAGTTCCTCCTTTACTGGTTTTCTAGTGTATTGTTTAAATCCCAACCTTTAACTAAACCTGTATATTCTGGTCCTGCCTTTGCCCTCCCACTTGGATATTTGGATGACTCCAACTTTTCTAAAGGTATCTAGGTAGCACAGTGAGTAGAGCACTGAATCTGGAGTCAGGAAAATCTTAGTTTAAAACCAACCTCAGACATTTACTCACTTGTATAACCTTGGGCAAGTCACGTAACCTATCTTGGTTTGCCTCAGTTTCCTCATCTGTAAAACGGGCATAATAATACTTACTTTCTAGGGGTTGTTGTAAGGATAAAATAAAAGAATGTTTGTAAAGCACTTTGCAAACCTTAAAGTGCTGTATAAATGCTAGCTATTATAACTATTATTACTTGGCCTCATCATTGCAAGTATTTCCTCGGGTTTGACCTGACTCCCTCCCATCTCAGATTTTGGTACCCATGGGCTCCTCTGTAGTTGAATCAATCTCATGGGTATGATCTTATGCTTTGGTGTGCTTTTTCATTCTCTTTGATTGACTCATGGTCTTGTCCTCTCTTTACTTGTCTTGTCCAGCTGTAGCCCAAGACCTCATCTTGACAATGATTACTCGACTCCATTGATTGCTCTCTCTCTCTCTCTCTCTCTCTGTCTCTGTCTCTCTCTCTCTCTGTATCCTTGTCTGTCTGTCACTCTGTCACTCTCTCTCTCTCTTTCTCTCTCTCTCTCTCTCTGTCTCTGTCTCTGTCTCTCTCTGTATCCTTGTCTCTCTGTCACTCTGTCTCTCTCTCTCTCTCTCTCTCTCTCTCTCTCTCCCTCCCTCCCTCTCTCTCTCTCCTCCTCTCTCTCCATCTCTCTTTCTCTCTCTCTTTGTCTCCTTGTCTCTCTGTCTCTGTCTCTCTGTCTCTTTCTCTTCTGAATTTATTTATACATTAAGTCTTATAATGCTCATTTGGGTTTTTTTGGCATTGGGCTTTTCTTGTCAAAGATACTGGAGTCATTTGCCATTTCTTTCTTTAGTTCTTTTTATGGTTGAGCAAACTGAGGTAAACAGGGTTAAGGGACTTGCCCAGGGTCACAAAGTTAGTAAGTGCCTGAGGTCACATTTGAATTCAGTTGCTCCTTACTTCAGGGCTGGCACTCTATTCACTGTACCACGTAGCTGCCCTACAAAAGACCATAAGGATCTCTAGTTACCTCTTTGAGGCTTTGGACGCAATGGGAAAATATTTGGCTGAATCAATGTAGTACCCTCCCCAAATATCCTTCTTTAACAACCTTCTTTTCCTGTTCCTAAGTAGCCTCTTTTTGTTAACTGTGGAATTGCCTTGAAGTTTCTCATTTCATTCAATACTAGACAACCTATCAGGGGACAGAGCCTGTGTCAGGACACAGCCCACAATAGACAAGCAAAACAGAAACTGTATGTGAGGGCCCCATATGAGTGAGTTTGCCAAGCTGAGAAGCCAGTTTTGTTGTAGAAAGGATGGTCTACCGAAGTCTCCTTTTAAAATGCAAATATTTAAACAGCCATTCCAAACCAGCTAGGTGGTGCCGTGGATAGACCACCACTGCAGGAGTCAGGAGGACCTGAGTTCAAATCTCGCATCAGACACTTGACACTCACTAGCTGGGTGACCTTGAGTAAGTCACTTAATCCCAATTGCCTCATTCTAGGTCATCTCCAGTCATCCTGATGAATATCTGGTCACTGGATTCAGATGGCTCTGGAGGAGAAGTGAGGCTGGTGACCTGCACAGCCCTCCCTCACTCAAAACAAAGTCAAGTGCAAGTCATGTCACCATTTCTCTGATGGCATGGTCTTCTTTGGCAACAAAGGGCAAACACACACACACATTTTAATGAGAAGGGCTTACTCACAGGTATGTTAGAAAAACTAATGGGGATTAGTTTGTCAGATTAGCTATAGCTTCTCTGCTGACCTTGAAAGAACTAAACTCAGGAAAAGAAACTTCTGAAAGCAGAGTTATATCTGGGGAGGCCAGGCCAGGGTTCCACATAGGTGTATGTTTGTGGGGGAGAACAATTGGATAAATGGGAATGATGCATCAAAATGGAAGAACAAGGGAGATGGAAGAAGACGACTTCAAAGATGAATTTCACCTACTCCATGATTTGCCGGTGCCTAATTCTTCTCTCTCCCCACAGGACTGAAGACTTGGTTCAGTTTACTCTGTGACCTGGGTCAATCCTGTAACCAATCTCTTAGTGCCTCAGGTAGCTTCCTAGAGTTTATCTCCTAAATCAGAAACAATTGTGAGCTTCCTTTTTAGAAGAAATTCCCGCATCTGGAGTTCCCCACAATTGTGCAGCCACAAATCCTTCCCTATATTTGCATATAGAAAGTAAGAAACAAATTGACAGAAATTCTGACCATCTTTTGCTCTGGAAGATGAATGCTTTACCAACCCAATCCCACGTTACTTTAGAGGCACAAGGAAGGATCTGGCACAAAGAGATGATCTATGGGATAAAACCTCTAGGAGTGTCAACAAGAATTCCTTTTTGCACGATGGATCAATTAATCAATAAATGTTTATTAAGCCCCTACTATGTGCTGGACATTGTCTTAAGGTAAGAGGTAACATGGTGTACTAGAAAGAACACTTGGTTAGAAGTCAAGAGACTTGGAGTCTGAGAACTGACTGTGTGGGTGAGTCACTGAAAATCTCATGATCTCAGTTTCATCAGCTTTAAGACCGTGTGGTTCTTTGCATCCGTTCAGCTTTGAGATTCTATGATTAGCCATATATTTGCTGATTTTCATGTTTTTCAAAGAAAGAGAAGAAACTGGAAGAGTCCAAAAGAGTTTTTAAAATGGCCAAATGGTTGGAAAATCGGTTGTTGTCCATCATTCCATGTTAGAGTCAAGTTACAGTGTGTCTGTCTGCTGCTGATCGAATGAGTGTGGAGTGCTCTACCGCAGGTCAGGCACAAAGAGTTCATATGAACATTCAGGGTAGATTTTTGACAATTGTACATCTCGCCTTTCTTTTGAGCTGCTTCAATTCTACTTATAGAGTACAGCACCTTCTCTGATGAGGGCATTCTAGGCTGGGCAGTCCTATGCCAGTGTTTCACATGACATGGAATCAGTTTCAAAGTTCTTCAAAGAGACCTTGAGAGAGACCTTTTATCACTTCTTGTGGCCACCATGTGAACTCTTGCCTTGTGTGAGTTCTCCATAAAATAGTCTTTTAGGCAAGCGTGCATTTAATTACATGGGGATAAGAGAAGAGAGGGTTAAGGGGCTGACACCATTTTCAAGTATATTGGGGGAGGCTATAAAAAGAATGACAATCAATTTTCCATAGGGGACCAAATCAAGATGAAATTGGCTTAAATTAGAACAGCAAAGATTTGAATTAACTAAAAGGTAAAAACTTGTTAATTGTGTAGGAATAGACCATGAGAATTTATGACCGAGGGAGGATATGAACTCTTATTCCCTGAGGAGCTCTAAAAAGTAGATAGACAACCATTTGCCCTGCATGCCCACTGATCTGCATAAAAGTCAGGGCTGTATCATGTTATCCCAGTGCTCACCAATCTTGGATGCTGGCCATTAGAAAAAATAGTGCTATGTAGCAGAGTGAGCACAGGATATTTGGGTTCTAGCCCCAGTTCTGCCTCTAGTTAAGTGTGTGACCTTGGACGGACCCCATCTTTCTGAGCTTGAACTTTCTTCCCTGCCAAATGAACATAAGGTC
This sequence comes from Notamacropus eugenii, assembly GCF_028372415.1. Taxonomy (NCBI): domain Eukaryota; kingdom Metazoa; phylum Chordata; class Mammalia; order Diprotodontia; family Macropodidae; genus Notamacropus; species Notamacropus eugenii. The sequence continues at coordinate 134,432,799 of NC_092872.1, read as the reverse complement.
AGCTATAAGCCCCAGGGTAATTCTCTTTGTCAAATTAGATAATGGATGTGAAAATCTGTGTGTGTGTGTGTGTGTGTGTGTGTGTGTGTGTGTGATCAATTACAGTGGTGATTGTTTTGGGAGCTATAGGTGGATTATTGATAAGACTGGTACCTCATAGTCCCAAAGAAAAGCTATGCTTCATTGTGCAGCTCTAGCTGCTTTGAGTGAAACTGGCCCCTATTCAAAGTTTTGTCTTTTAACCCATGCTTAGCTCAACCACAATCAAAAAAACTCTTGTTTCAGATGAGGATCAAGCAGTTGAACAACCTCAGGCTGAGGTGTCTCTACCCTTGATGTCCAAGTACAGACTGTCTTTCTTTTCCCAGTCTTCAAATCGCCCTATTAACACCAACCCTACTTGAAGAGTTGGCCATCACATGTCTGATATGACCTGAGGAAGCTACAAAAGACCTTACCTGACTCTGGGTGGACTCCCACTATTAAAATTTCTGATTTAGGAATTAAAAATTTTTTTTTTGTATCTTTGGCAGTCTGGTGAAGTCTATGTCAGTGAAAATAAAGATGAATTTTTCTTTTCTATCCAGATTCATGGACTCACTGAAATCTATCCACAGACCCCCTGGGAATCTCTGGACTTCAAAATAAGAATTCATGTACTAATGTATTAGACAGCAAAGGCAGGAAATAGAAAGAAAAATAGAAATAAAGAGTTGTCTAGAAGGCAGGGGTGAAATACCCATATTACCTTATACTTGGTATTCCAGTTCTCTGACATTAGCACATTAACACTAATTAGTAGACCACATGGTACTTTAGGGTAGCCTTGTTGAGATATAGGAAGGGATAGTGGGTTTCACTTGATGGCCAGGAGGCACAGCAGCCACAAACATGAATATTGGAGTGGTGAGAAAGAAGGAAGCTGTAACCCTGGGGACCTGCCCAAACAAAAAAAAATCCTGTAGAGGGAAAAGATCCTCAAAGGACTCTGGACACAGAAAACATGGGGGAGTCTGGTAGGGGTAGGGGTAGGGGTAGGAACCTGAAAACTAAAAATGTTTCTTTTGTCATTTTGCCTAAGACTAACCTAGCATCTCTCCTCTGCCTCCTCTTCCATCCCTCCCCACCAATGTTCCTTTAGAGTTCGCGGGGTACTAGAAGTCGAAACACCAAGAACAGGGATAGTAGTAGGGAGCCCTGGCAGCTTGGGAAAGCCAAGTACCAGCTTGAACATACACTTATGTTTTTCTGGATCATGACCATCCTCTCCATCAAGTTAAGGCGCCTACGAGCACTTGAAATGCCTTGCTCAGAATAGCAACAGCCAAAGTGTTGAAATGTCTCTGAAATCCATTACACTCAAGAAAACTGTTGACACCCGGCTGTTCAAATTATTATAGTTCAGGACATATGTTATATTTCTCTCTATTATCTAGCAGTCATCACTCCAGTCTGGTTCAGCAGTCTCTGAGAGTGTTCCAAGCCAGCTTCATGTCCTCGAGAGAGCAGTACCCTCTGAAAGGGTCTGAGATTCTTTGGATTAGCCAGAAGGTGAGTAGTCACCATTGGGAGGTCTTGGTGGGTAACAAGTTGGCAGTAGAAGACGAAGTAGGTTGGCCCTATGTAGAATCATAAATTCAGAAATTTTGAATTGGGAGGGAGCCCAGAAGCCATTTAATCCCATCTCCCCCCAAATCATGAAAGTTACTCATAATAACATAGCACAGTGGAAAGGGTACCTGTTTTGGAATTTAAGGACCTAGCTCAAATTCCAGTTTTGTTACTTATTCCTAATGAGCAAATCATCTAACCTTCTGTGCCTCAATTTCCTCCTCAGTAAAATTAGAGAGATAGATTAGATAACCTCTAAGTTCCCTCCAGCTCCAAACCTATGACAAATATCTCTTATTAGTAACCATCTGGCTTCTACCTGATGACACTCTCCCCTCCACCTCAGATATCACTGAGCCCAATGCACTTAGCTTCATTTCTTCACCACGGTCTCTCCATTTATATCTTTCCCTTAGCTGTTACAGCCTCAAGGGAATAATTTTACCCCTCATTCTATAGGGTCTTAAAGTCTTATTCTCTAATTAGGAGGAAGCAGGAGATACTGAAAGGAGCACTAGAATTAAAGTCAGAAGATTTCTGAGTTCAGGTCCCAGCCTTGCCATGCACTGCCTGGGCAATCTTGGTCAAATCACTTCATATTTCTGGGTCTCAGTTTCCTAAGCTTTAAAATGAGGGCATGGGCCTTCATGCTGTTTGACTCTTTCCAGCTTAAAATCTTGTAATACTCTGATCCTAAATTTCATGAGATCGTAAGTCTGGAAACCTCAGGGGTCATGTAGTCCAACGCTATCATTCTACCGATGATGAAACTGAGAAATTGTACAGGTTAAGTGACTTGCTCAGGGTAACACAAGGCAGTAAGCATGGAAGGCAAGATTTAATCCCAAGAGTTTTATTTCCCCTACTAGAGTGAAAACAAATAAACAAAAACCTTCAGATCTGAGATGGTCCCTTCCACTCTGTGTCCCCTACATGGGACTAGCATGTAATTAAGGTAAGTGACATGTACTTGCTGACTGAGTGATGGGCATCTACAACCGACTTCTGTGGTACATCTTCCCTTTAGTCTCCCTCTCTGTCTCTCTTTTTCTATCTCCGACTCTATCTCTTTCCACATTTTTCCTTCTAATTTCCTTCTAAACTTTCATTTCTTTTTTTCTTTTTCAGAGCCATAGAATTTTAGAGGCCTACTTTAGAAGTAATTTGATCAGCTCACCTCATTTTGCATATAAAGAATCAAAAACCCAGGACAAATACTTATTGACATAGCTACGATTCTGTCCCTTGATTCCCAGTCTAATGCACATCCTGTTCTCTTTTCTATTCCTCATTCCCCAGAACTCATCATGACTGACAACATGTAAACTCTCTGAGGTTCCAGGACCCAGATGCCTGACAGGAATCATACATATCTGGGTGCCCTTGATGGATATGTTTAGGGAGGTTGCCTACCAAAATGGAAAGGTCCCTAGGTTGTGGATTCTAGGACACTGCGGTTCAAATCCTACCTCAGGCACTTAAAAACTTGCGTGACTCTAGGCAAGTCACTTAACTGCTCTGTGACTCAATTTCCTGAACCACAAAATGAAAGGGTGTGTGGATGCAATGATCTCTAAGGTCCTTTACTAATGTTAAATCTATGATCATATGAAACCATGCCCCAATCAAAGTCAGCGGAGTTCATTGTCAATTTGGAGAGAACAAATGAATAATAGCTTGCCATGTGCAGACCAGCTGGAATGCCACAGAGGGCAGAGTGACTGTGTAGCTGGCAAAGTTGAATCAGGTTCTCATCCTGCACTTACTTGAGGCTGTTAGCCTGAACCTGTAAGAACTGGTGTCTGAGGTACTTCTTACGTTGTACACTTTTCTCAGTCTTATTTTTTTTTTAAATAGTCATTTATTCATTTATTTTTACATTCTTAAAAAACCAGTTTTGGGCTCCAAATTCTCTCCCTTCCTCTAGTCCCTCCCCCACTCATTGGGAAGGCAAGCAATATGTCAATTATACATAGGAAGTTATGCTTAACATTTCCTTCCACATTAGTGATCTTGAGAAATAAAATGGAAACAGAAAGTGAGAGAAATAAAGGGAAAAAAGTTATATTTCTATTGGCATTTAGAGACCATCAGTTCTCTTTCTGGGGGGAGGTAACTTTTTAATTATGAGTCCTTTGGAATTGTCTTGGTTCGTTGTATTGATCAGTTTTCTAGATCTTGTGGAGAGGTTGTGATTGAGCAAGGCTTAATTTCACAGTTAGACCTTCACTTATGTAGGCCTGTGGGAACCATCTGAGATGCCTCCTTCAGCAAGTCACTTATGTCCCTTTAGGTCCACCCATCTGGGAATGGGACAAGAGAAATAAAACCTAACTTTGTGTGCTACTTAGTCCACTCCTTACTCTGTATGTAGATTGCAGATAATAAGAAGTTGCCTTATGCTGGTCAGATTGCTATAGGGGCCAACTCATGATGAGACTTGACTCTTATTTAAACAAGTTCTGAGTTTTTTACTCTCAGGATGTCCAGAGAAGACATTAACCTCTCATACTCTGCATTCTTTCTGGAGACTTTGTCGTCACCCATGGCTTTGTGGTAAGATATACCCTGAATTCCGTAAGAAATTCAATGAAAAACCCTTAGTTTTTCAAACTTGATAAGTCACTTCATAATATTCTGATTGCTCATTGAGTCACAGAATGTTGTGTGGAGGCAGAGGGACCTTAGTGATCATTTAGTCACTTCAGTGAGGTAAGGTGATATGTCAAAGGTTAAACAGTATTACCACAGTCTGCAAGGCAGCTGTGGGTACAGGAAGGTAGCAGCTGCTGCCAATAGCTTCAGCCACTCTCCCATTCCATGGCTTTCCTTAAGCAGTAGATAAAATGAAGGAAATATATAGGGTCTGGACTAGAATTCCTAGACTAGATTAGGCTACAAAGTTGATTGTTTAGATTGAAAGTAAAGCAAAAGAGCGAAGTGAGACCTCTGGAGCTGAAAAGTATGGCTCTAGCATTCTCTCAGTTGGCTTTCCCTGTGTGTTTGTGGTCCTTTTTATTACATGTGTACCTGGAAGTCTCTTATTCTGTAAGCTGTTGGTGGTCTTAGGAAGAGAATACAGTGAAGGGCTGGTGGGTGATGATTCTGTGTCAAGGTCAGCAGTGGTCAGATCCCTTAAAGCACTACCTAAGCCTTTCCTTATTTCTTTGAGTGTGGTTGTGTCTGAGAATATGGAACCCTTACACGTGGCCAGTTTGGGATAGGGTCAGCCTAGGACTAAAATTTAGTTCTGGCTCTTGTTCTTGGTACACTACTATGATGTCATAAGAATTGCTAACTTTCCCTTCTTGACCCTCTGTATCAGAGACTCCCAGCCCTTGTTTGGGGGTGACAAGCCTCCAGTGACTTAAAGTGGCATCATGAAATCTTTGAAATGGAATTCTCAAAAACAAATCATATTAATTCACTTTTACTTAAACAACAGCCAGAAAAGCTCTATGGGATTAAAGATCAGAAGGGGTGGGGTGGGGAAAACAGAAAGGCAAGGTTGCAAAGACAATTATAAAAAATTATATCTCCAATTATAAAGTAGTCTGTTTCCAAACAGACTCTGGTCCTTCACTCTCATTTTCCTCCTGGAAGTGAAAGATAATGGTGACATAGGTTTGAGTTCTAGTCACTATATCCCCCCTCTCTCTTAGATTTGGGTCACATTCACAGCATTCTAGGATTATATATACATACACACACACACACACACACACACACACACACACACACACACACACACACACACACACACACACACACACACACCCTGGGAAGGGATTCAGCTCAGTCTTTGTCTCCCAAGTCCAGGCCACAGCATCATTCTCCAAGCCTCAAAATTTCCAGAAACTTGAAAATTGGGACATCTAGAGCCTGATTCTTGTACCACCCAAAGGACTATGGCATGGTATCATTTAGGAAAAGCGTAGTGGAAAAAATATTGGAGTTGGAGTCAAAAGATTCTAAGTTAAAATTCCAAATATATCTCATTAACCTTGGACAAGTCACTTAACCTCTAGGGGTTTTGTAATCAGTAACATGAGAGTGCTAGGTTAGATGACCTCTGAGATCTCTTCCTACGGTCCCATGAAATCAAAGGTGACACCATATGGGAGCTCAGTTCACAAAACTGACCTTTGCTAAGGAGAAATGGAGAGCTAGACATAGATCTCATTTTCCTTCTTGCCATCGCGGATCTCCCATTTCTTTGTCCTTCGGTTTTCCCATCTGAGTAGCAGGTATTAAGTCCTTGTTACCCATCTCCTCCCTTTGGGGAGTTAATGTAAGAACGAAGTTATTACATGTAGATAAACACTACATTTAAGTGAAACCTCATTAATCTGAAAGGCGAGGGACTGGAAAAACAATGTCTTTTGAATTAACAAGGTTTAGATTACGCAACATCTTAAAATTAAAGAATAATGTGGGTCCTTATCTGCTGGAACCTAGCAGCTGGGTTAGAATTACACATTATTCTGAATGGGTAGATATTAGGTTATTAAGTTTCCTAGGATTAATATCACTAGTTTATGACATTCAACATCACTCAAAAGGAAAGAGCTACATTTTCAAGAATTAAAGCAGTTGCAAAAAGGGATTGAGGTCAGGTGTGACTGTGACAGTGAGGATGGATAAATCTTGAAGGAAGAAGCCAAGGGAAACAGTAATCTTCTTCCCTGGAGTTCTTTTAAAACAGGATTTTACCACAATCTGGGAGACAGTACAGTTGGGTTGTTGAGAGCAGGAAGAAGGCAGCAGCTACTGTCAATGGTACTAATGAGGGCATTAGCTTTCACTGGACAAATGCCTGTGGGCAGCTTATAAAAGTGAGGAGAGCTGAGGCTTCTGGGCTAGTGTTCCCCTAAGCTGTCCCTTACATTGTGACTAAGGAGATGGAAGTGGTAAGGGGGCTAGTGGAAGAAAGTTAAATGGTGCCTCTATGTGGAAAAGCAATGTAGCTAGGGGAAAGCTAGGGGAAAGGGGAGGGGTTGTCCTTGGGGAAACTAGTCAGTGTATTAGGCTATATTGTAAATGTCTTGAAGTTTTGGGGTACAATGACTATGGAGATGGAAGTCTTATGGGGAGTAGAAAAAAAAAGTTAAATGAAGTGTCTATGTAGAAAAGCAACGTGGCTGTGGGGAAACTGAGGAGGGAGAAGGGTTGTCCTTGGGAAAACTCCAGCATGTTGGACTATAGTTTAAGCGTCTTGAAGTTTTGTGTACAAGATCTACCAAAAATAGAGAGTCCTGGAAGGACTCATATGAACCGATGCTGAGTGAAATGAGCAGAACCAGGAGAACATTGTACACAGTAACAACCACAGTGTACAAGGAATTTTTCTGGTGGACTTAACCCTTCACAGCAATGCAAGGACCTAAAACATTCCCAAAGGACTCGAGGCAAAATGCCTTCCACAGAAAGAACTATGGAATTGGAACGCAGAATGAAACAGAATATTTTCTCTTGGGAAAAATAAAAGATCTACCAAAAGACTGAGCAGTGAAAACTCTGTTCCAGATTACTAACAGCTTTTGATCCTTTATAACTCTTCCTTATCTATCTCAGAAAGACATACCTGCGTCAGAGATCCTAAGACCCTCAAAGCCAACAATAGTTCTGGGACTTTAGCACAAAATAAGATACTGTACGTTTAAACATCCTTGGTGACACTTCTGCCTGAAGATAAGGGCAGAATGAATCACGAATACTTCCTTGAGTCTAAGGGTTGTGTGAAAAGCCACTTCTATGAATCTATAGGGTAAAGTTCACCCTCTTTAGTCTGTTACTCCACATGATTTGACTTCCAGTCTATTACTTTCTAACCTATTTTCCTGACTCCAGCCACTGCTCAGCCTTCTCATCATTCCTTGATATTTCTACAATATACACGGCTCATGCTGTTTCTCTCATCTAGGATTGTCTTATCCTCTTCCCTTTATAAATCCTGCTCCTCTTTCAAGTCTCAGAATCATTCCCATGGAGTCTTCCTGTGCTACTCCAACACTCAAGGAGGTCTCTTCTGAACTTCTGAACTGACTGCCAATACTAGTTATCTCACATAAACAATATCTATCTGAACACATATCTCCTTAAAGTTCCCCTCAGCAGCCATTGGAGCCTGTCCTTTACCTTGGCTAGGACTTTTGACCCTGGCCACAGGAGCATCTGCCAGTTATTTGAAGGTAAGGTGGTGCTTACTCACTGGAGCCATAACCAGGATGGAGAAGGCAGGGCTTTCCCCCATGGTGATGAATTTAGAGGGCACTGACAGTACTTACAGTCTTTTAATACAAATGAATGAAAAAGTATCTATTAAGCCCTTACTGTATGTCAAGCATACAATTACAAGCAAGACAGTCCCTGCCCTCATGGAGCCCCTATTCTAATACGCATAAAGGAGAGCTCTGAGTAGGAAGGGGTGTTTCAGATAACCAAGTCAGTGAATGATGATTGGATATCTAGAACAATTGATCTACATGTCCCTAGCAAGACTGGGAGTGTTGATTTGATCACTCAGAGTAATAGTTGAAAAGGGAGGAGAGACACAAATCTAACCCTAAATGTATACACGGCATAGCATGAAGATGGCCGGGAAGTGATGTCGCAGCCTGAGACCCGGCAAAATAGGAATGCTCACCAATCAGAACCCAGGCTGTCAGGGATAGGCCCTTCAATGGACACAAGAATGATGGTTAAATAAAAATAATAACAGGAAAAATGGGAAGGATCCAGATGGTGGGCGAGGTGAGTTAGTTCTCCACTATGCATGGCACTCTCACAGCAGAGGTCTTTATTTGATATTGGAGGTATCTGTCTTCCCCACCAACCTACCATCTATCTGAGGGCCTGCTTCATACTGCTTGCCCTGGGGATAGCTTAAGGCACTTGCCCCAGCCACCAAAATCCCTGCCACTTAAAGTGCCAGGGATGAAGGGTGAGAATGACAGAGCTGTGATTCTGGCACTCCAACCTAAAACTGAGGCATTGTTAGAAATTGTGGTCAGCTTCCAAAGAAATGGGATCTCAGCTACTTTTTCAGTTAAATGGGCTTTTGTGGGACAGGCCCTGGAACCTAACTGCTCTTGTGCGTTGTTTCTGTGGTTCCAAGTTCCAAATAACTGACTACAAAGGAATGTTTGAAGAATGACTGATTTGTCAACTGGGAACTGCCTGTACAAACTACTTTGTGCCTTGTACTGAGTAGTTATTTTGTGAGTGCATGTCATTTCCCTACCTCATTTATAAGTTGTATAAGGACAAGAGCTGAGATTCTTCTTGTTATCAACCTCGCCTGGGGCATAAAAACTGGAGAATCCTGATAAATATTTGTAGATTGACCAATTGATCCTATAGGACCTCCTACCACCAAGACTTTCTCATTCTTAGCTCACTCTCTCCTGGATATTCTTGCAACCTAACAATTGACTACTAGAGTTGGAAGGCATCTTATCATCTGATCCAAGCACCTCAACAAAAAAAATTATTTTGTAAACATTTATTATCTCTCCCTCCTACTATCCCTCAAACTAAACAATTGAAAAAGATGAAAGCTTTCATAATAAATATACACAGATCAGCAATATATCTATATATTATGATAAATATTTACATATCACAATTGATATGTATGATATATGTATAATACTCCACATATACATACATACATACATACACACACATATATACACACATACATACACATATATATCATAGATGTGTATATATTCTGTGTATGTTTTTCCACATTTTAATTCTATCATCTCTCTGTTAAGAGGTGTTTTTAACTCTCATTTTACAGATAAAGAAACTGAGGCCCTAAGAGTTCCAGTGAACTGTTCAAGGACACTTAGGTTATAAATAACAGAGACAGAATTTAAATCTAGAACTTTGAAAGACTGAAAAGCATGGATTTTTGCACTTACTATCTTTTAAACAATGTGCTAAGTACTAGGGATATAAATAGAAAAATAAAGACACTCCCAACCCTTGAGGAAGGGACTAATTAATAGAGGGAGATGTGAATGGTGGCCAGAAAAGAATCTGTTGGTCTAAGAAGTCACAGGAAAGGTGAGTCAAGTGGATAGCCAGGGTGGCTGGGAGCATGATCAGTGGGTTAGATATACAGCAGGCTGTGTACATTTGTATTCACTGACTCCTCATTAGGGCATTTGGATGTCAGGTCAGAAGTTTCAAAGCTGAATGCAATAAGCTCCCAGGGGCTGATCTCTGGAGGTCCAGTGGTCTGAAAGGTGTGACAATAGGGTGGATGGCAAGGTGGCTAGAGTAAACAACACTCTGTCCTTTCTAACCTTTTTTAAAATAAAGGAGAACTCTTTTTTTTTAATGTAAAAACAAAAATAAAACAGGTCCCTTATACGATAGTAATTACATTATTATCATCCAGAGAAAGGACATTATGACCACAAACTACTGTGATTTGAATGATGCTTCTAAAGATTTATATTTTGCTCAGCACAATAGAATCTACATTCTTTTTATAGTAATGTGTAATATATGAAAAAGCATTTATTAAGCACCTTCTATGAAGCAGGAAATATATTGAGTGTTGGGGATACAAATGCAAAAGTGAGATAGTCCTTACTCCAGAGCACCCCACATTCTAATGGAGGCCAACACGGATGAGGTATGGCAGCCACAGAAGGGAGTTTGGGGTGGGAAGCTTTAGGGATTATAATGGTGTTGTAGCTGATTTTCTAATTCTTCCCATGAAAAATGGCAGCATTGATTTCTTAACTGTTCCTAGAGTAAAAGGGACAAGATGAAGGGCTTATGTATGTTGGAAGGAGGGTAATGGAAGGACGATGGGGGAAGCATGGGGGGGTTATTGTGGAGTGCAGCTGTATATAAGTTGGGCAGGACAGGTGACAAGATGACAGGGAGGCCCTGGTTTTCTTGAGGATGATTGGAGGAGATGTGAAGTATGGAATGGGGAATGGTGAAATGAATGAATGAGTTAGTGACTAAATGAAAAAACATTTATGAAGTTTTTACTATGTACAAAGCACTGAGTCCTGGGATACAAACAGAAAAAAAAGGAAGTCAGTTCCTGCTCTCAAGTAGTTTATATTCTAATAGAAGACCATACTTACAAGAGGTTTCATCTCCAAGTCAGATTGAAGGGCCCAATGGCAAATCAGAGAGCAATGATCTTTAATGTCATTTTTATCAGTGAAGCCTTATGTTTTTCAGGTTGAACCATTTGATAATGCTGAGGACTCTGGTGATGAGAACTTGATTTTCTGGATCTTCAGTAGCTGGGGCTGCTGAAGGTAGATGGTTCTGCAGCATCTATAGAAGCAGTGGTTGGGTCACATGTCCCCAAGAGTTACTTCCCTGGATTGGGATTGTGGAAGTTGGGCTAGAAGTGGGGTTGGTGATCTGGGGGAAGGGGGGCTGCTGTTAACCCCAGGTTCTTGAGATTACTTTCTTATTCTTGACAGTAACTAGTCAGTGGTTGTTGCTGGTGGTCCCTTCTCTACAAGTTTGAACACTCACTCCTCAATCAGGACAATTGAGGCCCAGGATAGAATTCCAGAGGTGAATAATTTAACTCAAAGGAAGTGGAGCAGAGTCTCTAGATGCCTAGTCCAGAGGATTGCAATTCAGAAAAGGTATGATTATTTATTTATGGATTTTAAGATCGATTCTCAGAACCCTAGTAATAGTTCTGTTTGGGCCTTGTACTTTCCACCTTTCCAAGTTCATGGAGCATTTTGGAAAGCCGCCTCTCTACACCAACGGTGTCATACTTAGATTAAAATGGGGGCCGCTAAACTATACATATATTAACTTAGAAAACCACTCTGGCTTGTATCTTTTTATTACAATTATTAATACATCAGCACATTAAAATCAGATAGGAACTTTCTTTTAATCTAGTTTGGGCAGCACTCTGGAATGTTGTAGGCCACATTCTGTCCCCCAGGCAGTGTGTCTCACCCTCTGCTCCATAACAGGCAGAGCAAGTATCCCTTTGGGAAGCTGGATTTGCCAACCTTGTGAATCTATCGGGATTCATCTCTGTCATTTCCTACCTATGTGACCTTGGGCCTTGGTTTCTTCACCTGTAAAAAAGAATTTAGACCAGATGACTTCTAAATCTATGGTTAAGTAATCAGCATTTTCTGAGATATGTAGATGTTTTTATCCAGTCTTTAAGCCTTTATCTATGTTGGGTTTCCTGGGATCAGAGAAAGACCTTAGATTATTTCATCCCTATGTATATTTTGTTAATTTCTGTACACTCCCTCTCAGACACAGATGGGATAATACACAGCATTATTCTAGAAAGACATGTTCTTTTACCCAACTCCAGATTAGTGGTAGTCGTTCATGATTTTAAATGTCACAGCTGAAAGACAAAAGCTGGCTAATGTCCACAATGGGAATAACAATGAGCAATGCTGGGCTGTCTTTTTACTTTTCTACTCCTAAGACTGGTTGAGTATGTTGACCTTGATTGTTGGCTGGTTGTAAGAGAACATGTATCTTAAATAATGTGTTTGTGTTGCACAAATCTGTCATTTCAAGCTTCAGTCAATGTACTCTTAGGACAGGCCAATGCAGAAGTTTCACAAATAAGTAGGCCTTTAGGCTAGAAACAGAAACAGAAGAATTTGTGAATTATTCTTCCTTCTGTGGATGCTAGTTTGGACCTGCATGGACATTCAAGACCGATTGATCATGGGCAAAATTGTATAGCTCTTTGAGTTTCTTTATTTCCTGAAAATTCCCTTTTCTGTAATCCACCTTCTGATTTCTGAGAATCTGATTAAGTCATTTATACTGACTTATGACTTATACTGACTTAGGAGCAATGGATACAGTGCTAAGCCTGGAGTCAGGAAGTCGAGTTCAAATCCAGCTTCAGATGCTTTACTGGCTAACCCAGGGGAAGTCACAATGTTTGTCTGCCTCAGTTTCTTAAACCATAAAATGGGGAAAATAATAACATTTACCTCTCAGGGAGGTTGTAAGTATCAAATGAACTAAAATTTATAAAGTATTTAATAGTTGGCACATAGTAAGTGCATAATAAATATTAATACATGAGGATCTACGGTTAGTTGTCAATGAAAGTCTATCAACCAATCAGGATCTCTATTGATTTATCCTAGCCCTATGTAAGCAGTCTACACTTTAAATAAGTCCTATATTTGAAAATAAACTCATTCAGTTGAAAGATGAAGGGAAAGGTCTGTGACAGATGTTAACCAATATGGCCTTATTTAGTTAGTCCAGGCCTTATCACCTGATTCCTGACTGAGGGCACTAGTTTCTTCATTGGTCTCCCTGCTCAGGATTCTCTGCTTCCAAGCCATTTGCACATTGCCATCAGTTTTTTTTTTTCCTTTTGTACTAAACCTGTGATTACATTAGTATAGGAAATTCCCAAGGAGGAAACACTTTTCACCAATGCAGATCAGCTCTTGATCTGTAATGTGGAGTCTTAGACACCTACCTAGAGAGCTAAGACATTAAGTGACATATACATACAACCATTATGTATCACAGGTCAAGACACAATCCAGTCCTCCTTGATTCCAAGGCTGGTTCTCTACTCACATGAAGATGCTTCATTATCTGCTAGATTAATCTTTTTTTTTTTTTTTAAATGAGGTTTTCCTAATGGTAGTACTCTGCTAGAGTCCAAATTCTCACCTGGTGACTTGGCTCCAACCAGTAAGTAACCTTATTGTTGTCTGTTGGATAAGGATCTCATAGTATATGGCAGGTAGATAACAAGTACTTAATAAGCACTTAGTAAGGACTAGGCACTGTGCTAAGGACTAGGATACAAATGCAAATAAAAGGAAAGACAGTTCTTGTCTTCAAGGATCTTACTCTTAAGGGAGATGGGAGACAAAAGAGAACTGAAAAATTAGGGAAGGAAGGAAAGTATCCTCAAGGAGTATGTTCCTGAAAGTCAGAAGTGCAATTGGAACGGGAATGAAATTGACTCACCTAGGCCTATGCCCAAAATGGAGGCCTTGGAGGAAATTCACCAATGAAAGAAGGGGACTAACATGGTAGAAGCTGTGCCAGGGTGAGGAGACCCCAGGTGAGGGAGATTCCAGTGGGAGACATGACATTGAAGTAGCTAAATTAGTTAGACTATTTAAAAAACAATTATTCTTAGTACCCTGTGCTGCCTTTTCTACTTTTACTTCATGACAGAATCAGAAAGGGACCACAAAGCACTGGAGAGCATTTCCCATTTTTCTTTGTTTCATGGGTTGGCATGACCATATATCAATCTCCAAATGACCAGCCTATTGGCAATGATCTTCTCTGCTTAGCTAGTCTGATCCTCACAAATTAGATCTAATCTGTCATCAGAATTGTATTCAGGTTGGAGAGCAGCATGCTGGGACCTGCCAGAGAGTTTGCCTTCATCTGACATAGGACCCCAAAGCTTTAAAGTCATAAGGAGGCTTTGCAATAGACTTTATGATAAAAATAGATAATAAAAGTTAACTCATATAATTCCAAAGAAGTAGTAAAGGCAGAAAATGTCCAAAGGTTCTAGAAAGATTTAGGTAATTCAATGGATAAAAATGACAGTTAGTCAGAGAACTGCCTTTGGAGTGAGGAAGGCCTGGACTCAAGTCCCATTTCTGGCACATCCTCACTATGTGATCCCAGGCCAACCATTTAACTTCTCTGATGATTCTCTAAAATTATGAGTTGTAGAAAGGTTATGTATCTGCAATTTTAAAGGGATCTCCTTCACCAGAAATTCTCTATACAAGTGATATCCCAGATCTATCCCTTTCCTTCACCAAAAAAAAAGATTGAGATTCACAAATAGTTTCATAAATCCCAAAGGATTATTAAGGCAAGCATGTGATGCTTAGAGGCCATCCCTTAATCTTTGAAAATAGAATTACTCAATAAACATTTATTAAGTTCCTGCTAGGGAGAGGTATGGACAGCTAGGTAGCACAGTGGATAAAGCTCTAGGCTTAGAGTCAGGAAAACTTGTCTTCCTGAGTTCAAATCTGGCCTCAGATACTTACTAGCTGGGTGACCCTGGGCAAGTCACTTAACCCTACTTGCCTTAGTTCCTCATCTGTAAAATGAGCTGGAGAAGGAAATGGCAACCACTTCAGTATCTTTGATAAGAAAACCCCAAAACTGGGGTTTGACTATGACAGAAACAACTGAACACCTACAACAAATGTGCCAGGCACTGGTGTTAAGTGCTAAAATCACAGAATGTAAGAGCTAGAATGTACTTTAGAAATAATCCAGCCAAAACTTCTTATCTTACAGAAAAGAAAATTTAGGGAGGAGCCAAGATGGCAGAGTAGAAAGATACACATATACTAGCTCCCAACCCACAGCCCATAAAATGCCTGTAAAGAAGAATTCCCAACAAATTCTGGAGCAGCAGAAGCCACAGAACAACAGAGTGGAAGAGATTTCTGTTCCAGAGAGCCCTGAAAAACCATCGTGAAAGGTCCGTTGTACATCTGACCCAGAGCAGAGCCCAGCCCTGCCTTGGCTGCACGGCACTGAGAGGAGCAGATCCAAGCAGGCTTCAGGGACAGAATCTCCAGCAGCTGCGCAGGTCCCTCCACCCACAGGTGCCAAAGGTCAGTGAGAGAGTTTTTTTGGCTCTCTGAGAGGGGAGCAGGGTGTCCCCATGACTCAGGACCCCTCAGGAGGTAGCAGTGGAGGCAGCAGCAGACAGGGGCTCCCAAAGCAGGCAAGAGCTCAGATCCATTGTTGAAGGTCTCTGCATAAACCCCCTGAGGGAACTGAGCCCTGTATGTCGACCTTGCCCCAACTCAAGCAGCTGAACTTAATCTCACACTGAATAGCAGTCTTGCCCCTGCTGAAAGCCCTAAGGCTGGGAAGCAGCATTTGAATCTCAGACCCCAAGCACTAGCTGGGAGGATCTGGAAGCCAGGTATGTGTGGAGAGGAAACTCAGAAGTCAAGTCACTGGCTGGGAAAATGTCCAGAAAAGGGAAAAAAAATAAGACTATAGAAGGTTACTTTCTTAGGGAACAGATATCACCATCAGGGAAAGACATAAAAGTCAAGGCTTCTGTATCCCAAACATCCAAAATAAATATTCAATGGGTTCAGGCCATGGAAGAGCTCAAAAAGGATTTTGAAAATCAAGTTAGAGAGGTGGAGGAAAAACTGGGAAGAAATATGAGAGAGATGCAAGAAAAGCATGAAAAGCTTAAACACCTTGCTAAAGGAGACCCCAAAAAATGCTGAAGAAAATAACACCCTGAAAAATAGGCTAACTCAATTGGCAAAAGAGGTTCAAAAAGCCAATGAGGAGAAGAATGCTTTCAAAAGCAGAATCAGCCAAATGGAAAAGGAGGTTCAAAAGCTCACTGAAGAAAATAGTTCTTTCAAAATTAGAATGGAACAGATGGAGGCTAATGACTTTATGAGAAACCAAGAAATCACAAAACAAAACCCAAAAGAATGAAAAAATGGAAGATCATGTGAAATATCTCATTGGAAAAACAACTGACCTGGAAAATAGATCCAGGAGAGACAATTTAAAAATCATGGGACTACCTGAAAGCCATGATCAAAAAAGGAGCCTAGACATCATCTTTCATGAAATTATCAAGGAAAACTGCCCTGAGATTCTAGAACCAGAGGGCAAAATAAGTATTCAAGGAATCCACTGATCACCACCTGAAAGAGATCCAAAAAGAGAAACTCCTAGGAACATTGTGGCCAAATTCCAGAGTTCCCTGGTCAAGGAGAAAATATTGCAAGCAGCTAGAAAGAAACAATTCAAGTATTGTGGAAATGCAATCAGGATAACACAAGATCTAGCAGCTTCTACATTAAGGGATTTAAGGGTGTGGAATATGATATTCCAGAAGTCAAAGGAACTAGGACTAAAACCAAGAATCACCTACCCAACAAAACTGAGTATAATACTTCAGGGGAAAAAATGGTCTTTCAATGAAATTGGGGACTTTCAAGCATTCTTGATGAAAAGACCAGAGCTGAAAAGAAAATTTGACTTTCAAACACAAGAATGAAGAGAAGCATGAAAAGGTAAACAGCAAAGAGAAGTCATAAGGGACTTACTAAAGTTGAACTGTTTACATTCCTGCATGGAAAGACAATATTTGTAACTCTTGAAACTTTTCAGTATCTGGGTCCTGGGTGGGATTACACACATACACACACACACATGCACACGCACACAGAGACAGAGAGCACAGAGTGAATGGAATAGGATGAGATCATATCTTAAAAAATGAAATTAGGTGGTGAGAGAGAAATATATTGGGAGGAGAAAGGGAGAAATGGAATGGGGCAAATTATCTCTCATAAAAGAGGCAAGCAAAAGACTTTTTAGTGGAGAGAAAAAGAGGGGAGGTGAGAGAAAAATATGAAGTTTACTCTCATCACATTCGACTAAAGGAAGGAATAAATTGCACACTCACTTTGGTATGGAAACATATTTTACAATACAAGAAAGTGGGGGAGAAGTGGATAAGCAGGGTGGGGGGGGATGATGGAAGGGAGGGCAATGGGAGGAGGGAGCAATTTGAAGTCAACACTCTTGGGGAGGGACAGCATCAAAAGAGAGAATAGAAGCAATGGGGAGCAGGATAGGATGGAGGGAAATATAGTTAGTCTTACACAACACGACTATTATGGAAGTCATTTGCAAAACTACACAGATATGGCCTATATTGAATTGCTTGCCTTCCCAAAGGGAATGGGTGGGGAGGGAGGGATGAAGAGAAGTTGGAACTGAAAGTTTTAGGAACAACTGTCGAGTACTGTTCTTCGTACTAGGAAATAAGAATTACAGGTAATGGAGTATAGAAAGTTATCTGGCCCTACAGGACAAAAGAAAAGATGGGGACAAGGGAAGAGATGGATGATAGAAGAGAGGGCAGATTGGTTATAGGGGCAATTAGAATGCTCGATGTTTTGGGGTGGGGGGAGGGGACAAATGGGGAGAAAATTTGGAACCCAAAATTTTGTGAAAATGAATGTTAAAAGTTAAATAAATAAATTTAAAAAAAATTAAGGCATCATTATTTATTATCCAATTTCACATCCCTAGTTAGAGTCAGGATTTGAACCAGAACATTAGATTATTTCTGTTGCAATACTGCCTCTTCACAGCACACTGAAACAAGGAAAACTATGTTTTCTTAACAAATTTCCCTTAGCAGCCTTGTCAAAGACAAAATATTGGGCTGGAGGAAAGGTGATAATGTCACATCACTGCATTCCTCAAAATCACAAATAAAAGAATCTCAAAGTTGGAAGAAAACCTAGAGGCCACTGAATACAAGCCATGAATGAACAAGAATTAGCAAACATGTATTCATTCCCCTGACCATTTTCTTGTCTTCTTATGTCATGCTCTGATGTGTTTTCTCTCACCCACATGGAAGATCACCCATTTGGAGAGACAATGGTTGCCTATGATGGTAGAAGACAGAGTGCTTTCTTAGCATTTTAAGGCTTTGGAAGTTTCCTGTAGTTTGGTTGTTCATCAAATCTCATAGCCCAAGAAACTCTTGGGACTTGGGGACAGGGTAAGAATTTCATGGTGGTTATTTGTTTTTCTTCAGGTTTGCTCACTTTTCTCTTGCATTTATCAGTTACCGATCAAGCTGAACACGTCTGTAAGGCCAACGTGTTTGTTCACTACCTCATTCCAGTATCTGGTTCCTTTTCTTGAGTCTTTGTCCAAATGTAGGATCTCCAAACAATGAGCTAAGTTGCTTAAAAAAATAATTTACGAGAGGAAAATACTTTAAAATGTGAATACATATTAGATAGACATCTAGTAAATAATTGCACATGTATTGCTTTCAATATAAAATGCCACAATTATGCAGATAGGACAGATAGTTCTTGGCAGCCAGAGATGGAGGAGAGAAGAATACAAGACACGGCACATGAAATTCCTTTTTATTTACCTGGTGCAATTGGGCATGGCCTACTCAGAGCAGGGTACAGGACTGGGAGTCAACGGAATGTTTGGCATGATAAGGAGAACAAAGTACAGGCCTGAGGAGTTGGTTCCTCAAGTCCTGGCAGGTCTAAATTCTGCCCAAGTTGTGAGCAACTAATTCTGCCAGATTTTTTTTTCTGTCAAAAATAACTCTTCATCCCATTTTCTTTTCTACAATAATATATATGTGAGATGATGAGGGCTAGGACCTTGGTGGTAGTATCTTCCAACTGGTCTCTCCCCAATATGTCTTGTACATAGTTGCAAGACTCACTCAACTTTCAGAGAAGTGATTCATGCTTTAAAAACCTTCAGTGACTCCCTATTTCCTCTGCTTTAAATCTAACCCACTGACTTTCAAGATATTCTATCATTAAACTCTGTCTGATCAACCCAATGTTGATCCATTACTCTACTTACCACCCCACATGCATTAGGCATTCCTATATTTGTGTCTTCACTCCATCTAGACTGCCTTCTCCTTTATTTTCCCTTATCAATTTATCCAGATCCTACCCATCTTTGAAGGCTCAGCTCAACTCTATCACATGCAGAAAACTTCCTCTGAGACCTCCCTCATCCGTTGCTGATATCTTCCTTCTCTGGACTATAATAGGACTTACTTCCCTGTAACATGAGAGGTTACACCTGCATTTGCTATCTTGTCATAGAGCAATAGTCCTAGAAGATATCTTAGAGGCCTTCTAGTCCAGTGATAGCAAACTCAAATAAAAATGGAGCCCTGTCAGCTCAGCTGAACTTAGAAAACCACAAAATAATACTATCTATATTGTATTGATTTTTTAAAAAAAAATTTTAAAGCATTTCCCAAATACATTTTAATCTGGGGAGTTTTGTAGGTGATTTGCAGCCTGTAGTAGATTTGACACCCTTCATCTAGTCCAATCCCTTCATTTTACGGATAAGGAAACTGAGAGCCAGGGAATTTAAATGACTTGCCTAAGGTAACACAGCACAGGGAGTAGTTGGCAGAACCAGAATTCAGACTCAATTTCTGTAACTGGAAGGTCAACGCTCTTTTCTGTATACCATGCTGATCTTTGGGTCTGTATTGTGTTCTACTTAATGTGGGTTTATCTTATCTCTCCATTACTCTGTAAATTCCTTGAGGGATAAAGCTGTGCTTAAACTTCTTGATTTCTGCCCATTTTCACCAGCCCTCAAGTACCAGAACCTAATACAGGCTGGACACACAGTTAAACACCTGAAAACTACTTATTAATGGGTCAGTGGGTTTCTGAGCAAGAGTCCTGGATTTAAAGTCAACCACTAGGCAGGAATGTTATCCCTATCACTTCAAATCTCAAGTTCCTCTTCTGTAAATGACAAGGTTGCTATGACCATATGTTAGGAGAATAGTGGAGGGATCTTGGGCATGAGAACCACTTTAACTCTGCTGCCACAATCTCCAGCAGCAGTAGAGCTACTTGGGGACCTGTTGATAATATTAATACCAGAGGACAAAGTTTGTCTTGCCAACCCATTCTCCCTTTCAGTCTCTCCTTCCCCTGAACCTCCTTCCTCTTCAAATACTATTCCCCTCCCCCTTTATTTATCTCTTTTCATTAAAAAAAAAATTGAGTTCCAAATTCTCTCCCTCTCCAACTCCTTTCCTACCCATTTAGAAGGCAAGTAATAGGATATCCATTATACATGTGAAGTCATGTAAAATATTTCTATATCAGCTGTTACCTTCAAAAAGTAAGAAAAATAAAATAAAAAAAATATGCTTCAGTCTCCACTCAGAGGTCATCAATTCCCTTTAGAAGCAGATAGCATTTTTCATCTTAAGTTGTTTGGAATTGTCTTGGATGTTTGTATTGATCAGGGTAGCTAAGTCTTTCACAGTTGAACATTTTTACCATATTGCTGTTACTGTGTGTTCCTTGTTCCCTTAATTTCACTTTGCATTAGTTCAATAAGTCTTTCCAGGTTTTTCTAGAACCATTCACCTTGTTATTTCTTGTAGCACAATAGTATGCTATCACAATCATATACCACAGCTTGTTCAGTCATTCCCCAACTGATGGGCATCCCCTCAATTTCCAGTTCTTTGCTATCACAAAAAGAACTGCTATAAATATTTTTGCACATGTGGGTCCTTTTCCTTTTATTTCTTTGGGATACAGACCTAGTGGCAAATACTCGATATTTTTGAAGTGCCTGGTCTTCCTAAGCAGAATCATAGAATTAGAGGTGGATAAGACCTTAGAGTTCATCTAGTCTTAACCTCTCATTTTCATGTAAATTTCAGATGTAGATCACTTGTCCATTGTCATAACCCTCCCTTCCTCCTGTGAATTTGTGGCTTCATGGGGCCTTGTCTAGAGAGTACATTAACCCAAAGGAGAAGCTCTAATGGTGGAAATTTTCAGATGCTGTTCAAGGCTGGTGTAGGAGATATTTTTGTATTGGGGGGAAGAAGGGGAGTGTCTTTCATTCTTTCTTAGATTATAGCCTGTCTACAAATGTCCTGATTTGTGGGGGAGGTAGATTTCTATTTCTGTGCCCTAGGCATTCTGACTTCATCTTCATTCCCTTATCATTCTAAGCAAAATGAAGATGAAGAAAGAAATAAAGAACATATTTGAGCCTGAGGATAAGGCTTAAATAGGCTCGGCAAAAGAGGAGGTATTACAGTGACAAAGAAAAGAAGGAAAAACCCAATAGATTGACTAGTTATTAGAAACAAGCTGGGTTCTAGACCTGGTTCTGCTGTTGTCTTACTATGAG
Source organism: Notamacropus eugenii (assembly GCF_028372415.1). Classification (NCBI taxonomy): domain Eukaryota; kingdom Metazoa; phylum Chordata; class Mammalia; order Diprotodontia; family Macropodidae; genus Notamacropus; species Notamacropus eugenii. Next base: position 134,411,433 of record NC_092872.1, on the reverse strand, counting down.
GCCTTGGCCAGGTTATTTCATCTTCTAGGCTTCAGGTTCTTCATCTATAAAATGAGGTGATTTGGGCTGGACCAGGGGTAGGGAACCTGTGACCTCAAGGCTTCACGTGGCCTTCTAGGTCCTCAAGTGCAGCTCTTTGACTGAATCCAAACTTCACAGAACAAAGGATGAGGATTTATGAAGTCTGGATTCAGTCAGAGGGCCACACCTGAGGACCTAGTGGCCTCGAGGCTGCATGTACCCTGCTCCAGACTAAGCCACCTTCAAGACCCCTTCTAGGTCTAAATTCTATGATTCTACTCTCAATAACAGGGGAAAGACTGCTACTATTGAGGGGCCCACCAAGTTTTCACGTGTCAGGAAAAAGAGGCAGATACCTCCCAGTTCTTTTCCAACATTGGAGTTTGAATGTGCCAGGATCTGGGTGGAAACAATCCTATTTGCAGGAATCCAGTGATGCCTCTAGATTGAGTGTCAACTAGTACCCATTTTATAGGCATAGTGATAGCAATTATAATGCTTTAATGTTTTCAAAGCACTTTACAAATACCTCATTTTATCCTCAAAACAACTTTGGAAGGTAAGTACTATTATTATCCTCATTTTATGGATAAGGAAACTGAGGCAGACCATGGTTAAGTCACTAGTCCAGGGAGGCTGGATTTGAATTCAGGTCTTCCTGATTGCAGGTCCAATGATTAAAACTGTATTTAATTGAGCATCCACTGCATGCCGTTGTTACACTTGACCCTGTGCTATCACAGAGGGCAAGTTATGATGAGCTGTGTTATGATGATAGCTTCCTCTGGTCCCCTTGTGGCAGTGGCTTTTGATTTTCCTTCCCCGGTCAAAAGGAGCTGTGCAGCTGGTACATGGGTGAAGGATGGGTTTGTAGAGAGTGGGAGACCAGGAGACTAAGGAAGTCTGAGCTCTAGCGGAGAAACTAAGGGTCAAGAAATATGAATGTACCCCAAGTCAGAGCCTAGATGGTCAGGACAAAGGCCAAAGCATGGGCATCTACTACTGGTAAGAAACAGCTGAGGGGTTAGAAATCACCATCATCTTAACAGCTGACATTTACACACAGGCTCAAAGTGCTGAAACTCTTCAAATACACATGCCATTTTTGCCTCATGACCCCTGACCTCATGAAGTAAACACAACTGGTATTATTTCTTCCCATTTTATAGCTGAGGTAACTGAGGCTCAAGGAGGCAGAACCATGGAATATTACAACTGGAAGGGAACTCAGAAATCATCTATTCTAGTCCTTTCACATTTGGATGTGAGAAAGCAGGGTCTCAAGAAGCGAAGCAAAGACACTTGCTTTTTCATGGTCATGTTGCTAATGAACAGAAGAAATGAGCCTAGAATCTGGATCTCCTGGCTGTTATTTTCTGAGACTTTGTTTCTTCTCAAAGGCATGCAAGTCATTCACGGTACCAGTAATTGGGTGTGAGAGCTCTTTCTTTTCCCCAAGTGTTTCATGTAAGGAGGAATAGTCATAGGGATGCCTCACTGCTACTTTTTCAGTGAGAAGACTTAGCTAGGCCTATCTGAATCCAGGTTTCATTAGTGGAAGCATCCCTTTCTCCTAGCTTCCTAGGGACTCACTGCCCCACAGTCAGAAATCAATCAATGGCTCTCCTGAGGGATCTCCACCTCCCAGGAACACAAGTTCATCAATCAATCAGCACAAAGTTAGTAAATACCTACTATGTGTTAGGCACTGTGCTAGGTACTGGGTATTTATATCTTTATAGAATAAAAAAGAAGAAACAGGCCTTGCTTGCCCTCAAGGAGCTTTCTAATAGGGGAAATAATATAATTATACATAAGTAGATGCAAGAGCAGCCAGGTGGTGCAGTAGATAGAGGACCAGGCCTGGAGTCAGGAAGACCTAAGTTCAAATTCAGCCTCAGACACATTTTTGCTGTGTGACCTTGAGCAAGTCACTGAACCCTCTTTGCTTCAGTTTCCTCATCTATGAAATGACATGAACAAGGAAATGACAAAGCACTCCAGCATAAATCCCAGAAGGAGGTTATGAAGAGCTGGATATGATTCAGAAATGACTAAATAGCAAAGTAGATGCAAAATATATACAAACAAAATGTGTGTGTGTGTGTGTGTGTGTGTGTGTGTGTGTGGCATTTGAGCTTTGGAAGAGCCAAGGGATTTTAAGAAGCACGTGAGGAGGGTGTGTATTCTGGGTATGCGTGCCAGACTGTGCAAAGGGATGGAGACCGGAGATGAACATGGTAGGGTTTCTTCCTGACCCAAATTCAAATGCAAGTTTTTAAGAGAGAACTCACACAAAGGAATGATAGAGATCCAAATCCAAATCCTCTGAGAAAGGAGCCACAGGACAGTCTCTCTGCATAAGTTTGCAATTCAGATCTAACTATTTGTGAGACCACTGGCAAGTCACTTAACTGTCCCAGGCCTCAGTTTCCTTGCCCGTAAAATGTGGAGGTTCAATTAGATAGTCTCTAAAGTACTTGCAAACTGAGGCCGAATCAGGGTTGCTTTTCAATTGTTTGAAAACATTTCTACTGTGGAACACAGCCTGGTTTAATTAAATAATGCCTTCCCTGACGAAACAGAGACTGGTAACCAGGCCAGAACACCAGCTCCAGAGCAAGTCTTCTTTACAGAGGAAGGCATCCAGGTATAGTAACCCATTCCAGTTAGATGTTACCTGCTACCACATCGAATAATAATGGCTAACATTTATACAGCTCCTTAAAGCTTGCAAAACACTTTACACATGTGGTTTCTTTTGTCTCCACAACATTCCGGCAAGTTGGGTGATATTCTTACCCCCATTACACAGATGAAGAAACAGGCTGAGCAAGGGCTAAGTGACTTGTCCTGGGTCATACAGCCAGTGTGCATTTGAGGCAGGATTTGAACTCGGATCATCTAGAGTCCAAAGCTAGCGTTCTATCTACCGTGCTACCCAGCTGCCTACCCTTTCGTTGACTTTTCTCTGACCTTGTCCCCCCATACCGTAGCATCTGATAGGGAGTGTCTTCTGCCTCTGTCAACCACAGACCCATCTGCCTCAGAGGTGAAAAACCTAAGGGTGTAACACTACTGACCTCACTAATACGACACTGAAGTGTTTTGTTTTTTTGGTTTGGTAACTTCTTTTCCATTTCCTGCCTGGGTAGGAACTAGTGTTTAAAAAACAAAACAAAACAGATAGCTTTGGTTCTGCAGGTGAAGGGCTGGAGGAATGGCAGCAGGCGTTTGGAGAGTGAGAATCACAGAATAACGTTTTAGGGCAATGAAGGGTCTTGTTGATTCCCGGGGCTGGAGGCAAGTTAAATCTTGTGAACTCTCATGGCAGCTTCTTACGTTTGCTGGGGGTACGGGGAGAGAGAGGAAGTCCTGGGTAGGTTCTCACAAAGGCTCTGCTGGAAACCAACAGAGAATTCAGAGATTTGCATCATCACAAGACACTATTGAGCTCCCATTCAGGGCATGCTGCTTAACCTTGGTGCTGTAGTAGCAGAGTCCCGCCTAGCAAGTACCACAAACTATGGCCAGGGCAAGTAGCACAAAGTGTACCCCAAGTTGAGGAGGTGGGACCTTGACCCTTTTTTGGGGGAGACTATAATCCCAGGACACCAGTCAGAGGGTGCTCACCAAGAGGTTGCCATGTGGGGGCAGGGGTAGCTCTCTATTTTAACTGATCATTCTTGCTAATTAAGTGCCAAGCCTTGTTGTTCTCATGGTGTTAAAGGACTACAAGTTCTTGACATCCTGGGGCAAAATCATGGATAGTCTACTTTAAGGGCATCTAGGTGCTGTGGGTAGAATGTTGGGCTTGGAATCAGGAAAACTCATCTTCCTGAGTTCAAATCTGGCCTCAGATACTGAGGTGTGTGATCTGTGTGATCCTGGGCAAGTCACTTAACCCTGTTTATCTCAGTTCCTCATCTGTAAAATGATCTGGACAAGGAAATGCAAACCACTCCAGAATCTTTGCAAGAAAACCCCAAATGGGTCTAGAAGAGTTGGAAAGGCCTGAACAACAACAATTATAGCTGGGGGTGGGAGAGGAAGCAAAGCTTAGATAAGATACGGTCTTATCTAAGACAGGGAACCTGCATTTGAATAGGGAATACTGCCAACAAGGATGGCTATGACACAAAACTAGTACATGATGGGTGCATTAAAGGTATACACAGCAAATTGTTATGGGACCTATGAGGAGAAAAGTTATTATCAACTGAAAGATCTTCACAGAGGAAGCATATGACTTGTGCTTTCAGAGAGGGGTAGAAGTTCAACAGGAACAGATGGAGGAGATTTTGGGCATAAGGTGTAGAGTGCCCGGCGCTCTATCACTGAGCCACCAAGCTGCCCAGTAACATAATGCTTCTCACAACATAGGCTCTTCATAAGTATTTTAAAATAATTTACCTTGTGATGGTTTTTTCTTGGTCCTGTGCTGTTTTTTTGTTATCTCTTCTGCTTTATAGAAGTTCTGTTCCTAATTAAGCCTAAGGCATTAACTTTCAGACATATCAAACCTGTCTATTAGGTCTCTGCCATGGCCCTCCAGCTCTGACCCATAGTTGTCCCCTGTGGCCCAATCCCTGGGCTCTCGCTGGACCTGCCCCTCACTGAAGGTGCTTTTTAGTCCTGCACTCCAGATCTGGCCCTTCTTCTTTGCTCTTCACTCAAATATGCCCTTCCTATGTCCTGTCCTTTCAGGTGCCATGACTCTACCCTGAAAGGTGACTGAAGCTAATATGATCAATTCACAAAAACAAAGGGTGATAATGGCTAAAATGGACTTATCATGAGCCCCCTTCCCACAGCATTAGAGCTAGAAAAGACCTCAGATATCATCAAGTCCACCTTCTATGTCTATGTTCTACAGGTAAGATAACAGGTTTAGAAACGTTAAAGGACTTGGCCAATGCCACTCAGATAGTAATTAGAGAAGGACATGAACCTAAGTCTTTAGATTCCAAATCCAGCAAGTTTCTCTTCTTTCTTTTTAAATTAAATTAAATTTTCAGATCCACATTCTCCTCCTCTTCCTTCCTTCCTCTCCCCTCTCCCATTGAGAAAGCAAGAAAAACAAAACCCTTTCATGTGGTTGTCATCCAAGTTTCAGTCTTTGGACTTTTATAGAAAACATGTAGAGTCGAGTAAAATAAATTCCGGTATTGGCCAAGTCAAAAACAGGACAAACAAAACAAAAACACATGACTCAACCTATAGTCTGACTCCATCCCTTCCCTTTTAGGAGATGGCTAGTCCTCTGAAATTGTAGTGGGTCATTGTGCTGACAAGAGTTCTAAGGACTTTCAAAATTGACTGTTTTTATGATATGGCTGCTATTATATGAGTTGTTCTCCTGGTTCTACTCCAATCTGCATCAGTTCGAACAAGTCTTCCCAGGTTTTTGTGAAACAATCCCCTTCTAGCACAATAGTATTCCATCAGGTACAGAAATAATACAACTTGTTCAGCCATTCCCTAGGTGATGGGCAGTTCCTCAATTTCCAGTTCTTTGATAACACACACACGCGCACACACACGCACACACTCACACACACACACACAACTGCTATAAATATTTTAAGGGTGATACGTTGTTATTTATCTTTTAATTTAATTTTTAATATTTAGAACATTTTTATATATTTATATACATTTCCCTTCTTTTGATCTGTTTGACCTGCTAGTGGTATCACTGGGTCAAAGGATAGATGAAATTTAATAGTTTTTTTGGGCCCAGTTCCTAAATGCTTTCCCGAATGGCCAGATCTCCAGTACTCTTTCCATTGCATCATTCTGCCTCCTAGATAATAGCTATTAATAATAATAACTAACATTTATATAGCACTTACTATGTGCCAATCACCAGGCTAAACACTTTACAATTATCTCATTTAATTAGATTAATGAGATTATCTCTTTTAATCCTCTCAACAACTCTGGGAGGTAAGAGCTATTTTACAGGTGGGGAAATGGAGGCAAGTAGAGATTGAATGACTTGCCAGGATCACACACCTCGTGTAAGTAGTCTGAGGTCAAATCTGAACTTGAGTCTTCCTGATTTAATCAGAGCATTTTATATCTTAAACCAAAGGAGTGGGCAATAACAGGGAGATCAGAGGAATTGAAAGAGGGTGACAGATGTGAACACATTGGGGCAGGGTAGCCTTTCTATACCCTTTAATTTAGATCACACAAGTCAACATCTATTCTGTCTTTGGAACCACTACTGAGCTATAACAACATTTTCCAGAAGACTCAACTTTTCCCCATAACTTATCTAATCATTTAGTTACCTAGTATTTATTAAGCTCCTACTATGTGCTAAGTGCTAAAAAACTTAGAAAGACAAAAAGATAGTCTCTTGGCTATTTATAGGAAGAAGAAAAGGTAGAAGGAATAAGGGCTTTGGAAGAATGGAGGAAGGTCCAGGTATATATAGGTATTTAAAGGTTAGGTATGGGGACTATATCTGGGATTGTAGGAAACTGACAATGAGGCAGTGTCTTCTTCCAATGTAGGGTCATGCCTTGTCTGCCATTTACAATCTTAGAGAGTTGCATGGCATGCTCAGAGTTATAGAGCCATGTGTGTTAGACAACAGCACTGGAACCCAAATCTTCCTGGCTTCAATATTGACTCTCTACATACTGCACCACACTGCCTGCCTCTCCTGCATTATTAAATAAACACCAAGTGGACAGATGTCCATTTTCTGTAGGAATGTTGTGCTAATGGGTCTCAGATATGTACAAATGTAAATAAACTGAAGAAAGGGAAACTTCCCTCTGGAACTTTGGTGGTTTCCTCATAGGGTGATGCTCTCAAACATTCTATTGTAGTTAAACACAAGAGAAGTAGGACATGATAGACAACTGAGGCTATGAAATATGGGTACGAAACAGGTAGAAGGACAGTAGAAAGGTGAGAACCAGCAAGAAAAGCGAATGAAGACAGAGCACCTAGGGCAAACTTCACCTTGACAGTTGTGCTAAGGGCTGGCCCTGGGCCTAAGTCCCCTCTTCAGCCTCAGATCAAAAGCAAGGAGCTGTTGCTTATAGCCCCCTTCCGGCGCTGCATCAGCTTCTGCTATTGGCTTCTCTCTCTCTCTTTTTTAAACTCCAGGGAACAGAGAGGAGAGACTGCTGTTCTCCATCTGAGAGCATAACTTACAGGGAAACATGTGAAAGGACATTGATTTATGATCAAAAAGGAGAAGGGAGGAGGAAAAGAATCAGGAAGAAGCGGGAACGGGGGCCAAATAGAATAAAAGGAATACTTAAGCCTTAAAAACAGAGGCTGATCTTGTATTCCCACCTAGTTGTAGCTTTAGAACCTTTCATGTAAAACTGAAATGGAATCAGGAATGAGGTAAGATCACACCGGGGTTTGGGTGTGCCTGGTAGGCCTAGATTAAAATTAATAAAGGTATTGATCCAGACAATTTATTAATGGCCCCCGTGCTCTGAGAAAAAGAGCTGCCCTGGTAAGCAGCATGAGCCCCTCATTCCACTTGGCTCTGGCCTTCTCCGCTTCCCTCAATTCTCCTTGACTTTGAGACCCAGCGATTTTATAATTGATCCAACATGTTACAGTTCAAACTGAGAAGAACCAATTAGTAGGCATCTCCCCTGACCTTTGGTTTGGGGTGGTAGAAATGAAAATGAAGGATTTGAAATGGGAGGGGGAGGGTTAAATTTTTTTAATTTATAAAAGAACAGGGAAGGAAGGAAGGAAGGAAGGGAGGGAGGGAGGGAGGGAGGGAGGGAGGGAGGGAGGAAGGAAGGAAGGAAGGAAGGAAGGAAGGAAGGAAGGAAGGAAGGAAGGAAGGAAGGAAGGAAGGAAGGAAGGAAGGCAGGAAGGAGGGAAGGAAGGAAGGAAAAGAAAGAAAGAAAACACCAAGAGAAGAAACCTAAATCTTTTTGGCTCTCTGATTAATAACCTTGTCATGCCGATCACAGTCTCTAAACAGTAATGCTGGTTGCAGCTGAATTTTTTATACTTTCTATTAATCTTTAATGATAGCTTGATCACCTCGTCTCTTTTATCTTGTCAGATAAATGTATGGTTAACAGGATAATGAGATTTCTAAAGCTCCGTTCTAGCTTACAGCTATGTGGCACTGATGGTGACCTTCGACCCTTGCTAGACAGCAACACCAGGGCGCTGGTAATTGGTAGGTGTGCTGGGAATGTATTGGAAACTGAGGGAAGGTTTAAACTTTGATTGGAGGTCAGCCGGGTCACTCAGCTCTGGAAGGCAAACTCGGCTTTATTCTCTACCGCCTCTGATGGGTTTATAATGAGATTTAGCTATTTCTTTATTAATAAGTAATTGTTCACACTCCCCCCCCCCCCCCCCATTGCTGTAGGTTAGCAAATGTGTTCTGTGGGTAATTTTAGGACACTGCCCTGGCTTTATTAATAAATATACATCATCCACATTAGGCCTGGGGTAGGCGCCAGTCTGAATTTCTGAATGTCATGGGGATGGACTCTTTTTTTTTTAATAGTTCAGTCATTATATTGTTAGATAACATGGTGACCGTGAAGATCTACAACGGCATTGGTGCCTTGTGATCACAATGAGGTTGGCCTTACAATGTTATAACCTCTTGTTTTACTGATGTGTCAATGTCTTGAGGGCATAAAGGGAAAAGAATGTATTTCTTAATTTCTCAACTTAATGAAAGGCAATATAGTATTGTGGATAGAAAACTGGCCTTAGAGTCATGAAGACCTTGGTTCAAATCTTATCTCTGGCACATACTGGCTACGTGACCCTGGGTAAATCACTTAAACTTCTCAGTGCTTTAGACCAGTGGTGTCAAACTCAGATAGAACTGGGGACAACTGAACTGTACTGGGTCACATATTGACTTAGATAACTATATAGCAGTATGATCTATGTTTTATTATATTTTTTATTTATTTCTATCCATTCATATTATTTATACTATTATGTCATTTGTTTACAAATATTTTATTTATTAATTTATAATATAAAATTTAAAAAAAATATTTCCCAATTATATTTTAATTGGGTTTGGGTCACACTCAAGAGTGTCGTGGGCCTCCTGTGGCCAGTAGGCATTGTATTTGACACCTTTAGACAATTATCTCAGGCCAAAAGCTTCAGAGAAGGTCCCAGCTTTCATTGGCAGAAGGTAGAGTTCCCTACCTTGATGAAATTGCAAGTGTTATCACTATCCTTACTGACTTCATCAGTGTTTTTTGGAGACCTACCAAGTGTCATTTGTTATGCTATGTGCTCTGAGAATCTCTTAAGTTCAATTGCTATAGTTCCTGAAGGAATGCTCTGTAAATTTTGTATCCCTAGGTTAAAGCCCTATTTGCCTTGCCTTTGTTATAGCTCTAAGAAAGACTTAAACTTCCCCAGTAAGTACCATAATCTTGACAAATGAGCTGATATTGCTTTTGGAATAATTTGTACAAAGGCATGCTATTTGCCATGGTATTTTTTCAAAGCAACTTAACTCTGAATTCGCCCAACTTATCCACTGGTCATGACTTCCTTCTTTTGTCACTTCTTTAGTATTAGATATTGCATATAAGGGACAGCTAGGTAGTATAGTGGATAAAACGTTGGGCTTGGAATCAGGAAGACTCATCTTATTAAGTTCAAATCTGGCCTCAGAAACTTACTAGCTATCTGTGTGACCTTAGATAAGTTACTTAACTCTGTTTGCCTCAGTGTCTTCACCTATAAAATGAGCTGGAGAAGGAAATGGAAAACTACTCCAGTATTTTTGCTAAGAAAATCCCAAATGAGGTCACAAAGAATTGGACATGACTGGAAATGACTAAACACAATTGCACACAGAGGAGAAGCAAGATAGTGTAGAGAGCAGACAGATTCTAGTCCTAGCTCTGCCTCTAGATTATTGTGTGAACTACCATTTCCTCAACTGTACAATGAGTCATTTGACATTATGGAAAATCAATACCACTAGTAGGTTTGTACCCTAGGGGAGTCAGTGACAGAAAACCTTCATATTGCAAGACTATTCATGGCAGCTTTATTTCTAATAACCAAGAGCTAGAAACAAATTATGTATTCAGTGATCAGAGAAGGACTGAACAAATCATGGCATATAAATGTAATGGAACATTATTGTGCTCAAAGGAATAATGCAAATGAAGAATTCAGAGCAATGTGGAAAGACTTTATGAACTGATACAGAGTAAGAAAGCAGAACTACCTGTACGATGAGGTGGCTAGATGATAAATGACCTCTTAGTTGTCTTTCAGTCTTAACTTTATGGGAAAGACTGGGGACTACAATGGAAAGAGAGCTAGTTTTGGACTGTTACTACCTGAATGTCCTTGGGTAAGTCATGTAACTTCTTTGGACCTCAGTTTCCTCACCTGTAATGCAAAAGGATTGGATTTGTTCTGTAACATTTGGGTTCAGTCAAAAGGCCATACTTAAGGATCTAGAAGGACAGCTAAGTGCATCAGTCAAATAAATACTCTATAAGCAAACAAAAAAATGAATGGCTGGATTAGAACTTCTAAATTACCTTCTGTCTCTAACATGCTATGACTGTGTGGATGTACAAGAAGGGCGATCAAAAGAAAGAGTCATTACTTAGTTAAAATTAAATTCTTCTGAAATGGAAATTGGGGCGGTGAAAAAGGAAACAGAAGATAATTCTATACAAGTGAATCTCCCAAGTTCCTCTGAACTGTGCATTGCCTGATTCTTACATGTGTACAATTTCAGATCATTCAATAGGCACTCTAGGCGTATGCTCAGGGTCCACTCCCCAACCCAAGGTTAGTGGAAGCTAAAGTGATTGTGAGGCTTCTCCCCTTCTGGACTGGAGCATTGTCCCTTCTATAGTTAAGAACAGGAGCACAGGACCCAGAGTGACAGCTCCCTTCTTTCATCTCCAACTCAGAGGCTACGTCTGCTTACCAGGTGCATTCGGAGGTCTTGAGTAGGGTTTGCAAAGGGATGTCAACTGTATCTAACACTTACAAGAGGCAGGACTGGGAGGAAAATGGTGGAGAAAAGCTGATTTAAAAAAAAAACTTCATTTTCTAGTTTATCAATATATATTTTTTATAAATCCTCAGATATCAGATAACAGCTTGCTAGTGTTATTGACCAGCTTAGTCAAGCATACAATTTATCATAAAAGAGAGCAAGAAGCAGAGCTCATTGTTCTATCCTATCAGGTTCCATTAATTACAGTAAGGGAAACACAGGTTCTTATTTTTTTTTCAGAACAGGAAGGAGAGAAACAACATTGGGACATTGGAAAATTACATCAAATTAATTCTGCAAGCATTATTGAGTGCCAAATGCAGTGCTGGGCTCTGGAGGCATAAAGACAAAAACAAACAACCAAATAAGCAAACTCATGACTGTCCCCAATCCTACTGGAGGGGGAACACAATATGTATAATATAAGAAAATACAAAATACTCAGATCCCATCAGAACCTAGCTCTTAAAATAACCTTCTCTCAATGCCAGTCTCAATACCTCAAGTTCCAAAAGTTTGTGGGAATGTAAAAACTGGAAGCCAGCTAATGCCCTAATTCATCTTCTCTACCTTCAAAGACAAACTTGCTCGTTTCATCCATTGGCAATGAAAGAAGGCCAAGGGAGGAGATGACCACTCCAATCTTGTTTCCCATTCCCTCCCAAGACATGTCTCCAAAACTAATCATGACATGACATTTTTTTCCATGCTAAAGAGGCCAGAGACAGAGGCCCTTGAGCTACTTACTCTCTTAGAGCCTCATGAATATTCTTTCCATTTCAGAGTGGGGTACCCCACATGAAAGGACATCATGATGGTTCCAAAGTCACAGATGTTGGTTTCATGAATGGCAAACCATAGCCTTAGGAGAAAGTAGAGTGACACCAAAGAGCTTGAAAGAGGGTAGAGAGGCAAAGGCAAAAACTCAGCACAGATGTTCCATTTTAGATGACACCCTTAAAGGACAACAATTAGGACCACACAGTGGCTTTGTGTTGCGCAATATATCCTGCTAAAGAACCCCAGTGACACAGAATGGATAGAGGGATGAGACCAAAGACAGAGAGTTATCCTGGTAAGAGTGTGCCCCACTCCATGATTTTTTTAAAGGTATATATTTGCATATTTTTATATATGACTTTCATTTAATCCTTCATCTATGATAATACTCAGAAGGAAAGAACCTAGGCTCTAGAGTAGATCCTTGTTCAAATTCTTCCTTAGAAGTTTACTCTCTGTGGCCTAGCTGCGACAAGTCACAAAAATCTCCCTGGGCCTTAGTTTCCTCATCTGTGAAAAGACTAAAAGGCCTCTGAGGGTCCTTCTTGCCCTATATCTGACTCTCTGAATAAAAACAAAATTAATCTATGAATCTTCCTCTTCTGTAATTTAGATTTGGATTTGAACCAAACATTAGTGATCTTTGCTCTGGACCTGTTCGGAGTGATCTGATCAAACCTCTTATTTTATGGGTGAGGAAATGGACCCAAAGGACTGCAGGCTAGGATTCTAATTTGAGCTCTGTAACTGGAATTTTAATGCTATTTCTCCTTCACTGCATTTGTTCAACCCACTCATCTTACAGAAGAGGAAACTGAAGTCCAGAGAAGTTGACCCAAGGCCACTCAACTAGTGAGTAACAAGGTCAAGTTTTTGACCTAGGTTCTCAGGCTCTCTCCACTACATCATGATTTTTTTTTTAGTCATTTTTCAGTTGTGCCTGACTCTTTGTGACCCCATGTGGAATTTTCTTGGCAAAGATACTGGAGTAGTGTGCCATTTCTTTCTCCAGCTCATTTTATAAGTGAGGAAACTGAGGCAAACAATGTTAAGTTGCAAGGTCACACAGATAGCAAGCGTCTGAGGCTGAATTTGAACTCAGGTCTTCCTGGCTCCAGGCCATTCCAAGGCTTCTTAATTTTTTCCACCCCTTTTCCCATTTTGGGAGCATTCATTGGCATTGTGTGACTTGAGGGTATGCACAGTACAAAGTCCTCATGCTGTATATTCAGAACCAAGGCTGTAGCGAAGTTGCATGATGCAGCAGGGGCAAGCACTGCCAGAAACACCTCAGATTCATTACACATTTGATTTTTAATTAATTTTTGGTGGTTGTGCATTCAGAAACCTCATGGGGTCATGATCCACCGTTTTTTAAAGAAGTGTTGCTGATCCACTGTGTCACTTAGTTACCCCCTCTATCATGCTGCTTCTTACTAAACTGTTATTGTTTGCTTCTGGGTGAATATTACCCTTCCCAGATAATAGATTTACATTTTGACAAGGAGCTTGGAAGACTCATGTGTGATATCTCTATGATCATTTTTAAAAGAATTATATAGGAAATCCCAAATAGAATGTAAACTCTTTGAAGGTAGAAGAGGTTCCAGTTTTTGTCTTGCATTCCCAATGCCTAGCATGATACAGCAGGTATTTAATAAACGTTTGTTGTTAAATGGTTACTAGCCTGAATTCTGCCAGATTGACAGGACAGAAGAGAAAATACTTTTGGACAGAAAGGGTCTTTTGATACCCCTCAGGGATAACTGCTTACTCTGAGTGTGCACCTTAACTGTTATGCTTTGAAGTGGGCAGCTAGGTGGTATAGTTGATAAGAGTTCTGGGGCTGCAGTCAGGAAGATGAGTCTCCCTGAGTTCAAATCTGGCCTCAGACATTTACTAGCTGTGTGATCCTGGGCAAGTCACTTAACCTTGTTTGCCTCAGTTTTCTCATCTGTAAAATGATCTGGAGAAACCACCCCAGTATCTTTACCAAGAAAACCCTAAATGGGGTCACAAAGAGTCAGACAAAACTGAAAAAATGACTGCACGTTGACATGTTTCAAAGTCTTCTCAGATTACTCCAGCTAAGGTAGGTCTACTCGCTATTTCTGATTTCCTATCCTGCTTAAAGTCAAAGCACAGCTGACATTTAATTGTTCTCACAGTTTTCCTAGAGTCAGAAAAACCTGAGTTCAAATTCAGCCACAGATACTTACTAGCAGTGTGATCCTAGGCAAGTCACAACCTCTTTTTACTTCAGTTTCCTCAGTTGTAAAATGGAGATAATAATGGCACCTACTTCCAGGGTTGTTGTTAAGATCAAATGAGATACTATTTGTAAAAGTGCTTAGTATAGTATCGGGCACATAGTAGGCTCTGTATAAATGCTTATTCTCTTCCTGTTTTCCCCTTCCATAACTGTTTGTTTCATGTTAGCTCCCTCTTTTGAGCCAGACTATTTGTTCCGTCAGGGCAAGGACCGTATCTGCCTCTTTGCTAAATCTCCCTCAACCTATTGAATGGGCAGAAGTTCTCAATAAGTATTTGCACTGATCTCCATGTTCAAGTCCACCTCTTTAAATAATTTAACAAACCTTTAAATGCCTACTGTGTGCCGAGAGAGCACCTGTGCTAGACTGTGGATAATATAAGAAGTTTAGATTGTTACCTAGACTTTTTTTTTGAATTAAGCATTTCTCTAAGATTCTCTTAAAAAATAACAACAACCAACTTTTATTGAAGACTTTTATTTTTGCACCATTTCCATTTCCTAATTATGCACATTACTCCGCATCCATTGTCCCTCACCTCTGAAAATGAGGGAGAAGTCTTGATCCCTTCTTTGGGATCAAGTTGAGCCATAATAATTTCACAGAAATCAGTTGTGTTTTTTGTTTTTGTCTTTTCTATTTATATCACTGTAGTCATTGTATATATTATTTTTCAGTGTTTGCTTACTTCACTTTACTTCAATTCATACAAGTTTTCCCAAGTTTTTCTGCATTTTTCCTATTCATCTTTTGTTACAGACAGAAAGTCCCTCTCTCTAGTCTGATAAGTGATGGAATACATTCATAAGCAATCATCAGTTCATTAGAAAGGGGTTAAACAAAGTACTATGTCAAGACCAGGACGGAAGATTATTACCAGAAAAAGAAAAACTCTTGATGAAGAGGTTAAAACAGTGGGAGCCCACCCAGCTTTCAGCAGCTCAGCTCGTTCCTGCTGCGATGGGTGTGGGTTAATTCATGAAAAAACCTCCCCACAGTGACACTCTGCTCTCCCATCCAATGAACCAAATACTAAATATTCATTCAGTGAGGGTATTTCTAAGATGATATCCACATCAGAGAATAACAAGGTAGTGGGGAGAGGAAGGATAATTGTGCTTTTAGAGCTCGTACAGGGTGAGAAAGCTGGGTCAGCTTGGCTGCCCTCTCCATTTGTCTTTGCTGGGAAAGTAAGAGATCAGCACATGTCACTGTCATGACCCAAAGTCCTAAGTGCACCACAAGATCTTATAGCTCTCTGTGATGTCTCATTACTGACTATCTGACCCTGAGCTAGTCACCCAACTCTTTAGTTTCATCTGAGAAATGGGGACAGCAATAACTTCACTATCTTCTCAAAACTGTTGTGACAATCATAAGATATAACA
The DNA here is from genome assembly GCF_028372415.1 of Notamacropus eugenii. Classification (NCBI taxonomy): domain Eukaryota; kingdom Metazoa; phylum Chordata; class Mammalia; order Diprotodontia; family Macropodidae; genus Notamacropus; species Notamacropus eugenii. The sequence goes on along the minus strand of NC_092872.1, from coordinate 134,395,954 downwards.
AATAATCATCAAAACTCCTATCTACAGCATTTTAAGTTTTGCTTTGCACTCTCCTTTTAACAACTTTCTGTTGTAGATGGTAAAGAGCTGTCATACTCATTTCATACATGAAGGAACTGAGACTCTGAGAGATTAAATTATGTTCCCATGATAGTTTCTAAAGCTGGAATTGAAACCATAAAATGCTATAGGAATAACATCAAACTCAGAAGATTAGACCTGAAAGGGACTTTAGAGAACATGAATTTATAACTTATTTAAAGTTGAAGAAATTGAACTCTAGAAAAGGAAAGGGACTTGCCCAAAGTCACACAGGGAGTAGATCACAAAGCCAGAAGGTGAATCAAGGTCTTCTGATTCTACATTTAGTATTTTTCAAGTATGTCGTGCTTCCTCCTCCTCATCATCATCATTTTTGTCTTCTAATTGTTGTTTTTGTCCTTCATTCTCAAAGATGACTATGACATCAAGATGATGGCATGACTTGCACTTGACTTTGATTTGAGTGAGGGAGGCCTGTTCAAAGTCACCAGACTCATTTTCTCCTCCAGAGCCATCTGGGTTCAGAGGCCTGATATTCATCAGGATGACTGGAGATGGCCCAAGATGCAATGTGGGACCTTGGCCATTTTAAGCTAAGGTCTTACCACATTCTCACTTTGAGTAATATACACCCATTCAATGAATAGGCCTCTTTAAGTAGTTACTTATGGGATGGCCCCTTTAAATAGAAGAAAAAAATAGCAAAAATCTTTCACAAAAAGGCTCAAACAGAAATGGTCCTGAGACAAGTCACTAGACCTTTGACTAGTCATCCATATTTAATATTCAATGGACAAGTCCATTGTCATTGTCATTGAACAAAATGTTAGCATGTCAGATTATCTTCAGTAGATTCACTGAAAGCATTTTCTGCACAACTCTAGTGGGAAGCTAATGGGGACAATGAGGAGAACACACACCTCATCTTCTTCACCACAATACCTTGCTCTCTTCTGCTAGGTGTCTACATGTTTAAATGACCACTAATAGCAGTCATTACTGCCAATAATTATATTCAAGCAAGTCATTCAATTCCCTACTCCTCCCCACAGACAACCCTTGAGCTCTGTCCATGATGAAGAATGGAGAAGTGGCTCAGAGACATGAGAGGTAGAACTTTAGCTGGATGCAAAAATTTCTAGTTATGTCTCAATATTTTGCAGTCCCAGAAAGAAATTGTCTCCTCTTTAGACCTATGTCTGGCTGTATAAAATGAGAGGGAGGTATGTGAACTAAATGAACCTGCCATATTGACATGACCACCAATACATCTTATGTTTTTCTTTCCTTTCCCTCCTCCCCCAAAATGTTCCTAGACAGAAAACCTTCACTCCCTTTCTCATTTCCATGTTTCTAAGACTTCTTCTTAATATTTAGCTCAGAGGATGTGTTCCCATTTCCTTCTTCTCCCTCTACCCCTTGTATAGGATACCAAAGATGCCAGAGCTAAAGTCAGACAGAGCCACTGATTCAGTGAAACCATCTCTCTGATCACTTTATTATCAAACCATGGCAAAATGTTGTCTTTAGGTTCAATAAACAGTTCCTCAGCTCTACAATGTGAAATATTCCTTTCATTATGAAACCGAGATGCAATTTATCTTGTGTCTTAAGTAGTATAAATAGACTCCATGGCAGTCAGCAGAGGGATAATCACACTGTTTATATTCACTTGCTTGGCACAGGATGTGCTGGGGGTGAGCATAGCTCCAAATCAGACTCGAAAGGTATATATTACCACTGAGGGTGCTTGTGCTGGGAATCCTTTCTCAGGCTGATGCTATCAGGACTGAGGAAGAGGGGCATTTGGTGGTTCAAAGGCCTTAGAGGCAGAACTTAGGCAGAATGAACAGTCATCTACATGGTTTGATTTGACAGGGACCAGAAAGGCTGTCTGTCCCTAAATATCTCCCTCACCACCTGCCTCTATGCTTGAAATTCATACTGGTATGGTCTCTCTTGGAGACACAGCTTGGCAAAATAAATGGAGATCAGGACTGAGACAAGACCCTGGGTGAGTCACTTAACATCTCATTATAATCTTCTAAGACTGCAAAGTGCAGAACAAGTTCATTTATTTGTGATTAGAGGCAATTTTCTCGCTTAGAATCCCATATTTCTATGAAATCATCAATCTACTCCACAAAAAAGTCCACTTGTATGAGGCAAGGCAATGTGATAGATAGAGGACTCACTGTGAAATTGAGAAGACATGAATTTAATTCCTGCTTTAGGTAGCTTTTTAGGGCTCCAGGTTGCAGATGATAACAATTTTAATAATGATAACTACACTTACATGGAGATTTAAGCTCTATGAAGCATGCCCGAGACATGATCTCATTTGATGAGTTTCTGCTCTGCCTCAGCAGAGGGAGTTTCCAAGCAGGAGTCCCCAACATTGACATTAAATCAACTTTGAATCATGTATACTCTTAAGATCATAGGAGCTAAAAGGGACCTTAGAGGTCATCTGATCTAACTTTCTCATTTTACAGATGAAAAAATTGAAGCCTAGTTGGGGGAAATAACTCCCCCAAGGTCACACAGGTGGCAGGGCTGGAATTTAACAGGCCAAAGAAATGATTCTCCCAAGGTTACACAGGTATAAGGTGTCAGGGCTGGGATTTAACCCAAGTCAAAGAAATAAGTCCCCCAAGGTTATACAGGTATAAAGTGTCAAAGACAGGATTTAACCCAGTGCAAAATCCAAGATTCTCCCCTGGGCATTGTCTTCAAGGAAACCTCTATCCAAATGGCACTAGATTACTTAGTAGAGATAACATATTAACCCATTAGCATATTTGTCTATTATTTCCTTGGTAGGGAAGCCCTCTGTGAGAGGATGGAGAATGGCTGGGTATGTTTTGGTTGTCCATTTGTATAAGTGAAGGAAGATTCTACACTGCAAGTTCCCATGCTGATGAAATCACAAGTCCAGATTTCCTGTATCTCACCTCACTTCCCAATAATTAGCTAGAGGAACATCTAGTACATTCCGAGTGCAGCATCATGCCTGTGGACCCAGATCCCTCATCTGTAAAATGAGGGGCTTTAACTGCAACTCAGTCCCTTCCAGTTCTAAATTCTTTGAGAAAAAACAACAGTAATTTGTTATTTGGGGAGGGAAAGGTATAGAAACATTTTGTTGCTAGGGCACATCTGGAAGCTGGGACCGAGTAGAACTTGGGTGGAGAGGGTCATGGAAAATAAGATAATAAGGCAAAGGAGTCCAGTGGTCTGATCTTCCAGATGGTGCTGGTGCAACACAGACTTTGGTGTCTGCCAGCCCCTTTGTGAGCCGGGACATCAAAGGTGGCTCAGTACATTAATTGCATTACAGAACAGGGGATGTTGGCATGTCATGGATTTTCTTTTCTTCCCCCTACTTTTTCTCTCCTTAGCTCTGTTTCTCATAAAGTGGTCCTAAAATGACACAGAAAGCAGCTGCTTAAGCAATTTTGCCAATTAATGGGTCTCTGAAATTAAACCGCCTACACAGTCTCAATGAGCTTTCTCCAGGAGGGAATTCAGCAATTGTCTTCATGATAATCAGACTTGACTTGCCTTCACACACATTAATAAAAAAGCAAACGCATTCAGAGAGATGCCCTTTCCTGGGGAATATCGACAATATCGTAATGAGGCGCCGCAAAAATGATATTGAGGCATGGCCGTGCATGTTCAAAACAATTTACTTCTATTAGAGGGAGGTAGCATACATGTCAGGCACTGGGGAAGTGCTCAGTGCCTGGTAACGGAATATAAATCCAAGGTGCCTATTAAGGCCAAGGCACTGAGGAAAACAAATAAAAAAGGTCAGGCTGGGTTTGGAAATGAAATCTGTAAGGAGTTTACCTGTCCAAGCTGTGTGAGAGTTAAAGTGGTCTGGCCCCAGCTCTGGGGTGGCGGAGGGAGTGGAGAAGGGAGTGGCACAGCAGCAGCAGGGACAGGGGTAGCAACTGTTTCTGGAGCTCTAGGCCCACAGATTGTGGGAGGAAAGAACGGCTGGCAGTACACCCCCTCACCCCCACTAGAAGAAGAGAACTACCTTGACAAAGAGCTCAAATGTCAAGTAAATGACTGGGGAAATAAACAAAAACTGGAAAAAAAAGTCAGACTATAGAATCTTACTTTAGTGACAAGGAAGACCTAAATTTACAAACAGAAGACAACAAAGTCAAAGCTCCTACCTCCAAACCTCCAAGAAAAATATGAATTGGTCTCAGGTCATGAAAGAGCTAAAAAAGGATTTTGAAAATCAAGTAAGAGAAATAGAGGAAAAATTAGGAAGAGAAATGAGAGTGATGCAAGAAAATCAGGAAAAAGTGGGGTGTGTGGGGAGATGGCTCATTGAATACTTAGAAGTAGAGAATAGCATGTCTAGGTGGTACAGTGTACGTGCTGGGCCTGGAGTCAGGAAGACTCCTTTTCCTGAGTTCAAGTCTGGCTTCAGACACTTACTAGCTGTGTGTTCCTGGGCAAGTCACTTAACCCTGTTTGCCTCAGTTTCCTCATCTATAAAATGAGCTGGAGAAGGAAATGGCAAAATCACTTTGGTATCTTTGCCAAGAAAACCCCAGATGGGGTCATGAAGAGTTAGACACAACTAAGAAAACCAAACAACAACAAATGAATAGATGTGAAGTCCTTCCCAAAGATGAAACAGGTATAGACTGATGAGGAAGTGGTTGTTTGTCCTTTACAGGTGCTGTCAGGTATGGGATTCTTCAACAAGGGCTAAAGGAGATAAGTAGTAGAGTCCGTGGCTGTCACCTGAGGGGCAGTGAAACCATTGACCATACATTGTCAGTAGCAAAGTCTAATAACTTTCCAGGAAGTGATGGGGAAGCTTCACTTGTCAACCCTGACATCTTCCCACTTCTGGTGATTCACATGGATACAAATAATACTGCCAGAAGGAATCTGGAAGGCATTCCTAAGGATGATCAGATCTTGGGCAAAACCTAAAGCCTTTAAGAGCACAAGCAATTTTTCCTAACTCCTGCCTATTGAAGGAAACTGGTTAAGGAAATAGCATCTGAGAATGGGAATTGAATTTGTGGGCCAAGTCTTAAAATGTTGGAATGATGGACTCTCCAGTAGATTTGGAGGCCAGTAAAAATATTTTTTATGCAGTGCATTATTCAGGCTCTAGATCTTAAGGAATAGAAATAGTCACACCTACTTCTAATCTAACTATTAATTTTATTAATTATACAAACCATAAATGGACAAAGGATACAAAGGGACATGTGCTTCTCCCTTACTACCCACCTCTGAGGTCACACCTGTAATCCCATTCTAGGAAACTAATTCTATCTAAACTCCAGATCAATTTAGGTTAATCTAAAGAGGATAAGGATCTGTGCAGTTTTATAGTGAGAAGAACAAAAAGAACTGGAACTTATGAAATAAATATACCCATCCAGAGTAAGCACAGCTCTGGATCATTTAAATATACCAATCATGAATAGGTCTGATAAGAATAAACAGAGTTTGGAAGAATTCCTTTCACGGATTCATCAGTCATTCTCACTGTTTCTACCTACAAAGTTCTCTCCTGCCTCTGGGGGCCAGGGACCTAGTCTAGCCAGCCTGCATCTTGCAAATCTATTCAAAAGAACTTCAAGGTAAAAAAAGAACTTTTCTGCGTGAGTAGATCTACAAAGCTAAATACAACAGAGAGTAGGTGCACCACAGAAATAAAAATGTGATGAATATGCTCAGAAATTCATAGGAGAAAAACAATCCAAGAAAGGAGTTAACAATAAAACCCATGGCCCTAGATATGTGTGTTCAAATAACTACTACTACTACTACTGCACTCATTCTCAAATAAATTTATTATCTGTTCAATATGAGTATTTCTTTCAACAGTTTGGATCTCAATTTATTCATACCTGTTCATTTTGTGAGAGTGTCTATATGCCTCCATAAATTTGTGATAGGCTTTCTAATCAGCATGCTACAGGCCTTGGCACTGTAATGATACCAATGGTACACATGATCTTCCCTCATTCAGCAGCTCATCTTCCTTTTTGCTCACACGTTTCTTTGCTGTCAATGTTTATATATCACTTCAACTTCATAACACCTCGTTTGTCATTTTTATAGTCTGTGCACACCCACCACTGTGTTTCTCTGTTTCCCTTTTAAGTAATAGTATCTTTTGGCTCTTTGGAGATCCTAGCGTCTTTGTAGCCACTCAAAAGTACCCAAAGAATGTTGGTATTGTAAGCTTCTCTGAAATGAGAAAGACTTGAAGTTGTTAAAAATAACTTGGTGATTTAACAAAGACAATCCATCCTGCTATCCTGCTGCTCACTTCTAGGCCCAATCATTCATTTGCAGTCTATCCTATATCTATATCTATATCTATATCTATATCTATATCTATATCTATATCTATATCTATCTATAGATAGATAGATAGATAGATAGACATAGATATAGATAGATAGATATAGATAGATATCTATAGATATATCTATATCTCTATATATTGCTGGATGAGCTCTATAGGCTGTCCATCCAACTGCACATTTTAGTCTGGACAATACACCTTCTTTATCCACTTAGTTTTTACTGTTTGGATAGTTAAACTCAGTTCTTTAGAACAATTATATATCTCATTTGGTGGGCTTTGAAATGTTCCAGGGCCTGATACAATCAGCAAATAGGAGTTATCTGAAGGACCTTATCATCTATGGGAAATCTCTCCTTGACTTGGATCTCCTATACAGTAACAAACACCTTTAACAAACATTCTTATCCATGTTTTACTCTATTAATATTAATGAACCAAAGGTAATAGAAAATGATGCTCCCTATTAAAAATTTCAAGAAATTTTGTATTATTTTGACAAATACATATGAGACACCTAGTTGGAAGAGAATATTTAAGGGAACATTTTACTCTACTGAATAAATTTTAAACAATCAACAAATAGTAAGTGAAGTGGAATTTTGCATTCATTATAGTCTTTAGTAAATTATGAGATATAAAAACATGGTATACTTCTTCATGTTGTTTGTGAAATAACACCTTCTAATTTCCTCTTCAGTGATGTTCTTAATGCATCTATAGATTATTCTCAAGTCAAGTTGAGTCAACAAACATTTATTAACTGCCTACTATGTGCCAGGTACTATGCTAAGAGCCTAGGATGCAAAGAAAAACTTGAAAAAAACACATAAAAAGAAAATGCAAAACTTGTCCCTGCTCTCAGGCATTTCATAGTCTATTGAATCTAATTCTCATAGTTTTTGTTTCTGTTTTTAAATTGATAGGAAAACAGGTGTATGGATGACTAGTTATTGATGTTCTTTCAGTCATCTTTAGTTGGAGGGGGGAGTGGATATGAGAAAGGGAGAAATAATAAAGTCTGAGATTTCCTTTCATGCCTTCAGTGTAAGGCATGTAGTACCTTCTTTGTAAGCTTTTAGAATCAATTCCTCAATACTTGTAAAACTGCATCTCATAATACAAATCTCTTCAGTACATTTCTAATCCAGCCTCTTTCTCCTTTATTTTCTTCTGTGCCATTTACATTTCCTATATCAGCACATCTGGGGTTGTAATGTAAGATTCCAAACGTGGTAGCTGTACTGTCCTTGTTGGTGAAAAGAGTTTGTAATAAAAATCTTCGCAGATCTTTTCCATTTTTCATCTTTTTGTTGTCATCTATCCTGTTTCATCATTAAATGCCTTCAGGATAATTTTTGTTTTGCTGAGTCTCCTGTCAAGCTCTTTAAATTGTTTTTTATGGTCTATTTCTTTTTGCTGTCTTATGAAGAAATACTGCTCATAGTCTTCTACTATTATTCTCTGTAAATTTTTACAAATGTGTTTATAATCTAAACCAGGATTGCCCTTGGCTGCCATATCAATCCATTTGGCACATAAGTAAAGTATTTCCTGACTAACGCAATTTTCAGGCTTTTTTGGTCTCCTCTGTATGGCTGTTTATCTAAATTGCTTACATTTCTGTTTCAAATTGTGGTAATTGGTGTTGATGTCCTTTCCTTCCTCCAGTTCTCTTTTTTCAGCATCAATAGCTGACTTAAAAGAGAAGGTTGGAATTGTTTAAATTACATAACATATAATTTTCTTTTGTTTATTCTTCTAGTTTTGATCTTAATTAAATTCAGCAAACATCTATTAAGGAACTATTTTGTGTTGGGCACTGTACATGGTCCTAGGAATGTAAAGACAAAAACATGGTAATCCCTGCCCTCAAGGAACATACTGATCATTACTCCAACCACATTGTGGTCTAACTATACATATTGCTGAATCAAGACTGGCTTTTACATCAATAACAAATAGCTTTCTGTCAAAATATAATCAATTTACTTTTGGTGATTTTATGTAGTTCAGTGCCTTCTGACTGTTGAGGAAAATGTTCAAGCAGCATGTAGGCACAAGGCTACTCTCTAGTCTGAAAGATTTGAGCATTTCTTTTTTTTTTTTTTGATTTTTAAATTTATTTATTTAACTTTTGACATTCATTTCCACAAAATTTGGATTTCAAATTTTCTCCCCATTTCTCCCCTCCCTCCACCCCAAAACACCAATCATTCTAATTTCCACTATCACCAATCTGCCCTCTCTTCTAACATCCCTCCCTTCCCTTGTCCCCATCTTCTCTTTTGTCCTGTAGGGCAAGATAACATTCTATACCCCATTACCTCTATTTCTTATTTCCTAGTAGCAAGAACAGTACTCAACAGTTGTTCCTAAAACTTTGAATTCCAACTTCTCTTCATCCCTCCCTCCCCACCTTTGGGAAGGCAAGCAATTCAATATAGGCCATATCTGTGTAGTTTTGCAAATGACTTCCATGATAGCCATGTTGTATAAGACTAACTATATTTCCCTCCATCCTATCCTGCCCCCATTGCTTCTATTCTCTCTTTTGATCCTGTCCCTCCCCAAGAGTATTGACTTCAAATTGCTCCCTCCTCCCATTGCCCTCCCTTCCATCATCCCCCCCCACCCTGCTTACTCCCTTCTCCCCCACTTTCCTGTATTGTAAGATAGGTTTCCATACCAAAATGAGTGTGCATTTTATTCCTTCTTTTAGTCGAATGTGATGAGAGTAAACCATGTTTTTCTCTCACCTCCCCTCTTTTTCCCTCCACTAAAAAGTCTTTTGCCTGCCTCTTTCATGAGAGATAATTTGCCCCATTCCACTTCTCCCTTTCTCCTCCCAATATATTTCTCTCTCACCGCTTAATTTCATTTTTTGAAGATATGATCCCATCCTATTCCATTCACTCTGTGCTCTCTGTCTCTGTATGCATGTGTGCATGTGTGTATGTGTATATAATCCCACCAATTACCCAGACACTGAAAAGTTTCAAGAGTTACAAATATTGTCTTTACATGTAGGAATGTAAACAGTTCAACTTTAGTAAAGTCCCTTATGACTTCTCTTTGCTGTTTACCTTTTCATGCTTCTCTTCATTCTTGTGTTTGAAAGTCAAATTTTCTTTTCAGCTCTGGTTTTTTCATCAAGAATGCTTGAAAGTCCCCAATTTCATTAAAAGACCATTTTTTCCCCTGAAGTGTTATACTCAGTTTTGCTGGGTAGGTGATTCTTGGTTTTAGTCCTAGGTCCTTTGACTTCTGGAATATCATATTCCATGCCCTTTGATCCCTTAATGTAGAAGCTGCTAGATCTTGTGTTATCCTGATTGTATTTCCACAATACTTGAATTGTTTCTTTCTAGCTGCTTGCAATATTTTCTCCTTAACCAGGGAACTCTGGAATTTGGCCTCAATGTTCTTAGGAGTTTCTCTTTTTGGATCTCTTTCAGGCAATGATCAGTGGATTCCTTGAATATTTATTTTGCCCTCTGGTTCTAGAATCTCAGGGCAGTTTTCCTTGATAATTTCATGAAAGGTGATGCCTAGGCTCTTTTTTTGATCATGGCTTTCAGGTAGTCCCATAATTTTTAAATTGTCTCTCCTGGATCTGTTTTCCAGGTCAGTTGTTTTTCCAATGAGATATTTCACATTATCTTCCATTTTTTCATTCTTTTGGTTTTGTTTTGTGATTTCTTGGTTTCTCTCCATCTGTTCCATTCTAATTTTGAAAGAACTATTTTCTTCAGTGAGCTTTTGAACCCCTTTTCCATTTAGCTAATTCTGCTTTTTAAAGCATTCTTCTCCTCATTGGCTTTTTGAACCTCTTTTGCCAATTGAGTTAGCCTATTTTTCAAGGTGTTATTTTCTTCAGCATTTTTTTGGGTCTCCTTTAGCAGGGTGTGGACCTGCTTTTCATGCTTTTCTTGCATCTCTCTCATTTCTCTTCCCAGTTTTTCCTCCACCTCTCTAACTTGATTTTCAAAATTCTTTTTGAGCTCTTCCATGGCCTGAGCCCATGGAATATTTATTTTAAATGTTTGGGATACAGAAGTCTTGAATTCTATGTCTTTCCCTGATGGTAAGCATTGTTCTTCCTCATCAGAAAGTATGGGAGGAGATATCTGTTCACCAAGAAAGTAACCTTCCATGGTCTTATTTTTTTTCCCTTTTCTGGGCATTTTCCCAGCCAGTGACTTGACTTCTGAGTTTCCTTTTCACACCCACCTTGCCACCAGATCCACCCAGCTAGTGCTTGGGGGCTGAGATTCAAGTGCTGCTCCCTAGTCTCAGGGTTTTTGGTGGGGGCGGGGCTGCTATTCCATTGAGATTAAGTTCAGGTGCTCAGGTGGGGGCAGGGCCACCACACAGGACTCAGTTCCCTCAGGGGATTTATGCAGAGACCTTCAACAATGGATCTGAGCTCCTGCCTGCTTTGGGAGCCCTTGTCTGCTGCTGCCTCTGCTGCTGCCTCCTGAGGGGGTCTGAGTTATGGAGACACCATGCTCCCCTCTCAGCGAGCTGAAAAGACCTTCTCACTGACCTTTGGCACCTGTGGGTGGAGGGACCTGCGTGGCTGCTGGAGATTCTGTCCCTGAAGCCTGCTGGGATCAGCTCCTCTCAGTGCCGTGGGGCCAAGGCAGGGTTGGACTCTGCTCTGGGTCACGTGTGTGATGGACCTTTCAGGTCAGTTTTTCAGGGCTCTCTGGAACATAAATCTCCTCCACTCTGTTGTTCTGTGGCTTCTGCTGCTCCAGAATTTGTTCTTCTTTACAGGTATTTTATGGGCATATGTGTATCTTTCTACTCCGCCATCTTGGCTCCTCCCCCAAATTTGAACATTTCTTATTCTTTAGTCATGAATCATGTTTTCCACCATTCTCACCCCCTAACCTTGCCTATGCCCACCTTGTGACAAGTATCAATTAACAGACTGATTTGTAGTATACTACCTACTTCTTTATAGAATGAATCAGCTGAAATTATTTTCATGGGAACTAGTCTCATCCTCAAAATTACTCCCTATCACCTCTAGGATAAAATACAAAATGTGGACTCTTCTGGTTGGCATTTAAACCATGTCAGTATGGCTCAAGACTCTCTTTTCAGACTAATGACTTATTATGCCCTCTCATGTACTTTGTTTTCACACTTTTTGGTCTCAGGACCCCTCTGTATTCTTAAAAATTATTAGGACCCCAAAGAGCTTTTGTTTATGTAGGCTATATCTATTGATATTTATTATATTAGAGATTAAAGCATCTCAGTATTATTATGCAAACAAATTTGACCTCTTGGACACCCTGAAAGGGTCTCAAGTACTTCCAGGGGTCCTTGGAGAATACTTTGAAAATATATTGTTCTAGTTCTACCGGTCTATTTGCTGTACTATATCCCATCTCCCATCTCTGCACCTTTGACCAATCTGTCCTCTGAGCCTAGAATGCTCTCCCTCCTTAATAGTGACTCTTGGAAGCCCTAGGTCCTTTTTAAAACTCAGCTCAAATGCTACCTCTTACATAAAGCCTTTCCTGCCTCCACCAACTGTCAGGTCTTCCCCTCCAACTAAATTAAGAAGTATACATATCTCATATTTGCTAACCTGATTTTACAAATGAAAACACTGAGGAACAGAGAAGTTAAGGGCCTTGTCCAGGGTCATGTAGCTAATTAGTGTCTGAGGCAGAATTAAACTCAAGTCTTCCTGTCCCCAAATACAGTGCTCTGTCTGCCTAGTTTCATTAATTCATTTAATTAATTAACCAAAAAAAGTTAATTTAATCTTGGACTGTGTTGAGAAGCATATTTTGTAATCTTAGCGAGGTGAGAAACCCACTGTACTTTATTCTCATCAGAACAAATTTAGAGTCGTGTTCACCTCTGGACAACACATTTCAGAAAAGATGTTACAGTGGCCATTGGAGTGACCATCACAGTAAACAGTCTCAAAATCCTGCTACATGAAGAATGGCTGAAGGAACAGAGTTGTTTAGCCTGAGTAATAAGAGGGTCATGGGAGCTGTTTTCAGCATTATCATTTGTAAGAGAGATTATATTTGTTCTTCTTGGCCTTAGTCAACAAGCATTTAAATGCCTTTTATACGTCAGGCACTGTGGAAAGTGCTAAGCAAGCAATGAACAGTAAAAGACAAAAATCGCTTTTACTCTCAAGGAGTTCACAGTTTTATGGGGGAGATAACATGCAAACAACCACACACTAACAAGTTATATTCATGATAAACTGGAGACAATCGCTAGACGAAAGTACTAGCATTCACTGGGAAAGGCTTCTTGTAGAAGGTGAAGCTTGAAAGATTCTAGTGGGGCTAGTAGGTAGAGATCTAGAGAGAAAGTATGCCAGGTAGGAGAAAGAGCCAGTGAAAATGCCCACAGTCAGAAGATGGAGTGAGATTGTGTGTGAGGAACAAGGAAGCCAGGGTCCCTGGATTGCAGACTATATGGAGTAGTAGGGTGTAAGAAGACTGGAACAAGTAGAAATGGGCTGGATGATGAAGGGCTTTGAAAGCCAAACAGATGTTTTGATTTTTCTTTGATTCTGAAGGAAATAGAGAGTTACTGGAATTATTGAGTAGGGGGTTATAATATGATCAGACTCGCATTTTTAGAAGATCAGGTGATAGCAAAAAGGAGGATGGATTGAAGTTAGGAGAATTCTGAGCAAGAAGACCAACTAGCAGGCTCTTACAGTAGTCCAGGTGTGAAATACAGGCATACCTTGCTTTATTGCACTTGGAAGATACTATATGGATTTTTTTGTTTGTTTTCAAATTGAAAGTTTGTGGCAACCCTGCATCAAGCGAGTCTATCAGCTTCATTTTTCCGACAACGTTCCCATATCCCATCTCTATGTTTTTTGATAATTCTTGCAATATTTCAAACATTTTCATGATCATTCTACCTGTGGTGGTGATCTGTGATCAGTGATCTTTGATGCTACTATCATAATTGTTTTTTGGGGTATACAAACTGTGTCCATGTAAGACAATGAATTTAATCAATAAATGCTGTGTGTGTTCTGATTGCTCCACTGACCAATCTTTCCCCTGTGTCTTTCCCTCTCCTTGGGCCTCCCTATTCCCTGAGACAACAGTATTGAAGAATATTACATAAACTTAGTTTAAAAAGCAGTAGCAGGATGTGGGAGGATTGACTCCAACTTTGAAAGAAGCTGTACTGTGGGTAGAATGCTATCAAACAGCATCACATGCTACAGAGAAATCTTTGGTGAAAGGGAGAGTCAATCAATGCAAAAAACTTCATTGTTGTCTTACTTTAAGAAATGTCCACAGTCACCCCAACCTTCACCAACCATCACCTTGATCAATCAGCAGCCATCAATACCGAGGCAAGATCCTCCACCACCAAAAAGATTATAATGTGATAAAGGCTTAGATCATGGTTAGCATATTTTAGCAATAAAGTGTTTTTAAATTGTTACACACATTTTTAAAGACATAATGCTATTGTATACTTAATGGACTACAATATAGCCTAAATAAAACTTTTATATGCACTGGGAAACCAAAAAATTCATGTGACTGGTAATATTTGCTTTATTGCGATGGTCTGGAACCAAACCCACATTATCTCTGAGGTATATCTGAGGGCCTGCAACAGGATGGTGGCAGAGTCAGAAGAGAGAAGAAAGTATGTATAAGAGATGCTAGGTAAGTAGAAGCAAGACTTGACCGATGATTGGATATGGAGGGTGAGAGAGAATGAGACTTTGAGGATAATACCTAGATAGGTCTCAGAAGGCCAATTAGTAGGAAGGGGTAGAAACTGCAGAGGTAATTTTTAGCATCGTGTAAAGGGGAAACACACACACATACACACACACACACACACACACACACACACGCACACATACACACACACATACCTTTCTAGTAATTAGAGCCATCCAAGAGTGGGTTGAGTTTCCCTTTGCTAAAGGTCTTCCAGAAAAGACTGGATAATAACTTCTTGTGTATGTTGTGGGTTATTATTAGATGGTGTCTGAGGTCCCATCTGATTCTGATTTTCCATGATTCTGTGATTTGGAGAGATGGCACATCTGAGGACAAGGGGCCCATTAGGTAGTCTTGACACTGAGTAGAGCTAAACGACCCATGTGGGAATGAAGTCTGCATCTAGTTTCATTAACACTACATGCCAGGCTATTGAACTTCCCAGCCTGGTGGTTAATAATCAGCTGCTATATCCTAGTGACTTCCTTCTTTCATCATTGTCCAGGACCCAGTATATCAGACAGCATGATCAGAGAATCATAAGACAGTGTTAGAAGTAAGTGTAGAAATTAAGATCACCTCGTCCAGCCTCCTCAGTTTTCAAAAGCAGGAAGCAGAGGCCCAGAGCAGAAGAGGATTGATTACTAACCTTAATGAACAGAATCATAGAAATGCAGGGATTGAAGGGATAGCAAAAATCATCAATTCTTACCTGAATAGGAATTCTGCCTGCAACATTGCCAGGAGATGATGATCTGATTCATTGATGAAGAACGCACTGACTTTCCTAATCACTCAAACCCAAAGGATTTCTCTCTCCTTTTCACTCATTAAACACTTCATATTTGAAATATTTTAAAGTTTTATGCAAAAAAGTTTACTCCTCCTTATCTTCATTTTTGTGCTCTATATTATTGTCTTTTCACATGGGTTTATTATTCAGTCATTTTCCAATTGTGTCCATTTCTTCATGACCCCGTTTGGGGCTTTCTTGGCAAAGACACTAGAGTGGTTTTCCGTTTCCTTCTCTAGCTCATTTTATAAGTGAGAAACTGAGGCAAACAACGTTAAGAGATTTGCCCAGGGCTGTACAGATAGCAAATGTCAGAGGCCAGATTTGAATTCAGAAAGATGAGTCTTCCTGACTCCAGGCCCAGGACTCTATCCACTGTGCCACACAGATGCTTGTATATGTAAAAAATAGACAACACACCATGTATATATGTACACACATATAGTTTATATATGCACACAGACATCTACTTCACATATACGTATTTTCCACGTATGTATATACATATATGTACATATACACAGAGAGATGTTACTATGAAGACCTTCTAAAGGAAGTTTTGCTCTCCAAGTAAGTACTCCTTCTGTCCCTCATTGTGTGGAGATGGCCCTGTATTCCTGAAGGTTACCCTGGCGGAGGCCAGGCTTTGGCAGGTTCAACCAAGCTAAAAGCAAACCTCAAGCATAAACCTGGTAGCGGACTAGCTGCAGTGTGGGGAAGCAGATGATCAGGCAGCTCATCCCATGAGAAACCTTGTTGAGCACAACAGCTCAGGAAGGCCGCCCCCTTTGTGACCTGTGTCTGGGGGGGAGGGAGTGAAACCACCGATCGTGTAAAGTAATGGAACTGAAGCAATAACATATTGATATTTACACTTCCCAAAGCGGATTTTTTAAACATACAAAGCCTCGTTTGCCAAGTTCTTCTCCTGTTTCCTCCTTGGCTGGGCCGTGCTCTAGCAGAGCCAAAACCTCTCAAAGGAAAGAGGCTGCGATTACTCTGCCGCTTGTAGCTTGGGGCTCAAAAACACAGGGAGGGGCATAACCATGCCACCCACCCATCCCACCCATCCAGCCATCAGGGCCTGGCACGCGGCTACCACTGTCCAGAGAAGCTTGAAAAGGAAGGAAGGAAGGGAGGGAGGGAGGAAGGGAGGGAGGGAGGGAGGAAGTGAGGGAGGGAGGGAGGGAGGGAGGAAGGAAGGAAGGAAGGAAGGGAGGAAGGAAGGAAGGAAGGAAAGAGAAAGAAACCAGAATGTTTTATTAGCACTCAAGACATTTATTTTCTGAGTTAACAACAATGATAAACTCATTTATGGCTCTAGCTTTTATTGCCTTCTCCCAGTGGGGCTCACACCTGCCGCTTTATCCCCTAGCACCTTACAGCTCCTGAGCAGAGATGCAGGCAGCTGCTTGGATATGCAGATGCTTCCTTTCCACAGCTGGGTGTTGTTTCTCTGGTGTCAGGGAATGACAGCCAGGTAAGGAATGGTGTTTGGATCATACCGCGCTATCTGTGCAGAACTTGCCCTGGTCTGGGTGGTCCACTGATACCAAAGAGTGGTGAGAGTATAAAGGTGAATGAAACTATCCTCCCATTAGCTGACTGCTTTCTTCTTTCCTTCTCATACCTGCACTACGCATGACTTCAGCCTATACAATATTTACCTCTAAATACAGATATGTGTTAATATGCTGATTTCTAAAATGTCCCATAGTATCATACCATTATCGCTACTCTAATTTCTCCTTCCATCAGGAAATAGAACAGAGCTGAGTGTGGCTGGAATCAGATTAAAATGTAATTGGGAAATATTTAACAAAATTAATGGAAATACAATAAAACATAAATAACATTACATTTTAGAACAAAGTCAATATCCAACCCACAGGGATCATTATGTATGAATTAAGGTTGCCACTTTTGACATCAGTAATGGGGAGGGCTTGGAACTAGGAAAATGAGTTCAAATTCAGTTCTGACAGTTACTAGTTGTGTGCTTTGGGGCAGCAAGGTGGCACAGTGGATAGAATGCCAAGTCTGGAGTTAGGAAGACTCCTCTTCCCGAGTTCAAATCTGCCCCAGACACCTATTAGCTATGTGACCCTGGGCAAGTCATTTAACCCTGTTTGCCTCAGTTTCCTCATCTGTAAAATGAGCTGGAGAAGGAAATGACAAACCACTCTTTGTCAAGAAAACCCCAAATGGGGTCATCAAGAATCAGAAATAACTGAACAACAACAAAGCTGTGTGCCTTGAAGGACATATCACTTTACCTTCTTCAACCTCAGTTTCTTTATCTGCCAAACAGGGATAATTATGCTTGTATTAGCTGACTCACGGGATTATTATGAAGAGAGAACTTTTAATATACCTCAAAATATTATAAAAAGGTAGATTGTCAATTACTGTTGACAGCATGATATGTATAACTCATACGGCCAGCACCATCATCATTGGTCACTATTTCCACACCCATTATAGAAAGGTGTTACAGTTTAGTGGCTAGATACTATGATGTGGAATTGGAAGGGACCTCAGGCATCAACTAATTCAAGCCTTTCATTTTACAGATGAGGAAACTAAGAGCCCAAGAGATTCAATTATTGACCAAGGTCAAAGAGGTCATAAGCATCAAAGGCAGAATTTGAACCCAGGTCTTCTGACTAAAAGGAATGCTCTTCCCATTATACCACACTGTCTCTCTAAGCAAAAGTTAGAGTCAGGAAATCAGGTCAAGCCAATCTCTGACACATACTGGCTGTATATCCCCAGGTAAATTACTGAACCTTTTAGACCACTCTTTAGGACTGTTCAATTGTAGAATAGCTGATGGGTCTGCATTGGTCAAGGGAGTTTTCTCACTCTGACATAAAATAAAATCCCTTCACTGGTTTGGTTTGAGACTTAAATGAGATAATGTATTTGTAACAGAGACTATCTAGCTCCCTGCCCCACTGAAAACCACGCATATTGCATCTCATCCTTCCCCTGGAGTTCTCTAGTACCCTTAAGGGGATTCAGGGTGACTATGCTCTCTGCTTGTGTTCTCCCAATTGTACAGCGCCCATTCCCCTGCACTCCAGTTCCATTTAACCACTTAATAGATTAACTTTTTACAGATGAATATTTACTTCTAAGGTATAATAACATATATACAAACATACCTGCTTACATGTAGGACATAATTCTGATGTCTTATACTTTAAAAACAGGAAAGAATTAGGTTCATAGCTTAACTCAGTTCCTGTATAGCACAGTCCCAATCTCCAAGTCCCAAGTACTACCCTGCCCCACCCCCACTGGGCTCAAGTCTCCCTGGATTCTCTGGGCTTTTCTACTAGGGCTGGCTGTACACTTACCCTTAAATCCTGTCTCTAGGGTCACCATGGTGCAATCTCTGGGGTCCAATGGGGATTACCATCTTTACCTAGAATTGAGAAGGGTAAATGAAACAGACCAAACAGAAACCTCATGCCCATTTGTCAGGATCATGGGTCCTAAAAGGAGAGAAGTAAAGAAGATAGCCCTTTCCTGTTTGCCGGTTTAGATCATGATACCTGGACTGTGGGTGAATTTCCAACCTCTCTAGAAGTCAATCCAGAAAGAAAAAAACTGAGTATCCCAGTTTGGCAGTTATTAAAGATATGGACTGTTCTGACCATAAAACCAAGGAAAAGAGACTATTCCCACCCACCAGTAGAGGAATATAGAATATCATCTCCCAGACACAGGGTGCTCCATGTTAGGTGAACTGGGAATGCTCCAAAGCCAATGTTAGATATTCAAAGTACGTTATAAACCTTGAAATGCCACATAAATGTCTGCTATTGTTATGGTGGTCATAAAAAGCTAACATAACACTTTCAGGCTGGCAAAGCACTTTATAAACAGCTTCAGTGTTCATGGAGATACTGTCCTGTGTGCTTTATAGACTGACTCCTTTAGATTATAAACTTCCTGAGGGCAGGAACTTCATCTTCCAGTCTTGGCCAAATTTCTAGTTGAGTGAGATCAGAGGGTCAAGACCTTGTGCCAAAAGAAAGATCCAAAACAGTAGGCAATATACAAATTCAGACAAGACACTGAAATACCGAGGAAATGGAGACAGAAGCAGGGTCTGGGATTTCTCTACAGGTCCAAGAAGCCAAGAAACACTGGACATTCAGAACAGTCACTAATGACAGTTTGCTGGATTCAGAGGAAGCTCCCTCAGAGAGCCCTTTTATGGTTGATTTGCATGGGCTGGCTACAACTCATAAGTTTCTTAAAGGGGCAGCATTGCCAGATGTTTATCTGACATCTTTTATTATCATCATTTTATTGTTATGTTCATTCTTTAGTTCTTTTTCATGATATCCACTCTTCCGCCCCTTGCCCTAAATACTCTAAAAAGTATATATATACATATATATTTTAAATTACAGGGAGTTTAAAATGAGTTTGGATTTGAAATCTTTACTACCTCCTTGGAAATTGTAGTATCACAGAACAGAATGGAAACCCCTTTCAGGGCTTATATTTGCCAATGAATTACATCAACGGAAAGACACATGTAACAAACGTACAGACAACAGAGGAGCAAAATTTTATAGATAGCAAAGTATTTCAATGAGAATATTCTCAACACTTATTAGCTGTGTGACCCTGGGCAAGTCACTTAACCTATTTGCCTCAGTTTCCTCATCTGTAAAAAATAGTAGCTGGAGAAGGAAATTGCAAACCCCTCCAGTATCTTTGGCAAGAAAATCCTCCAAATGGGGTCACAAAGAGTCAGTCAAGACTGAAAAATGACTTGATCTCAGATAAATGGGTTTTAGAGATCTTCAAGAAATAGATGAATTGTGCAATATCTGCTCTTAAAATAAAATGCTTTATACTTTGGTTTGCTGTTCATTGCCAAGGCATTGAAAGAGCTTTCAATCACATCTGTGGGAAAAAATCTTAAGCGTGTTGATCTATCTTCCTCCTGTTGACCAAGAGAATCAAGGGCACCACCGAGCATTAGCTTCCTAGAGATTAAGAGCAGGGTTAACTTGGTACCAAACAGCAAGGAGCAGTTTGTTACAAGACACAGAGATTTTTTTAAAGTCAAGCATCCAAAGGTGATAAATCTCTAGGGGTTCATGCATATATATGCATATTATAGGTATATCGGAAATATTTGAAATAATATAAATATAATCGGCCAGCAAATATTTATTAAGCCCTTGCCACTTAGCAGACAACTGTGTTAGGTCCTGAGGATACAAATACAGAGAATGAAGCGATCCTTGAAAAGAGCTTATGTTCAAGTGGGGAGACAAGTGTACAAACACACATGCACATGCACAGAGTGAATAAGTACAATTATACAAAGTAGTTAAATCCAAAGAATTGGGGGAGAAAGGACTCTTACTGTTAACTCATGGTGGTGTGGAGACTACTCTGTGTTCTCCAAATTCTTTGGAAAGTCTTACCAAACTGAAAAGACTTTGAGTGTAGGCTTGGAGATGGTCTGCATGCCTACTGTCAGCAGGCCTTCTAGCACAGTAAAGATGATAATAGCAATAATAAATAATAATTGTTGCTGTTCTGTTATTTTTGAGTTGTCTCTGACTCTTTATGACCCCATTTAGGGTTTTCTTGGCAAAGATTCTGGAGTGGTTTGCCATTTCCTTCTCCAGTTCATTTTACAGGTGAGGAAACTGAGGCAAACAGGGTTAAATGACTCACTCAGAGTCACTAGGCAATATTAAGAACAACAATTTATTTATATAATTAAGGTTTGCAAGGCCAATTACAAACATAATCTCATTTAATTCTCACAACAACTCCAAGAGGTAGATACTATTACCCCGATTTTACAGGTGAGGAAATAGGCAAACAGAGGCTTAGTGACTTGCTGTGGGATCATACAGCTAGTAAATGTCTGAGGTAGGTTTTGAGTTCAGATCTTCCTGACTCCAGGTCAAACATTCATTTCTTGGGGCCACCTAGCTAACTGCTCTTTAGTAGAAGTTGGGTATCAGGTGGTGAATATTTTTGCTTATAAAAACTAAATAACAGATCAACTTAGGCTAGAGGGAAAGAAATCAATAGATGGAGTTCCCAGTCTAATGCTACTAATGTGTACTTGAGGTACAAAATAGTGACATGTAAATATGCAGTGAGAGGCAGTGTGGCATCACCTAAAGAACAGACAGGGTAGAATCAGGAAGATCTGGGTTCCTCTAACACATATTGGTCACTTCAACCTGGGAAAGTCACTTAACTGTTTAATTAAATGCTCCAGGAAATTGTCTTAATATGAAGTTGAAGTGAAGGTTCTGATCTACATTGGCAGAGGGAATTTCCTCACTGGAAGTTTCTATTGCTCATCCCATCCCAACCCCCAAATAATAACAATAAGGGAAAGTTGTGAGAAAGGCACCATTGGAAATACCATGCCCAACCAGAGTGGAACCAAAGAAAATGCAGCCTGACCAATTTGGGAATTGCCTCTTAGTTTTCTAAAGAAAAGTCTTAGCTCTCTGAGGTTGCATAATATTGTCTCTTTTCCTAGACAATGACCTTTCTGAGCTTTTCAGCACTATGGGTGCATTTGCATCTTACTTGGACTACCCCACCTGATACCATAGCTTAACTTGGGGGTATGTGTTTCTTTCTGAAAAATTTCTTTGTCACCAGCCTCTAATAGTAACCAAAACAGAAAGAAACCTCTCTAAACTTGAACTCATTTTATTTCCAGAATTCTTTATTGAAAATGTTAGTACTCCTGAGACAGAGGAATCCCTTAAGCATTAGCTGACACCTTAGCAAAGTCTTTAGTGAGTTCATAATTCCACTTGAGGGCACACCCACCCTTGAATGGATGGAAGAAAGCATCACAGAATTTCAGAGCTAAAAGGGCCTTATAGTCTAGCTCATATCCCCCCAAAGAATCCCCACTACTACATACCTGATGAGAGGTCATCATCCATCTACCCTCTGAGTTAAGACCTTTGCTGAGGAGGAACCCACTACCTCTCAAGGACAGTCATCCGCTTCAGATAGCGCTAATTTTTAGGAAGTTTCTTCTTAACTCAAACTTAAAATTACTTTCCTGCTACTTGTACCCATTGCTCTCAGAAAATCTGAGGACTTGCCTGGGTGGTCTCCAAACTCCAGAACAGACTATGCATTTTTTTTTACCAAGATGAATAAAATGCTGCTCTATTCATTATCCCCTTCTACCCTCATAGCCTCTCTGAGGAAGGAGCCCCCACTGTCTCTGCATCCCTCCAAGGGAAGCCAAAGTGTTGCCTTGACAATAGATGACTACTTTAGAACTTTTTCTGAACAGATCCAAAAGAGAAAGAAAAATAGCTGAGGCCTAGGAATTGTGTGGAAATGACAGACCAAAAAGAGTAGCCTTGGGAACATATTCTGGTATGCATGCATGTAGCCTTCATGACCAATGACCCTGGCTAAGGAGGTAGCCAGTCAACATTTGATGCGCGACTCCTGGGATAAAGTTGAGGAGAACAGATCATTTCAAGTCTGACCTCTTGCAATTAATCACCTGAATGCAGCTTCACCGAGAGAATGGGGAAGAAGTTGAGGGAAAATTAGCTTTCTGTGAAGGTGTTTATCTGAAGAGTGACACTGAAATGAGAAGGTACCATGGACAGAAAACTGGCTGAAGGAGGTATTTCAGGAAGGAAGATTGTGGTACTCATGGAGCTTTGAGAGAGAAGGCAGACACTTGACATAATAATGGCATGAACAAAAGTGTAAAAATGGAAAATCATAATCTGTGTTTGATGGACAGTTGGCTTGACCAAGGGAGGCATTGCTGATGAGCCAGTTTGTCTGCCTTTCCTCTCACCATCAGGATATAAGGAGGGAGAAAGACAGGGAGGGAGAGAGGGAAGGAGGAAGGAAGGAAAAGAGGAAAAATGAGAGGAAAGAAGGAAGGAAGGAAGGATTTATTGATTGCCTACCATATTCCAGGCACTGTGCTAAGTGCTTTACAATTATTCTCTCCTTTGATTCTCACAACAACCCTAGGAGGTAGGTGCTATTACTATCCCCATTTTACAGTTAAAGAAACTGAAGCAAAGAGGTTAAGTGACTTGCTCAAAGTCATACAGTTAATCAGTATCCAGAGCCAGATTTTAACTCATCTTCCTATCTCCAGGATTCTCTATCTTCTATGTCACCTTTGTGCGTCTACTCAGCTAATCATCCACTTACATGAAAGCTAATAATAAGAATAGCTAGCCTTTATGAAGTGCTCTAGGTTCGAAAAGTGCTTTACATGTGTTATCTCATTTGATAGGCTAATCCTGTGAAGTAGGTGCTATTATTACCTGCATCTTCCAGATGAAGAAAGGGAGAATGGGAAAAGTTACATAATTTGCCCAAGATCACATAGCTGTTAAGAATTTGTGGAAGGATTTGAACTCAGATCTTTCTGACTCCAAGTCCAACACTCTACTCACTATAGTTCAACAATACACTTTGATGATGGACCCAGCTGCATCTCTACTACTAGGTTTATACACCCCAAAAAAGCAAAGATGGGGGAAAAGGACCTACATGTACAAAAATATTCATAGCAGCTCTTTTTCATGGTCCTATTCGAGAACAAAGGAAGAGCAGCAGCCCAAACTGGAATCTAAGGGAATACCAAGTTTTAGACTGTTGGGTAATTAGTTAAACGAATTGTGGTAAACGACTGTAATAGAATGTTACTTTGCTATAAGAAATGATGAATTGGACAGTTTCAGGGGAGACTCCAAAGACATCAATAAGCTGATACGGACATTTGCCTTATGACAACATCATAGAAAAAAAAAACCTTTGAAAGACTTTGGAATTCGAATACATCAAAAACCATGAGTTCGGATGATTGAAGATGGATCACATGACCCACCACTCCCTGCCAGAGGAGTGATGGTTTAAAATGAAGAATGAGACAGACATTTTGGGAGGTAGCTAATGTAAGAATTTGTTTTGCTGGACCATGAATATTTGTTATGGGGGTTTTTCTTAAATTTATGTTCAATTGGGAGGGGGCAGCAAATAAAATAAATGAATGTATATTTATGTATATACATATATGTATATATATTTAAGATAAGTTTTAATAATAGTCAAGATGTAGTAGAAGGAGTGGGCAGCTAGGTGGCACGGTGGAGAGTGTTGGATCTGGAGTCAGGAAGACTGAGTTCAAATCTGACCTCGGACACTCATCTACCAAACGGAAATAAAATATGTTCTATCTACTTCACAGGGCTGTTGTTAGAAGAGTTTTTAAAACCTTAATGCTATATAAATGTGAACCACTGTAGCTCTAACTCATGATATGGAAATCTATCCAGGAATGTACATTAGTAACTCAGACTCCCAGAGTGGGGTCTGAAGGCTCTGAGGGAGCTTAGGTGACTTTTCTACTATTACATAGCTATGATGTATCAGCTAGGGGCAGCAAGATGGTTCAGTGGATAGAGCACTGGGCCTGATATCAGTAAGACTGGTCTTTCTGAGTTCAAATCTGGCCTCAGACACTTACTAGCTGTATGACCCTGGGCAAGTCACCAAACCCTCTTTGTCTCAGTTTCTTCATCTGTAAAATGAACTAGAGAAGGAAATGGCAAGCTATGACAGTGTCTTCATCAAGGAAACCCCCAAATGGGGCCATGAAGAACCAGACATGACTAAAAAGTGACGGAGCAGCAGCAAAAAAGCGGAAAGAGCACTGCATTTGTAGACAGACAATATGACTGGATCTTAGCTCTTTTATATACTCCCTTCCTGTGCTGCCCCCAGAGAAGTCACTTTTGCTTCTCTAGGCCTCAGTTGCTCAGTTTGTAAGATTAGAAGATTAGACTAGTCTAAACTAGTCCAAATCACTGAAGCTCAAAGGACGATCTAAGGATTCTTTAGTATTATAACCTTCTAACAGTCCTATGGCATGAAAGGTTTTTGTGAGGAGAAGAGAAGGGGCTTCAGATTAAAAATATAGGAAAATGGGGAGGGGCAGGGAGAGCTGGATGTGGTCACTTACAGACATGACTAGCTGGAGTTGTCATTTTCTTCCCTATCCTTGGCATCTTTGAGCATGTTGGGAGTTTGTGAAGGATAAAGTAGGGATGGAGAAGAAAATACAAAGTCTATTCCCTTGCTTCCAGAGCTGATCTGTCCCATTGAGTGCCCACCAGTCTGACTTTGCTTGCCTTTCCTTTGGGCTCATTGGCCTTTGCTTTGTGTTAGTAAATTCCTTAGCATAGAAGGAGGGAGTCTGGAGGAGGGGAAGCAATCTGGTCCCAGACACCAAAATCAGAAAAGAAACGCGGATTGTTGGTTGAACATATTGCTGTCTGTGTGCAAAATGTTCACAGCAGTTACAACTTTGGATGAATATGCATTAGCTAGATGCTGCAATTTGCCTGAGCGCCATGCTGCACTCGGAGCCTTGGCAAGACGGGTAATTATCTCCACATTATGTGCCTTGTCTCTTTCTCTTCTTAATTAAGTAACTAATCTGGTGGAGTAGAGGCCTGTTTGTGTTTGTTTGGCAGGTGCAGCCTTGTGACAGTTGTCTGGAGAAGTTTCTTGGAAATTTATGAGACTTTCAAAAAAAACACAAACTGCTCGGAACAGAGCCGATCTACCGGAGCCTGGAAAAGTCACGCATGGCAGGGCTGAAATCCTCCTGGAGCGGGAGACCCAGACCAAAGATGGAGGGGAAAACTGAGTACAGTAATGCCCCAAGGAAGAAGGGAGGCCTCAAAGACTTGGGATCAGGAATTCTGAGTGCTGAAATGCCCTTAGGTGGAGTGGCTGAGAAGGAGGAGAAACAGTCCATATTTGTCTGGGAAAGTTCGTCATAGGAATTGTTTCTTTCTGACTTGGGGCATCCAGTTGACCAAAAGGTGAGTAATAAAGCTGTAAAAGGCTGTAGGATTTGCCAGTGTGTCATAAAACATCCTCCAGGTGATAGAAGTCTGAGGGTGTCTCAGCAAGCTATGATCTTAGGTGGCCACTCATAAGCAAGTCCCCTTTAATTTCAACCACCTGTGCTAATTGGATCCATTGACAACATAAAAGGGCTAGCTTACTTTTCAATGGTCTAGTCAATCCTTCCTTAAGTGAGCCATAAGGGAGTCACATGCTCCAGGGGAAACAGACAAGATAACCTCATCCAAAAGCATCATGGTATAGTAGACAGCGTTCTGGGCTTGGAGTCAGGATGTCCTGAGTTCCTGCAATGATTACCAGTTGTGTGACTTTGGGCAAGTCATTCACTATTTAGGACTCTGTTTCCTCATCTAGAAAATGATTAGGCTGAACTTGGTAACCTCTGAGATCCCTTCCAACTTGTAATCTATGACTTGGGACCAATCCCCAAAGCCTTGGACAAGACACATGAATTCACATACAAAAGATGTGGTGGCAAACTGACAGTTACAAGTGAATTCCACCAAAGGCTGATCTAATAAACTGCATGGTAGTAGTATTGTTAAAATCCATTGCTTTGTGTACCAAGGAAAATGGAAGGGGAATAAGCATTTATTAAGCACCTAGTATGTGCCACGGGGGAGATGGGATATTCAGGTAGGACTAGCACCACTGGTGAGAGGGCTTGCTGAGCCCTTTGCAGGGCTGCTAATCTGCCTTTGGTGTCCACCTTTTACCCAAATCTCACCTGTGGCTCCAAGAGGCTGCAGCATGTACAGTTGCCACACTCCAGTAAAACCATCTTAGCAGATGAGCTAAACCAGGTTGAGGGTGACTGACAGACCTTAACCCATTGGTGAAGTAGGGTGATGTCTACCCCAAGCATGTGAAGACTCCCAGGAGAAACGGGCAGATAAGAACAATTTGTTCCAATAGCCATGAAGGTGGCTGAAGCAGGTGCCATGGAGCACTTAGAGCTTGGTCAGACATCAAAGACGCCAAGGTCATCCATTGCATCCTGGGCCATCACCAGTCATCCTCACTTTTGTCTTGCCACTGGACTTTGATGACTTTGGAAGAGAGAGTAAGATTGATGACTATACAATTCTACTCATTTAAACTCAATTCATGTACAAGTGAAGAACTCACCCCAGGATGCCACTGGTCCTCTTTGAAAACAAAGATGAACAACTACATGCTAGGCAAAATGCGGCCAATGGCAGTAGTTCCCTACTTATTACCTTAATGCTACTACTTCAAAAATAGTTCTTGCTTTGGAACAGTCGTGTCTTGCTGCCTAGGTATAGGTGTACCTGAGGGTTCTGTCAATCAACAAAAAGGCTAGAACCAGATAGGTAGCAGTTGTAAATACCAGACAGAAGTAGTAAGAAGTAGCCCCTGAAGTTTCTTGAACAGAATATTGATATAGACCTGCCCTTTAGGAATACCACCAGCAACTGTGTGGAAGATGGACTGAAGAGGGAAAACCGTAGAGGTAGGGAGACCAATCAGGAAGTTATTACAATTATCCAATGAGAGCTGATGAGGACCTGAACTAGAATGGTTTTAGTGTGAGTGAAGAGAAGGGAATCTTCTACTGGGAAGGTGGGATTTAAAGGACTTTTTCACTACTTGGAGATGGGTGAGGAGAGAATGTGGTGAGAGAATGTAGAGAGTCAAGAACAACTCCAAGATTATAAACTTGGGCTAATGGTGTCCTCCATAGAACTAGGAATCCTTGGGGGGGACAAATGGGAGATAATGAGTTCTGCTTTAAACATGTTGTTAGAGGTCCCTATAGGACATAGGTGGGGATGTTTAGAAAGCAGTAGTATGGAATTAAAGCTCATAAGAAACATAAAGGCTGGAGAAAAGGATATTGGCATCATGGGCATCAAGATGATAATTGAGTCCATAAGATCAATGGGATCACAAAAAGAGAAAGAGTTTAGAAAGAAGAGAAGAAGGCTAGGAAAGATCTCTGGGGCAGGACATGGGTGATGATCCAGCAAAAGGTACAGAGAAGGAATAGCCAGTCAGACAGGTAGAAGGACAGCACGAAGAGTATATTGTAATGAAATCCCAAGAAAAGAGTGGAAGGGAGAGTGGTCAATGATGTTAAAAATTTCAGAGAGGTCAAAAAGGATGACAGAGAAAAGTCCATCAGATCAAGCAATCAGGTCCTTGATAAACTTGGCAAGTATTGTTTCCAATGACTTTTGTAGTCAGGAGTCATGTCACAAGGGGAGAGTGAGCAGCAGGAAAAGTAGAGGTAAGAAGCGTAGCAATTTCCTGAGTTCTAATCCCATATTGCTAGTTTTCCCTCTGGACAGCACCTGGATGGGCAGTGTTAACCAGACTGAGCTACTATCTGCCAATTACAATGTGTTTATCCCCTTTTTTACTTTACTGATAACTTTTTCTCCCCTGTCCATTTAAAGAAAATCATGCAAAGTCTGGCTCAAGGTCCACTTCCTCCAAAGAACCTTTCTTCATCACCATAGTTTATCATTTATCCTTCTTTCTCTAAGCTCCTGAAGCCTTTATGATCTTCACCCCCATATTGGTCATTTATCATAGGCTGCCTTGTAGCATGAGTACCACAGGCAGCCAGGTGGTGGTGCATTGGATAGAATGTTGACCTGGAGTCAGGAAGACTCAGCTTTGTGAGTTCAAATCTGACCTCAGACGCTTCCCAGCTGTGTGACCCTGGGCAAATCATTTCCCTGTTTGCCTCAGTTTCCTCATCTGTCAAATGAACTGGAGAAGAAAATGGAGAAGTATTCCAATATCTCTGCCAAGAAAACCCCAAATGGGGTCGTAGAGAGTCAGATATAACCGAAAATGACTAAACAACTACACTTTATAGCAGGAGTAACCTTTTAATAAGTATATTCCTTACTTCCCCAACTAGACTATAGACCCTTGAGGGTAAGGATCACTTTTTTTTTATATAACCCCTAACAAAGTGATTTGTCTATGTGCTCCACGAAAATTGTTTCATTCGGGCTGCATTCAGAATCTTCAACAGCTTCATTTCATAATGAGATCCCATGCCACTGCTGCTAAGACCAAATCAGGAAATGATAGAAAGTTTTGGGAAATAGCCCCATTTAATTTGTGAATGGATGTGGTAGATGATTGAATGGGAGACTTTTTCTTCTAGTTTATGAATGAATGAGTAAATGAATAAATAAATGAAAAAACATGTATTAAGTGCTAACTGTGTGTAAAATATCATGCTAAGATCTGGGAATATAGAAAGGCAAGACAGGACCTGCTCTCAAGTTGCCAATGAGGCACAAGGAAGACAACACATATGGGAAGTTTCAGCTATACACCGAATGAGAAAGTCTAGTGGTCCCTAGGTTCCTTTGCCACAGCAAAGAAAATGATAATGTATTTTCTTTACTGTCTATCATCATCATCATCATCATCATCATCAATAAACACTTATTAAAGGCTTACTATGTGCCAGGCATTGTGCTAAAGTGCTAGGGATAAAAAAAAAGGCAGAAGACAGTGTCTGCCTGCAGTTGTTCTAATAAACCATATTGATTTCTGATGTTGAACTATTTGAACTTGTAAATCTTTAGTATGTGTGACTTCTGAGGAGATAGGGGCTGCAGAGACAGTAGCCAGGTTTCATCTCCACCAGGATTACTATCTTAAACAATGCCTTTGGGGGACCAGACTAGGAGTAGTGTGGATGATCCTAGGGACACTGCTCTTCCCAGGTCTCTTGGGCTTACCTGCCCATTGGTGGAAATTGGTCAATGTTTAGTGGTAGTAGTGAAGGGATGATGAGTTCCCTCTCCACAAGGGTGGCTTGGCTGGACTACAGATGTTGGGGTTGGGCTGGAAGCAGGATTGATTATGAGTGGGAGGAAGATATCAATTGGCAGGGATTTTGGACTCTGAGTGCCGTACTACCTAGGGACACCTAGGTCGAAGGAGGCTTATGTATACTATAATTCAATCTCACTTACTCCAAAAGCCTGGATGAGGTATTCTTTGGATTCCTGAAGGATTTGTTTCTCCCTCTCCTCTGCTGTCAGTGTCTGACATCCTAAAGACCTCTTTCTCAGTCTTGGATTAATGGGACATCATTTGATCCTGACTCAGATATGATAAGGTCCAATACCACCTCCTCAGTACATAACAAAGGACTGTGTGGCAGAAGTGAAGTTTGTTGTGCAGATTTATTTCTGATTTATTTCTTGGTTTGCAGGGGAGGAAAAATCCATAACATAAGTAACTTCTCTAGTGACCCAGGAAACACAGAGGCTGGGAGCTTTGAAAATTCTTTCTGCTCTGGTTCATTTATTTATTTATTTAAAAATCTGGCTGCAACTTCTTTGCACTCCATGGTCCCTGCTTAAAGATAAACGTGTCTAGGGATGGGTTTTGGCTTTTGGCAGCTAGTGCCTGCTGAGTGCAAATTTCCAGCCTATTGTAGCTAAAATAAGCAAATGAGGCTGCAGTAATTTTAGGACAGCAGACGAATGGTTGCAAAGTGTGGTGGGAGCGTGGTGTTTTGAGGGAAAAGGCACAGCAACAGTTTGGCACAAGGTTTTGCTGGAGAGAAAGGATTAGTCAAATGCTGAAGGATTTATTAGAAGGGCAAAATGCTCCTCAGTACAATTCAGTGGAAAAGAGTGAGGAAGTTTGAGTTCTATCCTGGCTCTGACACTTACAAATATGTGACACTGGGCAGATTGAAGACAGCCAAGTGGTGCAGTGGATAGAGTGCTGGGCCTGGAGTCAGGAAGATCTGAGTTCAAATCCAGCTTTACATACTTACTAGCTGGGTGAGCCTGGGCAAGTCACTTAACCTCTGTCTTCCTCAGTTTACTCAACTGTGAAATGAAGATTATAATGGCATCTACCTCCTAGGTTTGTTGTGAGGACCACATGAGATAACATCTATAAGACACTTAGTATAGTGCCTGGCATGTAATATGAGCTTAATAAGTTCCTATTCCTTTCCCATTCATTTCACATCTCTAGGAGTCATCCTAGACTCTTCACTCTCCCTCATATTTGATCAGTTCCCAAGAATTGTTGATTCTCTCTCTAGATATCTGTCACATTGGTCCCCTTCCTTCTCCTCGTAGGACCATCCCTCTAGCAGAGGCTCTTATTTCTGTCACCAAGATAATTGCAATAGCTTCTTAATTATCTCCCTGCATTTATTCTCTAATCCATACCCCACACAGCTGCTTTAGGTATTGCTAAAGAGTTATTCAGAGGCAGCTAGGTAGTACAGTGGATAGAGAGCCAGGCCTTGAGTCAGAAAGTTCTGAGTTCAAATCTGGTCTCAGACACTTGCTAACTGTGTGACCTTGGGCAAGTCACTTCACCCTGTTTGCCTCAGTTTCCTCATCTGTAAAATGAACTGGAGAAGGAAGTGGCAAACCTCTCCAGTATCTTTGCCAAGAAAACCCCAAATGGAGTCTCAAAGAACCAGACATGACTGAACAATAACAAAAGAGTTATTCTGACTATGTAACTCCTATGGTCAGTAAACTCCATTGGCTCCCTATTGGCTCTTGGATAAAATATACACTCTTCTATTTATTGTCAATAGTCCTTCACTACCTGGCTGCAGATAACTTTTCCAAACATTATATATCCCTCCCCTTTTCACACACTCTAAGGTCTAGTCAAACTGGACTCACTGTCCCTCACCCATGACATTCTATCTCCCACCTGTTGCCCGGGCTTTGAATACACCCCCTCACCTTGGCCCCTTAGAATCTGTATCATCACTCAGATCTCAGCTAAGGTCACTCCTTGCTTGAGGTTTCCCTTGCTCCTCTTAGATGTTAGTGCCTTCCCTCTGAAATTATTGTGTGTTTGATGTATAGACCACATCTAATTACTCCTGTATAAGTTGTTGTTCTTTCCCTCATAGAATATGACCTCCTTGATGGCAGGAATGATCTTGATTTTTGGTCTCTATACACCGAGGTCCTACCACAGTGCCTAACGTACAATAGACAATTAATGCTTGCTGACTGACTCATAGGATCACAGATCAAGAGTTGGAAGGAGACCTCAGGGGCTTTGTTGCTTTCACTGAAAAAGGAATGATTGAAACCAGATCACAGAATCTCCAACTTGGAAGGAATCTCAGAAATCATCTAGACCAACCTGGTATTGGGCAAGAGTAAGGTCACTGTCCCTGATAAATGGTCTTCTGTTTAACGACCTTCAGAGACCAGGAGCCCACTAACTCCCCATGGAACACATCTGTTTGTATGGCTCTAATTGTTAGGAAGCTGTTTTTTTTTCCCCATTACACTGAACTACCTATTTGTAGCTTTCATCTACTGTTCCTCATTCTGTCTTCCCCAACCAAGAACAAATCTATTTTTGTCCCTTCATCATAGATCTTCAAATATTTGGACAACCATCATGCTGCCCCTCAACCTTCTGAGACTTCTCTCATCTATGGTAGATCATTTCTAAGGTCCATTCTAGATCCAGTCATCTGTGATTTTATTATTCTGGTCCTTTCCTATCCATTTGTTCTCCTCAGTATGAGAGATGAATCAAGAGAATCAAGAAAAGGTGCAAGAAAATTCCCAGATAATGAATACTAATGATGATGCCTCATACTTACATAATACTTTCAGGTTCATAAGTGTTTTGCTCAAACAATCCTTTGAGGTAGGCATTATTATCTATATCCTGAGAGGTAGCTTAGAGTAGTGGATAAGGAGCTGGATCTGGAGTCAGGAAGTTCAGATACCACCTCAGATTTACCTTGGGTAAATCGCTTAACCACTGTCTTCCTCAGTTTCCTCTTCTGTAAAGTGAGGGGGGTTGGATATGATGACCTCCAAGGTCCCTTCTAGCTTTAAATCTATGATTGTGAACAAATCAAATCTCTGGAAGGTCAGGTATTTTCCCATGAGCACATAGTTAGCAGGTGTCTGAGGTGGTATTCAAATCAGGATTACATGATTCAAGGTTCCATACTCCGTCTTCTATTCCTTACTGCCTCTAAGATAATTCAAGGAAATTTGGGATGTTTGAGTCTGAACCCTGACTTCTGATCTTAATGTCAATGTCCCTTTCGGCTCCATCAGGGACAGAATCTTGGTCTGGGAAAAGAGTGGAGTTGACCCAATGAGACAGAAATGATGTATTTACATTGATATAATTCAGCTGAACACATTGGAAATGAGGAGTTTACAGTATGAAGGGGTTTGACCTTCTTATGTTTGGACTTTTCTTGTTTGTTTACTTAAAGGCCAAGATGTGAAGATTCGCTGTCCTTTGGTGTCCTTTTGGAGCCAAAGAGGATGAGTTGAGGAGTCTCTCCTACTGACAAAACTAGCCAGGGCTGACTCTACGCTAAGGCAGAGGAGGCCAGTGTTTTCCTAATGTGATTTGAGGGGAACTGGCCCTAAATAGCTTTCACTCTGACCTGTCAGTACACTTAGCATTCCCATCATCTCTTTATCCTTTGATGAAATCATTGTTGCTAGGAAATCTATGATAAATTATGTTAACTTAGAGGAATAACCAGTTAACTTATTAGTGTCTATTACTAAAACTAGTACTCATTGGTTATTAACTAGTATTTCACCTGGAATAGGGTCCTAAGTAGGTATGAGTCAAAGCTAGCATATCACCTGGAAGAGAGTAGGATCATAAAGGAATAGATGACAGTTAGTCATAGAATGGAAAGATTTTTGATGAGACAAAAGGACAGAAGTCTAAAGCATGGGGTTATAACTACAGTGTGAGTGGCAGTAATGGCCTTGGGCCAAGGCTCTTGGCAGGCAGATCAGCAGAATGAAGATACTTGATCTTGGGGAAAGGGCAGGGTAGTGTATCACCCAGGCAATATTCACAGCACTGAGGATAACTATTAATATGCCAGCATAGTTCAGAATCACAAAGTATAACAGACTCTCCATACAGAAGGTAGAAAAAAAGCATTTATTCAGACACCAGAAAGTCTGAAACCGAAACCAAAACCATAAAGCCAAATCCATCATAGTAGCCAAAAAGTCAATATACATCATCACTATAGTGGATAAAGCCATTCACAAGCCTCCCTCCTTTCTCTCCTTCCCCCCCAATCCTTCCCCTGCTGCTGAGGCCTTACCACAAACACTCATGAGCCTAGCTGTCTGCTTGCCTGTGCCCTTCCCAGCTCTGACTAGCTTGATCAACTTCCTCCCAGTTCTGATTCACCCTTTCTGTTCCACCCATTCAGCAAGCTCTTCCTACCACATGTGACTTAGGCTTCCATGTGATTCAAGCAGCCATATGGGCCTATTAATGAATGGGAAAGATCTTCCCATTTAAATTACCATTACAGGTAGTGGGGTGAATGATGAAATAAGGGGATGAAAACATAGAAAGTAACGGTGAAAGAGATATGAAAGACAAACTCCATCAGTTTCCCAGAGGGAAGGAAGGAAGGAAGGAAAGAAAGAAGGGAAAGAGGTAGGAAAGGAAGAAAGAGAGAGGGAGGGAAGGAGGTAGGTAGATTTTTTAAGTGCCCAATATGTATCAGGTACTTTCTAAATATTATCTCATTTGAACATAACAACCCTTGGAGGTAGGTGCCCCATTTTATAGATGAGGAAACTGAGCCAAACAGAAGTTAAGCTACTTTCCCAGAGTCATACAGGTAGTATCTGAGACCACATTTTAACTCAGTTTTTCCTGACTCCAGGCCTCTATCCACTGAGCCACTTAATTAGGGCTGTAGGGATCAGTCATTCTTCTTATGGGCTAGCCCTGTAGAATTGCTAAAGGCAAAGAAGATAGTGAAGGGTAAGACTTGGTTTTGATATCTCACTCAGATGACCTAAATGAGGACCCACTGAACTTGCCAGACACATGAGGAAATTTGTGCATGTGTTTGTACATGCCTGTGTATCTGTGTATGTGTGCACATGTATACTTTAAGAAACATTAACAGGATAGAGGCCTATTTTTCACATTCAAAACCATTATTAGGGTAGGACAACTGGAACTGTGTCATAGGGCTGCAAAATGTAGGGGGCATTTACAGCACCTGTTACTTCTTCAGCAGTGTAGAAACAACTGAGCTTAAGATCTAACGAATTATAACTAGCTATAGTTAACAAGAATAATTAGTTAAAAATAGGAAACTACTAGTGACTGCCTTTCCTTGAAACTGAGCTCAAGATGACCTCCATCCTGAATTGAATCATCCTGAATTGAATCACTGCAGGATACTGGTTCCTCACGCCAATCAGTGAGTGTCTGCTTGTTCAGTGATTTCAAAGTATCCTAAGGTCTTAGTCTCCCTCTCCTACTCAACTGAATTTGTCTTCATACATGAGTTTAAAGAAATATTTTGTGTTATTCATCTCATAACTGTTATAATTCACAAAGTCTATAGAGTCTCAGGGGGTAGCTCAGTTGTGTAGTGGATAGAATGCCAGGCCCTGGAAGCAGGAAGAATTGAGTTCAGATTTGACCTCAGAAAGATACTTACTAGCCATGTGACCCTGGAAAAGTCACTTAACTCTTTCTGCCTTTTTTCCTCACTTGTAAATAGAGCTGGAGAAGGAAATGACAAACCAGCTCAGTAGTTTTGCCAAGAAAACCCCAAATGGGGTCACCAAGAGTCAGCCATGACTCAACAACAACGTAGACTTTCCTTTTCGGGTTTTCAATGTGCTGAAATTGCTAGGTATAGCTGAATTCCATTCATTTCAGGGCCTAGCAAAGAGGAGTCTGCTGCTGGTGAATCTGAACCTTCTTGATAAAAAGAAAGAGCTGTTTAGAGGACAACTGGGAAATTTGGAAAAGCCTATGCATATATTTCACAGGAGGCACTTCTATTTGCCAAGTAAAAGCTTTATTGCTAGAACTGTACATGTAGATTCACAATAGATTCCTTTGTTTTATGCTTCAATAGATGTATAGGCTCCTTAATGTGGATACTCCCTCCACTGATAAAGATGGTGACCTATCCTTCTCATGCTGGGCAACTTTGTCCATGTCCCTCTTTAAGTCACCCAGATAGAAGCAAGTTCATGTGCTGGCGGTCTTCCATTGACTCTGAATATTTTCTGAATACTCGTCCCAAACATCCCTCCTTTGTTTTCTTGATGTTTCTAACCTACTTTCTCCTAGATGATATCTTCTCTTATATAAGGCTCCTCATCACCTCTCACCTGGATTATTATAAAAGCCTCCTCATTGGTATCCCTTCCTCAAGTCTCTCCCTATCTCCACCATCTTCCATGCTGCCTAAGGGCCTAAGTGATTTTCTTTTAGCAAAGACCTAACCATGTCTCGTTCCTATTTATTAAACTCCTGTGGTTCTCTATATCCTCTAGAATCAAATAGAAATTTCTGTTAAACTTTTCTTCACCTAATTTTTTTTGGTTACATTTTAGGTTCTGAATTGTCTCCCTTCCTCTCTCCCTCCGCACCCTGCACTAGAGAAGGACCCCATTAAAATCCCTTCATAACCAGACCCTAAGTTATCTGTCTAGTTTTGTTAGACATTAGTCTCACCCCAGCACTCTGCATTTCATCCAAATTGGTCTTTTCTCCATCCCTCATGCACCACACTCCAGGTCCCATCGCTGGCCCTTTGCATTGGGTGACTCCCATTCCTGGAATGCCCTGCCTCATAGAATTCTTCTGTTCCCTAAAGATAATTCAAGCACCACCTTTTACATAACATTTTTCCTGATGGTCTCAACTGCTACTTCCCTTCCTCTCAAAATAACTTGTATTTAATTACTTTGTATTTATTCACTATATATATGTGTGCATGTATTATATATACACACATATACACACATATATACACACATATATGTATGTATAATATGCACATCCTTATATATACTCATATATCCTTGTAGTCTCCCCATTAGAATGTAAGCTTCTTACAAATACGGATTGTTTCATTCATTGTGTAAGTGCCTCATAATTATTTGTTGATGGATTGATTCATTGGTGAAAATGATTGCTGGCAACATGATGCAGCTTATTTAGACCCAAATAAATGTCTTTTCATTGCCCTTTAAATCACCTATAATTTTGTTGCTTCATCTCTAATATGAGGGGGTGGGACTCGATGGCTTCTGAGATCCTTTCTCTCTACTTTTAAGATCTTATAATTTATTATCCTAAGACATGTTCTGCTGTAGAGAATCATCAGTGAATGCTTATTTCTTCATTTCTGTTATTTTTAAAAAATCAAAGATATCTTAATATGTACAAAGACCACTCATAAAAATTTTACAAAGATTTTTTTAAAAGTAAGTTCATGAGTCAATACACTTGTCTTCTTGGTGGCCTTTCTAAGATATTATTGATAATTCCATCCATGATCTTTTACTTTCTTTTGAGGTATTTCTACCTTTGAATTATCCTAAAAATCAATTCAGATTCAACACTGACAGGCAATTCAAATGCATTTCTTATAAACTACTTTTCCCAAAGCATATCCCCCATGACAAGTAGGAATGTATGTCTGTCCTGAGTCAATGGGGAAGCACTCTGAGGAGATCTACTTGTCCAAACTTGCCTTGTAGCAGTTGAGTCAGATCCCATTCATAAACAAAATCTAGAATTTAAAATCAAATCAGCAAGGTCAAATTAGTGTTAGGCTTTGGGGTCAGGGTGATGAATGATCTCTGTATTCATATATTTGAAGGGTTATCAAGTGGAAGGAACTTATACTGCTTGACCTTGGATGGCAAAACGAAGATCAATTCATAAAAATTACAGGGAGGTCAATTTTAGGTCAGAATAAGGAAGAATCCCTTTACAATGAGAGCTCTTCAGAAATAGTATGCACTACTTCAGGAGGTAATGAGTTCTGTGTCACTGGGGGTGTTCAAGTAGAAGTTGAATAGTGACTTGTCAGGTTTGATCCAGTAATTTGTGCTTCAGGTAAGAGTTAGAGTGGGTCATCTTTTAGGTCTCTTTTATCTGTTCTATGATCACGGTACTCAAATTCATGAATAGATTTGAGATTCCACTGATGTGGATATTGTCTCCAATGAGGCATTTTACAACCCATCTATGGCTGCCTATCCCATGAGACTCTTGTCCATGCCCTCCCATCAATTCATCACAGAGAAAGCTGCTCCATGTGCTGAGGATCTGCTTCTCTTTCTCTTTATATTTCAAGGATACCAATGCGGCACCATGGCTTGCTATTGGTTGTCCTTCACTCTCCCCACATTGTCAGCCCTTCTTCTATTTTGATCACACATTTCTTAGATAAAATATATTTTTACTGCATTTATGGAAGTATAATATGCAGAATAAAAAAATGAGACTCTGTAAGTACTTTGATCTAAGTCAGAACAAATCTGGAATAGTATGTTCTGTTCTGGGTATCATTTATTATTAGTATTAAGTAAAAACTAAAAAACACCTAACATTTATATTTGGTCTAACCTTTGCAAGGCACTGCATATATTATCTCATTTCATCTTCACAACAATCCTGCTGGGGAGGTACAATTATTATCCCCATTTTATCAAAGAGGAAACTGAAGCTGAGTGAGATTAAATACTTTGTCCATGGGCACCAAGCTAATACGTTATCAATGTGGGATTTGAACTCAATCAATGAGTGAACATTTATTAAGTGCCTACTATGTGCCAGGCACTGTTCTAAGCACTGGAACTCAGGTCTTCTTGACTTTATGGTCAAGATTCATGTCCACTATGCCACTTAGGAGGGTGGACTTGAAACCATGACCTATGAACATTGTTTGAAGGAGCTAACCATGTTAAGTGTGGAAAAAAGTTGGAGGAAAGGCATATTCTGAGTCTTAAAGCAATTGAAGTCTTAACATATGGAAAGGACATTAGACACGTTTTAATTTACCCCAGAAATGGGTGGAAGTTGTAGAGAGACAGATTTCCAATTAATATAAGGGGAAAGCCTTCCTAAGCTTTAGAACCGTCCAAACATAGAATGGGCTACTAATGGGTTCCCCATCACTGGAGGTCTTTAAGTGGAGAGAGGATGGTTGCTTGCTGGGGATCTTGTGAAAGATTTCTAGTCCCAAAGACCTCTTCCAGCTCTAAAATTTGATGATTCTGTGTTAAGTGGGAGACAACCTTCTCACATGCTTTGGGGTCCTTGACAAGTTTGTTCTCTTAATCAGCTTAGACATCCTTGATGTCTCTTGTTCTTAGCTCATCACTCTCTCAACCCCTTTATCTTTTTTTTCTTCTTATTTTAAAGCAGATAGAGCTGAGTAAAAACTCTGGCTGGGCCCCTGTGGGTATGATCACAGATTTCAAACTCATACAGTATAATTTATTGTGCCAATCTCCTTTTTTAAAAAAGAGGTTGTCTTTTGTAGTTTTCTTGATGTTTTTTCCCCTATTTCAAGAAACTGACATCTTAGCTCTTCATATCCATCTTAGTTTAAACAAATGTTTTGATTACATCCAAGTGAGAATACAACAAAAGCTGTTGGAAGGAACATGACTCATTCGCGATTAGTTTTAGACAATTTGTTCTAATATTGTCTTGAATCATCCGTTTATACACCCATAAAGATTGGATTACTTTACTTGTTTCATTAATCTTTATTTGTTTAATCATCTGTTTAATCTGTTTAATCACTGGTTTAAGTGGAAAGATTACATGAAGATGTTTAGCGTTTGACGGTAGAATCATCCCGACATGTAGCCCAGCCTTCCTTTTTATAGCTGTTTATTACCCTCTTTTATAGGGCTCCCTGAACCACTTTGAAAGCCTGTAGGATGCTTCAGGGCATTCAATAATTTAATACTTTTTCACCAGTGAGCACAGCATTTTAAAAAATTGTTATTTAAATAAACAATATTTGTAGGAGAATTCAACTTTCATTCGGGGCCTGTAGCTTGCTTCTTCCAAACCACCTTCAAAATGTTGTTAGCTCTAAAGCTGTTCTGGACGTGGTAAGACAAAGGAAACTGAAAGTGGCCTATGGAGTCAAATGATCTGAGATCAGAGATGGAAGAAAACCTCAGAGGTTATCTACTCCAATCACCTCATTTTACAGATGAGGAAACTGAGATCTCAAACAGTTAAATGCTCTGCCCAAAGTCACATAGGTAGCAAATAAAAGAGACAGCTGTGGTGGATAGGGTGTGGGACCTGGGGTCAGGAAGACTCATCTTCTTGAGTTGAAATCTGGCCACGACATTTACTTGGTGTGTGACCCTGGGCAAATCACTTAGTCCTGTTTGCCTCCGTTTCCTCATCTGTAAAATAAGCCAGAGAAGGAAATGGCAAAGCCATTCCAGTATCTTTGTGAAGAATAAATTCATGAAGAGTTAGACATGACTGAAAAACGACTCAACAACAGCCTCCAACTCCAAATCCAGTAATGTTGTCACTGTATCATGCTGACTTAGTAGAGCCCTTCCACCCCTTTGACTTGCCAAATACCCTGCCCACCCAAATTGGTTCTTTCTTTTATTTGGGAAGATATCCTTGGCTTGCCAGGCATACTGAAGCCTGCTTGTCAGCCCTTCCAGGAGGAAACCTTGGGCAAATATGAAAACCATATTCCTTCACTTTCAATGTGCTTAGGAAAAAGTGTTACCCTGTCTCTATGGTGACGGCTTCTGTGTGGAACTCAGGTTTTGCTTCAGGATAGTGTGTGAACACAATTTGGACATGCTTGAGAAGTGTAGTCACTACAAGGAGTATTATTATCTGCAGTGGGAAAAACAGTGAAAGTATTGTAACAGGGGAAGCCAAAGAAATGGTCCCAAGGCTCCTCCCAGGTCACCTCAAATCTGTCTCTTCTATCTATTGACTCTAAGCACATTAGGTACATTCTTGGTGTGGAATCTTACACCATTCCCACTGGTGCTGATACTACTTTTTACCTAGTCAAATTCTGCTGATACTTTAAGCATCAGCTCAGGTTCTACCCTTCCTTATTAATGAATCAATTAATAAACATTTCGAAAAGGAGACAAAAGAAAGCCCCTGTCCTCAACGAGTTCTCAGTATAATCTAATCTACAAAGCCTTTCCTATCTATTACAGCCCACTCTGATTTGTGCGTTTTCACAATACCTATGAGACAGTCAGCTAGGTGGTACAGCGGATAGAGTGCAGGGCCTTGAGTCAGAAATGCTCATTTCTCTTGAGTTCAAATCTGGTCTCAGATACTTACTAGATGTGACCCTGGACACATCACTTAACCCTGTTTGCCTTAGTTTCATCATGTATAAAATGAGCTGGAGAAGGAAATGGCAAACCACTCCTGTAATATACTACCAAGAAAAACCCAAATGGAGTCACAGACTCAGATACAACTAAAAATGATTGAACAACAACAAAATGCCTATATTATCTATTTTAGGAAGGACAGTGATAAATTACAACACATCCAGAAGGAGGGAGCTCTTTCCATTGTACCCTAACCTCAAGTGCAAGCTATACAAGGATCTGTTAAAATTACTTAGAATTTTTAGCTTATAAAAGAGATGACTAGGTTACGGGGGGCAGGGGAAGCCAAGGTTGAGGATATGATTTGAATTTTTCTGCTTGGCCCCATAGTACAGAAACAAAGAACAATGGGTAGAAATTGTAAAGTGACAAATTTAGATTCGATATAAATAAAATCTTCCTAATGATTCCCATCCCAAAGTAGAAAAAGACGCTTTCAAAGGAAACAGGTACTTCTACATTTGAGATCTTTAAGTAAAGGCTGGTTGACTACTCACTGGAAGGGGATTCTTGTTGCAACATTAGGAGTATTCTGACTTCCTTTCCATAGGTGACCCTCTCTACCCCCTTGACTATTCATTGGGTACTTAATGCACACATGACCTTACACTACTATCCTGATAGCTTTTGTGTCACTAACACAGAGGGGAAAAAGTCACCTTTGGGTGACTTTTCATTTTATTGGTTCCTTGACCATATATGGACAATATCTGATACCTCACTTATAATCACTGACATCTTGAAAGCACAAAGGTTCACAAGTCTCAAAGCACTTGAGAGCAGCGTAGGATTTATTTACCTGTTCAGAGAAACAAATGTTACTCATATCAAATGTCATGGAAGATAATAATATCCACCAAGGAGCAACCCTCCCCTTATCTCAGTCCCTTACAGTAGGGCTCTGTTGGGGATACCCAGGTGTTGGTTCAGTGATCTCCTCTATACCTTCTATTTTCTGAATCGCAGCACCTTTTAAGCAGTTCATTCTTCTTGCATGTCTCCATGAATGTCATTGATTCCTGCTTTCTGTTCCAACTCCTTCTCATAATCCTTTCCATTATCTCACTTCAGTAGGTCCTCCTGTAGTTCTCAGCTCCCAGCAAA
The DNA here is from genome assembly GCF_028372415.1 of Notamacropus eugenii. Lineage (NCBI taxonomy): Eukaryota > Metazoa > Chordata > Mammalia > Diprotodontia > Macropodidae > Notamacropus > Notamacropus eugenii. The sequence goes on along the minus strand of NC_092872.1, from coordinate 134,353,750 downwards.
TGGCAGCTATGGTCCCTACTGACCAACTTTCCATTTTGTGGCTATCTCCCTAAGCCCTGATTGATGGCTTGAACATCTAATTCCAGTTGCCTTTCTTTCTAAAGGCTTCTCTTTTCCCTGTAGCCTCAGGTCTCACACACAGTAAGACTTCTAGGGGGTCATGAATCTGCTTTCTTCATACCTCAGAAGCTCAGTTCAAATCTCATTGTCCTCTCTAAAGTCTTTCTTGTCCATAATTTTCAGCCTACAGCGACCTCTCTCTTCTTAGAACTCCATAGACCCTCCCAAGATCCCTCCCTAACTTGACTTTGGGTCAGGGTGACTTTTCACAGTCATCATGATGTCCTCTCTTCCCTATCACCCAGTTTCTCTTGTCCAAGTCATTGCCTCCATGGGTCTAGAGTCCTGGAGGCGCCTTGTAGTCTCTCCCCTATTGTTTTGCAGTCCACTCCAGGGCCAACTGATAGAATTATTCAAATAACCTGATGAGGCCTCCCAAAGATAGGGAGAGATATAAATATTCATCCTCAACCCTGTATTACTGAGTACCAGGATAAAAGAGATTCGTAGTTTCTGCTATGTATTTTTATGTTCTTATGCTTGCATATTTTGTCTCCTTTGCTATATTATAATCATAAGACCATATATTTTTAAAACTGGAATTGATCTTGTTCATCATCCTTCCACCTCCAACTAGTTTTATCAATAAATTGAGATCCAGAGAAGTGACATGACTTGCCAAAGGTAACACAGCTAGTACTAGGTAACAGAGGTAAAATTAAAGGCAATAGAGATAGAGTTAGAATCCAGGTCTCTTAATTCCTAATCTAGTACTCTCTCTAGAGAAATCATAGCTTTCTGTCTGGGCACAGAGGAGAAGGAGAAAAAGGCCTGGAGAGAGTCTAGGCATGAGTGAGGTGAAACTTAGCTGGACCCCAGGAGAGAAAGGCTCTAGGACAGAGGTTTCCCAGACTGGCAATGCAGGACTTGATGAGAAAGAGGAGTCCAGACAGAGTATAGGCTTGAGTGAGTGAGACACATTATTTCATTTGATCTGCGTAATAATCCTGGGAAGTAGGTGCTTTTATTATCCCCATTTTATAGATGAGAAAAAGGAGAGTGAAAGAGATTATGTGATCTCCTTTGGTCATCCAGCTAGTAACTGTCTGAGGCCACATTTGAACGTAAGCCTTTATGATTCCAAGTCCGACAGATAATATTTGTATCACTACATCATAAAGTGGTTGTGAGAAAAGTGCTCTGTAAATTTAACAGTGCTATAGAAAAGTGAGATAATTATAGTGATAATCAAAACCATGATGCCATGTCAACAACCATACTTCAGGACTTTGGCTAGTTCTTTGGGGGAAACAACCCATTGGCTCAAGTTTCCCCTATAAAATTTCCTTTCTCAGGATAAGAAACTGAGAATATGATAATAACACAATTTTTAATATTGGATATTACTATGATTAAATACTTTGAATTCTTATTGGCCATTAATATTGGAATGCTGGATATTACTATCATTAAATGTTTAATTCTTACTAGATACTTATATTAGAATGTGGGATATTACCATTATTAAATTCTTCTAATTTTTCTAAGCACTTTCCTCTTCCTACTTTTATTTCACCCTCATACCATACCTTATGAGTAGGGGGTGGAGTTGGAGAGAGAGAAAAAAAGGATTCCTCTGGGAACTCAGTGATTATTCCAATAAATGAACAGGAATCTCTTCTATATATCATTCTCAGTAAGTGGTCATCCATTGTCTGTTTGAAGCCCTCTATCGATGGGAAACTCACTGATGACCCATTCTACTTTTGGCTGACTCTAACTACTAGGAAATTTTTTCAAATTCAAATTTCAAATTCAAATTCAAAAATTTCAAAATTCAAAATTTCACATATTCAATTAGTTGCTATTTGAGTGTCTGCCATGTGCTTCATGCTACTAGCAGCAGGTTGATTTTACCAAACTACTTACCTGAAACTTTCCCTACCAAGGGACTAGTACTTTTCATTGAAGCTGGGGAGGAGTATGAGTAATTTGCACATGTGTGGGGTCCCTGAGGCTAAGAGGAAGATGAGGCTTTGGTCGGGTGAAGGAGTGGATAACTTAAGGTTGTCAGAAGCCACCCTGGGGAGAGGAGTTAGCTGAGAATGGGAGAGAGCAGTGCAGAATGGGACATGGGAGAGGACAAAGAAGAACTTGGTTTATCTATGGAGGGCCCTGGTAGCTACTCTAGGCCACCGAAAGTAATCTTTTATTCTGCCATCAACATTTGCATCAGATATACAATTTCACTGAGATTGAGAACTCCAGGTAAGGAAAATCCCTCTCCCCATGCAGAGCAAGACCAGCTCTATAATGTATTGTCTTAGAGAGTCACCTAGGTATGGCAAGTGAATCAACACACATTTATTAAACACTATGTGCCAGGTTAAATGGCTTGCCCTAGGTTATACAACCACTATATACCACAGGGCTTGAACGCAGATCCTCATGAGGAAAGGAAATAAGCATTTATTAAGCACTTACTATGGACCAGACACTGTGCTAAGACTTTGATCATCCCAACAGTCCAGGTAGGTCAGAACTATCATTATCCTCGTTTTTGCAGTAGGGGAAACTGAGGCAGAAGTTAAGTGACTTGTTCAAGGTCACACAGCTAAGAAAGTGTCTGAGCCTGGATCTGAACTCAGGTCCTCCTGATTCCAGGACCAGAGTTCTGGTCTTTGCATCACAAGCTGCTTCTTGAAGTCGAGGCCAGCTCTCTGTCTACTACTATGCATCTGATCTCAGTGCCTGGGCTATTTCTTGGTTCCCTGTTTAGGTAGTGTTCCAGCAAATTAGAGTTTAGCCTTCTTAAACAGGGAGTCAGTGTTGGGTCTGGTCCCAGAGATGAGAAAATATGATGATACAGCTCTTGGCACTGTACAGGAGATAGAACAGGGGTGGTGAACCTGTGACCTCAAGGCCACATGTTTGGATTCGATCAAAAGGCCATACTTGAGGACCTAGAAGGCCACAGGTAGCCTCAAGGTCACAGGCTCCCCTCCTATAATGAAAGAACAGAAACTGAGAAAGTGAGATAGATGATGTGATAGGCAGAAAGAAAAAGTAGGGGAAGGGCAGATTAAAGGGAAATTGTGATAAGAATAGCTCATGTTAAAGGTCTACAAAGTCCTGTTCACATAATGACATTGGTGGGTTATAGTTATGATCCATTAGCAAGCATCTATTTAGTACTAACTACATGTAGCAGGTAGAGCCACTCGCTGGTACAGTGGATAGAGCACTGGACCTGGAATTAGGAAGACCTGAGTTCAGATCTAGACTCGGACATTACGTATACATATACTTATGTATATGACCCTGAACAAGACATTTAACTTCTGCCTCAGTTTGCATATCTGTAAAATGAGCTGGAGGAGGAAATGACAAACCACTTCAGCATCTCTGGCAAGAAAACTCCAAAATGTAGTCATGAAGACTTGGACGTGACCAAAATGACTCAGAAACGACATGTGTCAGGTAAACTCTGGAGATACAAAGAAAAGCAAAAATCCATCCATGACCTCAAGGAGCTTATATTCCAACAGGGGATAATAGCTCTGATGTATACCGCCTTAAAATTGTCCAAAGTGCTTTCCTTACAACAGCCCCGTGAAATAGATAATGCAAGAATTTTTGTTTCTATTTTGAAGATGGAGAAACTGAGACTTAGACAGAGGTTAAGCTGCGGGCCTATGGTAACACACCTAGGAAATGTCAGATTTGGGATCTGAACCTAGGCCTAATGGATCTAAATCCAGTATTCCTTCCACCGTACCACAGTCATCTCTACATGACTTGTGATTAGGTAGCCAACATGACAATCATATCTATTATACTGGTGCCAATAACTGGGGTCCTTTTGGAAATAGGTCTGGAGTATTTTAGGATAGATAACAGTAGGTCCTGGCAAAGGAAATGCCTGAATCTTTTGCAAAGTCTTAGAAAATTCCCATTTTCTATACTGTTTACCCTTTCCCAAGTTTTCTGGGCTGAAATATTGATCTAAGTCTGGAAAGACAACTGATCTATCTTCCTCCAGCGTAGTTCCTGTTTCTACCAGGAAATCTTGCTGTTGCCTGATCTGCCTGAGAGCAAAGATGATTCTGGCTGAGATGTTTGAGTTCTACAAAGTCAACAAACACGTGTTAAGTGCCTACTGTCTGCAAAGCACTGTCTTAGGAGTGTGGGAAATACAAAGATTCTGCCTTCAAGGTCTTTTAGTCTAGGCCAGGGGATGGATGACAGAACAACTATACAAAAAAACCTAAGATACAAGGTAGATAGAAACAGAAGAAGTGGACAAGTTTGTGTAAAATACTAAGAGGAAGTAGAGGAGTCAGGAAAAACAGGGAGGGCTGTGTGTGTGTGTGTGTGTGTGTGTGTGTGTGTGTGTGTGTGTGTGTGTGTGTGTGTTCAGAAAGTCAAACAGGCCATTCAACATATAGAGCTATCAATGAAGGTGGAATGGAGAGCCAATTCTAGGCATGGAGGACTATAAGAGCTAAGCAACAGAGACAGAGGCTGCTAGCAGGCTTGCTGTGAATTCTCTAAAGAAAAGGAACTTTATATGGGAAATGACAGAACAAAAATGACTACCAGGGAGTTGATGCCCAAGATGAATGATGAGTGAGGAGAAAAGGACTGAATTGCCCTTGATGAATTCGAGTCACTGGGTCCAGATGAACTACATCCTTAGGAGTTGAAAAAACTGGCAGGTGTGATTACTGAGCCGCTGCCAATGAAAGCTGGAAGATCATGGAGAATGTCAGAGGTTTCACAAGATTAGAGAAGAATGACTTGTTCTGATTCACAATCCATGGGAAAAACTACATCTGCGAACTATAGGCCAGAGAGCTTGACTGATTCCTGAAAAAAATTCTAGATGATTAAAAAGATAGTTGGCAAACATCTAGAAAATAATAACAACTAACATTTAAATAATGCCTACTATATGTCAGGTACCGTGTTAGGAGCACGTTTGATTCTCACAATAACTATGGGAGGTAGTTGGGCTATTATTATCATCATCCCCCTCTTACAGATGAGGAAAGTGAAGCAGACAGAGGTTAAATGACCTGCCCAGGGTCACACAGCTGGTAAGTGTCTGAGGCTGCATATGAGCTTAGGTCTCCCTGACTCCAAGCCAAGTGCTCTATTCACTGACCCTCCTAGAAGTAGTGGTTACAAGGAACCAGAACGATATCATCAAAAATAACAAATTATATGAAATTAATTTCATTTTCTTTTCTGGAAAGTTTATGGAACTGGTAAATGAGTGAAATTCTGTGGCTATTACCTAGATTTTTAGCAAAGCTTTCGATAATGTGTAGCCTGTGTCATATCAGGTATCCTTAACCAAAATCCTACTTCCACAAGTTAAATCCTTAGAGTTTGACTAGTTGTATTCTGCCCCCCCCCACATATATATAAGGGTACTTCTAAGTAAATAAGAGGGATTCTTTACTGCCATTCTCTGGAGTCCCCACTGGTGTTACCCCAAGGGTTATCAGTTGAGAATCATTTCCTCAGTGAGCCTTAATTAGTTTTTAGAAAGGGTACATTAAAAACAGTTGGTATAAAAGAACATTTAAGAAACATTAACATTTAGAAAGGTGGTACATTAAGTATGGTTGCTGTAAAACATCCCTGCCCCCAAAAAGTCTGACACACTTTCCCACAGGTACATACAGAGTTTGGGAAAAAGTGAACTCAAGCTTAGCACATATGAGAAAGGGGAACAGCGCCTAGCTGATGAAATATACCTTCTTTCTCTTGGTAGATAGGAAACTTCAGGTACCAAATGTAGTGTAGCCTGTCGGACTGGATGTCTGTGTTCGATAGCTTGGTGCCATTTTGTGTGTTATAAGAGAGGGACCAAGAAGAGGGATAGGTAGAATCATAAATGAATGTGATATTTTAAAAAAGTATCAGTAAAGAAAAAGACAAGTGGAGAAGCCTCTTTAATAAGCCTGGTCCTAAAGCTACCTACAACTGGAAAGCTAGAGGACATGGGGTGGAACTATAACCATTAGGAATGAAAGTAAGCTTCTAAAACAAAGAGCCACCTCAAAGTACTTTTGGGGCGGGGAGGGAGGTTGGGACTTTGTATTGTCACTGGAATCCATTAGGAACCAAACAGCCAGAAGCACAAAAGTGTACTCAGAAAGGAAACTTGAGGTGTAAATGGGTTAATAAACTTAATAGATGGCTTAAAGAAATCCATTTTTTCCTTTAACACCCACACAGTAAATCTCCTCACCAATGTTTGGGATATTATAGCTATTTTCTATGTAGACGCTACCATATTTCATCTATTTGTGCAAATTAGTATGTGCTTCCATGCCCAGGGCCAAAAATAAATTAGATGATGGGCCTTAGAAACAGAAATAAGCCTTACTTCTTTCTACCCCAGATTTTAGAAAGGATTTATATAGGACTTTGAGCCTATTTGCTACAGGCCGATTTTTTTTTTCTCTTGACTGGTAGAAAAGATAGGACTGGGATCATAAGACACTAACATGATGGAATTTCAAGCTAGAAGTTATCTTAAAGGTCACACTGATCTAACCCTTTCATTTCACTAATGAGAGAATTGAATCCCTCAAGGAGTACACTCACCTTTCCAAGGAATCGTAGGTAGTAAGCAGCAGAAATGTAGCAAGAAGGTGCAGTGGAAGGTGGTCCTAAACAGGTCTAGCTCTTCCATGAAGCACTTAAAAGTAGAACAGGTGTAGATAGGCTCTGACTACCCACATTAACTTTGTGTACTTGGTGTCATGATGTGGAAAGAGCCCTGGCCTGGAAGGCAAAGGATATGAGTGAGTTCTGGTCCTCTCTCTGCCACTAACTAGTTGAGTAGCCTTCGACAGTCATTTCCTTTCTCTCCGCCTCAGTGGGTGTTCATGGCTTACCCATCTCCCATGGTTATTAGAAGGCCTTCTACAACAAATGTCTCACAAGCATCTTAAACCCAGCCTTGATGAAGTCAAAGTTATCATTTTTAGCCCTAATCTTCCCACTTCACTATTCCTGTCTGTGTCACCTTATGTCTCATGCTTGTGATCTTGAAGCTTTCTGTGATATTCCCTCTCCCTCACCTCTGCCAGCTAATCAGTGACCAGGTCCTGCTGATACTCCACGACAGCTCTCTCCTCTGCTGCAGGTTCCCACTAACAACATCTTAACACAGACACTCATTACCACCTAGTAGTCTTCCTAACACATCTCCCCACTCCTCTTCTCTCTCTCCTTAATATTGCTGCCAGCCTAATCCACAATTAATACATAAAGAAGTAGTCATGTCATTCCTTTACTCTAAAATCTTCAATGGCTCCCTACCGCCTTCTGGGTAAAACTCAAATTCTTTTTGCTTGGCATTCAAAGCCACCCATAGTCTGGCACCTTTCCAGCCCTTTCTACTATTATTTTTCTCCACTCTCTGTTCTAGCCAAGTCATCGAGCCTCAGTTTCCTCTAATGTAAAATGGGAGGGAGATATAATAATACATTACCATTACTAATACCTGTATAGGAATATACTGTATATATGTGTATACATGTGTGTGTATATAGATATATTACTGATACTCAGATATATACTATATATAATATGGATGTACATATGTATAAAACATTTATAATATATGTAATACCCAGATATATACTATGTATAGTACATATATGTGTGTGTAGATGCACATATATATATACATATATATACTAATAATACCCAGATTACTGACATCATAGGGTCATTGTAAGACTAATACATTTTAAGACTCTAGTACTAGTGTCTAAGTGTGAACTTTTATCTGGCTCAACTCCCTAATTAAACAGATGGAGAAACTGAGGTTCAGGTGAAGTGACAGCTAATTAGTAGCAGATCCTGGCTTGGAGCCCAAGTTTCCACAAAATTGTTCTGAAAGGTATTAAGGGCTGTAGATATGTAAGGGGTTATTAATAGGAGCTTAAGGCAAATTAGCAATGTCCAGGCAGTGGGAAAAGATGAATCAGCACATTTAGTAGTTTTAACAGACTGAAGGCAGGGAATTGTGTCAGGATCTCTTTGTCTAGACAGGACTGGGATTCATACTTAGCACCTCCCTTACCACCCTCCCCCCAACGCACGTCTACACTGAGTCAGGCCTGAGGTCTTCTGTGCAAGGGTCAAAACTACCTTTTAAAACGCATTTTAAAACCTGGAATAGACACTGTTTTTTTCTCCCAGGCATCCCCCATTGCCTTTCACCTGGGAGATGGGTGTTGCTCCAGCCTTAGCAAGAGAGATCACTAGGAGGTGGCCAAAGTGGGGAGGGCGGATATTCCACGCCCCAGCCTCCATCCCAGCCTTCCTCATCTTCCCAGATGAGCTGGCTGGCCTGGCCCTGTCTGTTTGCCTTTGCAGCCCAAGGCCAGGGGAGAAGGGATGAATATTTCATGCAACGTCTGTGTTTTTACTCGGAGAGGCCCCGATCGGAGCCATGCAATATTTCACCAGCCCTTGTGTTTGTCTGCTCCGGTAATCATCAGCCTCAATCACTGGCGCGAGATTTTATGAATTAATAAAAATGATCATGGGCTGTCCAGGGGGACCCTGGGAAGAAATGCGCGAAGTAGAATTTTAATGAGTACCATAGGGAATTTCAGCCTTTGCGAGCTTCCCCTCCTCCCTCTGTACCCCCACCCTGCCAAACAGCTTCATGCTTGGATCTCTCCTTTTCCTCCTTTTTCCCCTTTAGCAATATCATGGCGAGCTGCTCTAAATCACTGTCACGCAAATGAGGTGTTTCCCATCAGCCTGTTGTCTGGCCTACAACCGGGCTGCCATGTGCCACAAAGGCAGCCCCGGTCCACCTGCTCTCCTGTCCTAATTGAGCAGATGATCTGCCGATTTGTCATGCTTAGCTGAGGTCCCTCTCCCCAACCCTCATCCAGAGAGCCCCGGCTCAGCCCCAGAACAGGGGTGAGCCTACATCTGTAAAGTGGGGTGTGTGTGTGTGTGTGTGTGTGTGTGTGTGTGTGTGTGTGTGTGTGTGTGTGTGTGATGTGTGTGTGTGCGCATTCGAGTGACAGCCAGTGTGCCAGGAGGTGTATATGGGTCTGCATGTGTGATGTGTGCATGTGAGAGAGCCTGTTGGCAGGGAGGGCGTTGCATGGGGAGGGGTGAGAATGACAGATCCCCTCCTCATTACTGAATAATTCATTGTGGCGTTAATGTCTTCAGATACCATCTCTCACTTCCTCCCTCTTCTCCTCTCATCTGGGCCCACTTGGGAAAACTTGATTATGGCCCCTGCTCTGACGACAGAGTATACAGATAAAAGATAATTGCTTGGCTTGACTTCTCCATTGATATGAAAATAAGATTTAAATTATTCACTCTCGGTTTAAAGGTTAGTTGAAGGTTATTACAGGGGATGAAAAAAAAGATCACTCTTTATAACGGCGGGGTGGGGACGAGACAGGTTTGAAAAGGCCTAATTTGCACGGGAGGCAGAAGCAGGCTTGTTGTGAATAAACGGAGAGGCCCTCAAGGGATTTGATCTTGGAGAAGTCAATTATTTATAAGCAAATTAGGGCTGGCTTTTCCTATGCATAAGACACTGTCCTCATCAATAAGGCCTGGATAGGTGTCTTTAGCACACTGGGTTCCCCCACTTTTTTTTCCTTTGCACTTGTTTCTGAAACCACCAAGGTGTGGGGTTTTGCCCCTTTTCCAGGCTGGAATTTCATCTGAGTGACCATTTTAGTGGTGTGCTCGCTTGGGTCTTGTACAGATTATTCGTTCTCTAGGTGACCCCTTGACATCTTTGAAATCTCCACGAGGGCACAGGTAGGCCAGAGATGGGCTCCCGCTAGCAACAGTTCCAGGACAGCTCTGGAAACCTGGCTATCCTGCCCAGGCAAGCATTCTACCCTTGAGCTCTCTTGATGCAATTTTACATATGAAAGTCTTTTCAGAGCCTCTGGTTCCTGAGCAGGCAAATCTCAGTCTGTGTTCAGTTCAATAATTAATGGCATTGCCTATTCCTGGAAATCAGGCGGTGTTTCAAAAAGTATCCAGTGGTCTCCACCTCACCAGCGCTTCATGCATTAATCAGCAGCGGCCAATTTTATCAAAATAAATAGCAGGGAAAGTGAGATCGCTTATCTGCTGTAGGATTAGAAAACAGACTCCCTTGTTCCACAGCCTGGCCCAGTTATGCCGTTAAAGAGCATCTGGCTAAGTAGACAACATGTTTCTGAGTCTAGATTTCCCTGGGGTCTACTGTTATTGTGCTTTTACACCAATTTTGCACCAATTTATACCTGTAAATGGTATCCCTTCCAACCTAAATCCTGTAAACCAATCTGGGGTTGATTATACAAATTGCATCTGGGGGCGATGATGGAAATCCATCCTAGAGTATGTGTGTTCATGTGTGTGTGTGTATGTATGTCTGCATGTATACATATATTGTGTTCATAAGCAAAACACATAATTTTGCCTCTAGCTAATGGTAGAAATTAGAAGAAAAAAAATAGGGCTGCTAGGGGGTGTCGTGGATAGAGTATCAACCTGAAGTGAGGAAGATTTATCTTCCCAAGTTCAAATCTGGCCTCAGACACTTACTGTGTTACCCTGGGCAAGTCACTTAACCCTGTTAGCCTCAGTTTTTCCATCTGTAAAAAAAAAGAGAGAAGGGAATGGCAAGCCGCTCTAGTATCTTTGCCCAGAAAACCCCAAATGCGCTCTCCAAGAATTGGACGTGATTGAAAATGACTTAGCAGCAACAAAGAAAAGATAAGAAACCTCTTTTTTTTTCCTGGAAAATATTTTCCAAAAAGTCAGAGCTTTTGAACGGAAACAGCTTCAAGCTTGAAAACTGGCTTTCCTTCTAGTCTGTGTTCTGCTGTCAGTTTGCTCTGAGGCTTTGGGCAAATCATTGAAGTTCTCTGGGCCTGAGTTTCTTCATGAAAGATGGAAGTAGTAAGGCCTATCCTACGGACATGACTTTTTGGGGATAGCATGAGGTCATGGATTTCTCTCTAGAGTCTCTCTCAAGTTTTTCATCTATGTAGTGGGGGCAGGAGATGATCTCTTCCTGAGGTTCTCTTCCAGGTCAGAAAATGTTCTGAAGTGTTAAAAATCTACTTAAATGTAAGATTTATGATAATTTATTTATGATGATGAGAGGCAACCTGACTAACTTGAGAGTGAAAGAATCCAAACCAAGCTCTGATACTTACTAGGTATTTGATCCTGGGCAAATTACTTTCCTTTAGCTAAGCCTCAGTTATTTCATCTATCAAATGGGAATAAGTATATGTTCTATCTACTTCATGGGGCTCTTATCAGAAGAGCTTTTAAAAATCTTAATGCTCTATAAATGTGAACCACTGTAGTCCTAGCTTGTGATGTGGAAATCCACCCAGAGATGCACATTAATAACTCATCCTCTCAGAGGGGATAGCAAGGTAGCTCAGTGGATAGAGCACTGGGTCTGAAATCTGGAAGACTGATCTTCCTGAGTTCAAATCTGACCTCAGACAGTAGCTGTATAACCCTAGGCAAGTTCACTTAACCAACCCTCTTTGCCTCAGTTTCATCATCTGGGAAATGAGCTGGAGAAGAAAATGGCAAACCACTCCAATATCTTTGTCCAGAAAACCCCAAATGGGGTCACAAAGAGTCAGATATGACTGAAAACCACTGACCAACAACATTTATGTGTCAGAACAGGATTTGAACTCAGGTTTTCCTGGTACTCTATCCACTATCACAATTCAATGCTACTTCTTTCTCTCTCTCAAGCAAAGATCATGTATCTAGAACAAAAAGGGTCTTCAGAGATCATCTAGTCTAATGCCCTCATTCTACAGGTAAGGAAATTGAGGCTGAAGGAAGATAAGTGGCTTGTTCAAGCAAATCATCAGAGGTGGTATTTGAATTCAGGTCCTTTAACTCCAAAATCAATGTTCTTTTCACTGTGCCATACTGCCTTTTCCAAGTAAAATTTTGATGAAATAGCCTTTCATGGGTCTGGAGAAAAAGAAAAGTTTCCTCTCTAGGAAGGCTGAACCAGTGTTTATCACTTTTCTCCCTTGTGTCCTTTTCCCTCCCTCTCTTTAAGGTGAAGAATCCTTTGGAGAGAATCATGGCTTAGGGAGAAGAAAATATAAACAGTCCTTTGGGCCACTCTGGAGTCAGGAGTAATAGATTCCACCCTCCTCCTATAATGGGGAGGAGGGGGAGAGAAAAGGGAATGGAACTTTCTGACAGGGTGGAAAAACCCCCAACAATAAAAACAACATTAAAGGAGTCTCTGATCTCCCTGCAGGCTTCCTGATGAAAACCTCTCTGGGCCTCAGGAGCATAGAGCCATAAAGGCAAGCAAGAAGCAGGAGCTAATTCCCTATGGTGATTCTTGCCAGGAAAACATGGGGGAGGCAGTTTGGGGATTTATGGGGAAACGTTCTCTGTGCATTGTGGGCCACCACACCAAGGAGGTGGGAAAAAAGAGGGGGCTGTGGGGGGAGAACTTGCCCTCTATAGTAATGATCAGTCATACCAGGACTTTTCTGACATGATTACAAGGCCTCCAAGCCAATGGCTATTGTGATTTCTCTTTCTGTGTTTGGTTGGAAATGGGAGGTTGGCAAAGCTTTCTGGCTTCCCTTCCATTACCTTTAGAGGAGAAAATCAGAGAAAGGGTTGATTACACCAAGTGAAACCTGGACTTCAGACTGACAGGAGGAGTTTGGAAACACTGTGTAGGAAAGGGGAGCTGGGAGCTGCTGAGGCTGATGCTGACTTCCTAATTTAAACCTCAGATGCCTTGACTGCCAAATTCACCAGGAGCTTGTGAGGTCATTTTCTAGGTTGCATTATTCTGATGACACTCTTGTGAATCCCCAAGCGAAAGGGATGGCCTTCTCACTTTCCTTTTCTTTCCTCTTTTGGCACCTCCCTCTCTCCTACCTGGACCCCTCTGCCAGTTCTGTGCTAATTTTTCTCCATTTCTCTTTCTTCATCTTAGTGACAAGTCCCAGGAGAAGCAGCATTATATCTTCCTTGCCTCAGTAGATCTAAGAAAGTATTCTTTTTTCCTTCTAAGGAAAATGAAGGGATCAACCTTAGGTTCATTGGTTTAGAACTAGAAGGGACATTAGAGGCTATCTAGCCCAGACCTCCCAGCTCACAGATAAAAAAACTGAGGTCTAAGGAGATCAAATGATTTACCCAAAGTCACAGAGTTAGTGGCTGAGCTAGGATTGAAATTCAGGTCCTCTGGCTCCAAGTCCATTGTTCCTTCTACCACGCATGGTCGACTAGACCTTCAAGGTACTTTCCAGTCTAGTATATATAATAATATATACTTATATATTAATTTATACATATATATTATATTTCCAAAAATATATTACCAACTTCTTCCAGATTGTTAATAGCCAACATTTACACACATTTTAAAGTTTATAATATTATGTCATTTGGCCCTCACAGCAACCTTGTAAATAAAATGCTATTATTTTATCCATTTTACAGATTAGGAAACCAAGGCAGAGACTGTCCAGAGTCATGTGTCTAAGACAAGATACTAACTGATGTCCTCCTGACTCCAAGTATTAGCCTTAGGTACTTTGTCATCAATTAATCCAAAAGTTAGCACTTATTGATATGGGGTACTATGTGAAATGCTGTGAGGGTCACAAAGAAGCAAAAATGATTGGTCCCTGTCCTTGAAGATCATCATGGGGTCTTATTGGAGAGACAATATTATACATGTAACCTGAGTCCCAAAACTCATTGGCATAGGACTCTCCTTACTGATGAAGATCATTGCCCTGAGCTTGGTGAAGAGCCAGGTAGAATTGTCAAGAGCACAAAAGAGAAGAGTTCTAGGGTCCTCAAGTCTTTGGACCTGCCTGAGTCTCTTTAGCCATTTCGAGCTCTGTGCTTTGCTTTAGGTCCTTCTGCCTTCTAGTTTCAAGAGAGAAGATGGACAAAGCCAACTCCATTTCAAGTTTCAGAAGGAAAAGACTCTAGCACGAAGTCAATACCAGAGGTTCTGGCGTTCTTCATCATGTCCCTATCCCTAGCTTGCTACACTAGAGACTTTGGGGAACTTCCCTTTGGCTGAGGTCTAGGACTCTCTTGGTTGAGCTGAGTTACCTAATTCCCAATGGGAGAGCTCCCTCAATTTGTAGTGTCTGGAACATATTCTACTATATAATATTTCCTCTGTTTTATGTTTTACTATCAACTTGTATACATGGATATCTTTGCTATGTACTATCTGTGTTCACTATAGAACTGGCATTTGTGGGAAAGGAGTAAAATCTTAAATATAAATCTCGGGGTCCTCCTTTCCCCCAATAATGAACAGTGACAAAAGTTTAGTTTGAACATGTGAATCAAATCCCCTAGACCAGGAATGGGGAACCTGCAGCCTCGAGGCCACATGTGACCCTGTAGGTCCTCAAGTGTGGCCCTTTGACCAAATCTTCAAGTTTGGGTCCAGTCAAAAGGCTGCACTTGAGGGCCTAGAGGGTCACATGTGACCTTGAGACTTCAGGTTCCCTACCCCTGCCCTAGACTAACAGTTTTTAAGGGAACAGAGATAATTCTAGCCCAATAGGCCCTCTCTCTGAGTAGAGCAGAAAACTAAGCTTTTGGCCCCAACCTTCTGCTTGCTGGCCTGTCAGGAAATAAAGTCTCCCTTGGAGAAGAGTTGGGGGAAGAAGAGGTTATACACATTTATTCTACCTCCTTTCATGTACAACAACACTACCATGCTACCTATGAGGGACAGTTCTCACTATATATAGTGAGATATATATCTATATACAGAGAGATATATATGTGTGTGCGAGATATATATGTATATACATGTATATGTGTGTGTATGCATGTATGTATATCACATGTAACAACAAATGACCAAAGAGAGTCCAAATTAAGGGTTTAACTGTGTGCTACAGAGGATAAGCAGAGAGGACAGGTAAGGTAAAGCTGAACATGTGGGATGAGAATAGGTTACTAAGGGTTTATGATACTAGGCAGAGAATTTTAGACTGAATGAAGTAGACATCCAGAGCCACTGCAAGTTTAATTTAGCTGGATGAGTTCGAGTTGGGGAGGCCAGCCAGGGGGCTGTTGTAATAATCTAAGTGTGAGGTAATGGGAACCTGAACTGAGAAGGGGATTGAGTGAAGGGAGCTGTTAGAAGAAACATCTCTGAGCGTAAAGGGTGGGGTGGAGAGTGAGATCACCTCCCTTACAAAAGGTACAAACAATAGAACTTGGAGAAATAGCCAAAAAGGAGGAAAGAAGGGGAAGAATTAAAGATGGCAATTAAGATTTCTTACCTGGGAGATTTGAAGGAAAGTAGCAACACAAATAAAAATCTGCAAGTTCGGAAGGAGACCCCATTTGAGGGGAAGAAGATAATGAGTTCACTTGGGGACATGTTGGGTTGGAGGTAACAACAGGCCGTCCAATTCAATTTGATTTAACTAAGCAAATTCGGTATTTACTTAATATGTGCAAGGCATAGTGTTGGGTGGTAGGGATACAAAGATGAAAAAAATAGCATTTATGTAGTGCTTACATGTCTGCAAATTGTTCTTACAAACATTTGAGTTCCCCCAACAACTTTTGAGGTAGATACTATATATTATTCTTAGCCTCATTTCATGGATGAGGAAACAGAAACTCATCTAGTTTAAATGACTAGCCCAGGGACTCCCAGCTAGGCTGTTTCAAAGGAGGAGTTTGAAGCCATTTTTACTTCCAGCCTGGCATTTCATGCATTACTCCGATCCTTGCCTTGTACTGGTGGTAACATGACTTTTTTGATATAAGGTAGGGTTCTTGTTGTTTGCATTTTTTGAGGAAGGCCAATTATGATAGGGAACAAAGAGAGATCCAGGCAAAATACTCCAGAAAATTTTTAAGAGAAAACACTTCTAGGCATGTAGGTGTTTGAGGAGAGGGATACAAGGCAGGAAGCAGAAATCAAGGAAGGTTTCTTGGAGAAGGTGGCTCCTGGGCTGAATCTAGCAAAAAAAAGGATTTGATCAGGCAGAGATGGGGCAGGGAGTACATTCCAAGAATGAGGGATAGTGTTTATGAATGCATAAAACTAGGAGATGATAAGGTACAGTTCAGGAATAACTAATATTCAATTTGCCAGGAACATTGAGTATATGTAGGTGAGTAATATGAAAGAAGGCAGGAGAGGTCGGCTAGAAGCAGATAATGGATAGCCCTAAATGTCAGAATAAGGAATTTGTTTTTTATCCCTTAGACAAGAGGGAACTATGGAAGTTTGAGGGGCAGAAGATTAACTTAGGCAGTATGGTATGATGGAAATCCCTGCTCTGACATTAGCCATGTGACCTTGGGCAAATCACTTTATGAGATTCAGCTTCCTGATTTGGAAAACGAGGGTACCGATGTGTATACTACTTGTCTCACAGGGCTGTTGTCAGGAAAGTACCTTTTGTAGTCCTTTGAAACACTATGGAAATAGGAGCCATTATTGTTATTGTCATTATTTTTATAAATTGTAATGTACATCACTATCTGTACTTTAGTAAGATTACTTTGACAGTTATGTAAAATATGGACTGAAGAAGGGAAAATAAGGATTCTGGGAAATCCGCATGAGGGTTATCACAACTTTTAAGTGAGGTTATGAATGTGATGGGCGGAATGAGGGTGGTGGCCATGTGAATGGAGAGTCTGTAAAAATGTCATGAATTTTGGGGAATTAGAAATCCACAGCGCTTAGTGAGATAGAGGAGAAAGAGGAGAGATTTGTTCAAAATGTGGTTTTCAAGCCAGAAGCATTAGGAGTATTGTGGTGACTTCAATTTCAAATGGAAAAGTTAGAAGGGAGACAGTTTTAAGGAGGAAGATGATAATTTCCGTTTGGAGCATGTTGAGCATAAAGGGCTGGGAAGTCATCTAAATCAGTGGTGTAAAGCTCAAATAGAAACAGATCCTAACGCTATCTATTGATTTTGTTGTTGTATTTGAGTTGTTTCAGTTGTATCTACCTCTTTGTCTGGTCTTATTCAGATCTTTCTTGGCAAAGATGCTAGAGTGATTTACCATTTCCTTCTCCAGCTCATTTTACAGATTAGAAAACTGAGGCAAACAAGATTAAGTGGCTTGCCCAGGGTTACACAACTAATCAGTGTCCGAGGCCAGATTTAAACTCAGGAAGAGGAGTCTTTCTGACTTCAGGCCCAGCACTTTAATCACTATTAACTTTATCTATGATGTACTGGGTTTTGTTTTTTATTAATTCTATTTAAGCATTTCTGAATTATATTTTAATTTAGTTCACTCAGGAATTTTACAGGCCACTTGCCCCTGGGGGGCAGCTAATTTGATACCTCTACTCTAGATGGAGATGTTTACCTAGAAGTTGGAGATGTATGTAGGCTTTAAACTCGGGGGAAAATGTAAGTTCCTTCAGGCTACTGGATTTGGAGTTAAGAGAGACCTGAGTTTGAATCCTAGCCCTGTCACTTATTAGTTGTGTGACCTTGGGAAAATCCTTTAAGCTCTTAAACTCTCGGGGGTAAAATGAGAGGTAAAAGAGAGACTTTTAATGTCTCTCTCATAGGGTGGTCCCACAAAGGCCTTTTGCACATCTAAAAAGGACTATAAAAATGTAAGTTATTATCATTAATACTATTTTTGTATTCCCAGCATCTAGGAAATATCATTGAATTGAATTGAATATGTGGATTTTAGAGGCCTCTTCAAAGGGGAAATCGCCAAGCCCCAAGGAATAAATAAGGTCACCCAGAAGATAATGCATAGCTTGAAAAAAGAAAAGGGCCAAGGGCAAATCTATGAGTGACAGTAGCACTTATATAGGGAGAGGCAGTCAGGTCAATGTCCAAATAAATCACGAAGGTCATTAGATTTTTGCTGTTGATGTTACTGACAGATAAACCTTATAAAGGTAAGAATGTGGTCCAGGAGGATGGTGGACAAGAAACCTGCCTTTTTGCCTAGGCTTTGTTCTTGTTCAACTTCATTTTTAGGCCAATCAAAGAGGATATGGAAAATGAAGGGTCTTGAGTGACTCTAGCTGCCATACAAGTCCTGTAGAACTATTTTGGACAGAATACAAAAATGGGTTTTAGAGATGCAGGATTCTTACTAGTGGTTAATTGTTACAAGTGGTTAAATAGGCCCATCAGCTAAATTGTGTTAGACTATGGACTTTTAATTAATATCACATACTTGTATCTAATAATAACAATAATAATGGATTAAATCTTAACCCAGAAATAGTCTGACTGGTTTTTGTTAATTGCCCTTAGCTAGATGTTTATAGCATCCACTATAGATTAAAGAGCTGTTAGTTTGCCTTTGTCAGAGAAAGGTTTTCTAGTCATTACACCTTAGCAAGTAGGAACTGAGAGCCCAGGAGAATGCTCTGAAAAGCCAAAGCCTCAAGGATAACAGCAGAGAGAAGCTCGGCAATAATCAATCAACGGAGATTCTGAGCACAGTCAATGCTATATCCAGAAGAGAACAGTGTGATTATACCATAAAGGGTATAAACTCTGTAAAATAAGATTGTTAATTGCTTTGAGTACATATATTCCCTGGCTACATGCACCTCCATGTGTATGACCTCCATGCGTATATCTTGGTCCCATGAGTTCATGAAATGAACTCCTTTCCCATTTATTCACTGGTCACATATCTCCTATATGTGTGTCTTCTATGCCTATTACCTGATCACAAATGTTCTGTGTTTGTGTGCCCCTTGGTGAATTAACCCTTAAAGAGTATAACTTATGATTGCATGAGAGTATTTTTCTTATTCTAGTCTATTAAATGTCTTTCATTTTGAACTTAGGTATCCTGTAGCTGTAGGACTGGTAGAAGTAAATTCTTAAAGAGGGCTTATGAGCGATAGTTTTGAATAGGTTCTGAGTCACTGTGCTTCATCCCTAGGTCAGCCTTTGAGGGGACACTCTTGTGAAAGGAACTGTCCCCAGAACCTGCCATTAAGGTACAAAAAGAGAATAATGAGTCAAAAAAGGCAACTGAGAAAGAGAATTTGGGCAGGAAGGAGAACCAAGAAAGGTCAAGGCCATGGAGACCCAGGGAGGAGAGAACATCCAGGAAGGGGGGCAGGCAAGAGTATCAAAGATCATAGAAAGGTCAAGGGTGATAAAGACAAAGAAAAAAGCCACAAGACTGTGTATTTATAAAGTATTACTGATCTCTCAGAGAGCAATTCCAGTGAAATGATGAGGGAGTAAGCCAGATTACAAGGGACCAATCAAAAGAATGAGCGGTAAGGAAGTGGACGCAATGATTGTAGGTTACTCTTTCTGAAATTTTAGCAGTAAAAAATGGAGGGGATGGGTAACTATCAAGAGGTTTTGATATATGGAGGACAGAAGATGAGTGAAGAATGATTTCCTTCAGGAAATATGATGTCAGAGGGTTTGAACATCAAAGAGAGAGACTTCAGAATGAAGGCAATGGTAGAAACATAGGGCTAGAGTTTTCTAGTCAGTTTAGGGTGAATATCAGATACACTTGAGTTAACCCTACTGTTCTGTTGAGAATGTTGATGTAAAAGAGTCTTTCCTCAGACCTCTGGTGAATGGATCTAGATGTCCTATGGGCATCGAGAAATACTATGCTGGAATCCAGAGGAGAGGCCAGGGCTGGGATTCCAGACTTAAAGACTCTAAAGTTTCTACAGAAGATCTTTCTGTATTAGAACCAACAGGGGTATATGTCTTTGCCAGAGAAGTACTGCCTCTAAGGCCTTTCAAGATGGTATATAAAGATCAAGAAAAGGCTTTGCATTTGGCCTGTACTCTTTGGTGTTGGGTTAGCATTCCTCAGCCATGCAGAACTTTAGAATTTATAATATAGAACTAGGTCAAAGAATTCTGACTAATAGGGATAGGCAGTCTGAATCTGTGACAAATTTGAATTGGGCAATATTATCTTTTATAAAAAGATTTTATTATTTTCAGATCCACATAATGAGGTCTTCTAGGCCAACTAAGTGTTGTCATGTAGAGATGCTTGGACTTGTTTTAATGGATGAATAAGGACTGGTAATTATCACATTAAGTTGTCTTTATGTATGTAAAGGAGAACACTGATGGAGTCTGAAAATGGTTTAAGGAGATCAAACAGCTTCCTGGCCTTCTTTTCCATTCCCGGGAATTTTACAGCTGCTATTCAATTCGTATCCACATTTTTATCTTTCCCTTCCCCCTACTTAATAGAGCTATGCCTAAGCAAGCTGATGAATGCTATTTGTGAATATGCATGAGGGAAGGTTTCACAAACTTTTCAAAATGAAACAAAAATAAACAGCACCTAACCCACGATGGAGAGTATACTAAGGCTCTCAATTAATATTATTCTGTTCCAAATATAGGAGCATAGATACAAAGCTCAAAGGAATTTTAAGAGGTCTAGTCCAACCAACTTATTTTTCTGATGGGGACCTATCGAGTTTAAATGACAGTTACTTAAGTTACACAGGCAGGCTATGTTAGAGGTGAGATTTGAACCCAGGTCCTCTGACTGATGCTGACTAGTGCTCCTTCCACTGTCCCCCACCATCTTTTGGCCAGTACTTTCCCCCAAAACTTGATTTGTTCAAAACTTCTGATATGTGATAGTCTCAGAAAGAAAAAAAATCAAAGAAAGGGAGAGAAAAAAGGACTGAAATTTGCTACAAATGTTTGAATTGAAAGAAACTTTTGCAATAAACACATTTCATATGGTAATTGGCCGTACTTATTTTCAGAGTGAGAAGAGACTAGCTTTTGTTTATATAGCACTTGAAGGCTGGCAAATAGCTATCCCTAGAGTCAAGAAGACCTGGGTTCAGGTTGTCTCTGATATGATGTAGAGGAAAGGAGGCTGAGTTTGGCTGAAATCAGAGGACTTGGGTTCAACTTCCTGACCTGCCGCTGACTTTCTGGGGGAACCTGACTGAGTTACTTAACCTCTCTGTGCCTCAGCTCCTGCGTCTGTAAAATGAGGGCATTGGGTGAAATGACCTCTGAGGTTACTTCCACCTCTGAAGCTATGATCCCATGAATTACGTATTAGTTATGTGACCACTCGTCACCTTGGGACCCTCTAAGTTTCTAAAATTCTACACTGGGAATCCCCTACATCGATGAAACCACAACTCTGAAATACTGCCCTCCACCCTAATCGGTGTATAATCTGTGTATGTCTGTATGTGTGTGCATGTACATGTATATATAAAACATATATTTGTAGTTATAGTGTATTTACACAATATAACATCTGTGTGCGCATATACACACATATGTGTGCAGGTGTGTGCATATATGTATATGTACAAGGATATGTATGTACACACACCATCAGTGTATACGTAGGTGTGTACACAGATGGACATGAGTGTATATGCATTGTGTATATTAGTATGTATATATAAGAATATGTGTGTGTATACACATGCAATCAGTATAAACATAGGTGCACACATACATGGGCAGGAGTGTATATGTATTGTGTACATTTGTATGTGCGTATATACAAGGGTATATGTATATATTCACATATAATCACTATATGCATACATACATATGAGGATATATATATATCATATGTACATTTAAAAATATATTGTATATATACATATACAGTCAGTATATACCCATGTGCATATGCACAGATATGAATATATGTATTGTGTATATAAGAACATATGTACGTATATATGCACAATCAGTATGTACATATACACACGAATATATGTGTATTGTATGTGTGTATATATGGGCATATTATACCTATTTGTAAACAATGCAATCTGCATATACATATGTGCATACATATATATAGGTATATGTGTCTATATATATTGAAATGCTCACGATTGATTCTGTATCATTTTCTTCTTGATACTATTTACAGTTAATTGATTTTTGTCCTGTAACTGCTTTTGCCCTGTGATTGCGTAAGTCCAGGGTTGCAGTTTCTGAACTCAGTTCCGATTTCAGCTGGCATGTAATGGGTTAAGTTTAGAAATCCAGTTCTCCTGCTAACACTGATCTATTCTGGCCCCAAGGAATTAGCTGACCTTGGGGATGTGGGTGTGAACACAAGAGAGCCAGACCTAGTATCTTTATACCACCAAGCCATCCTTCAAGGATGTCCGATTTGCTGACCAAAAGTCTGGGCTATTGTCAGTAACCTTGCAGGTGGACTCAAACAATGAGCACTTCTTAGTCACAGGGAAGGAAGGAGGGTGTTGTCCTCAGTCCCCCATCCAAACTTCCAACCAATCATATTGTCCCCAGCTCCTCAGTTATGTACCATGATGTTACCTACCCTGTTCTGTTCTTTGTTCTGTATTCTCTAAAAGCTATAAAAGAAAACTCTCCTCCTCATTTGAGGTCTCAGCTTATTAAGGAAGCTGAGGTCCTATTTATTGGCGGATTTGTGCTTTAACAAAAAATTGATTGATATTGGATAGTTGTGCCACAGTTTACCTTAATTGTTACTAGACAGAAAGAAAGAAAGAAAGAAAGAGAGAGAGAGAGAGAGAGAGAGAGAGAGAGAGAGAGAGAGAGAGAGAGAGAGAGAGAGAGAGGGAGGGAGGGAGGAAGGAAGGAAGGAAGGAAGGAAGGAAGGAAGGAAGGAAGGAAGGAAGGAAGGAAGGAAGGAAGGAAGGAAGGAAGGAAGGAAGGAAGGAAGGAAGGAAGGAAGATGATAGAGATAAACACAGAGACAGAGATAGAGATAGATGATATAGACATAGACGTAGACATAGACGTAGACGTAGACGTAGACATAGACATAGACATAGACAGAGACATAGACATAGACAGAGACATAGACATAGACATAGACAGACATAGACATAGACATAGACATAGACATAGACATAGACATAGACATAGACAGACATAGACATAGACATAGACATAGACATAGACAGACATCCACTTATAGGGATATGCAGGAACAAACTCCTTCAGGCTCCAGAGCTGATGGTTAAGTTGTGAATGTGAACATGCAAACTTGTAATTAACAAGAGCTACAAATCAGGGCTTGATTTATTGTTTTGTTGATTGCCTAGGTGTTGTCAGACTCGACTAGACATAGGAGCCATTAATCTGTGTAGAAAGTTCCCTGCTTGCTCCATACTGACTTATTTTAAAAATATTAAGCTATCTATGTTTTATTGTATTTTTATTTACTTTGTTAAGTATTTCCCAATTTTATTTTAATTTGATTAGGGAGTATACCATGTATAGCTCTTTTGACACCTCTGGTCGACTTATGAAAGACGTCAAAAATGCAAATTAAACTTAAAAGTGTATCCTGCTTTTTAGAAATTCTGTTGTTTACTCAATAACCCTACTTGCACCTGAGTCATCTTCTGCCTATCAGGAAGTATTGAAGAGGCCCCTAAATGAAGAGTGAATGAATGCAAACATTTATTAAGTGCATACTATATGGATTGTGCTAAGCACTTGGGATACAAGAACAAGGACAAGAAAGTCCTCAATTTCAAGGCTGTCACTTTTGAATGGGGCAGAAAATACATATAAAATTTAACTACAAGTTACATGGAAATATATAGAGTGATGTTTTCCATGCAGAGGGAAGGGCAAGTGGTGATGCAGTTTTTTAAATGCCATCTCTATTGATAAAATTATATCTATTTCTGATGTTGAGCTGTGTTTACCAAGGACTTTGTTGGAGAATATACTAATTACCAGTGACTTTACCTGACTTATGGGTCTGCCCAGATTTTAGATTTTCTACCCACTTTGACCTCTGAATACCCAGCTGTCCCTTAATTTGTGATTTACCTGCTTATTTTCCTAATCTTCTACTTGACTTCTCTTAACCTTGTACACCATTGCTGAACTCATTTAATTGTAGAATCTGTTAGTGAACTGTTTGGTCCTGTTCCTTGGGCCCAAGCTAACAATACAAAGATGTTCCCCCAAGATAATATGGACTATGATAGCATGCAGGTGTCTGGGTAGATTTGGAAAATGTGCCTTCTATGCAAAATCTAAAAAAAATTAAAAAAAAGATCCCAGCCTTTAATTACCTTGCCTTAGTAGTTTTGTAAGAGTGCAGACCTTCCATGCTCTTCTCATTCAGGCAGACATTGAAGATGCCAAGGTCATCCACTGCATCCCAGGCCATTGCCAGTCCTGACTTTTTGTCTCGCTGCTCGACTTTGATAACTCTGGAAGAGAGTGAGGTTAATGACTTTGTGCAATTCTGCCTCACTTAGTCAAAACATGGTGTCATTGGTCCTCTTTGAAAACGAAGACGAGCAACATTCAGTCAAACAAACAAACGATATAGGCCTAGAGTCCACAGGGAGCAAAACTCTGCTCTGGGAGCTGCAGGAAATAACAGAGGAAGGATGAACTCCCTTCTGATCTGAGTCTTTGACCCTTGAAGATGCCCAGGTCTAATGAAAGAGATGTGATGC
This sequence comes from Notamacropus eugenii, assembly GCF_028372415.1. NCBI lineage: Eukaryota > Metazoa > Chordata > Mammalia > Diprotodontia > Macropodidae > Notamacropus > Notamacropus eugenii. The sequence continues at coordinate 134,329,188 of NC_092872.1, read as the reverse complement.
CTGTCCTGGAACAGATCTCCTTTTGATGGGAGAGACATAGAAGGAGACTCTTGGTATATTGTGGCAGAAAAGTTAGCCCTTCCCACCTCCCTTCTTTCCTATTGTTACCCTTGCCATGTTCGCCCCCCTTCCCCTGTTGCCCCCCTGGCCCCTGTCTGGTTTCTGTTGAATCTGAGGCACCAAAATTAGGATCTTTCTCTTTATATAATCCAGTGTACTCTCAGATAGACCAGGCTTTCTCTCTGTTCTTTCTTTGGGCTGCAACCAACCCACCTGACATCCTTGGAGCCCTCAGCCTGGGGTAAGAACGTAAGCTTTATCCCTCTCATATTGGCTCTGATTTGCACTTTTAATCATTAGCAGCAGCTGCAGCAAACATTTACTGGCCACCTATTGAGTTCAAGGCACTCTACTAAGTAGAAAGGACACAATGGTTTCTGAGAAGCAACCTGGTATAGCACAGGGGTTCTTAACATTTTTTGTGTCTTGGGACCCCTCTGGCAGTCTGAGAATGCCTTCTCAGAATAAAGCATTTAAAGGAATAGAATACATGATTAAAAGGAAACCAATTATATTGAAAAAAATGTATTTTTCCCATTCAAATATACCTACTTAAATATATTGATGGACTGCTTGGGGTTCTGTGGGCTGCTTGGGGTTCTGTGGACCCCAGATTTAGAACAATTGACATAAGGGAAAGATGTAAGATTTGGAGACATGGGAGGTTACTAATAGATGGAATACTGTGTGAGGAGTCAGAGTCAGGAAGAATTAAGTTTCACTTCTAAAACATGTACTAGTGCTTTGAGCCTAGACACATCATGTAATTTTCTCTGGGCCTCCGTTTCCTCATCTGTAAAACAGAGATAATTTTAGCCCCCATCACACAAAGGTGGTGTAAGGCTCAAAGGAGATAAAATATGTAAAATATTTTGTAAACCTTAAAGTGCTGTGATTAATTATTATTATCGCAGATTTGGGTTCAAAATAACCCCCCAACACTGACAAGCTATTTGAACTTGAACAAAACACGTAACGCTTTAGAGCCTCAGTTTCCTCCTTTTAGAGATCAGAGCTAGAAATGATTTTAAGGATTATTAAGGCCAACCTCCTCATTTGATAGATGAAGAAAATGAAGCCAAAAGAGGCTAAATAGCTCGTCAAATAGAGATAATAATGCCAGTGCTTCCTACCTCACTTGAAGATGAAATGAGATAATGTATGTAAAACACTTGGGAAACCTTAAAGTGCTGTTTAGCTGTCAGTTATCTTCATCACCATCGTCATCACCATCATCATCATCATTGTATTCATTGTTATTATTCCTGCCCTCAAGAGGCTTATAGTCTACTTATCTTCTGACATCAGCTAAGAAGCTGGACTCTCTGTCACTTCGAATAATTCTAGGGTTGGTTGGTTGTTCATTTTCTGGTTTATCTAAGGTCTTTACTATTCTTTCCCCTCTTCTGCCTCCCTCTTGCCTTGCCTTTAGCCATGTGTCTGTTCATATTCATCCCCTACATTTTCTGTGCTAAATATTTTTCAGAGCATATTCACATCCATTATTTTGTTTTATCCTCTGAGCTAGATCAGATAAGTATTAAGATCCATATTAAGTCTTCTCTTGCCTAGAAAAGAGACAACTTAGTCTCAACAACTGTCTTCACATGTTTGAAGGAATGTCGTATAGAAGAGAGGTTCAATTTGTTTTACTTGGCCCTAGAGAATAGAATGAGGACTGATGCATAGAAAGGACAGTGAACTAGATTTTGATCCAATTTTGAGGCATACCTCTTAGAAATTAAAGCTGTCCATAAAAGAAATAGGTGATCTCAGGGGGTAGTGAGTTCTCCATCACTCACACAGTGACTAGAGGTCATTGAGTTGGGGCCAAATAACTACAAATCAGAGATGTTCAATTCAAAATTCAGGCTTTGGTTAGTAGTGGGGTTAGGTGACCTCCCTCTGAAATCTCTTTCAACTCTGCAGTTCTATGACTATGATTATCATCTCCATTTTGCAGAAGAGGAAACTGAGTTTAAGAGAAGTTACATGATGCTCAGAGTAATATAGCAAGTCCATGGCAGAGCTGGGACAAGAATCTGGGTCTTTTTTTCCTTTCCCAATATGTCCTAAACTTCTTCACATTAATAACTCTGCTTTAGGGAACCAACCAGGTGGTTTTCTCTTGATTCAAAGTTTGGTGTAGGTAGGAGAAGGTTAAAGTCATTGGTTAAGTTATAGTCTGAGGGATTTACTGTGGCTTTCAATTAACAGGGCTACTTCAAACTGGTTACACCTCTCCAAATGGGGTTTTAATTATTCCGTATCTCTTGGTTCTGGGAGGTCCCAGGAGAGGTCTAGAATTAAGGTTGGTGCCGTAATACAAATGATCGATTGCCTGAGTTGGACCATTAGGTTAATGAATATGAGACATGCTGTGAAAAAGTTATATCTGACAAAGCTATGGATATTAAAGTTGTGCTAATAATTTTTGCAAGCTGACTCCCTAATGGGAGCTAGTGATGGGCTGGGATTTAAGCTCTCATTATCCATTTCCCCCACAGGTAACAGGATTGACACATTCACCATGAGTAGCTGCCACATGGTACCATGGAAGAACAGCCTACCCTGTTCTTGTAGGGAGGGAGTGACTCTTTTCTTTCAATCTCAGAATCTACCCTACCACCTAATGTCCTGTGTGCATCTTACAGCTAACATTCAGTGATAGGCAATGTGTAATACTGGGTAATGAATATGGGCATATTCTCTATTTCCTTCCCTAATGGTGGGATATGAGTAGATATAAGACACTGTCCACCATGAATCTTCCTTGCTATGTTTAATAAGCATCTCTTTCATCTATACAAGCATCCTAGATTTGAAGGGTGAAGAGACCATAGAAACCTTCTTATCTGACCCCTTGAGTTCACAGATGAGAAACATGAGGCCTGAAGAAGTTAAATAACTTACACAGCATCACACGAACTAATAAGTGTTTGAGGATAGGTTTGGACCCAGGTTTTCCAGATGCCAGGTCCAGGACTCTATCTACCATGCTAACAACTGCCTCATTAAAGATTAAAGAAAGGGACCAGCTCTACTTAACCCTGATTCTTTGCATTAGTCAGTCAGCTTGGGGAAAAGGCTGAGAAGATGAATAAGCTGCAAAGACAGACTGTCCCAGGATGTTTTGTGAATTGATCCCAGAACAGAATAGAGGGTGGGCATTTGGAAAATTGTACAGCATTTTGGATGATCCAGAGCTGTTTCCTAACACAAAGACCCATTTAAAAAATACTAATATTCTTTCATTGCTATGAAAGGTGGCATGGTTTAGTGTATAACTCAGAGAGCAGGAGATGTGACTCCAAGCCTCCCTATGAAACATACAGGCTCTGAGAAAGTCACCTAACCACCCCTCTTAGATTATAAATTACAAAAAGAGTGCTGACCGGCATGCTTAGATGGAGTTTCCCCACCTGGGAGTTCCCAATACTAATGAAATCACAGGTCCAGGCTCTATCCCATTCTTCTAGTAATGTTATGTAGTCAGTCTTATTTAGCCTCAGTGATTCTCTCACGTACATCTTTCTACTCACACATGTAGCACCTTGGTTCATCACCTTTTGCCTCATTACAATTGCAGTAACTCTTGAATTCCCATCTTTCTATCCCTATTCTCTTCCCTCTCTCATTCATGCCCCTCCACTCAGCTACCAAAAGCAATGTTCCTAAAATTCAGGAATGAATGTGTCCCTTCCCTCCTCAAACAGTCCTGTCAGCTTACCTACTTGCTCTAGATGATCAGATATAAGTTCCTCTGTTTGGCATTCAAAGCCCTTCACACCCTGGCTCCCACCTGAAGATTCTGAAGATCACCTAGCAGGTTAAGATACCAGATGCTGAGGTCCTTTCTCAAGGTGAACTGCCAGGCATTCAAACTCTACTGCAGAGAGCTCAAGCCTGATGAAGTGATCTCATTGTTCAAATGCAAAATGCACATTTCCTAAAAAACTATTTTATGGAGAAGTCACACAAGGCAAAAGCTCACAGGGAGCTCAGAAGAAATGACACAAAGACACTTTCAAAGTCTCTGAAGAACTCGATTGTGAGATATGGGAGAAACTGGCACAGGACTTCCTTGAAAGGTGTGCCTGCATCAAAGTATTCTATGAGCAAAGCAGAATTGCAGTGGCTCAAAAGAAACATGAGAGGTGCAAATTTAGACATCTCTACCCCAATAGTTCATATGAACTATTTGTGCCCAACCAGTGAACTTTCCAAACTCATATTGGTCTTATCAGCCACAGTCAGAATCATTGTACAACATGGTGACGTCATTTTGGTCTTAGAGAATGAAGGACAACAATCAACCAATCAACTCTCCTTTAACCATTCTATGGTCCAGAAAAATTGACCTTCTTGCCAAAACATTGCATTTTCTATCTCTGTACCTTTGCATGAGCTGCCCTCATTCCTGGAATGCACTCACTCCTTATCTCTATTTCTTAGAATGCTGAGTTTTCTTCAAAGCTCAGCTCAAGCACCACCTCCCACATGAAGCCTTTTCTGATATTTCCAGGTCTTAATACTTCTCCATCCTGCCTAGTCCAGGACAACCCAGAAACTAAGTACTCTATTGTACAAGCCTTTCTTTAGTAAACAATCGTGTTTGTGACTCAGGACAAACATAACGATCAATCTAAAGAACCTAACAATAGCCTTATAGGAACAAGCACTACAGCATAAGTCAATTTCAGGACTGGACTAATGAGAACAGGAGAAATCAGTATTCTTGTTCCTTTATCATGTAACCATGGGAGGTACAAGGTACCCAGTTTAAAGCTTGTGAAAGTACAGCCCTGTGTTGTAACAATTCACGTAGACCAGTATGTTCTAGGTTGGTCAGGCCTTCTGAGATCAACATGTCTTAACTTGGCATTTAAGTCCTTATACAATTTGACTCTGACCTAGCTTTCAAGCTTTATTTCATACCCTCTTTCACAAACTCTCCATTCCAGTCAAGCTGGACTATTAGAAGCTTCCTGAAATTGATTCTCGTATACCTCTTGCCTCCAGGTATTCACACAAAGTTTTTTTCCATGAGTGGAGTATATTTTTGATTTCCTACAAGAAAGGAACCATGGCACTGAACTTGGGAATCAGTAGGACCTAGTTTCAAAGACAAACCTAGTCTAAGTGTCTAACCTAGACACTTATTAGCTGTATGACCTTGGGAAAGGTAGCTAACCTCTCTGTGACTCAGTTCATTCATCTGAGAAATGAGGACAAGGCAACAAACGCTTATTAAAAGTGTTTTTTGTTTGCCAGGTACTGCTCTAAATGCTGGAGATACAAATAAGAGTGAAAAGAAAGGCAGTCTGTCCTCCATTCTGGGGGAGGGGAGTATTGTTCGACATCACTTAGCACTTTACCTACCTAGCACTCGTGGCCCACAGGTATGGACTTCCAGCTAAGCCAGTTTATTCCAGCCAGTCTGGGAAAGCAGCCATATAAAATAATAGCTCATTATGCCCTACTGATGTGTTTATTCTTACCTAACAGTGGAGGACATACTAGTTCAAAAGCAAAAGACATTTACTCAAACAGTATAAAAAATAAAATTATAAGAAAAGAATCCCTCTTCCTCCATGTACATGGGAGATACCCTCCCACAGGTAACCACATCACCAGGGAACGCGGATAGCCAGACAGTGTGGTACAATGGAAAGGGCATTGACTCTGGAGTCAGAGGACTTGCATTCAAATTCTCCTTTTTATACATATACTGTCTTGCAGCTGTGGCCATGCCAATTAAACTTTCATAGGCTTCTTGGTGGGTCGGTGGAGGGAGCACCAGACCTGGAGTCAAGAATACCTAACTTCAAATCTGGATTCAGACACTTGTTGGGTATTTGATCCTAGGCAAGTCTCTTAACCGCTGTTTGCTTCAGTTTCCTTAATTGTAAGTTAGGGATAATAATGGCCTATCTTCCAGGATTTTCATGTGTGGACCGATGACTTAATATTTATAAAGTGCTTAGGTTCATACTTGGCCCTGTGCTATATAAATGCTGGATATTAAAATAATATTTGTTGTTAGTATATCTGGGCTTTATTTTCATCAATAAAATGAGATGATTGATCTAGAAGAGCTATAATGTTTCTTCTTGCTCTAGCTCTATGGTCTCATCATCCCATTTTCTCTGGTCCCATGTGGAGGACAAAAATGTCAGGAAACTGTATGTTCAGCGTACACACATCTGGGAAAATTCATGCCTCCAAAACAGTAGAATTGGTAATATCATTGAGCTACCCTTCTATCCCTTAATGGGGGAGCTGTTCTCTGCTGAGAATTCTGACTTCTCTCCTAGGTGCTATGTGTCCCTGGGATAGCGCATTGTCTCTGCTGGGCATTGTTGCTGAGCTAGTGGTGGGTGAGTTCCTCTTTGTCATCATCTTTTGGACTTCAGATCTTCAGGGTCATCCCAAGGGGCTCCCTATCGCCGTCCTCTAGAGGTGCAGTATCTAGAAAGCCTGTTATCACTCCTAACTAAAGAGAGCCAACAAAAGCCAGGAGAATATCTTCAGCCTAAAGTTAATGCCCTTGGTCTGATGCTGATTCAGGTCCATAGTCCCAAAAATTATCTGGATTTAAAAAATTGTCTTAACTCTGGTCACAGCAGTGCTTCCAAAACCCATTTTGGGGACTCTGTCCTCTACTCTCACCTTGCCCCCACCCCCCAAAGAAACATAAGAGCTATGTAAAAGCTAGGGTGCTAGGTTGAGTTTTCCCCTTTGTTTTGAATACAACAAAAATTAGATGAAACAGGCAGTTTCACATTTCTGCCTTTAATGGGTATATTTTGTCCTAGCCCCAGCCTTCACTGATCTTCCCCTAGAACTTCTCTGACGTACTTGCCATATATTAATTTTTACTCTATTTTATGTATGCATCACATCTCGCTACTAGGAAATATGTTCTATGAGGTCATGTCTTAATTAAACTTTGTGTCAACTTAACACCTTAGAACAGTGCTTGGCACACAGTGGGGACTTAACTGAATGTTTTCTCAAGTGAATTGAGTGATTGTAAAATGGAGATAATAATAGTACCTACTTCCTAAGGTTATTGTGAGGATAAAATCAAATAATAGTAAGGTGTGTTGTAAACTTCAAAGCAGGGCAGCTAGATGGCTCAGTGGATAGAGCATTGGACTTAGACTTATCTTTATGAGTTCAAATCCACCCTCAGATTCTTACTAACTCTGTGATTCTGGGAAAGTCACTTAATAGTATTTGTCTCAGTTTCCTCATCTATAAAAATGAGCTGGAGAAGAAAATGGTAAACCACTCCAGTGTCTTTGCCAAGAAAACCCCAAATGGGGTCATGAAGAGTTGGACATAACTGAAATCACTGAACAAAATTTCAAAGCACTATATAGATAGTATTCGGTAGTAGTAGTAGTAATAGTAGTAGTAGTAGTAGTAGTAGTAGTAGTAGTAGTAGTAGTAGTAGTAGTAATAGTAGTAAGTAGTAGTAGTAGTAGTAGTAATAGTAGTAAGTAGTAGTAGTAGTAGTAGTAATAGTAGTAGTAGTAGTAGTAGTAGTAGTAGTAGTAATAGTAGTAAGTAGTAGTAATAGTAGTAGAGGTGATGGTAGTGGTAGTAATATTAGCAGTAGTGGTGGTAGTAGTAATAACAGTAATAGTATAGTAGTAGTAGTAGTAGTAGTGGCAGTAGCAGTGGTAATGGTAGTAGTAGTGACAGTAGTAGTGGTAGTAGCAGTAGCAGTAGTAGCAGTACAAGTGGTGGTGGTAGTGGTAGAGGCAGTTGCAACAGCAGCATGCAAAGGTCACAAGCTAATAAGAAGTAAATTGTGATTCATCTCCAATGCTGATTTAGGTTGGTTTGGTCACCATCAAGACTCCTGCCTCTGGTCCCTGACTTTAGCTCAGACCAATTTCCTTCTGTAGCATTGTAGAGTCTCCTCATCCCTTGTTACTGGTCTCTGATTTTTATTCCTGTTCCATAGGACATAGCTCACATTTCTCTTTCCTTTCATATAGGATAAGTAGAACTAAGGAAGTCTTCATGAGCATGGATGACAGGGTTTTGATAGGCTTGTTAGATTGTATTATCAAGGGGATACTACAGACTCAGTGCATCTAGATTTCAGGAAGACATTTGACAGCATCTAATGACATACTTGTAGATAAGATGGAGAAAAGCAGAAAGATTGATAACAAAGCTGGGTGGTTTCATAATTGGTTTAGTGACCATACTTAAAGAATGTTGATTAATAGGTTGATGTTGACCTAGGGGTGGGGGAGGGACTCTAGTGTAAAATTTTGTCCTTTACCTGGTGCTTTTCATCATTTTTAATACTAGTTTGGATAAAGGCATAGAAGACATAATGATCACATTGGGAAATAGCACAATTTTAGGAATGATTTCTAGTAGGATGAGGGACAGGATTGAGATGACAAATGATGTCAGGTTGTAAGGAGGCACTGAAATCCACAAAATGAAACTGAACAGGGATAAATGTCAAAAGTCACATGTAGGCTCCAAAAATCCATTGTATGAGTTCAGAATGAAGAAGACCTGACTTAGTATCATGTCCAGTGGGTTCATGTTTATAAAAAAAAAGAATTGAAATTTTTAATTGACTGCAAATTCTGTATGAGGCAAGAGTATAATGTGGCTTCTATGAAAAAAGTTAATATAATCTTGGGCTAAATTAATAAAAGTATAGGGAGATAGCTGAATCATTACATTCTATTCTAGTCAAACCACATTTGGGGGTATTGTGTTTGACTATGGATGCTACACATTAGGAGAACCATGGATAAACTAGAGAATACCCTTGAGAAATGCAACAAGGACAGAGAGAAGAATGCAAACCTTGTCATGTGAAGAACATTTGAAGACAGCTGGAATAACTAGCCTGAAGAAAAAAAGTTTCACATGGGCCATGACAGTCACTTTTAAATATTTAAAGTTCTAGGATATTGTGGCCTGGTTTTAGTTCTAAGTCATCACAGACTTTCCCACACCCTAACTTTCTGCCTTTTCTTCTCCTTCCCCCTTTCCTGGTGCATGCACAAACATTAATGTTGTATGGATGATGAACTTCTTGATACCAAATGGAGCAAGTCTACTGACTGGAGTTCGTGTATGGAGTAAGGTGGTTTACCCATCAAAGAGAGGAAGCTGTAGCCTTCCCATTCCCACAGCCAGCTAGTTTAGGGAATGATCCCTTGATGAAACTTAGTGATCTCTAAATTTCAAAACTGGCTAATCCCTAAAGTCTATTATGGAGAAATCCTCCCTCTTGATTAGGGCAGTCTTATACACAAGTAGAATAGTTGTCTGACTGCAGAGTGTTAATTTGAGGGTTGATAGTCTTTCTATCTCCTACCCCAAAAGACCTTCCTCTTGGATTGGTTACAGCACCCAAAATGCCAACCATCAATGTTAATTCTGTGGTTAAGGTATTGTATGACCCTATTAAAATGTAAATAGATTGTCAGGGAAGAGTAACACAAAGTATTTCAGGCTAATTAGTGCTAATGTGTTAATCATATAATAATAGCTGCCATTTATGTAGAACTTTAAGTTTACACAGCACTTTACAAATTTTATTTTATCCTCACAACAACCCTGGGAGGTAGCTGCTATTATTATGTTCATTCTACAGATGGGAAAACTAAGGCAGACAAAGTTTAAATGACTTGCTAAGGGTTACACCTAAAGTGTTTGAGGCTAGAGGTGAACTCAAGTCTTCCTAACTCTAGGTTCTGTGTTCTATCCACTGGGTCACCCGGCTGACTCATATAATTGTTAAAATCAGAAGGGACCAGAGTCCATCTAATGCCAGCCCCTTATGTTATGGTTTGTAGAAAACTAAAATCAAGAGAGTTGACATGATTAGTCCAAAGACACACTGGTGGAACCTAGGTGTGCCATCTTCCAGTCCCATGCTCTTTCTAGCATACCATTCTGCTATTAGAAGCATGGTTTGTAGTCATCAGATGGCCCATGTGTGGGTGATCACAATGGATTTCAGTATATCACTTTATTCTCTGGATCATATTTAAAAATCAGAATCAGAATTGTTCTAGATACCTAACAGGTCCCTCTGAGGGAGTGAGACACGGGATGGATAAATCTGGATTGGAAAGCCTAAGATTCACTGGGTACTTGATGGGAGGGACATTTGAGAGCAGCGGGATTTCAAGCACCCCATCAAGTTGATTGATTATAAGCTATATTTTATAGAGTGCAACACAAGGAGACATGCCTATTCAAACAAGAAGGATGTAAGGAGATCTATGTTGTCCACTTTCTTGCCACTATGTCCATGAAGACTGGGTTCCGGTATCTTTAGCTTAGGGGAATAAAGTAACACATATAACTGCTGCCTGGACAGTTCTGTCTAGGTGATGGAGAGACAAGAAAGAATTTTGAATTTGGAGTCGAAAGAATCTAGGTTCACATTCTGGCTCTACTGCTTATTGCCTGTGTGGACTTGGACAGCTTAATCTATTCGCTCCTCATTTTCCTTTTCTGTAAAATGAAGGGGTTGTACTAGATCATCCTAAGTACTCCTCCAACTCTAAATCTGTGATTCATGACCTATAGATATAGATATATAGAGACAGCACAGCTGTATATTGTAGCAGAAAAAGGGCACTGGGTGCTACAATTGGTGTAAGCAAACCCCAGCAACCTTTGAATACACCAGCATTGGGACAATCCCTCTAAAATCAGGGACTGTCCTCATGAATATTCATCAATTACTCTCACAGTCTCTGTGTCTGCATATGCCCCCTCCTTTGGGTGAAGGGGTGTAGTCTTTCAGGACCATATTGAAAAGAGATTGTAGATAATTGAGCGTTAACTTTCATTACAGAACTGTTCTTCTCCTACATGGTAAAGAGACTCCCAGGGGACTGGAAATGGAGCATTTCAGTCTTACTTGAAATGAGACAAGAGAAAAATCAGGTTGGAGAAAGGAACAGAGCTGAGATGTCAAACTGACTTCTAGGAGGGAAGGGTGAGGATCTTATTCAGAAACAGAAGTCCTTGAGTAGCTTGTCTTTTCACATTCTTTTATTTGGGTCTCCTCAGCTTAAGATCCAAGCAGAAATGGTACCTCCTTTAATTTGGTTGATTTGCTACAGGTTGGGTGTGATTAGTGTATGTTTTACATACTTACATACATGTATACATATATGCTTGCCTATATATCCCATCTGCATACACATATAATCATACCCCAGTAACAACCAAACTTTGCATTTTCGTGGTTCTGTATGGGCTCCTACTTGCTTCTGCATATGCTAATTATCTCATGATCCCACAAAAATCTTGTGAGGTTGGAAAAACAGGTATTAAAGATAAGGAAACTGAGACTTTGAGACAGTGAAGTGATTTGCCAAGGATTACATGAGTAATAAATGCTGAAACCAGATCTAAAACCTAGGATTTGTGCTTCCTACTCCTGCATTCTTATTGCTATGTCATCTGCGATTATGGGGCATGTGCTAGTATGTTATAATATATAGTATAAAAATAGATTATACTTGTTATACAACATATTATATAATCAGAACACATTTTATAATATAGTATACATTCATATAGTATGCACAAATTATGCATTAATACATTATGCTATATGAGTTAAGGGTACAAGTTATACCCTTCTTGCTAGAGTGAACATATCCACTTACGTTATATACTATCAAATACAATTTATAATCCCTCAGTTTAAGTTGGGTGCTTGAAATCTCAGTATATATACTCGATAGGTCCATATACTATAAATGTGTGTGTGTATATAGATATATAATACTTATACTTACATCTATGCCACATACCTATACATGCAAGTGTTATACTAAATATGTATTATTCATGTATTATATACTATATATATGAGAGTGTGTTCTATGCATACATATATGTTAAGTGGGCATTTTGACATAGTACATGGAGTGTTGGACTTTGAATCCAGAGCAACTGTGAAATAACTGTGGCTCTGATATTCAATAGTTATATGAACATGACAAATGATATCCCCTCTAGGTGCCACAACTTATTGATTTGATAGATGGTAATAATAACATTTGTAGTATCTATCATACCACAAGGTTGGTACGAGGCTCAAGTGAGATAATATGGAAAAAATAGTTTGCAAACCTCAAACACATTTAGATATATGTATATATGTATGTATATATAATATATACACATACACACAAACATATACATAGACAAATACCGATACATATATCGTATAAATATATAACAATTGCTATATTATATATATAAAACAACACAGAGTAATGATGGCTGACATATACATGTATGTGTATTTATACACATTTACACGCATACACATATGTACATAAATATATCCATTATCAGTCGCCACACTACATATACTCCTATGCATATTGGTAAATACACCCCCACAATTGAAAGCATACATATACATACATTACAGGTACACCTGCATACAGTTACACTCCAACAGGGACCTTAGAAGCCGTTTTGTCCAGTCCCTCATTTTACAGGAGAGGAAACTGAGGCCTCGGTAGATTAAATGGCTTGTTCAAGGTCACAGAGGTAGTAATCGTCAGAACGGCTATTCTAACCCCGGTTCTTGAAGTCCAAATTCACCATTTTTTCTATTGTACTATGCTGAGCTTTGTATGCATTTATAGATGTTTATGTCAACATATATGCACTATGCATAATGCATTCAGATGCTTACGGCATCGCACCCATGTATGCATGAGTATATACCTGTATGGGTGTATGTATGCGTATAAGCTTTGGAAAGCATGTCACAATTACTAAAAACCACTCATAAACGCGAAATCTATCTGCCAGAAAATGTGGGGAAGCCCAGGGAGCTGGAGTCTGACCCCATTCCTTTCCCTTGCGTGTGATCGGTTCCCCAGGTCCCCAGCAGCTGATTTGGGGCCTTTTCCCCTCAAGCATCTCTGTCTGTCCAGATTGCTGCCAGGCTTTGGAATTCCGCTCCAAGGATTGCTCTTTGGTAGTCTTTGCAGCTGATTTTGGTGCACAGACCTTGCAGGCAGACTCAGATAGAGAGCGGGTTCTCTGCCCAGCAGGATTCTTGTTGGAGACAATATAGTTTGACTGCTGCTATTGATTATAGCAGGATTGTGTGGGGCTAAGCGCTCCTCTGAGCCAACTGGTATATTAAGCAATCATTTCTATAGCAGATGACAGAACTCCCCCGACATCAGTTTGTCCTAATAGGCCTGGTATTACTCATGTGTTAATTGATTGGGCATGGAGAGGAGAAAAAAACTAAATTCACTCGTGAGGTGATTTTATGGCCAGACTCGTAACAGAGGCAATTTGCTGAAAATGTTCAGTCCCGCTTCAGTTATGTAATATAATCTGTGTTCTTGTATTTTATCTCTGCTCTGCGTTTCAGTCAGCAGGCCTTGTGCTCTTTGTTGAGTTCAAGGTAGACTCCCTGAGGAATTGGGACAAGGGGCTGGTTTTTTCTTTGCTGTGTTCTGCTAAAGAATACATCAGGGTCTGGTACCTTGCAGCACAATCCAGAGCAAGAGTCCCCTGGGAAACTTTGACAATTAGTGCCTTATATACAACTTTCTCACTCTGGGGGAAGGGAAGGGGGTAGGAATAGGGACAGCTTTGAAAGACTGCTCAGCTTTTCCAGTTAAAACCCTATACGGGTGAAATAGTCATTTCAGAATCAGTCATTTAATTTTGCAAAGCTGTTTTTAGGGGGGAGAATGGGGAAGGAAGGACAATGGAAAAGATGAATTAGAAAAGGAAAAGATGAAATTAAAAAGGAAAACATTCACATCAAAGAAATGTATGATTGCAAAAGAAAACGGGATATGAGAGTGAGGAATGACCTATAGACAGCCAGCTCAGTGTATTCTGCTTTTATATTCATAATGTTTGAGACCTTGAGAAAGGTTCCCAGTATGTCAGACAGACCTCCTATGGCAAACTGATGAGAGAGAGTCCCACAGGAGAGACAGGTATGGATGGGTTCCCATCTATATCAGCTAACAGAATGTCAACAATGATGAGCTCCATTGGAACTGTGAGATATTGGAGGTTGTCTAGAGAGGATAGGACTCTGGAGGTTTGATGAGGCTGAAAGTTTAAAAGTTTGATAATTTTTAAAGAAAAAAAATAGTTTCTAGGCCTGTGCTAGACTACCATCGTTCTTGGGATAAATCTACAAAAGTCATTTGAGATCTCGGCTCTGGATCTGGGAGGTCTTTTAAATATTAATCCCTGTTTGTTGTTGGTGGTCCTTCATTCTCAAAGAGGACCAATGACTTGTACTGAAAATAAAAAATACATTACCACAAGTTCTATTGCTCAAGTATGGTGCTAACTCTCCAAGTTTCCATGGACAATACGCACACTTCCCTGGGAATTTCCGGAGCCAGCTGAAAAATAACTGCTTAACTTCTTTACATAAAGAATTAAGAGGGATATCTAGAATGGGACCATAGATCATAGATTTAAAGCTAGAAGTGATCTTAGAGATCTCATTTTATAGATGAGGAAACAGGTCCAGAAAAGAGAAATAATTTGCCCAGCGTTGCATAGCTAATAAATATCGGAGGCAAGATCCAAACCCAGGTTTTTCTGACTTCTTGTCTAGTGTTCTATCCACTATCCCATACAGGAACACTCTGAAATGTTCTCTCTCAAACAAAGAACATTGTGTTCTTCGTAAACATAGTTATGGTCCTTGAATTGTTTTTCTAGAAGTAGGGATGGGCCCACACTAAGCCATCGCATTCTCCTGCCTAATCTCCTTGCAAGATGACTGCCTCTGGGGTTAGTAGTGATATCTATGGTCATTTTTCCCCTCTATGAGATTCTATTGGTTGTTCTGGGAATCAAATTTAGTATCTTAGCCCTCTGAACTTCCTGAAGATCTGTGGCAAACAACCACAAACATAATTACAGACAGGTTCTTGATTGACTCTTTTGAGATTATTATGAGGAAAAAATTTTATACATTCTGAAACAGTCTGTTCTAGTTTAACCAGCTAAGGGAAAACTTGGGTCACAGTCAAAATCAGATTCTTGTTTTAAATGCAAATATCCATGCCTTCTCTTAGCCACAGTCATAAGTCTTTCCTCCTATCAATTTGCTTCTGAAAGCTTGCCAGTCTGTGAGTTAGAACACTATCCAAGGGGCCCATGGTGATGATAGGAAGGGAGTTAGGCTATTTGCAGAGAATTTTTACCTAGAGATACATCAGATATATGTATATATTTGTGTATATATATATATATATATATATATATATATATATATATGTATATATATATATATATATGTGTGATATATGTCTGATATATGTATATGTGTGTGTGTATATAATAGATAGAAAGCTAAATAGGTAGATATCAGAGATAAATGCTGAGCTTTCGTCACCAATGTTACTCACATGATGGTTTGCTTGCATTAGCATGAGGGTCCTGACTATAAAAGGTTAATAACTTTGAATCATTTCTTTCACTTCCCAATTTCTTTATATGTATGGTAGCCTAATATTGCAGGACATTTCAATATTTAACTTTGTGGTGGTAGTGGTTCTGTTGCTTCGTTGTGTCCAACTCTTCATGACCCTTTTGGGGTTTTCTTGGCAAACATACCAGAGTCTCCAGATCATTTTCCAGATGAGGAAACTAGACAAACAAGATTAAGTGACTTGCCCAGGGTCACACAGCTAGTCAGTGTTTGAAGCCAGATTTGAACTCAAGAAGATGAGTCTTCCTAACTCCAGGCCCATCACTATCCACTGTGCCATCTAGCTATCCCAATATTTAGTTAGGAAAAAGTAAAGATATTTTGCATGTGATACACTTTATGAAATGCAAGGTATTGCAGAAATGGAAACATTCAAAATTATAAGGTATAAATTTCTGTCTTTGGCTCTTGTTTTGTTCATTATTTTTATGAATGATTTGGGGGAAGGTATTCTTATCAAGTGTGCAGGTATCACAAAGCCATCAGGGATAGCTAGTATGATGGGGAATGGGTTAGAGTTTCTGATAATCTGAAACTGTAAAGAGGGGTTAAAATCAATAGAGTAACATTTATTAGTGAATAAAAGCAAAATCTTATATTTAGATTTTTAAAAATTGTGCAAATGTAGGATGGGAAAGATATGTTGACAGCAGACCCCATGGTCAAACAGAAGGCCATCTTGTCCAACGTTCTCATTTTATAGTTCAGAAAACAGATCCAGACAAGTTATGACTTCTCCAATTCCTTTACATACCCATGAGTGTCAGAGATGGGATTAATCAGAGTATATTAAAGGGAAATCTTGTTTAATAAGCCTAGAATGGTGACTGAAGCCAGCTGAAGTTTGATATTCAGTTATGAGAACCATATTTTAAGAGAGACAAGCTAAAAGCTGACCAATTTGGTGAGATTCTAGAAACCATATCATATAAGAAATATTTGAAAGTACTAGAGAAGTTTAGGATGGGGAAAAAAGGATTTAAAGGGAAGATATACTGTTTTAAAATATTTGGAAGATTGTCATATGGAAGAGGTGGTAGACATTCTTTGTGGCTCCAGATTATATCACTAGTTCCATTCAACAGAAGTTATAAGGAGGCAGACCTTGGCTCAATATTAGGAAAAAAATGTATGTATTATTAGTACTGTCCATCAAAAATGTAGACTGATATGGGAAGCAGTGAGCCGTCATGACTGGATGGATTCAAGCAGAAACTATGCAACTATTTGTCAAGAATACTGTTACATGATACTCCTGCCTTGAGGTCAGAAATCTGACCAGATGGTCACTAGGAAATTTTTTGATTCATTGATTTTTGTGAATTGTCAATTATCCCAGGGAATTAGCTATTGGTGTAACCCAGACTAAGGTGGAGAAAAATGGTGGAAATCCTTGATAAACCCCAACTACTCTTCATGGAGTTTTACTGCTTGAAGTTCTCCACACTTTCTCCTCTCTGACTCCCCTCTCCCCCATTAGAGAGAGTAATGGGGACAGCTAATGAAGAGAAACTAAATTTGGAGGGAGGCCATTCATCCAGGAGCTGTTTTAAGACATAAATAAAATTAACAACCCAAAGCACGCCTAAGCTATTCCATCGCAGCTATTCCAGTCTTAGAGTTCTAGTTCTGTCTGGAAGCCTGGCTCTTATAGATTTGTCTTCATGTTGGATCCTCTCTCCCCTGTTCCTGGGTGCCAGGGACTCCAATCCATTGTGGGTTGTGTTGGAGATGGGGGACACTGGAAAGGCTCCTTATCTCTCCAAATATCTTTTGCCATTTCCTGTTCATGTTTAAAATTCAGTCATCAGAACTATATTTCTTTAAGTATCTACATGGTGCAGTGGATAGAGTGCTGGACCTGGAATCAGGAAGATCTGAAGTCAGATCTGGCAGATACTAGCTGTGTTAACCTTGGCAAGTCATTTGACCTGTTTGCCTCAGTTTCCTCATCTTTAAAATGGGGATAGTAATAGGACCTACCTCCCAGAGTTGTTCTGAGGATCTAATGATATAATACTTGTAAAGCTCTTGGCACAGTGCCGGGCACATAGTAGATGGTAGATAAATGGTAGCTACTGAGAAGTGTGACAATTAGACCAGAGGTTCTTTTTGTTTGTTTGTTTCATGGATCCCTTTGGCAGTCTGGTGAAGACATTCTCTCAGAATAATGTTTTAAATGCATAAAATAAAACACACAGGATTATAAAGGAAAGCGTATTGAAATACAATTATGAACATATTATTAAGAACAAACAAGTCCATGGACTCCAGATTAAGGACCATGGTCACTTATGGCTTCACATTTGAATGTGAATTAGCTCATCAGATGCTTTTGAATTAGGATCAGCCAGCTGGGAGAAGATTTCATTGGGAAAAAACAGGAGAGAGAATGAGGACATGGAGGAGAGTCATTAAGAAGAGGAATCCGAGTTTGATGACTTTACAAATTTACCTATCTAGCCCTGCCCACAGTGCAGTGTGACACCTGTGACTTAGCATGTTGTTGTCTTAAGGCTTGAGAAGGCAGGATTAGTCTTTGACTCGGGGGAGGGGAAGGGGAGAGAAGAGAAAAGGGGAGGGAGAGCCTTCCCTCAATTAGCTGTTTCAAGAAAGCAGTGTGGGTGGGAGGAAAGCTTTCCATTGGGAATTCAAACACAGCTTATTGTAACCTTAGCAGGCCTGAGCAAGGCTGTCTTCCTCTGGGCATTTTGGCGCTGCCCATTGTTAGAAGGTGGAAGGAGGAGAGTATATGACTGGAGGATGGGGGGTGGGGCAGAAGAGTGCCATCCTGGCATTCCAGGGAGTTGTGATGGGAGAGAGGGGGGTAGGAGGAAAATGGTTCTGATATTATCTGTGGCTGGATTTCCCCATCCCTAATTATATGTGTACTAATTAATAGTTACAGATCATTAGCCTTAGAGCCAAACAGTATAGCTAGTTAAATAGTGAAGGAGACAGTCTACTGGTTTAATTGTTAAACTTTCAGGGAGGGGGCCCCCAGCAGGACCAGCTTTACAAGTAGGTGGAAGAGGCTACTGCCTTCATAGTAGAATTTGGGGGTTCTGGGAAAATCCCTCTTGCTTCACCAAAAATTATCTGTGTCATGCCTATCAAAGTACCTGGAATCCTACCCATTAGAGATTTATTCCTTGGGATCTTATAGCCTTTAAAATCTCCTTAAAGAGTCTCCTATTAAAAGCATTTACCCTTGAGAGGAGACAATCAGCCATCATCAGCTTTGGGCACAATAGAGGAGAATTTGCCAAGGATGGCAGGAAATAGTAAGAAGCTCCCTGAGGGGGGAGGGGGATGGGCGTGCCAAAGAGGAGTTTTGCTGACTTCATAGTTTTGTCTCAGTCCCCTAGTAATCTCTACTCCCTATCTTTAGCTATCTTTTAGAAATTTAGAACTGTCAACTTATTTGTCTCATTGGGAAGAATTCTATCCTATAGCCTTGAGTGCACTGTTTGACCTAGGAGGTCAACTAAAAACCATCCTTCTCCAGAGTCCCCATCAAGCTCAGCCCTCCAATGATGAAGACAGAAGGGTCAGGAGGATGATAATATTGTTGGTAAAACAGCTGGTGATGTTCTATTTCTTTCTTCCTAGGGACTGTTAAGAGTAAATGAACAATGTGAGAGATTTTGTTCGAAGAATTTCATGAGAAGATGGTTAGACACTGGAATAAGAGGTCATAGCATGTTCTCCTTCCTAACTCCTCCCTTCCTCTCTCCCAAGAAAGAGCTCTCTGCATATCTGGGCAAAATTAGGTTTGGTCCCACCTGAGGTCAAAAGGATGCCAAGGTGGTCTTCTAGGATATTTTCCACCTGTGAGACCTTGGGTGAGTCTTTGGGCCTCAGTTTTTTTTATCTGTAAAATGAGAGGTGGACAGATTGACCTCTGAGATCCCTTAAAACTCTTTCTCTATGAATCTATGTTCCTTCCATGTCTCATTCTATGAGACTTCAATTCCACGGGTGCCATGGTAGGCACTATGGAGACTTTAATGAATTTGGGTCATGATTTCTTTTGGGTTTCCCTAGACTCTAAGAAAACAGTGATGGAGTTCTGGGGAAAGAGCAGAGCTGTTGGACTCAGAAAGCTAGGGTTAAATGCTGGCGGTGTCATTTTTTACTTATGGAACCCTCGCTAAGTTATTTGAGTTTTCTCAGCCTCATTTTCCTTACCTAGAGGATGAAAGGGAAGGATCTGATGACCTGTAAGACTCCTCCTGGCTCTAAGTCTCTGATGCTGCACTCCAATAAATGGTAACTCTCTCTAACAAGAGGTACAGAATTAGGGAACTGGATCAAAGGTGTTCTGTGCAGAAGCTATCTTGGCCACATGGTGGGGGAAGATTCCCTTGCACTCTTCCCTGCCTAAATGAAGCATCTTGGATGATCAAAGCTTTGTGCTGACTCAACAGGTTAGGACTTGATGGTCTGCCCTCTTCCCAGTCGGTCCTGGCACCAGTTATTCTACAAACCAACCCCAAGGAAAGGTGTGGAAAAACGTACACACTTGTGCTCTCAGGGGCTGGTGAGTACCCTCTGCTAGCTCATAATTAGAAGCCACAGACAGACATAACAAGTGGTGGGGTGGATTATGGCAAATTCAGCCTTGGCCCAGCCTCCTCACTCTACTAAGGGCATGCCAGGTTCTCTAATCACCCACCCACCCTGTAGTTTTTCCTTCTAAATCCCAGGAAGAAGGTGCCCACTTGAACCACTGATGCTTGGGGCTGACTTTCTATTCCTTAGATCAAGCATTAAAGCTTCCTCTGTCTGCCCTACCCTAAGCAACTTTCCCTCTCCCCCTCACCGATGAACTCACTGCCTTCACATAAAGTGGTTTTGCTTGGGGGATCAAAGTCACTGGGACTGCCTGCTTGGCCTCTTTTTTATTGCTTTAGAAATGACTTTTCCCCCAGGAGCCTCCCAGACACATAGCAGTCTCTATATAAATAGGCATTTGTTCAATCAATATATTTACATCCTGCTTCTGGTTGCACTATAAGTGTCTCCAGTCATTGGGGAGCTATTTGCTTGGGTATGACCTCTGCACTGTTGGAAGAGGTTTTGGACAAGATCAGCCCTTATCACAGTCAACCTCCTCTTCTCCCCTCCTTTTCCCCACCCTCCACAAAAAGGCACTGGAGCCCTAGTGGGAGAGGACACTGAAGTTGGTGACAATAAAATGTTGCCTTGGAGTAAATGATCTGGGCAGCTAGCCAGGTGACTCAGCTGGCTGGTTAACCACAGAAAGAGCTACCAAGTCTGCCCATTTCTTTCCTCCTGTCCCTTCCCATCACTCCTCCCCTATACCACTTATCCCTTTATAAGTTGAAGCCATTTCTAAAGCAACATTTACCCAATTCAATACCCATTCTGGCCATCGTATACCTACTCTGCCTCTTCCCTTTTTGGGTGACTACAAGCATTTACTGTCTTCACATTTACCCCTTCCTTAACTCCCCCATTATTGTGTTCAGTCTTCAGCTACACCTGGGAAGGGTCTATGCTCCAGATAATTCTTCAACGCTCACCTTCTTCCATCAAAACTTAACCAGTTCTTGTTCCACTCCTTAAGTATTGCCCAATATAATCTCATAAATCTTCCCTTACTCTGGATTTCCTCTATCAGTTAACATATTTGCACTTTAATCATGGCCTACAATGCCTTAACCCCAAAGTAGTGATTTTATTAGTAGGAATTTCAGGCATATCAGATTATTGGGGATATAATTCCATTTAGTTCCACAAGCATTTATAAGTATTTTCTGTGTATAAAACATGCACTGATCTAGGTATACAAAGAAAAAAAGATAAGCTCACAGATTTAAGTTTAGAAGGGAGGCCAACTCCTTCATTATATAGCTGAGGAAATTGAGCCTGAGAGAGTCAAGTAACTTGAACAGGGTCACATAGCTAGTAAGTGTCTGAGATAGAATTTGCTCTCTGAGTGCCAGGCCTGGAGTCAGGAAGACATTTTCCCTTGTTCAAAGCCAGCCTCAGATACTTACTAGCTGTGTGATCCTGGGCAAGTCACTTTAACCCAGTTTGCCTCAGTTCCCTCATCTGTAAAATGAACTGGAGAAGGAAATGGGAAACCACTCCAGTATCTTAGCCAAGAAAGTCATAAACAGGGTCATGAAGAGTAAGACAACTGAAATGATTGAAAATACACATACCTCTTAACTCCAAGCCCAATGCCCTATCCCTTGTGTTACCTAGCTGCTTCTAACCTTTTCCTTTTATAGTTGAGGAAACTGAGGCCCTTAGAACTTAAGTGATTTGCCCAAGATCACATAGATTAAGTAAATAAAGTTTGGGATCTAGATCCTCTCGCTACAGATGCAGAATTCTGGACATCATGACATATTGCCTCTCAAATGACCTCAAGCTGCAATTTCCTGAGAAAGGAAGACATGACAAAAACACATCTATGATTTGAATTAGAATGTGATAGGGACAAAGGTGAACCAGGGAAAATGTTATGAGAAAACTAAGGGAGGGATAGACTGGTTTCTTGGTGGTGAGTCACAGAGGCTTCATGGAGAAGACAGCAGTCTGGGGTTGGATGTCTACAATGGACGAGCATAGGTGAGCATGCAGAGGGATTCTATTCCAAGTACAGAGCATAAGTTAAGCAAAGGCACGGAAATAAGAGAAAGCAGAAGACTGCAGAACGCAGACAGAACTGATTTTTTTTGGAACGTAGAATATTTGTAGCTTCTATGCAATTGTGTCCAACTCTTTGTGACCCTATTTGGGATTTTCTTGGAAAAGATAATGGAGTAGAGTGGTTTGCCATTTCCTTCTCCAGCTCATTTTTTTTACACAGATGGAGAAAATGATGCAAAGAGAATCAAGTGACTTACAAAGGATCACACACAGACTAGGTGTCTGAGGATGGATTTGAACTCAGGTTTTCCTGACTCCAGTTCTGGTGTTTTATCTACTGTGCCACCTAGCTGCCCATACGTAGAATAATAGCTAACACTTATATAGCACTTATTATGTGCTAGGCACTGGGCTAAGCATTTTACAGTGATCGCATTTGATCCTCATAACAAACCTGAGAGGTGAGTACAATTATTATCCCCATTTTAGAGAAGAGAAAAATCAAGGCAAACCAAGTGGCCCAAGGTAACACAGCCAGCAAGTGTCTGTGGTCTGATTTGAACTCAGGTCTTCCTGAGTCCAGGGCCAGGGTGCTCTGCACTGCACCACCTAGCTGCCCAACACAGAAAGTGAGTAGTATGAAATAAGCCTAAACCAGTTGGAGTCTAAGTCACATTATTGAAGAGAGTCTTGAGTGCCAGGATATTTGGGAAGCAACTGGGACCACTAAAGTGGATAGGATATATCTCTGAAATAGAGAATCAGTGGGAGAAAGCTCAGGCAGTGGTCTGGAGGATGACTGAAGAGTTTAACTGAAACAGGGAGATATATTAGGAGATTATAATTTTGTTGTTTAGTCAATTAGTCGTGTCTGATTCTTCATAACTCTATTTGGGGTTTCCTTGGCAAAGATACTGGAGTGGTTTGCCATTTCCTTCTCCAGCTCATTTTACAGATGAGGAAACTGAGGCAAACAGGGTGAAGAGACTTGTCCAGGGTCACACAGTTCATATGTGTCTGAGGCCAGATTTGAACTCAAATCTTCCTGATTCCAGAGCTGGTGCTCTATCTATTGTACCATCTAGCTGTTCTCAAAGATTGTTATAGCAGTAAGACTGACAATAACCAATATTTGTATAATGCTGTGAGATTTTCAGAGTGCTTCTGTGTATTATTTCATTGGTTCTAAGGAGGAAAAGATGAAAGTATGAGCTGGGTGGTTTCAGTGGGAGTGGAATGGAAAACCCGGATGAAAAATATATCCACAATAGTAATACTGAGTTTAAGTTCTGTTTCTGACATACACTCTGTGTGCTCCTGGGCAAGTTACTCACCCCCTTAGTGCCCTGAGTACCTCCGAGAGATTTTAAGTTGCAGATCTGCTTTGACCAAGGATGTTTTCTCAATGGTAGATCCCTATACCAAGGAAATCACAATTAAAAAAATAATCTTTAAAGTTTGCAAAGCCTTTTGATCTTCTTGACAACCACATGGGTTATGTAGCCACTACAAGTGTTATGATTTCCAGTTGACAGATGGGAAACATGCTCAGACAGGCTATGTGACTGGTTTGTAGTTACACATCTGTAGTCTGAGTCTACAGTCTGAGGTGAGACTTGAATACACTTCCCCACAACTCTACATTCAGTGCTCTATGAAACATATAATGGAATTGGACATGTTGCTTGAGAGACAGAGAATCAAAGATGTTCCCGACTTTACATATTTGGGTACATGAGAGGCATCATTAGTATAGATGAAGAAATTTTGAAGGGACAGGAGAGGGAGGAAGGGGCATACTGAGAGGAAAAGAGGAAAAGTTGGGGGTGATACCTTTTGGGGGTCACAATATAGCTCATTCTAGTCTGTCAATACCAGGGACTCTTTTCACCTATCAAGTTGTTAGGAATCAGAGATACATATTGAGTTGACTCGAAAATTTTTCACGTATATGCACACATACACACACACACACATTTATAAACATATCTAGATACATAGAAATGACCACAGTTGGGAGGTATAAACCCCTTCCAGACAGTGATGTTGAAGATTCCATCAAAGAACAGGAGATGATAATACTATAATGAGATATCATTTTCATAACAGAGATCACATGTACAGGAACCCTCTCGGTTCCTGTTCTGGGTTCTGGAGTCCACGGACTGCCTCATATTCATTGTTTAACTTGGTAAATCATGTAAGTTCTCACCACCTTAATATTCTCATTCTACTATTTGAGGACAATAATATAGGCCCTGTCCTCCCTACTTCATAAGCCTACTATGAAAATAACAAAAGATAATTGGATATGTAACTGCTTCGGAAAAGTTTCTTGTTCCTAAAAAAAAACAAGAGAGAGAATTTGATTCTGCCTATTATTAATCAATCAACAAACATTTATTAAGCACTTTCTATGGATCAGGCGCTATAATAGGTACTATACTATAAATGAAACAATCCCTACTTGTAAAAATGTAAGTATACATTCTGTTTTAGGAGACAAGTTATAGAGCTGAAGAAGGAGGGGATTCACCAGAAGAAAAGAGAGGTCTGTGGGAATGCCAATCAACAATTTCATATCACTACTATATTTTCATTAGCTAATTGGTGGGAGGATGATAATGAGGGTGAGCAGGTCTGGTATTGATAGGAGAGGGTGGAAGGACATGTCCTATGTGGTAAAATGAGACTTGAGGGATGTTGGTAAGAGAGACAGAGATTTGCAAGTCATTTAAAATTCCTGAAATGAGCATGATGCAAACCACAAATGATGCCAGGAAACCTTGCGCCAGGAGTTATTCACCAGTCTTACTTTATGTTCATCCATGCAATATTTGAATTTCCTGCTTATGAAATCTCCTTTCCCTAGTCCCTTAGAAACCTTAGAAGGGTTCTTCACCATTCTCTGCAAATTTCTACTTTTGAATTAAGTAGGTTTATAATTTTGAAAACAAGTTTGTCTTCATGTAGTTTCTCTCTTGGGTTTGCTTTGTTAACACTGGAGTTTTCGCTTGAATCTTGATGATTCTGGAATGGGGCCCAGATGGACCCAGATGGTTAAATAGGGGTTTGACTGTGCCACCATAGGCATACCTGTAAGCAGGGAATGGTCTTACAAGTTAATTTCAGGCATGCAGCAACTGAATCTGCAGCACAAATGAGCCTTATAGACAACTGTGTTAAAGCTAGGAAGGAATTTTACCCTCTGAGACCATCTAATCAAACCCCTTCTCTTTACAGATGACAGAATTTGTCATCCACATCCACTTGGTGTTCTAAGCACTGTGGCCTCTAGCAACTCATCCAGGGGTCACAGGCCAGATATACACAGGACATGACCTCCTGGTTGGTTGCCTTCCCTAGATAGGAAGCATGCCAGTGGAACACAAAGACATATATGGAACGGGAAGCACCTGCAGGCCTCCAGCCCACAGTGGCTTTCCTTTCTCACTCTAAAGAAGGTATTGCTTCCTTACATTTTTTGTTTCATTTCACATAGGCAAAATTTTTATTGGCTACTTTACTTTTTCTTTTTTTAAAAAAAATAATTTATTTTTAGTTTTCAACATTCACTTCCACAAGATTTTGAGTTCCAAATTTTCTCACTATCTTCTCTCCCCTCCCCCCACCACAAGATGACATGCATTCTGATTACCCCTTCCCCCAATCTGCCTTCCCTTCTATCACCCCCTCTTCTCTTATCCCCTTCCCTTCTATTTTTCTGTAGGGCAAGATAGATCTCTACACCCCATGGTACATAGGCAAAATTTTGAGGGCTGGCTTATTCATGGGCTTCTTGGGTACATCTGAGTTCTCATTTCTAGTTCCCAGAGAGCTGGGACAGTTTATTTAGTCCTTTGTTTCAGTTTGCAGAGACATTTCCACAAGTACAGAATGGGGAGACACGGCTAGACAACAGTTAAAATGAGATTTGGAGACTTTTGGTGAACTACATATTCATTGTCAGTCAATAACAAAACAACAGTACGTACTGAACTGCCAAAAACAAACCAAACAAAAAAACCTAACGTACCTTCTCCAATTGACTGCCTAGAGGGAGGTGAGAGGTCCCCTGTACCCCATTCAAGTCAAATCATGTCTGGAGGACTGGATGCAATATTTTAAGAAGGTCTGCACTACCCTCCCTCACTCGAAACAAATTTAAGTGAGGGTCGTGTCATTATTTCTCTGATGGCATGGTCTTCTTCGTCAATGAAGGATGAACACACACATGTTTTAAGAAGGATTTTGACAAACTGGAGTATATCCAGTGGGGAATGTCCAAAATGGTAATGACAGAAAACCATTTTATAGAAGGACTAGCTGAAGGAACTAGGTATATGTAGCTAAAAGCAGAGAAAATTTTAGGGAGAACATGATCTATGCATTTGTTCTACTTACTTTCAAAGGAGAGAACAAGGAGGGATGGGTGGAAAAGAATATTAAGCCACAATGTGAGGAAAAACTCTCTAATAATTAGAGGTACCTTCAAAGTAAAATGTACTGGCTTGCTAAGTGGTAAGACTTGCTAAGACTTCCTTCCCTGGAAGTCTTTCTTCTATAGAAAGATACTGTGGATGAGAATACTGTAAAAGGAATTCTTATTCATGTACAAATGACCTTAGGGGCCCTTTCAACATTGAGCCTCTGTGATGGACAGCAATCTGTTGCCTCTAAACTCTTAGGTACGTTGGCTAACTGCAACAACCACTACAACAGACACATGGATATGGTATCTGACAGCTACTGCTCTCTTCCCCATCCCCATGGGTCTGCAGTGCTGATTGTCCTACTGCACTAACACGGTCAAGGCAAAGCATTCGGCAGAGCATGGTAATTTTGCAAATTTATAACAACGGGCTTCATTTAACATTGAATGACAGCCATTGGTTAACTTAAACAAAGCCTTAGTCCTTGACACAATTCTTAGTACTGGAAAATGGACTGAGCTTAAATACCTGCTGTGAATCAGCATATAGGAATAGGCACATAGTAGGCACTTAATAAATGCTTGTTGATTGAAATACATTCAAACATATTATCATTTTAGGACAATGATATCATTATCATAGTACTCATGGTCTTAGGGAGCAATAGATTGAAGCAGAACAGGAGAGGTCAGGATTCAGAATCCAGGGAAGACCACAGAAATCTATGCAACAAGAGATTGTAGAGCATCTATTTACCTATCCTCTGTACTACCAACTAATTCCAATAAAGCAGCAGGAACAGGCAGACAGGAAGTCTGGATCGCAGTTGATGGGCTGAGCCAAAGGAGTTAGGAGATCAATACAGACTGAGACTTACAGGAAAGTCAAAGAAACTCAACACTTGATCAGAGTTTAGAAATGAAATTCCATGATCACAGAATCAAAGGACTTCAGAATTGAAGGGAATTGACCTTAGAGGTCATACACTTCAGTCCCCTCATTTGACATACAGGAAAACTAAGACCCTAAGCCAAAGTAGCACATTTAATTACAAACCCAAGTTTTCTGGGTCCCAATCCAGTTGTCATTTCTAGCCAAGGGTCACAGAGCAGAAAGTGCTGGATCTGGAGTCAGGAAGACTGGAGTTGAAATCTGATCTCACACACCTAGCCATGTAACCCTGGGGAAGTCATAATCTCTGTCTGTCTCAGTTTCCTCAAATGTAAGATAGGGATAATAATGCCTACCTCCTATGGCTGTTGAAATGATCAAATAAGAAAATGCAAAGCATTTAGCATAGCGCCTGGGATTTGGGAGGCAACAAATGCTTTTTTCCTTCTTTTCTTCCTTGCTTCTAAAATTCCTTCCTTCCTCCTTTAATTTCTTCCTTTTTTCCAGACAGAAATAGGGAAGGGAGCCAGTTTTGTGGAGTAAGATGAAAAGTTTACTTTTAAACATTTTGGGTTTAAAGTGAAAGCAAGGCATCCAAATGGAGATGTTCTTTAGGCAGTTGGGAATATAAACTGGAGCTTAAGAAACACATTAGAAAGCATCCCCATAGAAGGGATAGTTAAAATTATAGAAGATTGAATAGTGGGGCAGAGGGCCAAGGAGTGAACTTCGGAGTTGTCCTCAGTTAGAAAGTGGTGGGAAGGTGAAGAAATTCTAGCAGTGAATTCAGAGAAAGAACAGTTCGAAATGTAGGTGGAAAGCCAGCTTACTGTAGCATCCTAAAAACCAAAGGAGGGATTCAGGAAGTAGGGAGTGGTAAGCTGTAGCAAATGCTGAAGAGAGGCCACGCACGTCAATGCACACCTATGATCCCTGCTTCTGGAAGGTCTGAGGCTGATAGACTTCTTGGATTTAGGAGTTCTGAGCTTCATTTGGGCTAAAGCTCACCAAGTACCTACAATAAGTTTCCAATATCCTGGAGGCTCGCTTTCAAGAACAGGCAGACCTGGGACAAAAACAAAGCAGATCAGAGCTTCCATGACAAAAAGTTGTGGAGTCGGCCTTATGTATGGCTGCTAACCTTCCAATCTGGAAGAAATACGGCAACCCAGTCTCAAAAATACTACTGTGTAGAAGTCTAGCAGGATGAACACAAAGGATCTGACCAAAGAGATCACTGACTACTCGAAGGGTCAGTAAAGTTTCATTAGATAGGATGGAAGCTAGCTTGTCAGGGATTAGGAAGAAAGAAAATACAAGCAATCAGTATAGAACAATTGTTCTAAAAGTTTGACAATTTTAAGGAATGAGAGGAATGAGGTGGTCATTAGAGGTAACATCAGGGTCCAACAATTTTTCTTTTAGTCTGGGGTTTAGGGAATATTATTTATTTTTAGGATAGGGTACCATTGCATATGCCTGCTGGGAAAAGAAAAGAAACATGTGGAGAAGAAAGAGTTTGAAATACTAGAGCTAGAGGAATAATTAGGTAAGTAATAGGCAAAAAGGAAGGAATAGTAGAGAATAGCTTGCTTTAGAAAACAAAAACTGTTCCCTCTGATGCTGAAATGACATGAAAAGATAGGTTGTATATAATAAATGTGTGTTAAATATAATTAAGTGAAAGGTGAAGGTGACTTGTTCTATGAAAGACTTGATGGACTCACTCTTCAGTTAATGGTCCAGCAGAATTGAATAGCATGATTTTGGATTGGTTGATTTTTCACAATTTCCTATTTTTTCCTGGGTGGACTTAGTAGCCAGGGAGCAGAAAAACACCAACTATGTGGCAGTTGTTGTGCTAAGTGGAGGCCCTGGTAAGTAAAGGAAATTATAATTCATATTCTAATAGTGCTGAATTATTAAGGAGGAAATAACATATACACTCAGTTGAGTATGGAAATCTATCTTACCCTACAGAAAAGTAGGAGGGAAGGGGATAAGAAAGCAGGGGATGATAGAAGGGAGGACAGATTGGAGGAGGTGTTAATCAGAAACAAGCGCTTTTGAAGAGGGACAGGGTCAAAGAAGAGAATAGAATAAATGGGAGATGGGATAGAATAGAGGGAAATGACTCTTAATGGAAGTATTTTGCATGACTACACATGTATAGCCTATATCAAATTGCTTGCATTCTCAATAAGAGTGGGTGGGGAGGAAGGGAGAGAATTTGGAACTCAAAGTTTTAAAAATGAATGTTAAAAATTGCTTTTATGTCCAACTGGGAAATAAGACATACAGGCAATGGAGTATAGAAATCTATCTTGCCCTACAGTAAAATAGAAGGGAAAGGGATAAGAGAAGGTGGGATGATAGAAGATAGCGCAAATTGGGGGAAGGGAAGAATGTATGTTGGGGTGGAGGGAAGGGAGGGATGGGGAAAAAATTTGGAACTCAAAATCTTGTGAAAATGAATGCTGAAAACTAAAAATAAATTAATTAATATAACTAAAAAAGAATCAAATGTGCTAGAGTTAAAAAGGGATGAATCTGTCCCCTTTTATATGGCTCTTTAATTCTTTCAATAAAATACAAGAGCATTTATTAAACTCCTAAAAAATAAGATAAAGTATTTTTTAAAAGCAGCACTGAATTAGAAAAAAAAATCAAAGATGAATAGTGCCTTGCAATAACTAGTTCCGTAGTACACTTATGGCAGTTTGGCCATGACATGATATTTCCCCAAAGTAGGGGTGGAGTCAGGGATTAGAATTTCCATATTTATGTAATAAATATCATACAACACCACAGGGGTTGTGGGCATCAGCCAAATTGCCTGTTCTTTTCTGTCTGGATATCAGAGGCCGTGGTTCCGAATCCTTCCTTAACTTTGCCCCTTTGATGTAGCTGGTTGCATGCCAGTCTAGGGGTGTGTTTGTATCTCCTCCAATTAAATTACTTCACTTTTATGTCTCCACCTATTGAGCTGCTCCCATGCCTCACATTGAATCAGCTCCTCCACCATAATATTATTTGATCAAAACCTTTCATCAAAGTGGTTACATAAACATAGGTGAGGGACAGGGTGGACCTGTGATTTCACTGGTTTAAGGAACGCCCCATGAGGAAACTACCAATGCAAGGGGAGCACCTTCTGTGAAACTTACAGTCTTCAAGAGTTTCCTAGAGCTCCAAGGAGCTAAATGATTGGCCCAGAGTCACGCAGCCAACGTACATCCGAAGTAAATGTTGAACACAAGCCATTCTGGCTCCAAGGCTGGTTCTCTAGTTGTGGCATCACTCTGCCAAAGCATTTCCATATCCTATCTCAAGCCACTGTTTGCATTCTAGAACATGACCTCTCCCCTTTTTAGTCTTGCTTCAACCTCAGCAAATAGGGCAGAATCCCGGAAAGTCAGTGCTCAGTTCATTTCCCAGGTGGGTGCTAAGTAAGAATTTTCTCATACGAACAGGGACCTTGGGGACTGCCATTGATGAAGGTAGAAACCCACAAGACACCTGATCTCTTTCTCTTCACTGCCTTATACACTGATGCAAGAAGGGAGGCACCTTGAGCTAATTTCCCTTGGTTCCATGGAAGTAGGTTGCCTCTCTCACTTGAGATTGAACGTAGGCATTGTTCCATACCTCTGTCAGGAATAATTCAAGGGAAAAAATCTTCTAGGTTTTTCCATAGTGATGTAGCATTGCCTGGCAGTCAGAGTCCCTCTAATGGCAAAAAGGATGAGAGGGATGAGTGGGCTGGCTCATCCCTTAATGCCACTACTCTTTCCCCAACCTCCTTGAAAAGACCAGGTGCCAGGGACAGCCAACACATGAAAGTCCAACAGTGGGGGAGGGGAGGGAATGTCACCATAACTGCCCTGTCCTTCTCTTTTCTCCCCTCTGCACATTGGGATTGTATTTTCAAAGATAAAAACTGCCTTAAAGAGAAATTGACAGTTAAAGATGTTGGAGAAAATCAGCTTCCCTATAATTGGGTATGGTGGGATATGGGTTTCTCCCAGCTAGTTTCCAAAGCAATTAATAGAAATTAATTCCACAAACTACTTTTAAAAAGACATTCCCTTGACTTGGATATAACCCAAGTTTCGAATATTGCAGAGAAGTCTCATTAGCTTGTTGTTCAAAGAAGAATAGTCCATATCTTAGGGACAAATGTTCATTTGATTTCAATGGTGTAGAAAACTCTCCTATCAAAAGCAGCGAAGTCTCTTCTCTGAAACTTATAGCCTTAGTGAGTTACCTAGAGCAGGTTAAGTGGCTTGTACAAGGTCATGCAGTCAATACCTGTCTGAGATAGACTTGAACCCAGTCCTAGACACTGGCTTGCTATCCCTATACCATTCTTCCTCAGGGCCATGCCTACAAACATAAAGGCAGAGCTAGTGCTTGCCACCTGCCACAATTTTACAGTTTGGAAAGAAAGTTATTACTTGCCCCAAAATAAAGATCTTGAGTGCCTGACATTTCTTTGCCGGGGGACATAGTCTTTCATTCTCCAATAAGACATCAGGCGTAAAACTCTCCAGGAGAGGAATGAGTAACTGAAACTCATTTGTCCACAAGGTATAAAGGACTAATATCAGATTTTTATGAGAGATTCCAATGTGATTGAGAGGGAAATCAGATTCTTACCTGGGAGTAAGTTTTGACAGGAAGGAGATGAGGACTGAGGGAGAGAAAGAAAGAGAGAGACAGAGACAGAAACACAGAGACAGACAGACATAGAGAAAGAGACAGAGAGTGTCTTAGAGACAGAGACACACAGAGAGAGATAAAGAGAGACAGGCACACGGAAAGCAAGACAGAGAGTGAGTCTGAGACAGAGAGATAAACAGGTAGAGAGATAGACAGAGAGGATGGTATCGGGTGCCTGGAGGTGGTTGGTGTTGGAGTCACAGAGGATGCCACTGTGGAGGGGGAAAAGTCAGAAAAGGAAGGCTTGGGAGCATAAGGATAAGTCTTGGGCCAGTCTTACAACGGGGCTCTGGTAAATGTAGGCTCTCCATAAGGAATATCTGCTGCATGATTCCTTCCCTTCTTTCTGTGTCTGGAGCTAGGTTGTTTCATGTCTGCTTGCTTGCATTGGCAGCTCTCATGGGAAAAAAGATACTATTTTAAAAGAATGTTTTTTCTTGGATTCTATACAATGCCATGCCAAGATTTCTAAGACGCCACTGTTTCATGAGGCTAGGTGAAGGTCCAATAGCTACTACCCTTCCTCTTCTTTCCTGACCGGCCTGTCAATTGCAGGTGTTAAAACAGAATTCAGTCCTAGTTATATATCTTACATTTCTAGTAGTGCCTTAAGCTTCACAAACCTTAAGATGGTCCAAGTCATGGGCAGCTAGGTGGCACAGCGGGTAGAATGCTTGGCATGGAGAAAGAAGACTCATTTTCCTGAGTTCAAATCTTGCCTCAGATACTTCCTAGCCATAGGACCCTGGGCAAGTCACTTCACTCTGTTTACCTCAGGTTCTTCATCTGTCAAATGAGCTTGAGAAGGAAATGGTAAACAACTCTCGTATCTCTGCTAAGCAAGCCTCAAATGGGGTCGCAAAGAGTCAGACATGATTGAAACAACCAAAAAGATTCATTCATTTATTCTGACTTCCTTTAGCAAGTCCTGGATCCTAGGGTGCCAATGTCTTGGGCAGAGCTGGTGTTATTCTCTACCCCTGGTCTTGTCTCCTCCACCAGGCCACAGAACACCTTGTCAGACTGGTTGGTCTCCTGAAGCCCCAGCCTTTCCTGACAATGTTCACTTAGGATGCATGGAGACAGTGGCCAGGGGGACCTTTCTGTCTTCCTGTCTGGCGGGCAGCCATTGCTGTTTAATAGGAGATGGCATAATCTTTCACCTAAATGTGAATGTATTTGTGAATTGATAGAAAGGAGCCCTCCTCCAGATGATCTAATACAGGGCAGCCCTGTTAGTCTGATGGTGACTTAAATAGATGGGGCCCATAAATAATTATTTTATTGAACAGCCACATAAAAATGATGCAGTGCTAAAGTAATCTCCTTGACAAAGGCCTGCTAATGCATTGTGAGGCAGAATCCTGTCTTCCATTTTTCACCTTTTCAATAGTGAGGTTTGGGAGAAGCATTTTAGCAGATGCTTCCTTCCCACCCTCCCCCTCCCCCTCCCAAGTTCCAGCCAGAGGAGACTTCTTTCTCTCTGTTTTTAATTCTGGGAACAGACAGAGAGAGATGATCATTTTCCCTTCCATTCCTAAAGCACTTTCTGTTTGTTAGAGTGTTTTCTCAGTCATCCTTATCTTCTTGGAGGGTCACCATCATCCTTTTGAGGAAAGTCGAAAGAGCATTGAATTTGAGTCATGGGATCTGAGTTCAAATCTCACTGCCTCAACCTCTTATCTATGTGACTTAGGACAATTCTGTTGATTTTTCTGTGCCTCAGTTTCCTGTAAAATAAGAGAGGTTGAATTAGATGACTTTGAAAGTCCCTTCCAGTGTTTCACATGACTACACATGTATAACTTATATCAAATTGCTTGCCTTCTCAATGAAGGTGGATTGGGAGGGAGGAAAGGAGAGAATTTGGAACTCAAACTTTTAAAAACAAATGTTAAAAATTGTTTTTACATGCTACTGGAAAATAACACATACAGGCAATGGGGCATAGATATCTATCTTACCCTACAGGAAAATAGAAGGGAAGGGGATAAGAGAAGGGGGAGGGCAGAATGAGGGAAGGGCTAATCAGAATGCAGGCTGCCTTGGAGTGGGGGGGGGGGAGACATGGGAAGAAAATTTGGAACTCAAAATCTTGGGGAAGAAAATGTGGAAAACTAAAAATAAATAAATTAACTTTTAGGAAAAAAAAGTCCCTTCCAGATCTAGACCAATGATCTTATGATGCTAAGTAGGACCGATGATGCTATTTTCAATTTTTATCCTTCTTGTTTTGTTTGATTCCATTTCATAAACATTTTCCAAGCATCTACTCTTAGGAACTCTGCTAAAGTGCTAAGGATACAAAAGCTGAAAAATACTGCAATTCCAGACCTCAGGTACTTTAAAATCTTTCTTTTAAATTTTTTGCTTTTGATTCTAAACTTAAAAAATACTCAAAAATGAGAATTTCCATGTTATAGAACAGGTAGTGATTGTATATGAAACTATGATTATATGCACCTTGCTTTTCTTTTTTAAGTATCAAATAAATTCAACAAGTAACTTTTAACTGTTCTGCCCATCTATGATTCCTTCCTGGCAGCTTATAATAGAAAGTGTTCCTTATGTAACCATAAGAATGAGAAGGTAATAAGGGCAAAGGAAAAGTCCAAACAGTGTGAACAGGCAGGAATAAATGTGGAGTAGTAGAAACAATGTTGAATTTAGAGTCAAAAAACCTGGATTCAAATCCTGACACTGCCCCGTACTACCTATGTGACAACAGGCCAGTGTCTTCACCTCTCTGGGCCTCAGTTGTCCCCCATGTAAAGTGAACTAGATGATCTCCAAGATTCCTTCCAGCTCTAACAACCTATGATCCAGTGTTGTCATTTTAAAGGGAAGACTTCATAGTGGAAGAGGCACCAAAGCGGAGAATTTAGAGAACAGAAAGGTTTCAATAGGTCGAGATGAGTTGGAAGTGAGATGGTCTGTGCACATGGAGTGGAGGGAACCAATATAATTAACGGAGAGTGTACAAAAGGTAGCAATATGAATGAAGGCTGAAAGGTAGATTAGAGTCAGGTTGTAAAAGGCCTTAAATGCCAGGCTAAGAAGTCTGCATTTTATTTTAGAGTCAATGGAGAGTTCTGGAAGACTTTTTACTGTGGCCTGCTCTGATCTGTACATCAAGAAGACATGTTGTTCAGAGGTCCTTTCTCTGCAGGTCTAGCAGGTAACGAACTGTCCAATTTTGGAGCCTCTTTGAAATCTCCCCCATTTTTAATTTACATGTCTGCCATGTTCCCCAGGCATTTCCAGAGTATTGGTATGAAAAAGTTGTGATTGCTAGGAGGAAGATGATGCCCTTTAGAGAGTGAATGCCCCAAAGAACTTTTCCACTTCTCTGATCAAAGAATCTACCAGTAGGTCTGCATGGAAACAAATGTCTCTTCTAACTACCTTGAATATTCTGTATACATTTATATGTCATCACCCTCACTCAATGTAAGTTCCTTGGAATTATGGATTGTCTCATTCTTTGCATTCATGTCACCAGCAACAAGCAAGGTCCCTCACACATAGGGGGCACTTAACTGCCTGGGTGGTTAAAATGGTCTGGGAAAAGTGTATCAATGAATCAACCAGTGTGGACTAGTTTAGATTGGGCACTTGTTTGTTTCTATGTTATACTGTATAGTCCAGGGGTGGGGAGCCTGTGGCCTCGAGGCTATATGTGGCCCTCAAGGTCCTCAAGCTTTTGGACTGAGTTCAAATTTTACAGAACAAAT
The DNA here is from genome assembly GCF_028372415.1 of Notamacropus eugenii. Taxonomy (NCBI): domain Eukaryota; kingdom Metazoa; phylum Chordata; class Mammalia; order Diprotodontia; family Macropodidae; genus Notamacropus; species Notamacropus eugenii. The sequence goes on along the minus strand of NC_092872.1, from coordinate 134,293,195 downwards.
CCTTTTATTAAGGGGATTTGTTCTGCGAAGTTTGGATTCAGTCAAAGGGCCACACTTGAGAATCTAGAGGGCCACATGTGGCCTCAAGGCCACAGGATCCCCACTCGTACGCAGTGAGTCTGATAGTCTTCTCTAGATTTAGTTGGAGAAACTAGATTCAAATTCTGGCTTTGTTACTTGCTCTGTGTATGATGTTAGGTACCTCACTTGACCTATCAGACCCTCATTTTATTTTTTATAAGATGGAGGTGTGTGCATTAAAACTAGTTGATGTTTAAGGTCTATTTTATTTCTATATACTAATACATATATATATGTACATATATATATATATATATATATATATATATATATATATATATATATATATATATATATATACACTATATATTCTGTATACTGAGATCCTTTGTTTCCTCCCTCTCTCCTTCCTTGTTTCCTGTCTTCCATCCTCACTGCTTCCTTTCCTACTTAGGATCATAACATGAGAGATTTAGAGCTGGAAGGGGCCTTAAACTTCATCTCATTCAATTTTTTTATTTTAAAGATGAAAACATTGAGGCCTAGAAGTAAAGTTCCACAAAAGGCTAGGTTGGGAAAGATGGGATAGAAGAGATGTCCAATTCTCTTTTCAATACGTGGAGTATGAGATGCCTATGGGATATTTAAAATGCCCAATAGGTACTTGGTGATATGAGACTGAATTTCAAGGAGAGGAGGGTTGGATACATAGATCTACAATTTCTCTGAGGTCTGGCAGCCATGTGGCACACTGGATAGAGTACTGGGTCTGGAATCAGGAAGATTCATGTTTGTGAGTTCAAATCTAGCCTCAGACACTTAGCAGCTCTGTTTCCTCATCTGTAAAATGAACTGGAGAAGGACGGGCAGTATTTTTGCCTAGAAAACCCCAGCTGGGGTCATGAAGAGTTAGACGTGACTGAAAAATGTCTTGATGGGGTCACTTGCTGCCTTCAGAAATTTTTGTAAAACTTAAGTTATTAGTGACATTGAAGGACAAGAGAATGTGAGAATTATGAGTAGAACATGAATCTTCTCAGATTTTAATATATCATTTTTGGTAATAATATAGCCTTTGGTACCCCATTCTTTGGGCATTTTTTAGGAAAGTGATTTCCAGTTTAAGAGAAAAATATTTTCACTCAACTTCATACCTTTGGGCCTCAGTTTCTTTATTTGTAAAATGAGACAACTTGATTAGTTGATCTCTAATCCTCCTTACTATGCTAAATCTATGATCTTATTGTCTCTTGATCCCTACAATGGGGTCAAAACCAAAAACAGAAGAGTGGCTATTATCACTGTAGAGAAGAGGGTTCTATGGTACTCTTAAAGCCATCGTCAGAAATGTCAGAAACTTTTATGACCCTGGGAGATCAGGACCCTGTTAGCTAAGTAGAACTGAATTCCAAGTTCTTTAGTCACTGCCTGGACAGCTGGGAAAAAACAGAGAAAAGGGAGAGACCATTTGTAACACTTCCAGCCTGTTTCAGTTCCTGACTGGAAACCTCCAGACAAGTTTTCTCCATTCATACTGGCATTGCATCCTCACAGCACAAAGAATGGTTGTGGCTTGGAGCAACCAGCGCATTTTTCCAACTTGGGGTCATGAATGAAGCCTCAGAGTCAGAATGTGAAAATCTGAAGCAACATGGGAAGCAAGCAGCAGGTGGCCCTTAGGCCACTGATCAGTCTCCAGGGGCTAGTTTGGTTTTCCTTAGGTTTCAAAATAAAATTAATGGCTTCCTATGATCCAGACTCATTCCCAGCCAGAGATGCAGAGATACTGGAGATGAGCTCATGAATGACAGCTGATCTTTATAAATAGGGTGCAGAGGGACTGACAAATACAAAAAAAGCAAGTTTGGATGCATTTTCCTTCATTTAGCACTCAAATATGGTTTCTTCATCACTTTTTGTTTTTTGTTCTTTTCCCCCCATTTCTCTTTTTTTCTCTCATCTTGGTCTGTCTCCTTTTCAAAGTCAAAAGAAGGAACCAAGTCTATGTATCTGGTTGTTACAGCAAGAGTCTGGGAGGCAGACCAAGCTGTGCTTCCCAAATCATATGCAAGTAAGGATGCAGAGACTTCAAGACTGTGATGGGACTATTTCTTCTTTCCCTTTTCTGACCTTCTGGTTATCTTCCTCTTAAGGGCTTACTTTATACAGGGAGGAAGGAAGGAAATCAGCATTTATTAAGCACCTACTATATGCCAGGCCTTGTGCTAAGTACCTTACAAATATCTCATTTAATCAATTCTGTGAGGTGAACACTATTAGTGTCTCCATTTTACCAATGAAACAATTACCAGTTAAGTGACTTGACCAAGTCACACATTTAGGACATATCTGTCTCCTGATTTGATATTAGATCTTCCTGACTCCACACCCAAGGCTCTAGCCACTGCACCATCTCATAACCTCTCATCAGGGCACCTGATAGTTCACCTTTAATTTATTTCATTTGGGGGTGGAGTAGAAGGTGTGGTTTCATTTCTGTAGGAAACTCCCAGTAAGGAAAGTCCCCCTTGTAGTGAAGCTCCGCATGTCCTCTGAAGCTTGTGGTCTTAGGGAGTTTCCTGGGGCCCTGAAAGGTTGTGTAGCTAGTATATGTCAGAGTAGGATCGGAGCCTAGGTCTTAGAATGGAAGCTCTTTGAGGGGAGGGATTTCTTCATTCTTTGTATTTGTATTCAAAGCCCCTCCCACAGTGTCTGGCTCATGGGTGATTAATGAATACTTGATGATTAAACAAAGGTTTGATTCCTGATGCTGCATTGCCCATCACCTTTATACATGATGATCACGATGTCTTCTATGTCTTTGGTGCTTTAGCGCCTGTAAAGTGTTGGGCATTTTTACTGGCTGTCCCTTATACCTATGAAGGAAAGCAGGAAGGAAGGAAAGAAGGGAGGGAGGAAGGAAGGAAGGAAGATTATGTTATAGACTAATTACAATAGTCAATTCAGAGAAATGATTCAATTCTCTGAATCAATTCAATACAATTCAGAGAAAGGGTATAGGAAAATGATGAACCCAGGTCTTTTGACTTCAAATCTGGAGCATTTTCTACTGCATCAGAAGGTTATGAAGCCTGGGCCTTGAACCGAATGTAGCTTTTTCCACGTACTACCCTAGTATGAATTGGGAGTTCAAGGACACTACATGGGCAGCAGTGGTGGAAATGGAGGCATGCAGGGGACTTCTGGGTCACATGAGCAAAAACATGGAGCATGACATATTTTCTCCCATAACCTCTTAAACCTCTCCAAAACAAAAATTATTTGCCAAAGATAAAGCAACTTCTGTTTCCATGGTCTAAGATACCTAGAATCCAAAAGGTAAACACAAACACCAAAAAAAAACCCCATGAACTGATGCTCATGAAACCTGAGCTTACCTAGCACCACTCCCCCACCTGTCATACTGCCAGTATCCAAGGCAAGTCCAATACTTTCTTACAACAAAACCATCCCAATACCTCAGTCCCTCCTCCTTCATTAACATACAGATCTCAGTTACAAGCTGCAAAAGTCTTCCCTGGTGGTGACAGTCAGCTCAGTCACAGCCTTTCAGGAGCAAAATCCAGCTAGGGACCACAACCCCAAAGTATAAGTGCTACAAAGGTCTAAACTGCAAGCACCAGGGTAGACAATCTGTAACATAAGGGTGGCAGCCTTCTCTGCTAAGCCAGACAACCAAAGGAAGCAGTATAAGACACTAGGAAAGAAGTGTGTGTGTGTGTGTGTGTGTGTGGGTGTGTGTGTGTGTGTGTGTGTGCTGGCAGGTGGTGGTGGTATAGCACCTCACTAAGCCTAAGGGAAAGAACACAGCATCCAGCTGGGGATAGTTCTCACCACCCAAGACTTCCTGGGGGAAGAGACCTGGGCTGGTGAACCATATATTGTTCATCATAAGAGAATGATTAGACGCTTTGAGATTCAACACCCAAGGAAACCACCATCAGAGGGGGCAGAGTCAGAAAGTAAATAGGGGGGGAAAGAAACTGTAATTATCAAAGATCTCAGGAAGAACAGACTTTGAATGTAAGCAGAGAAATCAATACAGAAAACACTGACAGAAGGAACTATGACCTCCCTATCCAGCAAACGAGGTCGGGCATCTATGAATAACTACTGAAAAACAAAGCAAAAATCTCCTCTAAAACAAATGGAGGGAATAAAAGAAAGCTAATTCTCATAACTCTAAATGTCAATGGATTAAAGAAGCCAGTAAAATGAAAAAAGGGATGGATTGGATAGAAAAATAAAACCCTACAATTTGCTGCTTACAAGAAACACATTAAAAAAAACCCAAAACATAAATGAAATAAAACTGAGGGGACAGAAAAAAATTACTATACATCAAGAAAACTCCAGAAATCACACATTTCACTCATGCTATCTAACAAAGCAAAAACAAACATTCATAAAAAAAGAGGGATAAACAAGGAAACTGTATTATGCTGAAAAGAACTATAGGCAATAAACCCATATCAGTAATAAACTTATATGCTCAAAATAGCTTAGCATCCAAATTCATCCGAGTTACAAGAAGGCGTAGTAATATCATAATGACAAGAGATCTCAAAATTCCTCTCTGTTTAGATAAGTCTAATAGGAAGATAAACAAAAATGAAAATGTGGACTGGAACAAATTGTTGGAGAAATTTAGAGTTAAAACATTATAAAGCATGTTCTAAATGGGACACTAAAAGAATATACATAATTCTCAGCTCCACATAGAACTTTGACAAAAATTGATCCTGTAATAGGGCACAGAGATATTGCAAGCAAATATAAGAAGGCAGAAATAATTAATACATCATTTACAGATTATAACATAATAAAAATAGTAATTGTTTCAAGCACCACAAAGAAAACACCAAATAGAATAATTTGATTATTCTAATTTCATTAATAATGAAATCCTAAATAACAAGTGGGTCAAAGAATAAACCACAGAAATAATTAATAACAATGTAAAAGACTTATAATTAATTATGAACCAACAGGCCAAAATTTATGGATGCATCTAAAAAAGTTTTATTGGGAAAAAGTCATATCCTTACAAATACACATTAATAAAATAGAAAAAAAGGAGTAATAAACTGAATGTGCATTCTAAAAAAATTTTAAAAACCAACAAATAAACAAAACTAAAATAAGCACAAAAGTGGAGATATCTAAAAATTAGAGGGGAGATAGATACATTGGAAACAAAAAACCTTAGAAATGATAAATAAAATTAAAAATGATTATCTGATAAGACTAATAAAATTGATAAAGCTTTGGGTAATTTGATTAAGAAGAGGGCAGAAAATCAGATTAATGAAACAGCAAATGAGCAAGGTAAAATCACAGCAAAACTAGAAAAAATAAAAAGTATAATCAGAACATATTCTGTACATGTTAACTAAACTACCAAAGGTTTAAAGAACAGGTCATAGCTATACTTCACAAATTATCTCAAAAACTGAGAAAGAAGCCTATCAGAATTCGTTTATGAGACAAATATAGTCCTAATACCTAAACCAGGAAAAGATAAGACACACACACACCAAACGATAGGCCAGTATCATTAATGAACAGTGACTCAAAAATTGTAAACAAAGTTGGGTCACATACTGCAGCAATTTATCCAAGAAATCATTCATTATGACAAGATTGGATATGAGGATGGTTCAACATTAGGAAAACAACAAAATGAATAATATTAAAAACCCAAACATCCAAAACCACATGATCATCTCAATAGATGGAGAAAAAGTCCTTGAAAAAGCGTAATATTCTTTTATGCTAAAAACTCTGCATAACATAAGAATAAAGGGCCTTTAAAATGCTTTTTAAAAGTATTTAAAACTGAAAGTAAGCATCATATGCAATGGGGATATACACTAAAACCTTTGTCAGTAAATGCAGAAGTGAAGCAAGGATGACCACCCTCCACACTATTATTTTACATAATTCTGGAAATGCTAGAAAAAGTAATAAAACAAAATAAATTAAAAGCATAAAGATAAGTAAAGAGGAGATAAAACCATTCCAATTTGCTGATATGATGTTTTACTTGGAAAATTCTAGGTAATCAGCAAGATACCAGTTGAGATAATTAATAGCTACAGCAAAGCTTTGGTCTACAAAAGAAAACCTCTAAATCATCAGCATTTCCACTTAACAGTTCCAAAACACAAGAAGCGACAAGTGAAAGAGAAATCCCATTCTAAATAAGTGCAAAATGCAAAACATAGCAGGGCAATCAATCGACGAAACCATGGAGAAGACTTTTATAGATTCAATTTCAAAGTAAGTTCTCAAAGAAATGAAGAATAACTTAACTAGATGGAGGGATATTCAGTGTGCATGGCTATGCTGTGCCAACATAATAAAAATGAAAATGAAAATATTACCATAATTAATTTACATTTTTAATACTATATCAATCAAATTACCAAGTGAATACTTTTTATAACTTGATAAAATAATAACAAATTCATCTGGAAAAAATATATCTGGAATATCAAGGAAAATGAAAAGAAGTCAAAAGGAGACTAGAACTTCTAGACTTCAAACTGTTTTACAAAGCAGCAATCATCAAAACTATCTGATAATGGTTAAAAATAGAGAGTTCGATGGAACAGATCTGACAAAGGAGAATCAAAAATAATAGAACAAAATTGCCAAGTGTTTAATAAAATGGAAAAATATAAGTTTTCTGGGGAAAAATTCTTTATTTGATTAAAAAAAAACTGTTGGAAAAACTGAAAGTTGGGTGGTAGAAATTAAGCTTAGACCAACACCGTGAACCACATTCTACAATATATTCTGATGGATGTGCAACTTTATTATTAAAGCTCATACAATTTTAAAAAAAAATAGATGAGAAACGTATTATATACCTCTCACAGAAATGGGTGTATTCTTAACCAAAAAAAAAGGTAGAAACAATTAAAAGTATAAAATAGGGGGCGGAGCCAAGATGGCGAAGTAGAAAGACGCACATACACATAGCTCCGAACACACAAACCACAGAACGGCTAGAGGGGACCAAGCCAGGGCGAATTCTGCACCCAGAGACCACGGAGTATTGGAGCGAGGGAGATTTCTGCTCCAGAGAGACCTGCGGACCTCTCGCGGGGGGTCCTTTGCGCCGTGGACTGGGTGCCAGGACGGGGAGCGGAGTGCGGCCCTGCCACGGCCGCGACACTGAGGGGAGGAGATCCGAGAGGGCTATGGGGACGGGATCTCCAGCGGCCACGCGGGTCCCCCCACCCACAGAGGGACCTGCAAACCTCTCACAAAAGGTCCGTCGCGCTGCAGACGCGGAGCCCAGCCTGGACCTGCGGCGGCGGCGGCGGCCACGGCTCCGAGAGGCACAGATCTGAGAGGGCTCTGGAGGCGGGATCTTCAGTGGCAGCACGGGCCCCGTCGACTGACGGGGGTGGGTGAGAGAGTCTCTTTGGCAGGTTGAGAGGGGAATGGGGTGCCCCCAAGGCTCGGGCCCCCCTGGGAGGTGGGGGCTGAGAGGCGGCTGCGGACGGGGTCTCCCCAAACGGGCAGGAGCCTGGATCCATTGTGGAAGGTCTGTGCATAAACCCCCAGAGGGAACTATGCCTGAGAGGCGGCCCTGCCCCTGACCACCTGAACTTAATTCTCACACTGAAAAGCAGCCCTGCCCCCGCCAAAAATCCTAAGGCGGGAAGCAGCATTTGAATCTCAGTCCCCAAACGCTGGCTGGAAGGATCAGGAGGCGAGGTGGGTGTGAGGAGAACATTCAGAGGTCAGGCCACTGGTTGGAGAAAATGCCAAGAAAAGGGAAAAGAAATAAAACTATTGAAGGGTACTTTCTTGGAGAACAGACATTTCCTCCCTTCCTTTCTGATGGGGAGGAACAATGCTTGCCATCAGGCAAAGACACAGAAATCGAGGATTCTGTGTCCCAGCCCACCCAATGGGCTCGGACCATGGAAGAGCTCAAGAGGAATTTTGAAAATCAAGTTAGAGAGGTGGAGGAAAGACTGGGAAGGGAAATGAGAGGGATGAGGGAGAAGCATGAAAAGCAGATCAGCTCCCTGCTAAAGGAGAACCAAAAAAATCTTGAAGAAATTGGCACCTTGAGAACTAGCCTAACTCAGCTGGCAAGGGAGGTGCAAGGGGCCAATGAGGAGAAGAATGCTTTCAAAAGCAGAATTAACCAAATGGAAAAGGAGATTCAAAAGCTCACTGAAGAAAATAGATCTTTCAAAACTGGAATGGTACGGATGGACGCTAAGGACTTTAGGAGAAAGACAGATATCTCAGAACATACCGCGCAGATTCGAAAAATGGAAGATAATGTGAAATATCTTATTGGAAAAACAACTGACCTGGAAAATAGAATCAGGAGAGACAATGTAAAAATTCTGGGACTACCTGAAAACCATGATCAAAAGAAGAGCCTAGACATCATCTTCCATGAAATTATCAAGGAAAACTGCCCTGAGATTCTAGAACCAGAAGGCAAAATAAATATTCAAGGAATCCACAGAACACCGCATGAAAGAGATCCAAAAAGAGAAACTCCTAGGAACATTGTGGCCAAATTCCAGAATTCCCAGGTGAGAGAGAAAATACTGCAAGCAGCTAGAAAGAAACAATTCAAGTATTGTGGAAATACAATCAGGATAGCACAAGATCTGGCACCCTCTACATTGAGGGATAGAAGGGAATGGAATAGGATATTCCAGAAGTCAAAGGAACTAGGACTGAAGCCAAGAATCACCTACCCAGCAAAACTGAGTATAATACTTCAGGAGAAAAAATGGTCTTTCAATGAAATAGAAGACTTTCAAATTTTCCTGATGAAAAGACCAGAGCTGGAAAGAAAATTTGACTTTCTAACACAAGAATGAAGAGAACCATGAAAAGGTGAACAGCAAAGAGAAGTCATATGGGACTTACTAAAGTTGAACTGTTTACATTCCTACATGGAAAGACAATATTTATAACTCTTGAAACATTTCAGTATCTGGGCACTGGGTGGGAGTACACACACACATACATGCACACACGCACACATACATAGAGACAGAGTGCACAGAGTGAATTGAAGAGGATGGGATCATATATTAAAAAAAAAATGAAATCAAGCAGTGAGAGAGAAATATTGGGAGGAGAAAGGGAGAAGTTATATGGGGCAAATTATCTCTCATAAAAGAGGCAAGCAAAAGACTTATTAGTGGTGGGATAAAGAGGGGAGGCAAGAGAAAAACATGAGGTCTACTCTCATCACATTCCACTAAAGGAAAGAATATAATGCACACTCATTTTGATAGGAAAACCTATCTCATAATACAGGAGAGTGGGGGACAGGGGCACAAGCAGGGTGGGGGGGAGGATGGAGGGGAGGGCATGGGGAGGAGAATGCAATACGAGGTCGACACTCATGGGGAGGGAAAAGACCATAAGAAAATAGAAGTAAAGGGGGACAGGATAGGATGGAGGGAAATATAGTTAGTCCTATACAACACAACTAGTATGGAAATCATTTGCAAAACTAAACAGATATGGCCTATATTGAATTGCCTGTCTTTCAAGGGGAAGGGGTGGAGAGGGAGGGAGCTAAGGAGGTTGGAACTCAAAGTGTTAGGGCCAAATGTAATGTTCTTACCACTGGGTAACAAGAAATACAGGTTAAGGAGTCAAGAAAGCTATCTGGTCCTACAGGACAAAAGAGAAGACGGAGACAAGGGCAGGGAGGGAGGATAGAGGAGAGAGCAGATAGGTCACAGGGGCAATTAGAAAGCTCGGGTTTGGGGGGGGGGATAAAAGGGGAGAAAATTTGTAACCCAAAATTGTGTGAAAATAAATGTTAAAAATTAATTTAAAAAAAAACTCTCCTGACATGCTTAAATTGTAATTCCATTAGAAATCTTAAAAATAAATTAACTGGTAAAAGGGCTAAAAAAAAAAAAAGTATAAAATAGATAACTTTGATCACTTGAAACTGTTCTCTGTTTCTGCTTCTGCACAGACAAAATAAATGTACCCAGGATGATAAGAAGGAAAGTAGCTAAATGGGGGAAAAATTCTTTGCATCAGATTTCTCTTATGAGGGTTTGGCATCCAAGATATATAAACAACTATAAATTTTATCTGCATATATGCATATAAATATATTAACTAATTCTCCAAGAGTTAAGTGACCAAAAACTATGAACAAACTTCTCAAAAGAAGAAATACAAAGTATTCACAACCACATGAAAAAATATTCTAAATCATTAATAATAAAAGAAATGCAGATCAAAACAACCTTGACATTTCACCTCGTATCTGCAAATTGGTCAAAATAAACAAAAATGGCAGCAGTCAGTGTTAGAGAGGTTATGGTAAAATGGGCACAATGACACATTGTTGATGAAGCTGTGAAATGGTGCACCCAATTTGGAAAGCAATTTGAAGTCGTGGAAATAAAATGATTAAAATGTTCATATTCTTTGAAATCAGTTTCCATTACTGGGATTAAAACCCAAGGAAGTCACTGATAAGCATGATAGATAGATAGATAGATAGATAGATAGATAGATAGATAGATAGATAGATAGATAGATAGATAGATAGATAGATGGATGGATGGATGGATGGATGGATGGATGGATGGATGGATGGATGGATGGATGGATGGATGGATGGAAAGACAGATAGATACCATTTTATAGCTAAGATGATTGGTGATAGCTAAGAATTGGAAACAAAGTAGATGTTCATTGACTGGGGAATAGCTAAACAAATTCTGGTACTTGAATGTAATAGAATATTACTATGCTATAAGAAATTATGTGTGTGATGAATACAGAGAAGCATAGAAAGGTCTATGTGAACTGTTGTTTAATGAAATAAGCAGAGCCAAGAAAACAACATGCACGATAACTACAACAACGTAAATGGAGAGAATGACTAGAACACCAAAAAAGCAAAAGTAAATGTAGCAAAACCATAAAGCTTGAGCAGGACTCCATTGCAGACGTATAAGAGGACACCCCCACCCACTCCTCCATGGAGGTGGGAGGTCCACAGGTGTTAGCCGTTGCACAGGATTCTGGACTTACTCAATGTATTGATTAGTTGTGCTGATTTTTTTTTTCCTCCTTGAAAAAATACTGTCATATGGACTGTCTCTTTAGGAAGGGGGAAAAGGAGGGGAGGGATACTTGCGATAAGTGATGATGTAAGAAACAGAAGACATCAATAAAAACTTCTTTTAAAAAATAAAATACACAGTGGTTCATTGAAATGCAGCGTTCAGTTGGCGGAGGCAGAAAAGGAGTAAGGGCTGTGCATTGTCAATACCACCTCTGTGGCTTTGTGCTGGATTTTTATTAACCATGTTAGTGTCCCAGTTTAAAAATCAGTCAAGTGGTGTCTCTGTTACAAGGCTCACTGGTGTTTTATGACTTGTACAATCCAGCTATATATGAAGTACAGGCCAGCAGCTGCTGGGGGATGGCTTTGCTTAATGCTGCTTTAGAAGATAGGACGTAGTTTGGGGAGCAGTGACAAAAGATGTAACTGCAAAAAATGGCATTAGAATCTTCCCCTCCAACTTTACCATACTCTGTTACTGTCACCCCTAACCTCCAAGGCAAGGCTATGTGGTTATAGATCCATACATACATATAGATAAATAGATAGATAGATAGATAGATAGATAGATAGATAGATAGATAGATAGATAGATAGATAGATCCATACATACATATATATATATATATATATATATATATACATTTCCCTTTCATTTTGAACTAGGAACTTGTACTGATCCATATCTCATCCCACAAGCTGGGAAAAACAGCACAGATGTGTTTAATGTTCAAAGAAGCCCCAATATTTATTTTTAAATTGAACAACACTTTTAAAAATTTGTCAGCTGGTTGTAGTACAAAAAAAGGTCATCAATAATACCTTCCCCCCCCCGCAAGAAAAAACTGTAAGTTTCGTTCTAGCTTAGTTTAATTCAGTCACTTCTCAATATACCGTGCCTTCCCTTTTCATAAACCCCTCCCTCATAATATAGAAAAGCAGTTAAGTAAAACTTGACAATAAGATTGTGCATCATATAGGCAACATTAATAATAGGTAGCAGTTTTACATCATTTTAAGATTTGCAAAGAACTTTACAACTATTATCTCATTTTACATTCCCAATAGCCCTGGGCCATAAGTGTTATTATTATCACCATTTTACAGATAAGGTAACAATCTCAGAAAAGTTAAGTGACTTACCTGGGGTCACACAGATCATAAGTATCTGAGACTGTAGTTGAACTCAAGTCTTCCTGACTCCAAGTCCAGTGCTCCAACCACCATGACACCTAGAGTTTGACACCTCTCTAATCAGGAATACGTGTTTGAGCATATGATTTCTGAAGCAAATATTGATCATTTGCTTGAATCTGTTTCAACAAAGATTTATTAAGCACCTACTACATGCCAGATATTGGGGACACAAAGACAAAATCGAAACTGTCCCTTCCCTTGAAGAATTTATATTTTATAGTCACTGTGCTTGATCCAAATTCAACCATAACTTACTGTTGTTTTTGGTTACATTGTGTATACTGATCTCCTGATTCCACTTTTCTCACTCTGTAAGAAATCAGACAAACATCCTGTGATTCTCTGAATTCTTCATATACTTCAGTTCTTATGGCTCAGTAATGATTCATTTTTTTTCTACCATTATTTGTTGAGCCATTCCCTGATCAATGGGCACCCACTTTGTTTCCAGCTTTTTTTTTCTTCTCCAGAAAGTCCTATGACTATTTTAGTATACACGGAGCTTTTCTTTCTATGTCTGGCCTCCTCAGGGTACATGCCCAGTAGTGAACCTCTCTATTTTCTCAAACCACTGAACCAGAACAAGACTGGAGCATCAAACCATTCTCCAAATGTGACCCAAGGCAATGTTTGGTTTGGTTCAATTCCCAGACTGGAACAGAGGCTAAGCTGTGAGTAGTGGAAATGGAACTCTTGGATTGAGGGAAAGAAAAGGGGGACACCCACTCTATACATGACTGAACCTCTCTCTGTGAGGTTTCATCCTTGAGCAGGAAGAAAGCAACTCTCTCCCTGCCTACCAGCCCCTGCAGAGTATGGAAAGCACATCTGTCATTTTGCCTTCTCTTAAACATCTGGTGTGTGATGCCAAAGTAGTATCCAGCAGACTAAATTGCTAGTGGGAGACCAAGGCCTCTCTGTGATTCAGTAGAAGTAACCACAAATGGTTTGCACTTGCGACTTGTGTGATCTGTAGCCAAGCCACCAGTCAGTGGGGTCTGCTCCCAGCAAGGATGTTAAGTGAGTCTCAAAACTGTGCCAGGGTGGTTTTACATCCAGACAGATTTCCATTTTCCTGTTCAGCATCTTTACCCTATGAAGTGAGAAGGTTTATTTAAAAATGGAGAAGGGAAAAAGGGCAAAGTAGGTGGATAGAGGAAAGGAAAGGTAAGAAATGTGATTTTGATATCATAGTGTAAAAGTGTGTATATACAAACACACACACACACACACACACACACACACACACACACACACACACACATATATATATAATGTATGTGTCTTTGTTGTTCAGTCACTTCCACTGTGTCTGACTCTTCGTAATTCCATTTGAGATTTTCCTGGGAAAGATCCTGGAGTGGTTTACCACTTCCTCCTTCAGCTCATTTTATAGATGAGAAAACTGAGGCAAACACGGTTAAGTGACTTGCCCAGGGTCACACAGCTAATAAGTGTCTGAGACTGGATTTGAACTCAGAAAGATGAATCTTTCTGATTCTAGGCCTGACACTCTATCCCCTGTGCCACCTAGCTTCCTATATGTATACCCGCACATAGTATATCTATATCTATATACATACATGTATATATCAATAATAAGTAACATAGACACACATTTTACAAATATCTCTTTTGTTCCCCACAATAGTTCTGTGAAGTAGGTACTGTAAGCATTATTATTCCCATTTTACAGATGAGGAAACTAGTCTCAGATAAGTTAAGTGGCTAGGCTGTAGTCACAGAACTGTTAAGAGTTGGAGGGGAAAGAGGGAAGGAAGGAAGGAAGAAAGAGAGAGAGGGAGGAGGAAGGGAGGGAGGGAGGTAGAACTTAAAGATGTTTTCTGGGATGCAGATGCAAAAGAGATAGTGCCTGCCCTCAGAGTGCTTATACTCTATTAGGGGAATATAATACATAGAGGCGAATGATGGATACTTCACTTCCCTAATCTGTGTCCCTGTTTCTGCACCTGTAAAATGAGAATGATGTGTTAGAATGATCTCTAAGCTCCCTTCCATTTCTATATTCAACTATTTAGTGCTCCCAGAAATAATAGGGTTGGGAGTGAAGGTAGCTTTCTAGGCGTACCGGAATTTCAGGGCCATAGCAACTAGGCTTGTTCCCATTGTCTCTTAATCAAATATAAACTCCTCTTTTTAGCTTTCAAAACCCTTGACTACTGTGCTTCAATTTGTCTTTCCAGTTTCATCGGACAGCATCGTCCCTCCCACACTCTGTGATCCAGCTGACATCTCCTTCTCTTGGTCCCTTGTGCAACATGCCAGGCCTTTGCACCGAGCCCTTCTCCTGTGCAGCACTCCCTCATCATCTCTGCTCAGAAAATCTTTCTTTTCCTTTAAGACCAAGTTGGCTTCATGAAGCCTTTCCTTATTGCCTCAAGTGCCCTTCTCAAAAGCCCTTTTTATCCAACTACTCTGTAGTTACTTAAATTTATTATATTTTGTATTTATACTGTTCTATATATTTATACCTACTGACATAAGCCCTTGTATCCCCTGTTAGAATACGACTTCCTTTCCAGGAAGCATTATTTCATTAATTGCATTTGTATCTCCAATGCCTGACACAGTGCTTTGCGTATATTAAGTACTTAATAAATACCCATTAGTTGATTGCAATGCTCATAGGTCACAGATCATAGATCCAGAGCTTCTCCACTCACTGTCTTGGAGTCAGAGGTATGCAGGAGTTGGCTTATTGGCTTTCCAGAGTCTCTTATTAAATCTTCTGCCTGAGTCATATACAGTTCAGAAACTGGCAATGCTACAAATCAGGGTTTGAGTTACTGCTTTGTTCATTGTCTAGGCTTAATGAAGTGATGAAAAAATATTAATCATGCAAATTAAACTGAAAAATCTGTTGGAGGATTTTTTCCCCCTGGAGAGCTGATTGTTAAATATTTACCAACACACTGCTGCCTGGAGCCCAGACAAAACATTAACCCTTATCCCAGTTTACATAGTTAGGAAGAACTCTGATAAGCACAATCAAAGACAACCTTTTAAAATTGTGTTGTTCACTAAACTTGTCTTGTAGGTAGAGGTGGCTTCCTCACTGGGAGCTGTTGTGCAAGTTGTCAAAATCTCAGATACTTATGATAATCAAAGGTTCATAGATATAGAACTAGAAGAGTCCTCAGATGCCATCTAGTCTGACCTTTCTGACTCAGAAAGGTTAAGTGATTTGACCAAGGTCACATATATAGTACGTAGCAAAGGCAAAATTTGAACCCAGGACTGCTGACTCCCGATTCGGTGTTTTTTCTATATGTAGTGATACATGGGAAGGGGGAAGTTTTTTAAATAATACAAAGAGATGATGATTGTAATTCATATTCCCACACTATCCAATGAGAGTTCATGATTGTAAACATGTCAGAGAGAACTCTGGACCCACCTAGTGGGTTCTAACTTTCTCTAGACTCTCCCTTAGAGCCTCTGGAATGGGCTGGACATCTGGTTTTTTAGCTCATCCCTTCATCAGTAGTTTTGTTTGCACATCTCTTGCAACTATAGAAATGACAAAGGCTTTATGCTCTTTCTACTCGTAATTGTGGGGCTTGAAAGATGGCAAAAGAATAGTTTGTATTAATATGATTATGAAACAACTTCCCTTGGGGATGATTCTTCACTCTAACTGAGGGGCCAGCTCTGGTTGCCTGCCTGCTTCTGTGGAAACCAAGGGACTTTAGAGAGCTGAGGAGGTGGTGACAAAACAAGGCGGTGGCGGGGAGGGGGGAGAGAAGTAAGCGGAAACAGTGTATTTTGGAGCCACACCGGATGTGGTGTCCAGCCACCAAGCCTCGGGCCGCGTGAACAGGATCCTGAAATGTTTCATAATCGCACTAGTAGGAAGGAACCTCAAGATTAAAAAGGAAGCTGCAAGGACAGACCAGAGGAAGGGTCAAGTCTGTGGGATCTGGGTATGACAAGCAATTGGGCAGATTCTTTAATAAGCATTTGATTTAGACTCCAGCTGTCTACTTCTCTCTCTGTCACTAATTCATTTGGTGATATGGACAAAGAACCTTTGTGAGGTTCAGCTTCCTCAGGCTGTCTACCTCATGGCTTGTTGTAAGAGGATTTTCTTTAGATTGGGGAACTAGTGGCTTGGAAAAGTATGGTAAGATGGAAAGAATGCTGAGTTTGTTTGAGTTAAAGTCCCTGAGTTCAAATCTTAGCTTTGCACTTATTACCTATGTGAGCTTAGGCAAAAAAAAGTGGTAACGTTTCTGGGCCTCAGTTTTCTCGTCTATAAAATGAGGGGGTTTATACTAGATTACCCAGTATATCTATGATGTTATGAATTCCATACACTTTCCTGTGGAATGGTGGTTAGTTTCCTGGTCTAGTCTTTGGGATCCCTGGGATAGGCCTCAGGGGACCATTTGGCCCATCCATTATGTAGGAATACGTGGGGTATTACCCAATAGGAACATCGGGTGGATTTTTGTGGTTTGGTCTGGGAGTTAAATGGCCATAAATAGCATCATTTCTACGTGAAAATGTGGTCTGAGTTTCAGACAACAAAGTTATAGACTTGTAACACATCGTTCATCATTTTCATACCGCTCCTATGAATATTTGCAACTAGAGGAATGACTTGTCTCTACCACTCATTATTTGGAAGAAATAATAAATAGAGAGAAAGATTCAAGCTAACAGGAACTGGAATTGAATTAAATATTAGATGGTACACCGGACTTAGTCATTGGATTTGTTGATTTTAGTGAACTTTCTTAGGAAATCCTAGCCTTTTTAGATCCTATGCTTTCCTTTGCGCAGCTACCCTCTTCCCCAGGCCTGTTTTTAAAATGTTAATTAATCTCACTAACACATTTTGTTTACTTTACTTCTTCTGTCTTTACAATTCAGAGATATTCGCCTTCTGATTAACTTTCTCTACCTCTTTCAAAAAGATGAGATATTATGATAGTCTTTTTTTTCATAGTTGGACTCCTTTTTTATCTTATACCCTCCTACAAAACAAATGGGTATTGTGATCTTCCTCTCATGCTGTTACTTAATACTAATGACAAGGAGATCCTCTGAGCCACACTCCTACATGAGTCTAATTAGCCTACCCTATAGACAATTCTTATCAATGGTAACAGCCCTAGCAGCCTGATGAGCTCTGTCCATTTCTCAGGTCCTTTTTATTCCCACAAATTGATAGAGATCAATGATCACCCTCCCCTCTGTCCCATCCCCAGGGTCCATGCTTTTCTGGGAGTACAAATACAGGACATTTCTCCCTTGTGACAACCCTGTCAGTCAAGCCTGTTCCTGACTCACACATATGTAATATATATGAGATAAAAGACCATTTTAGGAAGGAATTCCTGACACTACTCAAATGAAGTGTCATGTACCACCACACCCACACCCACACACACACACACACACACACACACACACACACACACACACACGTGTGTGTATATATACAATATATATATATACAAACACACATGTATTATATGCATACACATGAAGTCTTATATGGGCACCTTTAGTATTAAATAAAAAGAGTCTCCACTCTACCATAGACCAGATGAGCAAAGAGGCTGGTTGGATCACCAGTATCATTTGAGTCCACGCTACTGATAAGTCCCAGGCTAAGTGCCGCCAGCAGGGGGACCTTTAGCTGAGGAGTGCAGTCCTATCTAAAATACTCAGGGTATAGACCTGACTCCTCTGTATCTTCATCTTCTCTGTGACAGCTGGTTTGATTTCATGCTGCATATGGCTTTGGCTGAGTGTAGATTAATTTACTCCTTACTAGATCCCTGAATTCTGGAGTCCCAGGGCATTTGCTTGTTTCTGGTTGCATTTAATTCTACGCTAAACAAAAATCATATGACAATTGAAATTATAAAAAAGTTTTGACATCAACATAATAGTCCTTCTGGTGACATTTTGTATGTTTTGAACATGTTTATTAAACTGCCACCTCCTTAATACATAAACGCCTTTTTCTTTTGTTTTGCTTTATTGGTTTGTTTTTTCCCCTTATTTTGTTTTAAAGAGATGTATTCCATCTTCCAACAAGTGCTTCTTAATAGCAACATGCTGGTAGAAGCCTTGAACCATTGGGCCAGCGAGATATAGTAACAGAAGATACCTTCATTCCTGTAATCTGCTCCTATGTGAAGGATTTCTTCCTTTTTCCACCGAATTTACAGCAGAAACAGCTGAAACTGGATATACTGATAATCATAATCATTATATATGTGTAAATTCCTCATTTATAACTCATAATTTAACTATATAATGTTACTTTTAATTTTTTCCAAATTCCAGTTAAATACATTTGAATGAAAATATCTCCTTGATTCTAATGTAAGCTGTTTTTGAAAAAATTGTCTCTCTTGTGGATCAACCTGTCCGCTTATTGTCGGCAATTATGTGTCTTTAGAAAAAACTCCCAGAGCTACTCAAAGTAGACATCTTTCAAGTAAAGTTAGAACTGAGAAACTAAGGAAACTGGAAGACATCCAACTTTTCTGCCTCGGACTACAATACCTAAATACTTAAATGTCTTTCGTTGATCATAGTTAGGGGCCCAAGTTGATAGCCCTCTATCAAAATATAGCTGACACTCATTTACTGTGCAGTTGGACATCTGAAAACTTTGTTCACTCAGAATACATCCCAGAGTCTGGGAGCACAAACCCATGCACTTTAGAGGAAAGAAATAGAATCAAATATGCTATCCTACTGGGGAAGGTGAAACTAGAGAAATTGTCCAAGAGGAGTGAGCACGGAGCTGCAGTTGTTCCTATGAAGAAGCCCTTTCCTCCTCTTGCCGTGGCCCAGAGACTGCTGAATCCAAGTTTTGGAGGTAATCTCTCATGGCTCCCACTCCTAGCCCTATTCATCCTCTTCTTCCTGAAGCCTTCTTCTGTGGGAATTAAAACATGCTAAATGAAGGCCTATCACGTTCAGTATTCATTGACTATTCTGCTGCTTCTCCGAAACCTTCTTTAAGTCCCAGACAGCTGCTGCGGACTAGGACATATCCCTAGTACTTAACCAAATGGCTTGAACGTAATGTGTGCTTAATTAACATGTGTTGAATGACATTGAATTTCATTTTGCAGCAAGGGGCAGGGCTAACAATGTTGAGAAATATGCCTTGACAATTGTTCATACAAAAAAGAATTGAGGAGAAAAAGGGAGGGACTGAGTGAGTGGACCATAAGACCAATGTGAAGCAACAATGTCATTCATGTTGAGTAGCCAAAAGGGCTAATATGATCATAGTCTGAAGGAGAAGACTGGTCTCTAAATGTCCTAAAAATATTTTGATTTAGATTTCATTGGCCAACTAAGATCTACTATTCATTAGAGGCTAATATTCCATTGTGGCAATTTCCCCCTTTACCAAAATTCCACTTGGGTGGAACAGTGCTAAATCCAGGTTCTTTACTCTGGCATGATACCAGGGCTGTGGATGTGCACACAAAGATGCAATATATGGTCTTCATATCATCTGCCAAATTTTACACTGATTTCTGCAGTCGTGTAAGAGAACGTGTTCTCCCTGTGCTAATAATGCATCATCCCAACCTTTTCATATCTCTCAAGTACAAGAGCAAGGAAAGATTTCAGTTGTTTAGAACACATAATATGGAGAACATGAGTTAGGGCAGAGGAGCATGGTGACAGGCCTGCTGTATTCTTCTTTGCTCAGACCACAGGTGAAATAGTTTGTTGGGTTGTTTGAATGGAAGAATAGAAGGAAGATGGAAATTAGGAGGAAAATAAAGCTCATCCATTGACCAATCATAAGATCATAGACTTAAAGCTGGGACATGAGAGGGCATCAAATCCAGCTCCCCATTTTACAAATGATGAATCAGAGCTCCAGAGAGGTTGACTTGCCCCAGGCCATACCGTTGGTATGCATCTGAGCCAGGATTGGAACCATCTCCAAGTTCAACATTCTATCCGTGGTACCACCTAGATTCCTCCATCAACAACTTATTAAGGAGTCAGGTTGCACTCCTTTGGACTCCATCATGTCCCCAAGAACCTCATCATGCAACATCACATCAGCCTTGGTGCTCACACGTCATCAGTATTCTTTGACCTTCTGAATGGAGGCTGGAAGCCATGAGTTCCAATTAATAAGATGACCAGGCTAACCAACTCTCCATTTCCTATATGTCTATGTGCCTTTGTACTTCATCATCCCTCTACACACATCACCTTCTCTCCTCTCCCCCTGTTCTGCATTCTTTTATGTGTTATCTTCCCTCATTGTTATGAGCTCCTTGAAGGCAGGGACTATTTTTTTTTAATCTATTTGTATCCCTAACCCTTAGCACAGTGCCTGGCACAGAGTAGACATTTAATTAATTTTATTGACTGATAGCCTACTAGATGTTGGGAATGTAAATGCAAAGAATGAAAAAATCCCTACTCTCAAATAGCTTACATTCTAATGATAAAGGGGAAAGAAGTTATCAGTTGTCTGACTTACTTTACCCCTTTCTCTGACATTCTTCTAACTACTTCATTCAGCACTACAGTTTCCCATGTTCATTAAGCAGGGATATTTTAAAATTTCCATTTTATTTGCAAAGAACAATGATGTCTTCCCTGAAGTCCTCCTTCCTCTATGATCCCTATCCCAGTACCATTTTTACAAAATACTGGAAGGAACCTTGAACTGGAAGGCCCTACTCACCCTTGAGCTTCTAACCTGCAGTGTCAGTTTAGACAAATCATTTACCCTCCGTGGGTCTCAGTTTCCTCATCTATAAAACAAGGATTAGAAATATTTTGTTTCCATCATAGGGTATTATGTAGCTCAAATTAAATAATAGATATAAAAGTGATTTTTAATTGATTTTTTAACATACTTCCATTTCCAAATATATACCTCTCTCTCTCCCACCCCCATTATAAAGAATTTTTTAAAAGGCAGGAAGAAAGTATTGCAGTAAAAATTAGTCAACAGCCAAGAACTGGAAATCAGGGGAATGCCCATCAGTTGGGCAATGGCTGAACAAGTTGTGGCATATGAATGTAATGGAATACTATTGTGCTCTAAGAAGTGATGAACAGGCAGATTTCAGAGAAACCTGGGAAGACTCATATGAACTGATGCTGAGTGAAATGAGCAGAGCCAGGAGAACATTATACACAGTAACAGCCACAGTGTGTGAGGATGGTTTCTGATAGACTTAGCCCTTCACAGCAATGCAAGGACCTAAAACATTCCCAAAGGATTTGAAGCAAAATGCCATCTACATCCAGAGAAAGAACTATGGAATTGGAACACAGAATGAAGCAGACTGTTTTCTCTTTTATATTTTGTCTTATTTCAGTTTTTCTCATGATTTCTTCCTTTCATTTTAATTCTTCTATGCAAGATGACTAATGTGGAAATGTGTCTAATAAGAATATATGTGTAGAACCCATATAAGATTTCATGCCCTCTCAGGGAGGGAGGGAAAAGGGAAGGGGAGAAAATGTAAAACTTATGGAAGTGATTGTTGAAAAGTGAAAACAAATAAATTAATTAAATAAAAATGATAAAAAAAAATTAGTCAGCACATCAACTGAGTCTAATAGTATATGCAATGTTATATGCCCATAGTCCTCCAATTCTGCAAAGAATGGAGGGAGGTACATTTTTTCTCCCCTTTTTGATCATTATATAGTGTTCAGTTTCACTTTTGTTGTCATTTATGTCATGCTCATGCTCGTTGTGTACGTATTTATCCTGGTTCTGTTAATTTTTCTTTTCATCAGTCTTCCTAGGCTTCCTTATAGTTTTCATATTCATTATTTCTTGAGGTCTAAGTATAAATCTATTATATTCATGTACTACAGGATGTCTAGGTATTGCCCAATTGATGGGCATCTATTCTGTTTCCGGTTCTTTGCTGGTACAAAAAGTACTTCTATTGCTCTTTTCATACACATGAGACCTTTCTGTCTTTGACCTCCTTGGGGTATATCCCTAGCAGTAGGATCTTTGTTTGGGTCAGCGTGAGTGAATAAAAGCACCTTTTAAATAATGAAGTTTGCTTTAAATGTGAAACAGCACCATTTCAATATATCAGTGGAGCTTCACTTTCTGCTTTGCATTGAAATTCTCAGTGGAATACAAACTCATGAGGATAAGCCTGAGTGTTCTATACTTCATGCAATCAAAAATAGAGCTCGAATATTGACTGATGGGGGTCTAATGACTAAAGAAGGCAGAAATATTTTGTCCAAACACCTGATTAGGGTTGCCTGGAAAGATGTAAACAGTATCCTGATTAATATACTAATTGTTCTTCTTTGCATTATTCACCTACTTAAATTTTCTATAGCTCTTTCATGGCTCAGAAAGTACTTGGGGAATGAAAAAATGAATTAATTCTCTTTTGGCAGCAATTATATATAAGGATCTGTGTGCCAGAAATTACTACTTGTTCTTACTTATAGTCAGCCAGGTTTTCCCTGTTACCTGATCAGCTTAGACTGACTAGGTATAGCAGAAAGAGAACGGAATTTAAAGTCAGAAAGCCTGGGTTTCAATTTCCACTCTTCTACTTGCTACTTGGATGACATTGGGGGAGTCTTTTTATCTCACTGGGCCTTAGTTTCTTCATCTGTAAAATGAGAGGATTTGAGTAGAGGCTTATTTTTTTAATTTAAATTTTTCAATGAACAATAAATCTAATTTGTCTCCTTTTCACCTTCCTCTTCATTGAACAAAAGGGAAGAACCAAAGAAGATAATACCTTTGTAACAATACTGCAGACTCTTGGAATCATTGGGTCCTTGGCTCTTGGCCTTGAGGGTTGACTGCTACAGTGACCAAGAAGGAAGTTCAGGGGAAAAGGAAGTGGTTTATCTGATAACAATAACCACATATATAGTCCATTCCATGAAAGGGGATGGGCAATGGCAAAATAGGAGGATGCCAATGAATGTGATGAATAGTGGGGGTGGTATGTGCCAAGAGCATTGTCATAGTGATGAAGACTTGGCAGAAGCCTGGAAAGGCTGGAGAATTGAGATCTGCTGACATCCAATGACTAGCTTAGCACTCTAACCAGCAGGATGCAATTGCTTCCAAGAGTCAATGAAATAAACAAGAGAGCTTGGGTTGCAGCTTGGCCTTACTCAAAGCATCTCGGTGATCAGTTTGACACGGAGGGCAATGGAGTGAATGTTGCTCCTTCATGTTCTGGTGCCTCAAGTCTCTAGGTCAGATATATCAGGGAAATAAGGGAAGCATGCCCTGGCTTCCATTGGAGAGCTTGGTGAAGATGAGGGAAAAGATCAAAGATTATAAGGATTTATGAAATGCCTTCTGTGTGTCAGGTAGCTCAGTGGATAAAATGCTGGGCCTATAGTCCACTTACTAGCTATGTGACCCTGTGCAAGTCACTTAACTTCTGTTTACTTTAATCTACTGGAGAAGGAAAGGCAAACCACTCCAGTAGCTTTGCCAAGAAAACCCTATGGAGGGTATAGGGCATGGAGTCACAAAGAATTGGACACCACTGACAACCGATCAACATATGCCAGGCACGTTACTAAATGCTTAATAAATATTGTCTCATTCGATCAAATATTATCTCATTGGATTTGGGGGAGAAATAGTACTGATAGCTAGAACTAGGCCCATTTCTGCACCTTTTCCTCCCCCCTGTCCTTGGGTACAAAATGTAGAATAGTCTAGTACTCAGAACCTCGCTATCTTCTTCTGTAGCCCTGGACACCCCACCCTTGTCCTATTCAGCAGCCTCCCAGACTCTGAGCCAACCTTATTTTCTTTTCCTCATTAACTTACCTGTCTTCTGTCCTCTTAACGGGCTGCCACCCTGGAGAACAGTCATTTGTTGAAATTCTTAAAGTTCCAAGTCATTTGCTTTGAAGAATAAAAGACGATCCTCATAGCTATCATCTCCTTCCCCTCGTCTCAGAATGCTTTCATATACCTAAGCTCATTTGAACCTTATGACAATTCTAGGAAGAAGGAAAGTCAAGGACTATTATCCCCATTTTATGCGTAAAGCTCAGAGGAATAAAGTCTCTTGCCAAGTGATAGGACCCCTAGGACTTTCTCTCCAAGTCCCTGATTCTCATAGAATCATGCTCCATCCCCACCCATACACTATTGTGTAAAATGGAACTCAAAGTGTTAAAAAAAAAAAAAAGTAAAGTTTAGTATGGCAACAACAGCTATAATCATAGGATCTACAGCAGTAACATACCATAGAAATCATTTAGTCCAATGCCTTTACTTTACAGATAAGCAAATGGAGGAAAGCCTTGACATGGCCGAGTTTACACAAGTAGTTATGGTCAAGCAAGATTTGAATCCTCTGACTCCAAAACAACTGCTTTTCTCACTACCCTGTATACAATCTCCACTTAGTAGTGGTTCATTGTATATTGATTTGATGAGGATGTCTGCTCAATCTCTGTCTCTAGGCATTGTCAGAATCTAGAATGTAGTTATCCCTTCCATATGGCAGGGGATTAGGGACATGACACCCCAGTGATCTGGAAAACCCATATTAAATATTTTGGCCCTACCTTCACACCAGAGAAGAAATCTGAATTTTTTCTTTTATAGGGTGTTTACACAACCTTATTTTAAAACTTGGGTTAAGTATTTGGTCATAAGTTATACGTGGTCAATGTTAAGAAAAATGCTGAATGAAAAAGAAATTAAAAATGTGAAACACTATAGTAATTTCTTATGTTGATCCACAGTGCATCAAAACCATGATGGAGAAAGTAGTGATGTGAAGAGATAACTTATATACATATATATGTGTATGTATATATGTATGTATGTGTATATGCATATATGTGTATTGTATGTGGTATGTAGGTATGTATATATTTTCCTCACCCCTGCCTTTTCCAATCCTTCAGGGCTCAGTTCATATTGTTCTTGTTCAATCATTTCAGTCATATTTGACTGTGACCCATTTATAGTTTTCTTGGCAAACATATGGAGTGACTTGCCATTTTCTTCTCCTGCTCATTTCACAGATGAGGAACTGAACAGGATTAAGTGACTTGCCCAAGGTCACACAGCTTGTAAGTCTATGAGGCCAGATTTAAATTCAGAAAGATGACATTTCCTGATTCCAAGCCCAGGGCTCTATCCTCTGAGCTGTCTATATTACCCCCAAGTTACCTCGCACCAGAAGACTTTTTCTGATCCTCCCAGATGCTAGGTCTGTCTCCCTGCTTCCTTCTCAAATTATCATGTACATATTGATTTCTCTCCATTCTGTATCACCTATGAGAGTTCCTTGAGGGAAAGAAGTATTTTTTA
Organism: Notamacropus eugenii; assembly: GCF_028372415.1. Lineage (NCBI taxonomy): Eukaryota > Metazoa > Chordata > Mammalia > Diprotodontia > Macropodidae > Notamacropus > Notamacropus eugenii. The sequence goes on along the minus strand of NC_092872.1, from coordinate 134,267,528 downwards.
TTTTGTCTTTCATCCTTAGCACCTAGTGCAAAGCCTGGTATATAAAATAGTGACTTAAGAAATGTTGTTGGATCCAGGGATACTGCTACTACTAGACTTTTATTCTAATAAGATGAAAGAAAGAGGAAAAGCACCCACTTGTGCAAAAATAATTAAAGCAACTTTTTTTGCAGTGACAAAGAACTGGAAACTAAGAAACGGGTCCTCAACATGTGAATAACTGAACAAATTATGACATATTCTCATAATGAAACAATAGTGGACTATAAGAAATTATAAAATGGATACTTCCAGAGAAACCTGGAAAGATTTATATAAACTAATGTAGAGTGAAGCTAACCAACCCAAGAACATAATTTAAACTATAACAACATTGTAAAAAAAACTAAACAGCATCAAAGGACTTAAGAACTAAGGTCTACACAATGACCACATGATTCCAGAGAACCAGTGAGGAAGAACAGGACCCTATTTCCTGCCAAACAATTGATAAGAGTGAATAGACAGAATGAGAGATACTGGGGGGAGGGGATTGACCAATGTGGGAATTTGTTTTGTTTGACCACATATTTATGACAAAGGGTAGCTGAGTGGTGCAGTGGATGAAGTACCACATCTGGAGCCAGGAAGACTCAACTTCATGAATTCAAATCTATCCTCAGACACCTACTAGCTGTGTGACCCTGGGTAAATAATCACCTCACTTCATGTGCCTCCATTTCCTCATCTATAAAATGAGTCGGAAAAGGAAATGGCAAACCACTCCAGTACTTCCGTTGAGAAGTTCCCAAATGGGGTCACAAAGAGCTGGAAATGACTGAAATGATAAAGCAAAAACATTTAGGACAAGGTTTTTCATTTTCTTTTTGGAAAGAAGGGGGCAGGAGGGAGAGAAAATAAATGCTTGATAATGGAAAAAAATAAAATTTTAAAAATATTTTTTTTTGAAAAAAAATAAGTTTTATTGACTTAGAAATGGGCTGCTACCCTCCCCAGGATGAAGAGAAGGCAAGGTGTCCTGGAGTGGTTCCTTTCCTCCACAATCCCTTTCAAACAGGGCAGCGCTGGGGGCTATGTGGTGGCTGGACCCCTATCAAGACTCAATTTGCACTGTCAGGCAATGCACAGTTGCTCTGGGTTAGCTGAAGGCAAACATCTGGGACTCCAATCCTGAAAGGCTCCCCCATTACCTATGTCAACAATTTTATTTTTAAAACTGTGGTACTGAAGGGGGAAGTTGGGGGGGAGGGACAGGAGGGAGGGGAGGGGACCCTTATCGGTGCCCAGGCCCTTGCATATGTAACACCGCCATATAATTAACAGTGAAGATCATTTACATTGTCGCTTAGCTAATTTTCATAATGTTTTCTTTATTATCAGAGGAAGAAATTAACCCAAGAATTTATTTACATAGCAGCCTCAAACAGTAACAGCTTGCTAATTGCCTGTTAGGTGATTAATAAGCTTACAGCAGATGCTAATGAATCGTGGGCTCCCTGTTTCAAAGGTGCTCTTGCGGCATGCTTGTGTTTTGGCAGCTTAATTAGTGCAATAATTACGTACTTGTTGCTCCTTCTTTCAAGCAAATACTGTCAAATGCTTAAGAGATTAAAATGAATTATATCGCTGAGAACTCAGAGATGTTTAAGTATTCTGCTTTTTGCAAACCTCCCAGTGATTCCAAAAATAGAAGGGAATAAACATCAGAAGGTGGTTGGTCCCCCGGTCTGACGCAGCCATGCTTCAGCTGCTTTGGCTCCCAAGTTCAGCCAAAGCCTTGGTTATTGTCACCCACCTAGGAAAGCTATGGTTCCCTCAACAGAAGAACCTGACCCTGGAGCAAGGGGTCCTCAGACCAAGATGCTTTGGGGGTACATTCTGGGGCTGGTGCAATGGGAATAACACTGGACAGTCAGATCGCCATAACTCTCTGTTCTCTGTCTGTTCTCTGTGTGATTTAGGGAAAGTTACTTTGTATCTCTGGACCTCAGTTTCTTCATTTCTCAAATGGAGTTAATAATATCTTTCCTGCCTTTATCCAGAGGTGGGGAGGGGGTTTTGTGAGGCATAGATGTGGCAATGGTTGGCAAGGTCTTTGATAAAGTGAAAAAGTGCTCTAGGAAAGTAAGATGGTAGAATTAAGTAAGGACAGCTCACATCTGGAGTATTTCGCTCAGTTCTGGACTGTCTCTGTCTGGAAAGGTCTTTGATAAGATGGAAAGTGTCCAGAGGAGGACAAATAGGATGGAGGAGGACATTGAGTTTATGCTGTATGAGGATTAATTGAAGGAACTGAAATTTGGAGACATGACAGCATCTTCAAGTGTCTGACAGGCTGTCACATAAAAGAGGGCTGCGTTTATTCTGTCTGGTCCCAAAGAACAAAACTAGGAATAATGGCAGAAATGGAACAAGGAGGAAAAGTTAGCTTTTAAATTAAAAATAAAAGCATTTAGAGCTATCTAAAAATGGAATGGACTGGCTACCTCTGAAGGCCTTCAAGTGAAGGTTGGTTGACCACTTGTTGGATGTGTTACAGTAGGGATTCTTTTACTGGATATGGGTGGGAGTAGAAGACTGTTGATGTCTCTTCTAACTTTGAAATTCCTTCATGGGTCAGGCTCTGGGCTGTTGGAGAAAGGCTGTCGTTGTTGAGTTGTTTAGTTGTGTCCAATTCTTGTGCCCTCTTGGATCATACTGCCCATGAGGTTTTCTTGGCAAAGATACTGGAATGATTTGCCATTTCCTTCTCCACTAAAGGATTACAGGCTTAACTGGTATATTGGTCCTTATTCACCTGAGACAGAGATCCTGCCTTAGGAAGCATCTGACTAGCTTTCATGCCTGCCATCCCAGGATCAGGAGTGTTAGAGGACCTTAGAGACCATCCAGAGGTCACCTCTCCTAGCAGTTTCCATAGAAGTCCCTTCCTTTTTTGGATGTAGGACATCCAAATCAGGCATCTGCCAACAGGCAGGGAGTTTCAAGCTACCGCTTTTTAAAGGTTTAGGTGAGATCCTAGATGCTGAGAGTCATCTGAGTGTAAGACTCAGAGTCAGGATATCCTGGGTTCAAATATAACATTGGATTTTTCTTTCACCCTAGGAAAGTCTGTCACTCTCCTCATCTGTATAAGAGGGGATGATAATATTTCATAAGGTTGCTGTGAGTTCAAAGGACATCATGGATGTGAAAGGGGTATAAAGTTTAAAGCACTTCACAAACATCCACTGTTAATATGAGGTATGCTTGTTTCTTTTCCAGTAAGACAAGAACCATTGGCGAGGTAGTGGGGAAAAGTGCCAAAGTGAGAATCAGGAGACCAGGATCCTAGTCCCAACTGCCACTAAAGCACAGTGTGGACTTCTCTGGGAGACTAAAGCAAAAGAAGGAGATATAAATTGTAAAAACAGAAATGTCCTCTCTGATTTTCTTGGCCCCTCTGTCCAAGGACTCTGACTCTAATAAATGCCCAAAGGACAGTGAGGGCAAAGATGTACCATCAGTAAATGAACATTTAGTAAGCACCTTCGGTGGACCAGGCAGTGTGCTAAGTGCTAGGGATAAAAAGAAAGACAAAAGACAGTCCTTGTCCTTTAGAAATTCACAATGGTGGGGGTGGGCTGGAGGATGAGGGTGAAAACAACTACGAACAAACAAGCTATATACAGGATAAATTGGAGATAATCATCAGAGGGAAGCCACTAGAATTAAGGGGGAAACAGGAAAAGCTTCCTATAGAAGACTGAATTTTAGCTGGGAGATGAAGGAAGCCAGAGAAGTCATTCATATTATCACATGTTCAGGCTGTGTTCCAATACCCTTAGCTCCTTTTTAATAACCAGTCATGAATCTATTGTCCACGAATTTATCTAACTTTCCCTTGAACTTATTTCTGTTCCCAAGATGCATCGATGTCTGCGTTAATGAGTCCATGTTGATGACCTATTTAATAAAGAAACTATTTCTTTATTTGCCCAAAGGTTTCAAGGTGAGGCACCTAGTATGCCCTCCTGGTCATGTGGTAGTCATGATGGCTTTGCACTGAATCATCCCTCCACTTACCCAGTTACTCTTGGGATGTTAGGATCAAATTATCAGGGAAGTGAGTGCCATTTTACAGATGACCAAATGGAGGCCCAGAGTGGTTCCGTGACTTGCCCAGGGGAGCACAGTTAATAAGTATCTAAGGCAAGCTTCTTATGGCCATCGATAGTTATAACAGGAGATTCAGTTACATGTAAGAGTCAGGGTGAGGTAAAGCAGAAAGATGTTATTGTCTTTCCCTTCTACAAAGGTGCCGCTGTCTTAGGTTGGGGTCATACTCATGACATTGCCTTAAATTATCCTATAATTCTCATAGATCATTCCAGATCACCCCCACCACCCTCCCTCAAAGCACAATTTGCCTTTATCCCTCAAGTACTTGTTACTCTGCATTTCACACCTTCTATTGTCATTTGATAACTAAAGTTGAAATATTATAAAGCTCTTCAGAGAACAGATAGATGTCCACTCTTAGAAAAAAAAGTACATGAGTCTAAGAGGGACCACCACTGTACGCTATGAGAAGAAGGTAGTTAAGATAATCCAAGGCTGGAGTACTATTATCTTGTAGTCCATATTCCACTTGGGAAATATCAGCCAGACCAGCCTCCTCCTCATCTCACTCCTCCTCTCCTCACCCCTCCCTTCCACATGCCAACACTCTGCAAATTCCCTCTCAACCTATGCACAATTTTTGTTCCTCTGCCTGGAGCACACCCTCCCTGTTCCTCTCCTCCTCAGCCAATCAAATCATTCAGGTAGCAAATAAAACTGAATTTTGAGCCCAGGTCACAGAATAATTCTCAGAGTTGGATTCTGTCAAAGTCCTTCCCAGCTTAGAAAGCCTAACTCTCAATTCATACAGCTGCTGTTCTCATTGAGGTCCTCATCATTTCTCCTCCAAACTATTTCAGTAGTTTCTGAATGAGTCTCCAATCTCCCCTCTCCCATCCACAGGCCACACAGCTACCAACGGGATTTTCCTAAGGCACAAGCATTTCCCTCCCTTGCTCAAGAAACTCAAGTCATTCCCAGTTGTGTCAAGAGTAAAATACTGATTCCTCTGTTTGGCACTGAGTATCCATGACCTGATTCCAGCCTGCCTTTCCAGACTTATCACATTTGGCCTCCTTTCTGTCCTTCACATACAACATTCAATTGATCATCTCTGTTCCTTTGTCCAGACTGTCCCCCATGCCTAGAATACACCCCTTCTTCTTAGAATCCCTACATTCCTTCAAAGTTTAAGGCAGACATCACCCCCTATGTGAAGCCTTTTCTGATTCCCCTCCTTCTTGCATTTCCCCACCAAAATTACCTTATATTCCTTTTGGATTACCTGTACAAGTTGCTTCCATAACAGAATATAATCTCCTTGAGGGTAGTTACTTTCATTTTTGTCTACGTTTTTTAACAACCTAGCACAATGCGGGGCCTGTAGCATGCATTTAATAATGCTGGTTGATTGATTGAGAATAAAAACCTTAACAATAATCCTAAAAATATAAGAGATGTTATTGTTTCTGGAAGGAAAATGACAACAGATATATCTCCTGGACCTACTTGGTTCTACCTTGATATGAGGTTGCATGGATTTCTCAACTCCTTGGACAGTGAAAGAAAGACACAGACATAGACACAGATTGCAGACCATCCCTTTGCCCATCAGAACCATTTTCCTTTTGTTTGCTATTAGCCACTGACAAAGTGAAGAACCACAGTGTTTCCAGCAAAACAGATAACAGGGCCACAAAAATTCTCCTTTCCTGTCTGCCAGGTAGAGGACAGAATGAACCAGTGATTACAGAAAACCTATGTGTTCAAGCCCAGCTCACACTTTCTAGTCAATTTGGGTCACATGTCAGGATGCAGAGCTTCTCAGCTCGGACCCCTTGAGAGCTAGAAACCACATCATGTCTCTGATATTCCAAGCTCTGCCAAACAGGCAGATCAGTCAAGGTATCTGGCCCTTTTCCAAGGAGTCTCAGTTTTGAATAAAGGGCATGACTATCTTCTTATTCAGATAATGCAATGAACAAAGGGTTAGACTTGGAATCAGGAAGACCTGAGTTTGAATTCTGCTTTAAATACTTACTTGCTGTGTGACCTTGGGCAAGTGATAACCTTTCTTATTTTCAGTGTATTATTATTCACTATATATTAAATATTATTATTCAGTATATATTTAGTATATATTAAATATTGACTTTCTCATCTGTAAAATGGAGATGATAGACACTATCTCACAGGGTTATTGTGAGGATGAAATGAGATAATATATGTAAAAAGCCATGTGAATGCTATTATTATTACCTACTCAATCTGGTCACTATTACATGTTGAGGATCATTCTCTCCTGGCTGGAGTTGAATGAAGGAGAGATAAATTATTCTCTTGTCCTTATCCTAGCTCCAGTTCTAACAGGTTCCTAGATGAAGTTATTAGTTACAATGTTGCCTAAAAAAAAAGCTGATTACCTGGGTTCCATCTTTGATGGAAAAAACCAAGGTCAGAGACCATCATTAGGGTCCTCCAGAACTCACCAAAGCATTCAACTTTGGATGATCATAGGAAACCTCTTTCTTGTCAGAGTTAAAACTCTGAGCTCCTCCCTCCACAGTAGCAGAGGGAGAACGCCATTTATTCCTTAATTGGAGCTTGGCTATTATATACATGTTCTCTCCTTGATTACAATGCAAGTTCTTTGAGGGTAGAGAACTGTTCCACTTACACAATATTTGGCACATAGTAAGTGCCTAATAATAATATGTCTATTAATTATGTTTATTTAAAAATTATTTCATTATTTACTATAATAATGTAACAATTAACTATTAATAAATGTTTGTTGGCTGATTGATATGGAATCTGGGCTGGATGTGTTGGTGCTCTCGTGGTCAGCTAATGGTCAGTGGCCAACATTGTATGCATACCTGCGTATTGAAGTGCTTGTTAATCAGCAGCCAATCAAGAAGCATTTTTATTAAGCTCTTTCTACGTGTCAGGCAAGATGTCAAGCACAGAAGATTCCAAGAAAGACAGAAATAAGATCTGTCCACAAGGAGCTTACATACTAACAGGGGAGATAAAGTACATATAAGTAGGTACATACAAGATTCAGAAGCAATAAAAGGCAGTCTGAGAAGGGAAGGTATTAGCACATGGAGACTCCATGAAAAGCCTTATTAAGCACACCTATGTGCGTGTATTCGTCTTTCATTGCCAAAGAAGACCATACCATCAGAGAAATAATGACGTGACTTGCACTTGACTTTGTTTTGAGTGAGGGAGGGCTGTGCAGCTCACCAGCCTCACTTCTCCTCCAGAGCCATCTGAATCCAGTGACTAGATATTCATCAGGATAACTGGAGATGACCCAAGATGAAGCAATTGGGGTTAAGTGACTTGCCCGAGGTCACACGGCTCGTGAGCGGCAAATATCTGAGGTGAGATTTAACTCAGGTCCTCCTGACTCCTGCACTGGTGCCCTATCCACCACACCACCTAGCTGCCTCACTTATGTACCTACAACTATACTGGATGCTGTCGTGGGTAATAAAGAGAGATCATCTCTGCCTTCAAGGAGCTTACGGTGTGGTTGGACCATAAAGACATGCATATGAATCCATTGAATACACTTCCAAGGCAGTAGGTACTAAGTACCAAATGTATGCCAGACACATCACAAATGTTATAGCATCAAAGGCAGCATAAATCACTTTGGATTGAGAAGACTAGATCTCATCTACCTCTCATCAAAAATAATGTTATAGCGGTTATGTAAAATTGAGCACAACCTTGAAAGAGAAGTCGGATTTGGCTAGAAGAGGAGGATTATAGATTTGGAACTGGAAGGGATTTGACAAAAATCTTCTGGTCCAACCCCATATTTTTACAGTTGAGGAAACTGAAGCCTCAAGAGATAAAGTGATTTGCTCCAAGTTAGAGTTAGGTGATGACAGTGGACAGAACACCAGGGCCTGGAGTCTTTCAGCGTTCAAATCTGGCCTCAGGTGCTCACTAGCTGGGCGACCCTGGGCAAATCACTCAACCTTGTTTGTCTCAGTTTCCTTATCTATAAAATGAGCTAGAGAAGAAAATGGTAAACCATTCCAGCATCTTTGACAAGAAAACTCCCAAATATGGTCTGGAAGAGTCAGACATGAATGAACAACCACAGAACAGGTAATAAAAAGTATGGTTGGTACGTAAACCTGGCTTTCCTGATTCCAAATCCAACACTTTTCATTACACCGCTCTGCTTCTCCAGGAAAGGAAAAAGGAATACTGTGATCAATGGTACGGAGGCAAGAGACAGCAAAGCAAAGACAGTAATGAACAATAGGTGACCAGTCCAGCTGTAACTGAGGGCTCATTTAGGGATGAAACGAGAGATCGTTTGAATAGGGGGGTCAGTTGGGTGGCCAAGCCTTTCACGCTACAATGGCAGGGAAGCATTTTGTCTTCCATGGCTGTTCCCAGCAGGGGTTACCCATGATGCTAGCAGCCTCCTGAGCTTGTGGGCCCTGTCAATCCAGACTTCCTGCCCAGACAAAGCAGCTGGGATGAGGTCATCTTTGTGGACAGTCTTTTTCCTCCTTGTTAAGCTTCCTCTTTCAGTAACAGTTGCTACCATGCTTAATCTCAGGATTATCTGATTGTCACGGTAGAATTTTCCACATTAGGCAGTGAGCCAACAAGTTACTTAACCTATAACTGCCCTTTAATGAAGCCCATCTTCAAAACTAAATTGTCAAAGTGAAACTCGTAAACGCTCAGTGAGGTCCGAGATCAAGCTAGCCCCATCCTCTGCAGATCAGTCCTTGCCCTCGCTTTGGTGTCAAGTAAATCTGAGTTATTGGTGCCTTTATCACTGACTGCCACTGAGCACAGAGTGGTGGAGGAACACAGTTCTCACACGTCCCTGGAAGCGGGTCAAACCTTTTCAGAACAATCTCAGCCTATGTGTGTGGGTGGGTGGCATGTGCTCCCACTTGCGTGTGCTTTCTGAGATGCCTGAGATACTTCCATCCTTGTCACTTGAAGCATCTGAAACTCTAGCATCACCTACCTCTTGTCAGAAATAATGTTACAGTGGGAACATGGTTAGTGCAGAGCTGTAACTAGGTCACAGTGATAGAAGCTTTTATTTCAGGGTATTGAACTTGGAGGGTACTGTATTTAAGGGTACAGACAGTCCTTTTACACAGCTTTAGCAGCTTAATTATAAATGATAGGGTAGGCAGGTGGCACAGTGGATAGAGTGCCAGAGGCTGGAGTCAGGGAGACCTGAGTTCAAATCTGACCTCAGACACTTACCAGCTGTGTGACCCTGGTCAAGTCACTTAACCCTGTTTGCCTCAGTTTCCTTATCTGTAAAAAAAATGAGCTGTAGAAGGAAATGGTAAACTACTCTAGTATCTTTGCCAAGAAAGCCCCAAAAAGGGACACAAAGAGTTGGACACAAGTGAAAAATGACTAAATGGCAACAATACCAGATGGCAAGTTCAGGAGATCCTTCCCCCTCACCAAAGTGAACTAATGGCCCAGTGTCTGTCTGACACCCCTATGCATACACAAGTTGAGGATATATATCATTCTTCTTGCTCCATGTATAATAGTTCCTAGTGATGATTGGACTAGCACATAGTACACAAAATATAAAGAGAAATATTGGTATTTTAGTAATAATAAAGAAACAGTAGAAGCTGTGCAACATATCACTTCGAGCTAAAACAAAAACTTAACACCTAATACTTAAATAGGACATGACCTTATGCTAAAATGAAATCGAAAATTCATTATCTTTCAAGGACTGACAAAACAAATCCCCATATTACAAATACAGAATTCAAAATATCCTGGAGAACTCAACAGAAAAATTTGACTATAACTGCACCACTGGTTTAGTTCAGTTTGGTTTGTTTTTTCACAATTACCCTAACTCTCCTAGTACAGGGGCTACTCTCAGGCCTAGTCCCGCTCTGATTCACCTGGGAGTTTTGACCTGAACTGGGCTGCTTTTCCCCTCCTTAGGCAACCTAGAGGCAACCCCATTCCTGGGGACTCACCAAACTATTGTTAACCTTAGTGTAGATGCCTAATTTGCTCAGCCCACTGTGGTTCAGAATTGGTAGCTCAAGAGCTTCACTAACCTTAGCCTCCCAGGCAGCAGAGATCATAGGCATGTACCACCATACCAGGCAGAACTGGAACGTTGCTATAGACTGATCAATTTCATACAAATGCCTGGTTAGATATAACACTGATTCACAAAACAATGTTTTTAATAGATGCCACCATACTAAATACTCATGATCTCCATGGCATATGGAACTCTATCTCAAAACACAGAGACAAAAACAAAAGACATTAAGGAAACAGTCCAAGTTCCATTTGGTAATCTCAACCAGACCACATTTCTTAAGAAGAGCTAGAAAAACCAGATCATGATTTTGTGGGAATAGGATTAGGTACCTGTCATCCCTCTTATCTTGTATAATGCTTTTGATGAAACTGTAAATGATGAACTTCTATCCTTATACTTCTATTCAACTACAAAAAGCAGCTATTTTTTCCACATAATCTATAGGACATAAGATATAAAAGATAATAGCAAGATAACAGCTTGTCCCAGCATTGTTTCTATCTGGACTACATGGAATGATATGAAAAATAAGATTATCAACATCATCATCATCATCGTCGTCATAGTAGTCGTTGACATCGTCATCACCATCATCATCATCGTCATCGTAGTAGTCTTTGACATTGTCATCATCACCATCATCGTCGTCGTCGTCATAGTAGTCGTTGACATCGTCATCATCACCATCATCATCATCATCGTCATAGTAGTCGTTGACATCGTCATCGTCACCATCACCTTCATCGTCATCGTAGTACTCATTGACATTGTCATCATCACCATCATCCTCGTCATAGTTGTCATCATCATCGTCATCAATGGTCATTGATAGCATTCTCATCATTGTCATCGTCATTATCATTATCACTGTCATCGTCATCATTGTCATCCACTTACTACCAATATGACCATGATTGAGCAAATCTTTTAATCTCACTGAGGTTCATTTTTTTTATCTGTAAAAGGAGACAAATATTAAACACTTCACAAGTTTGTTGCCAGTTTCAGATTAGATGACGTGTGTAAAACATATTGCAAACTTGAAAGTGCTAAATAAATCCTAGCTATCTAGCAAAGTTTTATTTAATTCCATCTATATTGGGTGTCCTAAAGGTCTTAGTGCACTCTATGTAAGGTACTATGTTGGGCACTTGGGGTCAGGATAGGTGGGAAAACATAAAAGGTACATAAGCACAGTTCCTGTGTTCCAGAAGCTTATCATCTAAGTGGTTGGATAAGACAAAGTCTTATAAAAATAATTAATAAAAGATAGCACATGATAAACATGAGGAGATCAGAGCCCTACAAGGTTATGAGATAGAGAGTTCTGTGCTAGCTAATGGAGGCCTCTTCTCCATTTTCCTTGATATAGAATGGGCTAATTCAGGGAGTGGTTAACAACTCTAAGCAGATGCATTTCCACTGAGTATTTAAGAGTGCCCAATAGTAGGAAGGGGACTGGTATATGAAAGATTTAGTGGTGTAGATTATGGTGAGGCAGTGGAATGAGGGTAGGAGGTATAGCGTATTGGTGGCACTTATAGTGGTTGACCTTGCTCTCTTCCTCTTGTACCATCATTGTGCTGAGTGTGATGGTGGGGCGGAGGTATTCATGGACATTGGTGACAATCTAAAATTCATGTTTCATGCTGCCTTGGTACTCGTGTCCAATGCACATTAGATCTGGGGAATCAAACAACTTGGTCCTATCCAAGTTTGTGTTGTCTTTCTAAATTCCATTTCATAGAATTTCGAAGAAGGAAAGAAGGAAGGAAGGAAGGAAGGAAGGAAGGAAGGAAGGAAGGAAGGAAGGAAGGAAGGAAGGAAGGAAGGAAGGAAGGAAGGAAGGAAAGAAAGATGGATGCACTTATTAAGCATCTACTATATGCCAGGCACTTTACAAATATATGCTTTATATATAAATTTATACATATAATAAAATTTATATATAAATATATTAGAAAATGCTTTATAAGTATTTCTTTTGATCCTCACAACAATCCTAGGAGGTAGTTCTTATTATTATCTCCATTTTACATTGAGGAAATTGAGACAGAAAGAGGTTAAGTGACTTCCTCAAGGTTATACAACTATCTATGGTCAAATCTGAACTCAGATCTTCCTGATTCCAGGCCTGACACCCTATCCCCTGGGTCACCTGGCTGAGAGGAATCTACAAAATTACCTATCTGAACCCTTTTTTAAAAGATAGAAAAACTGAGATCCAAAGAAATGAAGAGACTTGACTGAGTTTTTCCAGCCTTGTTTACTTTTACTTTTTTGTTGTTATAGAATGATACTCACAAGCATTGGGCAATGTAACAGTAAGATCCAGAAAAAGGGTAAAGCTTCTTTGAATAAATGCTATAGGATGTCAGAAGACAGAAATATTACTGTAAGTTGAGTTGTTCATAAAAGAATTTACAGAAACACCTAGAAAATGGTGGAATCATAGACGCATTTATTTGAAGCTGGAGAAACCCTTTTGGAAGTCATCTAGTTCAACTCCCTGATTTTACATTTGTGGAAACTGAAGCCCATACCAGTTAAATGACTTGTCCAAGATTACACAGATATTTTAAAAATATATTGAATTGTGTTGGTCTTAACGGAATTAAATTTTGAGATGAGTTCTTGGGCTGGGCTTTGAAAGATACACAGGGCTTTAGGCAGAGGGAAGACCTTTTAGATTCAATGAAAGAGGGGTAGTGAATATCCTGAGCAGCAAGTCCAAGAGCAGAAAAGGATGACTATGTGGGACAGTGAAGCGACCAGTTTGGTCTGAGCCAAGAACAATAATAATAGTCCCTGGTGTGAACACGCTTGCCAACAAGTGTTGGCATGTACATTTTTTAATAACTCCTATTTCGCAGACACAGTACTGATAACATATTTTTATTATCACAGTGGTGTCAGTTCCCCGCCACGGCTGTGAAAAGGGAGGTTTTCAATCTCTGTCTCAGCTCATTAATTTAAGAAAGTTGGCCAGCATGAGCCTGGTGTGTTAGGCGGCTCCAAATTAATGTTGACAAATCTTTGAGGAGTAGAATGAAACAAAAGAAATCAATTAAGGAAACAGGCCTGAGTTCCATTTGGTAATCTTAACCAGATTCTGTTTCCTAAGAGCAGCTAGCAAAAATAAATAGAGAGATAAGTAAGCAAATAAATAAATAAACAAATAAACGAATGAACGAATGAACGAATGAATGAATCATATCCTTCCCAATTGTCCCGCCCTTTGAGAGCATGGTATCAAATAGAAATGCAAAAATAAGAAGGAAACAGTCACCCCCAAAGAAGGTAGGATTATATTGGTTGTCAGCAGAGATGCAAGTAGGATTTTTCATGCCTAGAGCAAATAACAGGAAATACTCTCAAATCAACTTTTTAAAGACAAATTTGGTAGTGAGAACAAAGGTCTACTTAGAGTATGGATTGAGTTTGCCAGGGGGACAACCAATGATCATGCTTGACCCAGGATTTTCTGGCATACCTGGGCATGCCTGGTCCACATTTTATGTATGCCTTTGTGGGGAAAGAAGAAAACAAACTAAGACCCTGGGACACGGTGATCCCACTATACCAGTGAAGGTGAAGACATGAATATTCTGAGGAGTGGAAGCTAGGGAATGTAGCTTCCTATTTTAACAAATTATTTTTGCTAATTGCTCCTAGTCACCATTATTTGTATGTTGCTGAAGGAGTTTATAAGTTCTGTTCTCTAAATTTCAGCACCCCCAGGGGAAAAGCTCTAGTTGCCTCACCCTAGTTATAGTTATGGATGACAGTCTTGACAGAACTACACCACCATTTCTATTCTCTTTGAAGTCAATGATATTGGGTACTTATTCAGGGTTCTTGATATGTTACATTCTATTATATCAAGGGAAAATTCAGATGATGCTTCTATGTTTTGAAACATCTTTGAAAACTAATCCTCTATTCTCTGATACTATGTGGAGTTATGCAACAAAAGTCCCTGCAACATAGATGCCTTCCCTTACTCTCCAGCTCATTGTCTTTTCTTGGTTAACTCTCCTCCTGGCCCTGCTGATGGAATTTAGATGTCATCTTCCCTTGAAGAATGACTCTGCCATTAACCTGCTGGGACCACTGATGGTATTATTTTGACTTCTTGAAGTTTTCTCTATGGATGGGAGAAGACTGGGAAAGGTGTAAAATAGGCCCACATTTTCCCTATGCTCTATATAATAATTGGTGTACATCAGTCCAGTGCTTTTAGTTTGACAAAATAATTTCACATTTGTTTTATGTCTTAGGTCAAACCATTTAACATCTCTAAGACTTTGTATGCTTGTCTGTACAAATGGAATGAATAGTACTTAGATGAACCAGATCACAAGGCTGTGTGAAGAGATAATAATAAAAGTAAAACTTTATATGTCAGCCTTTATTATCATTAAACCATCCCAATAAGGTCTATAGGACAAGTATTATCATCTCTATTTTACAAATAATTAACCATGTCATGTTCTTTCACATTAGAGGCAAAGCTAAAATAGAGGACAGAGAAATGCAGAAGTCATTTAGGACTTGAGTTCAAATTCTAACATTTACATACCACCTGTGTCAGTCCATCAATAAGTATTTATTAAGCATCAACTGTATGCCAGGCACTGTGCTAAGCACTTTACAAAAATTATCTCATGTGACCGTAACAGTGGGAAAGAGTGAGTATATAATCATCTGGTTGGAACAAAGGATAAATTAATTGAATGACTATAAGCAAAAACTGAAGAGTAAATAGAAAGTTCTATTGTGGAACACCTTGGATAAGAGATTTTGACCATATTTCTGTAGGCAGTAGGAAGCTAATGAATATTTTTAATCAAGGAAATAACATGATTTTTTTAAATTTTATTTTTCATTTTTAACACAGTTTATAACAGATAAAACAAATCACATTTTTGGTCATTTACAATATGGACCACAAAAGAATTTTTTTTTAAATATTGACCAACTGAGACACAAATAATATTTATGTTGCTAACTTCACAAACTCTTGACCTAATTGTCTCCACAGTGTTACTAAGAATTAAAGGACCCTAACCTATTGTTGTTGGTCTAAAGTCCTATGCCTAATAGTTTAATTTTAGACTTAACCTCAGATGTTCCCCTACTAATAATCTATAATTTAATAGATTTGGTATTAAGCTTATGAACCTTTTGACTATAGGAAATTGCCACCAATAGTAAGGACATGGCAGGGATACAATATCTCCCCAACTTCATGTCAATTCCAGGCAGGATTAGATTGTCCACTTGCATTCAGTCAGGCTTAAAGTCTGCCAGATGTCAGTGGGGAAATTGAATCAGGAGAACCCTACCTCAGCCCAGGGTGAACAGCTGCTCTCCCACCCTTCCCATGAAATCACCTTTTGCAGTTCATACCAGCATCTCACAGGCTTACTGGCATCATGGATTGGAGGCTCAGATCACCTTTCTTGCTATCTATACCTGGAGTTTGACTTAGAAGAACAGTCAGTTATAGTCCCATAGCATCTATAAATGGCAAGTTCCAATAACCAGATTTCAAATATGATTATAGTTTCACTTTGGCTAACGAACATCTTTTGAGGCAAGTCGTAAGTGGCTTACATGCCTTTAGTTCCTGATTAAATAGCATTATAAAATTAAATTTATCATTAAAACCTTAACTTTTCCATCAATGCCAAATTTTACCCAAGATTCCCTTCCTCTAGGAAATTTAGACTAAAATTCTTTTCCCCAAACTAAAGATGTCATTGATTTATTCTCAGTAATTGATTCAGTCAATTGTTTTAATACTAATTGCTTTTATCTCACTTTGTAACATGTCCAATTTTTCTCCCCATCACTCCCCTCCCCCCACTTCCTAATACCTTGTATTCTGATTACTCCTTCCCTCAATGTACCCTCCCTTCTATCATACCCCACCCTTCCCTTATCCCCATCTTCTCTCTTTTCTTGTAGGGCAAGATAAATTTCTATACCCCATTCCCTGTATTTCTTATTTCCCTATTATATGCAATAAAAATTCTCAACATTCATTGCTAATACTTTGAATTCCAACTTCTCTCCCTCCTCCCCTCCCTCCCCAACGCCACTGAGAAGGTAAGCAATTTAATACAGATTAAATATATGTCGTTTTGCAAAAGACTTTCATAATAATCATGTTGTGTAATACTAATTATATTGCCCTCTGTTCTACTTTATCTCCATTTATTTTTCCCCCCACAATTGACTTTGTCCCTTTGCAAAAGTGTTTATTTCTAGGGATTCCCTTCTCCCATTTGCCCTCCCTTCTATCATTTCCCTCACTGCCTCTTCCCCTACTTTCCTGTGGTGTGACATAATTTTTCATATCAAATTTAGTGAGCATGTTATTCCCTCCTTCAGCCATACGTGGAGAGAATAGCTTCCTTTTCTCCCCTGCCCCCTTCTCCCTTTTCTCCTCTATTGAACAAGATTTTTCTTATCTCTTTTATGAGTTATAGCCTGCTCCATTCCATTTCTCCCTTTCTCTTCCCGGTATTTTCCTCCTTCACCCTTTAATTTTTATTTTATTTTATTTTTTCTTGTGTGTGGATATCATCTCTTCTGATTCAACATACCCTGTACTCTCTGTCTATATATGTGTATGTGTGTGTGTGCATATATGTGTGTATGTACAATCTCTCCATCTACCCAAATACTGAGAAAAGATTCAAGAATTATAAATATTTTCTTTCCACGTAGTAATGTAAACAGTTCAGCTTTAGAGAGTCTTTTATGATTTTTCTTTCCTGTTTACCTTTTCATGCTTCTCTTGATTCTTGTGTTGTAAAGTCAAATTTTCTATACAGATCTGGTCTTTTCCTCAGTATGAATGATTGAAAGTCCTTTATATCATTGAATGACCATTTATTCCCTTGAAGTATTATACTCAGATTTGCTGGGTAGGTGCTTCTTGGTTTCAATCCCAGTTCCTCTGACCTCTGGAATATATCATTCTAAGCCCTTCAATTTCTTAATGTTGAAGCTGCCAGATCCTGTGTTATCCTGATTGTATTTCCATAATACTTTCTAGCTGCTTGCAGTATTTTCTCCTTGATCTGGGAATTCTGAAATTTGGCCACAATATTCCTAGGAGTTTCTCTGTTCAAGTCTCTTTCAGGAGGTGATTGGTGGATTCTTTCAATATTTATTTTGCCCTCTGGTTCTAGAATATCAGGGCAGTTTTCCTTGATAATTTCACGGAAGATAATGTTTAGGCTCTTTTTTGATCATGACTTTCAGGTAGTCCCATAATTTTTAAACTGTTTCTCCTGGATCTATTTTCCAGGTCAGTTGTTTTTCCAATGAGATGTTTCACATTATCTTCTATTTTTTCAAACTTTTGGTTTTGTTTACTAACTGCTTGGTTTATCTCATAATCATTCATTTCCTTTCACTCAATTTTATTTTTCAGTGAATTATTTTGTTCATTGAGCTTTTGAACATTCTCCTCCATTTGGCTAATTCTACTTTTTAAAACCTGCTTCTCCTCACTGGCTTTGTGGACCTCTTTTTCCAATTGAGTTAGCCTCTTTTTAAAGTTGCTATTTTCCTCAACATTTTTTGGGTTCTCTTTTAGTAAGCTGCTAACTTGTTTTTTAAGGTCTTCTATTGCCTGAACCCAATGTAAGTTCCCTTTGGAGGCCCTGAAGACAGGGGCCTTGACTTCCTCTGACAGTATGCCTTGTTCTTCCTCATCTGAAAGGATGGGGGGAGACATCTGTTCCCCAAGAAAGTAACCTTCTATGGTCTTATTTTTTTTCCCTTTATTGGGCATTTTTCCAGCCAGCTACTTGACTTCTGAGTTTCCTCTCCACAACCACCTGGCCTCCAGTTCCACCAAGCCAGAACTAGGGACTGAGATTCAGATGAGCTGCTCCAAAGCCTCAGGGGCTTTAGTTGGGGGCAGGGCCTCTATTCAGTGTGAGATTAAGATCAGCTGCTCAGGTGGAGGCAGGGCTGCCACATAGGGCTTAGTTCCCTCAGGAGGTTTACGATGAGACCTTCAACAATGGATGAAGTCTACTGCCTGCTTTGGGAGCCCCTGTCTGCTGCTGCCTCCACTGCTGCCACCTGAGGAGGCCCAAGTTATGGGGACATCCAGCTCCCTTCTCAGCCAGTCAAAAAAACCCTCTCACTGACCTTTGGTGCCTGTGGGTTAAGGGATCTGCGCTGCTGCTGGAAATTCTGTCCCTGAAGCCTGCTCAGATCTGCTCCTCTTTGTGCTATGTGGCCAAGGCTGGGCTGGGCTCTGCTCCGGATCCAGTGGGACAGACCTTTCCCATTGGTCTTTCAGGTCACTCTGGGCTAGAAATCTCCTCCACTCTGTTGTTCTGTGGCTTCTGCTGTTCTTGAATTTGTTGAGAGTTCTTCTTTACAGGTATTTTATGGGCTGTGGGGTAAGAGCTAGTGTACATATGTCTTTCTACTCCACCATCTTGGCTCCACCCCTGAAATAGCATGATTAAAGAGGCATATTAGGAAGTTTAAATCTGGCAATGCAAAAGAAAAAAGTTATTAAGTGCCACTATGTGCCAGGCATTATACTAATCACTGGGGATATAGATAGATAAATAATATGTATATACATATATAGTATATGTATACATATATACACGGAAACATACACATGCACACACACACATACACAAATAAAAAAAAAGATAATCCCTGCCCTCAAGGACTCTACAGTCTAATGGCTTTAAGACAAGTTGTGTTCATCCTTCATTTTCAAAGAGGACCACAACATCAGAGAAATGATGACATGACTTGCACTTGACTTTGTTTTGAGTGAGGGAGGCTGTGCTGGTCACCAGTCTCACTTCTCCTCCAGAACCATCTGAATCCAGTGACCAGATATTCATCAGGATGACTGAAGATGACCCAGGATGCAATGGGAGGCCTTGGCCTTTTAGGCTAAGGTCTTTTCAGGTACTCACTTAAAGTGAGTTAATGCCTATTGATTGAATAGGCCTCTTTAAAAAGTAATCAGGGATGGCCCCTTTAAATCAAAAATAAATAAACCAATAAATGAATGAATGAATAAATGAGGAAAGAAAGGAAGGAAGGAAGGAAGGAAGGAAGGAAGGAAGGAAGGAAGGAAGGAAGGAAGGAAGAGAGAAAGAGAGCAAGAAAGAGAGAAAGAAAGAAAGAGAGAAAGAAGGAAAGAAAGAAAGAAAGAAAGAAAGAAAGAAAGAAAGAAAGAAAGAAAGAAAGAAAGAAAGAAAAGAAAGAAAGAAAGAAAGAAAGAAAGAAAGAAAGAAAGAAAGAAAGAAAGAAAGAAAAGAAGGAAGGAAGGAAGGAAGAAAGGAAGGAAGGAAGGAAGGAAGGAAGGAAGGAAGGAAGGAAGGAAGGAAGGAAGGAAGAAAGAAAGAGAGAAAGAGAGAAAGAAAGAAAGATGGGAGGGGCAGGAGCCTCCAGGTTATTGTTTTGACCAGAAACAGTTACTCTTGACATTCACTCTAAAGCAGGAGCCACTGAGTGGAGCTTGGGCAGATAGGCTTTAAGACAACTCACAGAAGGGAGCTAAGCAGGGGTGAGGCAGGGACAGGGCACGATGGGTATGACCTTGGACAAATTAACTTCTTTTGGCCTCAGTTACTCATCTGAAGGATGACAGGTTGCATTAATTGGTTTCTAAGATCCTTTCCAGCTCTAAATCTACAATCCTATGATTTAATCTCAGCCTTACTGTAATCAAAAGATTAGGTCTCCTGACCCCTAAGCTATATACTAATTATTACAGATGTTATACTTCCATACTAAGATGTTCCTTGATTTGGACCCAGTGGGTTGTTATTCATTCTTCCTTATTCAAGAGCACCAATCACATCATGAGAGCAATGTCTTGACTTGTGTGTGAACTGGGTATTCCTTTTTCTAATTCAAATTACAACTCTTATACAACTTGGTCTTCAAATGCTGTTGTAGCAGAAAAATTCATCACCTGGCAGCCAAGTCACTGGGGTGTCTTTCTGAACTTAGCTAGGTAGATCTTCAAAGGACATATTTATAATCATGGATGCACTGAGCCACATCTAACTGCCTTTCCAGACCCATTATTTAGTTTTCAATTTGAGCATTTATGCCCCAAAAGTCAGTAATTGCTACAAAACAGGATTTGGTTTAGTGTCTTGTTAAGTTGTCTAGTCTTAAGAAAGTGTTAATAGTGTCATTTTAATTTAGAAGTATATCTAGGAGACTTCTTCCAGCATCCCCCCAGAACCAGGATGTTAAATATCTATCAGCATATCCCTATATTGCTTGAGTTCAGCTAGAGTAAAGGGCATACAATCATCACCAGACTGGAGGCTTGGTGACTGGTGATTGATGAGGATGATGACGATGGTGGTGGTGAGGATGATGATGATTGATAATAACTAGAATTTATATAGCAATCTAAGGTTTGCAAATTGTTTTGTATCCATTATTTATTTAAGCCTCACAAACCCCCTGCATATAGTCTATTAGTAGGTCTATATTTGAAGCTTTTCCAACTTGAAAAGACCTGTCAGAATTTGTACTCTGCCCACTTAGTCTTTGATTACCCTAGGTCTGTGTCGCAATGAAACATCATAGTTGGACTCTAGGGGAGAATCGTATATATTATTATGTAAAATGATTGTTAAATGATATTAAATTAAACCTCCCCACCTGTTCTAAAATAAGAATCCTGGGGAAAATTCCCTTTGCTTTCCTTTCTCTTCAATACATTTTTTACCTCACATATTTCCTTCATAGCTAAAATATTCAATTTTGGAATGTAAAACAGGTGCCTACTGGCCATAGCACAACTGTCTTCCCCCAACTGCCTACTCCAATTTGAGAACATGATGGAGGAAGTGTGCGGCCCTGACAATTGTACACTGTCCAAGGAATTGGGGAGGTGGGGCTAGTTCTGCATTCTCTACTTTATAAAACCGGCTGACACTCCAGTTAAGCAGAACAAATCTTAAGGGTCTTTAGCGCTGCCAAGACTTGTAACAGAACCTTGTGCTGACCATATTTTCCCATCTTAAATTCACCATTTTGTGCTTGTCCTTGAATTCTCTTTGCCCTGCTTCATTTGATGATGACAAGAAAGAAAGAAAAGAAAGAAAGGAGGGAAGGAAGGAAGGAAGGAAGGAAGGAAGGAAGGAAGGAAGGAAGGAAGGAAGGAAGGAAGGAAGGAAGGAAGGAAGGAAAGCATTAAGTACTTACTATGTGCCAGGGAAATACAAGCACAATTAACAATGAAAATATGAATAAAAATCTTACATTCTAGTGGGGGTGCAGTGAACATAGAGAGGTATAACCAGCTTATAACATTGACTTTGCATATGACCCCAGGCTGATGAACTGTTGGTTTATATGTAGGCTTTGCTGAAAAGTGAACTTGAATGCTGTTAGCCCTTTCTCCTTCTGAGTCTCCATAACTAAGGGCTACACGTAGACCATAAAACTTAGTCAGCTGCTTAGGGCCTGAGGCTGGAACAAAATGGATGGCACCTAAGATAAGTATACTATATTATCTTTCCATAGTTGTGGCTCCAAAGGGGTTAAGGTGTCTTTAAAAAGGGGCAGTTTGTATAAAATTGAAGATGAATCTGAAATGGTTGCTATGGTAACAATTGAATATAAATTTTTACTTTTCTTAATACCTGTTATTGATCAGCAGAAAGGTAGAAACCTAGGACTTCTACTCAAATAGAACAGCAAAATCACATAAAGACTTATTGTGCAGGAAAACTGATGATTTGGAGTTAAGGAAATGAGAAATCCCTTGAAAGGACCTCATATATCAGTGTAATTGTATTACAGTGATTTCACCTCCAAACTCCTTGTTCCTGCTTCCCCCTGAGATAAATGAGGGCATGAATAAGTCAAGAGAAGGTAAAGTGTATGATAGGAAGCTTCTAGCTAGCCAGGAAGGCCAACAAAAGGATATCCCCTCTCTTTAGCTCGACTTAGAATCTAGAATCTTTGTCTGTTTCTCTCTGTTTGTTTGTCTATTTCTTTCTCTCCCTCTCTGTCTCTGTCTTTCTCACTGTCTCTCTGTCTCTATCACTGTCTCTGGGTCTCTATGTGTCTCTGTCTTTCTGTCTCTGTTTCTCTGTCTTGGTCTGTCCCTCCATCCCGTCCCTTCTCTCTGTCAGCTAACCTTCCAACAACATTCCTATGATGTGACTCCATTTAGTTTGCTGTTCCATTCATGGCATTCCATCTTTCACCTCCTTGGATGAGATAGAATTATGATGCTAGAAAAGGTGATAGTGGAGCTTTTAGGTACCAAGCAAAGCTCCCTTTTATTTTCCTGCTGCCTTACCTTCCCAGCTGTGTGACCCAGAATTTCTTTTCCCCACCGGCCTACAACTGTGCCTGAAATTCCTCTATTTTACTTCACTCTTTGGGGTTAAATTGTTTTCTTCAAGGATACTTTTTTCAGAGTTCATTCTGAGGCAAGGATGGGAGGCTGCTAGAAATTTCTTTATGTGATGAATGATCTTGTCTGTGGCACCCCTGTGTATTCATCAGGAGGTGGTATTGGGTTTTCCATTTCAGGAAAGGATTGGAAAATTATTATTTCCCTACTATCCAGGGCTCTCCTGTTCTCGGGCCTTGAAGGTGGCTGTTCTCACATTGTTGCCTTCTAGGTATGAGTTACAAAGTGAAGCGTGAGAGCTGGCTCCCAGCCAGCCCAGGTGAACAATGACCTTTCCATCTCTGGATGTCTTTAAAGAATCAGAGACATAGGATCTCAGCCAGTCTATGATAGGTTTTTTAAGCAGGTTTTTCTGGAGAAAGGGTAGATAGAGTCATTGCTGCCAAATTCTATGAATATTATTTTTCACAAAGAGAGAAACTTCCCCCCAGTACCATCTTGCACCCCCAAATACCGTCCAGAATTACCAGGGTGAAGACCAGCTTGATTTTGATCTTTAGACTTTGAGCCAAGGCCTAGAATTCATTAGGGTAGGTGCAGAATGATGCCATCCCTCAGTGCTTAGTCTGATATTGCTTGAGCCATTTAAATAACCTTAGGCAAAGTTCTGTAGACACCTGCCCTCCACCCCAACCAATTATTACATACCACCTGCCTCCTTGCCTCCTGGGCCACGATGGGAACATGGGAACAGAGAAATTTTACACTGTGACAATTGTCCAGAAAGTAAGTTTGTAAGATGTTTTGAAGAAACTCATGTTACTGCAAGGCAAGTCATTATATTTAAATAGATCTCCATTTAAATATTTTTTTCTTACATCACCTTGATTTCTCCCGTATCCCTTCCACATTCCTGCCCAGAGAGTCATTCCTTAAAACAAAGGTTTTGTATTTTAAATAAAGAAAAAGAAGAGAATTCAAATTCAGTTAAACTGATTGACATATTGAAAAAAACAAAACCCCAGTCATTAAATGCAATGGTCCACACTCCTGGATCCCCCACACCCAACACACACACACACACATGCACACACACACACACACACACACACACACACACACATACACATCTCTGCAAGTGAGTAGAGAGAGCTGTCTTTTTATATCTCCTCTTTAGGGCCTAATATCTTCTTAGTAATTTGTCAACAAGCATTTAGTAAGTGCCTACCATATGCTAGAACTATGCTAAGCACTAGGGAAAAGCAAAAATAAAAATTAAAAAGAGCCCCTGTTTTCAAGAAGCTCATAGTACAGTGGGGAAATATAACTTGCAGATAAATATGTGCAAATTAGATAGTTGAGGCATATTTTATTTAAGGCAAGTAACTATAAACATATTTTAAACCCAATTTATTTTTCAACATAGAAGCTATCTGATAGGACTCATTTTATTTTATAGATAAGGAAACTGAGGTCCAGAGTAATAAAGTGACAGATAGAAAGAAGCAGAGCCAACGTTCCGCCAGCTTCCTCCTTTGTTTTACACAAGACCTTGACTTTTGGTTCATCTTGTTGTTTGGTTGCTTTTCATCACGTCCAAATCTTCATGACCCCTTTTGGGCTTTTTTTGGCAAAGATACTGGAGTATTTTGCCATTTCCTTCTCAAGTTCATTTTACAGATGAAGAAACTGAGGCAAACAGGGCAAAGTGACTTGTCCAGGATCCCACCACTAGTCAGTGTCTAAGGACTTAGACACTTGAACTCAGATCTTCCTGACTCTAGGCCCAGCACTCTGATCACTAACAATTAGAACTGTCTAAAAATATAACTGTAATGATAATAATAAATTAAGTTTAATGAGAAATTTTAATAGTAAGTGTCTGAAGAAAGATTTGAATTCAGGTCTTCTTGACTCCAAACCCAGTGCTCTATCTGCTGCATTATCTAACTGCTTCACATGAGGGGATTTTAGCTAGACCTTGAAGGAATCCAGGAGGGAGAGATGAGGTACAAAAGCATCGTTAGAGCTGTTGTTGCGTTTGTCCTTTGTTTTAGAGGAGGACCATGATATCAGGAAAGGCTGTGCAAGGTCACCAGCCTCACTTTATCCTTTAGAGCCATCTGGATCCAGTGACCAGATATTCATCAGGATGACTGGAGATGGCCCAGGAGGCAATGGAAGATCCTGGTCCTTTTAGGCTAAGGCTTTTTCTGGTGCTCACTTAGAGGGAGGTAATGCCCATTCAGTGAATAGGCTGGGAAGGATCTTAAAGGTCATCTATTCTGACTCCCTCGTTTTACTGATGAGGAACATGTGGTTCAGAGAGTGAAAGTAATTCACCCAACAGTACACAGCTAGTTACTGAAAAAGCCAGGACTAGAATCCAAGTCCTTTAAGTCCCAACCCGGGGCTGTCTCCACTGACTGCTGACACCTGGGACTCAAGCTGAGATCTCCCAAACCCAAGGCTTTCTTCACCAATCTAATCCAAATTCCACAATCATTTCTTAAGTGCCTACTCTATGCAAGGCATTGTGTAAGACCCCAAGAAAACAAAGAACACTAAAAATGCCCCCTGTCCCCAAGCAGCTTACATCCTGCAGGGAGAGAGATACAGCACAAAAATAGTTGACCACATACTCTACCATGTTTCCCATTCCTAATACATGAGGAAGTACTTTCTAAGTTGCAAAGTATCATGAAAATATAATGTTTGCATTATTCTCTCTGAGAAGCAATAAAGGGTAGTGGCTAGAAAACTGGCCTTAAAAGTAGGAAAACTTGGTTTTTTCAAATTCCTCATTCATAGACTTACCATGTGACTCTGGACAAGACTTTTAACCTCTCAGTGCCATGGGCCACACTAAAGTTATAAATGGCAGAAATGATGTTGACCTGCATTGGTAGAGGCAGTTTCTTCAACCTGGAAGAGCCTATATTAATGAAAGTACAGCTCTATCCCATATCCTGTATCCTCGTTACTAATTCTGGGATCATCTGTAGCAACAATGATAACATAGATGAGACTGCGTGTGTGCAAAGAGTGTGGGCAGGGTGTGGCAGCACACATACAGATCATCCCCAGATGCCTGTGGTTTGGGGTCACCATGCACGCTCAGGTAGTGGGCAGATGAGCAGTAACTGGGTGTGATTTATTTCTGGGTGAGAGGAAACTAAAGAGGAAGTCTTGCTTGCTTCTGAGAATGCCCCTGACTGGCCGCTTGCTTCCCCTTGACCCGAGGGGAAGTCTTGCTGCCTTATCAGTCACTTTGGATTTCAGAGAGTTAGAGAAATTAGACCTGAAGTGTGTGTGATCGAATCAGTGTTATTCTCAGTATATGTGTATGTGTGTTTTATTTTAAGCTTACCCCCCCCACCCCCTTTCTCTTACCACGGACTTCAGAATAAATAACTGTTTCCTTGGGATGACATGTGACCCCAAAACAGAGGGTAAGTTGTCTGGGCCAACTTGGGTAGCAAGCAGAGGAAAGATTTCCCCAGGGCTGTGCACCACCAGTTGATCTAAAAGGACTAATGTTTTATTACAGCTCACATTTCAGGGAAAGGGCCTGGAGCAGGGAGGGATGAAGGAAGAGTTATAAAAGACAAACAAAGACAGTTCTCCAATGAAAACTCCTACTCAAATCAAGCTCAATCATCTTGGGAAACACTTCCTGGGACCACATTTTCTTCCAATATCCCCTTTGAGAGGGTTCTATTTCTCTGTGGTCACATTTGTGTCTATGCTAACAGTTAAAGACAAGGGAGTTAGAGCAAAGAGGAGAAAGGGAAGAGAGAAGAAGATACTAGAGGGAAAAGAGAAGGTTTTAAATAAAGCAGAATGAAAAGGAAGGAGAGAAGAAGAAAGAAACAGGAGAGGAGAGAAGGGAAGTGGAGAGGAAAGAAGAGAGGAAGGGGAAGGGAGAGAAGAGGGAAGAAGAAAAGAGAGGAGGGGAGGAAGGATGAGATGAAAGAGAGAGAGAGAAAGAGAAGAGAGAAAGAGAGAGGGAGAAAGAGAGAAAGAGAGAGAGAGAGAGAGAAGGAGAGACTCTTCCATTTCCTCATTTGGCCATGATGACAGCCCAGTGAGGTAGAGCAGGTAGGTGTTATTCTATCTATTTTACAGATGAGGATGATATAGAGACTTAAAATGTGACCTTTGCCGAAGGTCACATGCTGAAGATAAGGTAGAGCCAGATTTGGAACCTATGTTTCCACTCACTCTTTCATCCACCTGTGTTCCTCTTGTCCTTCACTGAAATACCAAAACATGTTCACCTGCCATGTTGAGCCGAGAGCAAAACTATTCTCCCAGATGTGCCAGAATGATTGAGGCAGGGGATCCAGGGATTGCTGTCTGGAGATCTTTTCAGGAAAAGTAACCCTAGAGGAAACACTTGGCTTTGCCTGGGAAGGAGAAGAGCTGCCGCTAAGGAGCAAGTCTGCTAATTAAAAGTCATCAAGATTTTTTTTTTAAGTCATAAAAATAGAGCAGACATATTTAATTCAGGCTCACCACAATGGTTGGCCTGAAGCATTTTCGAGGGGGCTCAGCAATTTTCCCTGTGACACTGAAACTTTAACACACACACACACACACACACACACACACACACACACACACACTCCAGAGCTGAAATACTTTTGCTTTTGTGATGACAGCAAAGCCAATCACAGTTACTAAAGTTAGACAGAAAGAAGTTGACATTGGCAGAAGCGAAACCACAAGCCTCAGAAAATACTGTCTGCCAAGATCTGGCCATCAGACCATATGGGCACCGCCATGAAATCCTGAGATGATCTTGCAGCCCTGGACTGCCCCTCTATGCCTGCTTTGGGATCTAGGCTGTGAAGCTGTTTGGGGAAACTTCTTGTTACAGTGACGTCTTTCTGGTAACAAATTCCCTTGGATGAGGTACGTTGGTAATGGAATGAGTCCCAGACTTGTGTTCATCTGTATTCAAATCCTTCATCCACTAGTCCTATATGACTTATTTCCCCAGTTCTCAGCTTCCTTATCTATAAAATGGAGATAGGAATATTTTGTGTTCCACATCTAAGTCCTATCCTAATAGGACTTCATCTTCATGTGAAGGAGCCCCTGGGTTCTCTGGGGCAGTGGAGGTGATCTGAGGGCTCTCCAGAATAGTGAAGGCAACCCTGAGGTCTCTGGGGTAGAGGAAATGACTCTGAGGCAGTCAAACATGGATTCTGGCAGATTCTATATTAAGCTGAAAGACTTCTAGTACAGGCCTGACGCCAGACTTGGTTTCTGTTGACCAAACCTGAAGTTTGCCTCATCACCAGAAGGTTAGCTTCCAAGTAATGGATTTTTCTGAGCCACTACAACTTCAGACCTTACTGTCCCCCTGAGGCTGAGAAGGACGTACAAAAATGGTCAACATGGCTTATTGCTGTAGAGGGAAGACAAAAGAAGATATAAGTTATTACCAAGGCTTATTACCAGATTCTACGGTAACTTTTGGATCTTAAGAAGTTAGTATCCGGCCAACAAATACCATTATCTTGAAGTCACACAACTTAGTTCATAGAGTGTTAGATTTAGAATCAGAAAGACCTACATTCAAATCCTGCTTCAGACATTGACTGACTGTTGGATCCTGGACAAGTCATTTATCGTTTCTCAACCTCAGTTTACTCATCTTTAAAATGGGGATAATAATAGCACCTTCCCCCTATGTTTGTTGGGAAGATCAGAAGAGATAACATATGAATATAATGTACTTTGCAAATATTAAAGTGCGTGCAAATGCTAGCTGTGGTTATTATTGGCTACTGTTGGACACTAACCTTTCTGGGTGGATATGTTGGTGTAGACAGCTAGGTGGCACAGCGTGTAGTGTCAGGCTTGAAGATGTATCTTCCTGAATTCAAATCTGGCCTCAAACACTTACTAACTGTGTGACCCTGGGCAAGTCATTTAACTTTGCCTGCCTCAGTTTCCCCATCTATAAAATGTACTAGAGAAGGAAATGGTAATCAGACATGACTGAACAACAAAGGATCATGTATTCAGTGACCTTTTTACCTCCTTCTTTGTCCATTCTCCACTTGGGACCCTAGACCAGTCAACGAAGCAGATTCTCATCCTTTTACTCAAACCAGGGACCTATAATCAGGTCTCTGGAACATAGTATACTAAAGGTAAAGTGACCTGTCCAAAGTCATACAGTGAAGGTGTAGTAGAACCAGAGTTGTAGTCTGACTCTTAGCCCATTTATGGTTCCTCCTGTCCTTCACTATAATACCAAAACAGGTTCACCTGCTATATTGAGCCGAGAGCAGAACATTCTCCCAGATGTGTCATAAATGCCAGGATAATACAGTCTCTCAGACTTGACTTGCCTGCTCTAAAGTCTGTTGCAGCAGCTACATTCCAATTTCTGAAAGACTTGACAGATGTGTTGCCTTAGCAGTCAAATTCACTCTAGGTGGATGGTTAACTGGAAAGTACATCAACAATGGAATATTATGGTACAGCAGGAAATGATAAATAAATACGAGAAATTCAAAGAAACTGAGGAAAATGTGTGAATTGATGCAGAGTAAAATAAGTAGCCTATATATAATTGTTATATGATTCTAACAATGTCAATGAAAAAAATCACTAAAAAGAAGCCAACAATAGTCCTCCAGAACAGATAATGAAACATTCCTCCCTCCGTTGGTCAGCCTGGGAGATTAGCAAATTTCATCCAAATTAGTATTAAGAAAAGCAGAAGGATTGAGACAAGCTGAGTGCTATTCAGCATGTATATGTTTTTTAACTAAATGTCCTGCAGCAAGCCCCATCAGTGGAGGCATATTTACTACCAGATTTTTAATAATAGTTTCTTTTTGTAATTATGAAAAGCAGGATGAAATTAAGTCTTTTTAAAAAAAATTCTCCTCAGATGCCTAACAGTGGAAAGGACACAGGGGCTGGGGACCTAAAATGGAATGTGATATACGTTGTCATGCTTGATCAGTATCATAGGTGGTTTTGTTGAATTGTTTTTCTTTGTTATATGGGAGATTTCAACCTAGAGAGGAGAAAAGCCCTCCCCACCTCCAAAAATAAACCTGTGATATGAAGACAAAATGAATCATACATACATACATACGTATATATATATATACATATATATATTTGTACATATTTGTCTTTGATCAGTAGTATCTGACTCTGTCACCCCATTTAGAGTTTTCTTGGGAAAGATACTGGAGTGATTTGCCATTTCCTTCTCTAGCTCATTTTTACAAATGAGGAAACTGAGGCAAACAGCATTAAGGGACTTGCCCAGGGTCACACAGCTAACAAGTGTCTGAGGCCAGATTTGAAATCAGGAAAATGGCGTCAGTCCTGGAATTCTATCCACTGAGCCACCTAGCTGTCCAATTTTACAGTCAAAATTGAATCAGGCAGAGAGGCTAAGTGACTTACTCAGGGTCACTGCTACTAAGTGCTTGAGGTTGCATTTGGATTCTGGTCTTTCTTGTTCCAGACCTGGTACTCTATCCACTGTGAATAAGTAGAAATAAGTAGACTGGGGTATTTGGAGGACAATGCCTGGTCAGAAGTGGGGAGCACTGGGATATAGGACAGTATAAAACAAAAGAAAGGAGGACAATCCTACAAGCCAGAGGATCATAGGACTTTTAGAATTGGAAGGAACTTTCCAATTCATCTAATTTCATAATTTCATAGTTTTAGATCTCTAAGGAAAAGGTCATCCAGTCCAATCCTCTCTTTTTATAGGTGAGGAAAGTGACACCCCACAGAATATAAGTGACTTGGCCCAAGGTCACTTGCCTATTAAGTGGCAAAGCCAGGATTTGAGCCCAAGTCCTCTGACTATACACCTAGTCCACTTTTCACTCCACCACAGTCTTCTTTATTTCACAGATAAGGAAACTGAGATGTAACAGATCAAATGACTTGCCCAATGCCAAACAGATATTAAGTGAGACAGCTAGGATTTAGACAGAGACTACATGACCCCAAAGGCCCTTCTCCTTTATCAAAATCTGGGAATTACAAGGAAAACCAAGAGAACGTTCTGACAGTCATGCATGGAGTATATGTGTGTGTGTTGATAGAATTTCCAGAGAACCAAACAGTGGTGTTTTACTTGACTGAAATCTTCTCAAGTGTTTCTTGTGTTGTTCAATACAAGTGAAAATAGAATCTGTCTTAAAGGAAAGTAGAAAAATCAACAGTTCTTTATGATCTGTGGGGGAAATGCAATACCCACACCCCAAAGCTGCCAGCTTGTCACAGTGTTTCCACCGGGCAGAGAAGAGACGGTAAATGTTAAGGCAAGGAGCCGTGGCATCCATTCTATCTTTCTTAAATTAATAACTCTTGGAGTGAGGCTGACTGGGAGGTGGGAGGTGGGGGAGGGTGGGGGGATATGTTAAATTACATAAACATGATTGTGACCCATAAAATTCAATGAATCTTTGCCTGTTTACTTGAGGCTGGCTTTAATGTTTGCACAGTGTAATTTAATGTGTCAATTTGCTTTCAAATAAAAAACATCTGGCCCTTTGACATGCCAGAGAAACCCGAGAGCTGGTGTGCAAAATCAGAGAAGGGCCCCAGCCCGATAGGATGTTCAGCACAAAAGTGCAAAGCCTTCCTGAAAGGAAGCCAGCATCGTTCAGATCCATTGCTGGCCTCTTGACAAGCCTCCATTTGTCAGCCTGGAAGATTAGTAAATTTCATCTGCATTAGAATTAAGAAAAGCCAAAGAGAGGGTGGGTACTGCGCAGCGGCACATGTTTTTCAGCTAAATGTCCTGCAGCAATCCCTGCCAGTGGCAGCATGTGTACTATTGGATTTTTAATAATCATTTCATTTTGTAATCATGAAAAACAAGATGAAATTATGCCTCTATTGGATTGTTTTTTCTCTTCAGATGAAGTGTATTGCCCAGTATGTAGTGGAATTAGTGTCAGAAGACGAATTCAAATACCGTTTTTGGTCATTATTATTTATTTATTATTATTATTTGGACAGGTCTTTTCAATTCTCTAGGCCTCAGTTCTTCATCTGTGAAAGGATGAGGTTGGATTAGGTAATCACTAAGGTCATTTTCAGCTCTAAATCTATATTTCTATGGTCAATTTAGTTTCTCAAGCCCTTAACTTCTTTATGGACTCCGCTCAAGTGAGTGTGCAAGAGTCATAAAGTATTTGAACTGGACAAAGTCTCTGAAATCATCTATTTCAGGGGTTTATGAACTTTCTTGTGTCAAAGGCCCTTTTGGCAGTTTGGTGAAGCCTCTGAATCCCTTCAGGGCAGCTAGCTAGCCCAATGGTAGAGTGCTGCACCTGGAGTCAAGAAGACCAATCTTCCTGACTTCAAATCCATCCTCTGACACTTACTAGCTGTGCCACCATGGGCAAGTCATTTAACTCAGCTTACCTCAGTTTCCTTATCTGTTAAATGAGCAAGAGAAGGAAATAGCAAACTACTCCAGAATCTTTGCTAAGAAAATCCCAAATGGTGTCATAAAGAGTGGGACATGACTAAAACGACTGAACAACAGCAGATTCCTCCTCAAAATGATGTTTTTAAATTCATAAAATGAAATATATAGGCTTACATAGGAAACCAATCATATTGAATAATCTAAAAGCATCAAAATATTTTTTTCAAAAAACTTTATGGACTCTGAATTAAGAATCCCTAAGTCAAAGTCCTTCATTTTATAGAGGTAAAAATGGAGGCCGAGAGAGATTAAGTGATTTGCCCCAGTCACGTTGTACATTACTAATTAAGTTAATTTTAAGATCATATATTTAGAGCTAAAAGAGACCTTGGAAAACATCAAATCTAACTCCTTTGTTTTAGAAAAGGAAACTGGGGCCCAGAGAGGTTACAGAGTGAGTAGAAATCAGGATACAAACCCAGGTCCTCTGACTCCAAGTCATGGACTCCCATTGTACCACGGCACTTACACAGAGGTGTATATGTTGAATATACAATATATACAGAGAGGACTTTAAAGGTTAGTAAGCCCAATTTTCTTTTTATAGATTGCAGCTGAGGAGCACAGAGTAAGTGATATGGCTTTCCTAACATATAGCTTTTGGGAGCATGAGTTTTAAAAAGCCATCATCGTTATTTTTATCATTCGCTAGAGGTGCTGCAGACAATCTTGGTCTCTGATAGATGCTAATACCTGTCATTCCACCAGGCAGAGACAATTCTTTCAGTCTGTGGTTGAGCTGAATCCGTTGGCCTACGTAAAACAGGAACAGAAAAATTCCGTTTTTCTCCAAGGCTGCATAAAGGGAGGAGGGGACAAAGGGGGATTGGACAGCTTTCTTAGAAGTTCCCCCACACCTGCTACTCTGCTGTGGTTAACAGAGGCTGGTGAGTGGGACGGGTACCAGGGCCTCAATAGGTCATAGCAGGTCATACCAAGGAGCCAAAAGTAACCACACTCAAGGATATTGCCCCTGCATAGTTTCCATCAGTAGCATATTCCAGGCTGCCATCTTGTTCCCAGACTCTGCAGCCTGGCTGAGGCAAAGGAAACTAGAAAGCAGTGGTTTCCACCCTCTTGTCTCTCACCCCAATAAATGGTCAATGAAGCCTTGATGAAAAGTGTGCAGGCCTCTGACCACAGCATATACTACACTGGAAAAAAAAACCAACAAACAACAACCTGGGCAGCTTTTCTCAATTTGAAATTGGGAGGTTAAGGCAAGTTCAGACATTGTTTTAATTAACAGGCAGATAGCTTTTCCATAAAGGAGTACTGAAATCATGTTCCAGCAGATCTGAATGACTTCTTGTCACAGCAGACACGATTAGATTTATTGGTTTGTAAATAAGAAGGATCTTTTTTCTCCTCTGAGGCAAGTTGTTCACATTTTCTTTAAACCACCAGGTTGATAGGCCCCATCAGATCAAATCCTGGCATTTTATTAAGACTCAAATAGTTGCACATTTTCCATATCTGAGCCTTAGGAACCAAACTTTTAAAAAAATAAAGAAGGAATAATTAATGGTTTGTATTTGGAAAGTAGAAAAAAGAGACACTTGCCTAACTACCAGTGATGAAGTCTCTTGAAAATCTTGCTCAAATAGGCATTAATAGTACTGTTTATGTTTGTGTCTGTACTGCTTAGCATATGCCTGACATAGAGGAAACACTTAACAAATGCTCTATTTATCTGTCACCAGCTGTCTGTCTATCTATAGGCTGGTGACACAGTGGTTAGAGGGCTAGGCCTGGAGACAGGAAGTCCTGAGTTCAAATATGGTCTTAGATACTTACTAGTTGTACAACCCAGGAAAAGTCACTTACCTTTCTACCTACCTCAGTTTTTTCAACTGTAAAGTGGGGATAATAACAGCACCTAACTCCCAGGGTTGTTGTGAGGATCATCTGAGGTAATTTTTTTTTAAAGGGAAAACATGCATATAGTAGGTGCTAAATAAATGTTTACTCCACTCCATCTCTCTCTCTCTCTCTCTCTCTCTCTCTCTCTCTCTCTCTCTCTCTCTCTCTCTCTCTCTCTCTCCCTCTCTCACTCATCTACTTGTTTATCAGCTCTCATTTATCTGTCATCTTGTCCATCTGTCTATCTATGTACCTACTAAATAGGACCAGACATCAGTACAATTAAAACATCAGCAAAATCCATCTTTAGTGTCCTTTATCTCTATTTTCACTTACATCAATACCCAATTGTACCCTCTTGTTCTTTTTTTCACTCTGTTTTCTTGATCAATTTCGTTTTTGCATTATATACATTTACAGCATACTCATGCTTTGTGAGAGATCTTTTGTAACAGGGTAAAACATTTTAGTAAAATTAACAATATAATGTCCTTATCTAAAAGTACATGTAATATTTCGCATCTATAGCATCCTCTCTCACCTCTCTTTTTTTAAAAATTAGTGGAAATTATCTCTTCCTCCTTCCCCCCCCCCCCACCCCAACTCCATTGGAAAAAGAAAAGAAAAAGAAAACAAATTTCTTACAACCAATACTCAGAGTTAAACAAATCAAATTCCTCCAGTGGCTGTACACAAGAACATGTGGCTCATTCTGTCCTCTATATCCATCATTTCCCTGTAATGGAAAGTATGTATCTTATTGATTGTCTGTGATCATGAATGGACATTGTATTGATCATAGTTCTTACAGCTTTCAAATTTTTTTCATTTTTATAATGTCACTCTATAAATTGTTTTCCTGATTTTCTCATGTTATTCTTTGTCAGTTTAGAAAATTCTTCAAAACAGTTCATTTTTACAGTATTGATGTCATAGTAGAAGTTGTTCTTCTGGTCCTCATTTTACACTGCATCAGTTCATAAAAGTCTTCCATTCTTTTTGAAATCACTTCTCCTCATTTCTTAAATCCAAAAGTACTATATTACAATTTATTTTGCCATGTTTTGGTTATTAGATATCCTCTTAGTTTCTAGATTTTTGCCACCAGAAAAAGAGATGGCAAAAATATTTTTGGAACATAAAGGATGTTTTCCCTCTTTCTTTGATCTCTTTTGAGTATAAACTTAGCAATGGTATAGTCTCTTATTCTTTAATATTAAATTCTGATCCCAAGATTGGGTATGAAATTACACACATATGTGTGTGTATGTATAACTGACAATAACTTAAAACATTCTCTCTCCCAATGGGGATATGTGTTTTAACAGACCTCAAAAGTTTGAGTAATAGGAATGAAGGTGAAATTTCAGTCCTCCGTCAATACTAGATATTATGAGTAGGAGGGAGCGTTGTTTTGAATAACTGAGTATTCTCCCCTCTCTGAAATCACAGCAGAAGTTTTCAGCTATTTCCCCTCCCCTTCCCCATATTCTGAGAGTCCACTTTGTTCAATAACAAGCACAGAAAGACAACATTTTGGGTCATGCATAAGCTACCAATTAACTAAATGAAAGACAAAATGGTTAGAACAGACCAGATTAGTCTAACTGTTGGCTGGTTCCAAAATAATTTGTTGCTGGTCACCTCAGACCATTTTGTCCATGGACACTCCCATACTCTGTAGCAGAGGTAGTAGAAACTCACTCTTGGGAGATGACGACACTGCAAGGATGGGAGGTCACTTGGCATTATCCATTGTACTAAATACCTTGAGTTCTCAAGGCAGCCTAGCCTAGAGGATTAGCTGAGGAATACTGGCTGAGCATATTAATATGACCATAGTAGGATTTAGAGGTATCAAGAAGTAGAAGAGGGGTAGGATGAAGTATATTAATAGAAGTGGTTGTGAAGACTGGCTATTTCTGGGCTGCCATCAGATCAGAGGGTTATTATTATTACTATTGGAAGGGACTTTAAAGAGCATTTACACCAAGGATTCTTATCATGGATCCCTTCACAGCCTGGTGAAGCCTATAGGCCTCTTCTAAGAGTAATGCTTTTAAATGCATAAAATAAAATACATATGATTACAAAAGGAAACCAACATATTGAAACAGTTTTGATATTTGTTATACTGAAGGGCTCTCTGGGATGATGAGAGGAAGATCTGGGGGAAAACTTTGGTGATATCAAAACAAAAGATAATAAAAATTTCTTTTCAAAAAAAGAAGTAGAATTATCCAAAAAGTTTAAAAAATAAATTAAAAATAGGGCAAAAATCTTTTATTAGAGCAATGCTTTAATTTGATAGATTAACAGCCTAAGGCCAAGATAAGTTAAGTGTTCCATCCAAGGTCAGATAAATAGTAAAAAGCAGAGCCAGAATTTTAATCTAGCTCCTCTGACTCCAAATTGAGTGTAGTCCTCCCGCTACATCATGTTGTATCTAGCTCACCCCATACTTAAGAAAGTATCCCTTCTATGACATTCTCAAGAAGGAGTCATCTTTGTTCAGTCACCTGATCAAAGTTGAGACACTGACCACCCCTGGAGTCCACTCATGGAGAATGTATTAATTGGCATGAACAGAGAAAATCAAAGGGGTTGGTGGTAGGGAAGAGCTAAGAGGCCTCATCTATAGCCCTGATCTTGGGATCTCTCTGCCAAAGCTGTAATTTTGTGCTATGTTTGGGAGTGGGGTAGGTTCACAAGTGTTAATATGAGGCCAGATTATGCCCTTGTAATGATGCTGACTGCCTCCTACCCACCTACCCACACATGCCAGTATGAAGAACCAGCAGTTACACTGTCTGTCTGAAGTTTACCAGCTGAGCTGGCTCCCAAATCCTCTCTAAAAGAGAATGTCACCATGCTGGCATCCATAATTTGGCATCTAGCACTGGCCTGTGACTCATGGTAAAAGAAAACACCAAAGACAATGGAGATAGCAATCAAAAGAAACAATTTATTTGAAGGCTGGGCTTGACAAGTATGATCTGTGCTTTAATTTCGTTCTGAAAGTACACCAAGGAAATTTGATTTCCAAATCCATTGGATCTAGGCTCTATCGATTTGGGTTCCATCACTTTGGAGATAGACAAATTACTACTCACTAGACTCTTGGACAAAGGTTCTCAGCCCATGGCCCATGAACTTAGTTGTTGAGGTTTTTTTTTTCTACTATGATAATTATGGTTTCTTTTGCAAGCCTATGGACTTTATCTTTGACTTTTAAGAACATTATCCTGAAAAGTCCATGGCCTGAAGGGTCAGTCAAAGAGATGCAGACACAAAAAAGGTTAAGAACCTCTGTCCTGAGTGGGGTTGGAGGAGGGGGAGGTTTGTAAAGATTTCTCACATTGGTATCTATTTTGTGTCTATTCTTCTTTTTAAATAACAACAACCCAACTCTTCCCTTCTTTCTCCCCCATTCCAACAACCTGGCTAAGGGAAAAACCTTCACAGAAGCAGTCTGGACAGAGATGCAGTGGAACAGGCTACTAAGCCTAGTTGCTTGGCATCTGGGTCACTGCTGCCCCTCCACCCCCCTCAAAAGGACAGGATGGCCAAGTTATCTTCCAGGTTACTGGGCAGATAGATGTCTGATTGCCCTGAAGGGCAGCTGAAGGAACTAGAGATTTTTAGCTTGGGAAAGAGAAGACTTGAGGGAACACGCTAGCAGTCTTTAAGTATTTAAAGGGCTATCATGTTCAGGCCCCCCCAGGGCAGGACTAGAAGCAATAAGGGGAAGTTGCTGAAAGATTTCTGCTTAATAGAAGGAAAAACCTTCCTGACGATCAGAGCTGTCCAAAAGTGGAAGGGTTTGCCTCAGGAGGCGTCCAGTTTTCCATCACTGGGGAGTCTATGAGGAAAGATTAGATGACCTCTTGTCAGGAACAACAGAGAGAAAATTCTTGTTTACGTACAGGTTGGACTGGATGTCTTCAGAGGACTCTTCCAGTTCAAAGATGCCCTGATTCTATAATCCTTGCATAGCTTGTTCTGAATGCTCCAGGCAACTGTCTCAAATGCCAAACCTTGGAATCGACCTAAAATATACAGAGAGAAAGAGAGAGAGAGAGAGAGAGAGAGAGAGAGAGAGAGAGAGAGAGAGAGAGAGAGAGAGAGAGAGAGAGAGAGAGAGATGGAGCTAGATAAAGATAAATAGATAGGTGGATGGGTAGATAGATAGATACATAGATGGATAGACAGAGAAAGAATCTAGACAAACCCCTTTTAAGTAGTAGAACTCTTCTGTATATAGGAGGTTGAATGGATTTTGACATGGAAGTAAATAAAGACAGGCCACCAAAAGAACACTGCATTGATGTGAAAAGAAAAACGTGTAAATAACAATAATCACTTAAATTTGCACGGCACCTTTAAAAATTGCTTTCAAAGTTCTTCTACTTCTATTTTCTTGGGTTATTATAACTACCTTGTGAGAAGAGTATGTAAGATGTTATTGGCCTATTTGATATATAAGAAGGCTGAGGCCTGAAGATGACAAGGGACTTGTCCAATTAGAACCAACCGTGTAGCTGATGAGTTACCTACTAGCTGATGCCATGGATAGAGTGCCACACCTGGAGTCAGGAAGACTCATGTTGGTAAGTTTAAATCTGGCCTCCAACACTGACTTATAAGCTGTGTGACCTTAGCAAGTCACTTCACCCTGTTTGCCTGTTTCCTTATCTATGAGTGGAGCTGGAGAAGGAAATGGCAAACCACTCCAATATCTTTGCCAAGAAAACCCCAAATAGAGTCAGGAAGAGTCAGACATGGCTGAAAACAACTGAACAACACACAAGGTACAAGGTTAGTCACTTAGGAGACTGACTAATGGGAACCCCATTCTCAAATCATTGGCCAGTCCCTCATTACACAAAGACAAAGATGAAATAAGACCTTCCCTTAGAGCTTCTCCAAGAGCTCACATTTTACCGGAATGTACAAGACATACACAAGTAATTAAATGAAAAGTTTCTTTATAGTGTTTATTGTAATAACAACAATTTGAAGAGGGAGAATATGGTGATATCTAAAGAATGAATCAGAAAAGGTCTTTCGTAGAAGATAGTAACTGAAAGGTGCTCTGAAGGAAGCTAGGGATTCTGCCAGGCAGAGGTGAGGGGGAGTGCGTTCCAGACATAGGAGATCACCTGTAAAGACCTCGGAAGGCAGAAACTGAATGTTGTGTGTAGGGAATAGCTGGCAGGCCACAAAAATTCCTTGGTAGCAGAGATGGGACTAGAAACCAGATCTACTAAATCCTTATCTATTGTATACATATTTCTATTTCCCTGACTGGAGAAGTTCCAAAAGTGACCAGAGTATGGATGGAACCTTCTTTGCTTCTAAATGGTAGAAAAAATCCTTTGGGGGTGGCCTTAGTAATTAAGAGGATTATTTTTCAAGCCTCTATAGTGTGTTTTCTTTTTTCCCTTCTTTCTTTTGAGTTTCTTTCCTTTTTTGGTTCCTTCTTTCTCTCTTCTTCCTTCCTTCTTTCATTTCTTTCTTTTTTCTTTCTTCCTTCTTTTCTCTCTTTTTTCTTTCCTTCCTTTCTTCATTCCTCCTTTTCTTCCTTTCTCTCTTTTATTCTTTCTTTCCTCCTTTCTTCCTTCCATCTTTATGTTTCTGCCTCTCTCTCTGTCTCTGTCTCTCTCTCTCTCTCTCTCTCTGAATTTCTATGTGTTATTCCATTAGCTTGAATTCCAAGAACATCCCATCATACCCAATGTAAAGAACAAGACAACAAGCCTATTTCTCTCTTTCTTCCTGGGGAGCTGGAGGCATTGGAAGGAATGCAAATAGAATCTTCCAAAAACTTCTCCTTGCAGAGTATCCCTCTTTAGGCTAAAGACCTTAACAGCCCTGCTTGAATTCCCATTGTCGATCATATGAAGTTATTAATAGTCATATCAAACATAATGTGTTATCTGTAGACATCCAAATGGGACCCTTTTGCATGGACTTTCTTCCCTTTTCTTCCCTCACTCTCTTCCTTTTCTCTCCACCCCATCACCTGCCTTGTGATGAAACAAAATGGTTAGACCAAGACATCCATTTGTTTTCTCCTAAACTGAAGACTGCTACTTCCAGCTGAGGCCCTGGTTTGGCCTGAAGAGAAAAAGCCTACATTCATCCTAACTGGCATTATTCGGGTAAATTCTTTTCTCCTCCGCCACTCTTTTTGCTTGATGGGAAACTAGAATCTAAGTAGAAAAGCTAGTTATCTCTCCTGGAATGCACACTGTTGTTAATTTGGAAGGTGAAAATAATGGCTTCATAAGCCAGAGGGAGTACTTAGAATGAGAGGAAGCAAAGTATTCATGGCATTGCAGGAGCTCAAAGGTGGATGGGATCTCTAAGGCCAGTCCAACTCATTGCTAACACTGCTGAAAGAACCCTGTACCTCTGGCTCCCTCTCCTGTAACTCCCCACATGGAATAGCACTTATTCCAGAATAATTCATTTCCCCAGAACTTCCTGCAAAACTGTGTTCCTTCCCTACCTTCACAAGTTGTCTCAAACCTTACCTCTTCTAGGATACCTTCCCTGATCAACTAATAGACTGAGAATGGAAAGAGTCCTCAGCAGCCATCTTGTCTACCTTTCTCATTTTATGTATGTATTTGTTTTTACTGTCTGTCTATCTATCTATCTATCTATCTATCTATCTATCTATCTATCTATCTATCTATCTATCATCTATCTGTTTTTTGAGATTGGGCCACTTATTAGCTTGATCCCACGAATGTTTGACTTGGGATCTTTGGCTCCATTTCTGATGTGGGCCAGTTCATCCCTCCTCAGATAGCCTGGTAGCTCCCCATTTCCATATTGATTTATTGTCTTGGTACCAGACTTGGTGAGGATACCAATTGGTTTAGCCCATTACAGCTCAAGAGATCAACTAGTCTCAGCCTCCTTAGTAATAAGGATTATACGCATACACCAGGCCATAGGATTGGTTAATTCTATCATTTTACAGATGAGAAAAATGAGGCTCAGGAAAGTGAAATGTCTTGCCTAAAACCTTATGAATAATGAACTCATGATTATAAGTTTGTGCACTATGCCCAGAGTTCCTGTTGATAATGATGATAAGTTAATTTGGGGGAGGCAATATTGGAATGATACTAAGTTAATTTGCGGTACCCAACCAGCAAAGGCTACTGGTTGAGGGGACCATAGATCCATAGGTGAAGAGCTAGAAGGGAACTTAGAGTCTTGTCCAATCTTTCTTACAGATGAAGAAACTGAGGTCAAGAAAGGTAAAGGGACTTGTCTAAGGTCACACAAGTCCTAAGTAGTAGTCAGAATCCAATCTGAATCTAGATCCACAGCTCTTTCCATTATATAACACTGTCCTACTTGGCAAAGTTATCCCAGTGGTATTAGAAGGAGTTTGCCATGTCCAGGCTCATAGTACATTGTTTATCCCCCAGCTGTCAGTCTGCAGCTGTAGTATTCTGGTTCTGTGTAAGGACCTTTGAAGGAAGAGAGGGAATTTCATTTTATTCTACTTTTTCTAAATAGGGTGAAAACCCCTCTGAAGTTTTTCTCATGAGTCTTTTGTCATGTCTCTCTCTCTCTCTCTCTCTCTCTCTCTCTCTCTCTCTCTCTCTCTCTCTCATTTCTCCTCTCTCTCTCACTCTCCTCAGATCCAGTGGTAATCAGAAGTTGGAAGAATGAAAACTATTTCTGTCCCATCTTGTCTTTCCCAGAAAGTTGGAGGCAGGCAGGATCTTGGAGTTCCTCTAGTCTAGATCCTCCATTTTATAGGTAAAAAAAGTGAGGCTTGGGGAGATGAGCTGACTTACCCAGTGTGGTATACCTAGTAAATGACAGGACCAGGTCCTGGAGCATCTAATATCTGAAGTATGGGGATGGATTGCACTGAGCTATCCATGCTTTTGGTTTTTTAACACCTTATGACTAGTGATATATATTTGAAAGGTAAGATCAGGGTCAGCAGTGGAGTGTGTGGCTTTTTGTATGTGAAGATTACTTGCTAATACAGGGAATCCAATTGCTCCCTTGACCTCATTACAGCCTTGTCCTAACCAAGTAAGCTAATAGGTCCAGACCATCAATTCAACTCATGTGTTGAGCAACTAGGGCATTCATGGTACTTTACTGGCACAACTGAGAAGAAAGAGAAAGGGCACCTGTCTTCCAAAAGCACACAATTTAACTCTTCTCAGATAGGAAACATGGAGACACACAGCCAACAAACTGACAGATCAATTTAAGCCATATTTACTAGGGCCTACTATATGCCCAGTCTAGGATGTGATTATCTATAGTCATAGGAAATGAAAGGCTTAGGGAAGAGAAACTGATCAGAATGGGTATGAATGTACTTCTCAGTATAATTAATAAAATTTCTTGGTTCCATTAGAAAGGACCTTTAAAATCATCTAGTTTAGACCCTTCATTTTTTAGCTGAGGAAACTGAGGTCAAAGAAATGAAGTCACTTGTCCAAGATTACACAGCTAATAAGGGGTTTTCTTGGGGGGAGGGACCAGATTTGTGATTTTACTGGTATGGGGAACTCCTAGTATGGAAAATTCCTCTACCAATGCAGGTCTTAGAGACTTTCCTGGGGCACTGAGAGGTTGGGTGATTTGCCCAAGGTCTCACAGCCAGTAGATGTCAGCAACTGGCATTGAACCCATGTTTACTGAAAATGAGACCAGCTCTCTATGCAATATACCACAGTAGCTCTCAGAGAAAAGAAAAGATTATAGACTACTAATATTCAATGCAGTATTCTTTCCTACCTTTCACTATCACTTACTTCTTACACTCACATCCTCCTTCAGATTGGCTAAGGGCTTTCTCACTGATTCTCGTAACAGTCCTGGGAGTTCAGTAGGACAGGGATCATTATTCCCATTTGAAAGATGAGAAAAACTGAGGCCCAATGAGGTGAAATCAATCAACCAGAATTGATTAAATGCCTACTAAGTACATATATATAACAAGCTACATTGCCAGACACTGGAAATACAAAGACAAAAAACTCCAACATTCCCTTCCTTCTAC
This sequence comes from Notamacropus eugenii, assembly GCF_028372415.1. Lineage (NCBI taxonomy): Eukaryota > Metazoa > Chordata > Mammalia > Diprotodontia > Macropodidae > Notamacropus > Notamacropus eugenii. The sequence goes on along the minus strand of NC_092872.1, from coordinate 134,224,519 downwards.
CCAGGGGGAAAACATATGCCTAACTTTTATGTGTGCGTGTGTGTGCATTTACATGTCTGTGTGTATGTATGTACATGTAAGTATAATGAATATAATGTAGACTTGAGGGACAGAGCACTAACTACTGGGGAATCAGCAGAAACTTTATTTAGAAAGTAGTGCCTGAGCAGAGTTTTGAAGGAAAACAAGGGATTCTGTGAAAATCTGCCCTATTTTTTCTGGTCCATTTACTCAATCAATCAAGCAACGGGCATTTGCCCAGGATGGAGAAGCCTGCTAGAAGTAGAAATGGAATTTGAATGCAGTCCTCTGGAGGTGGTAGGCCACTGCCCTCTGATATAAAAATAAGTTGGCTTTGTGTGCTGGCTGCAAACCAATTAAAAATATCCATCAAGGTTATTTTGTGCCAGACCGAGGGCAGGAGGTGATAGTAGGCTGCATAGCTCGCCTATGTTGGTGGAACAAAGAGGCATTGAGAATAACCCACATGATGCCCTTTCTTCCCCAAAGTTGTACAGAATAAGGCCTTTCCTTCTTGCCTGTGCTTTATTTCCTACTGCATAATGCATGCAGTTACTGAGTGCATTTCCCTCAGTGACTTTGCAGGTCTTTGGGAATGGGTCCGGGTCACCCACACCCTTCATGCTACATGAAATATGGAGCAGTTGCCTCTGTACATCCAAGGTGCTCAGGTTATAGCATGGTCAGCCCTTCCCCCAGCCCCAGCTCAGAGTCAGCCTGGAATGAGGGATACAGGGGTTTGAAGGAGAGAAAGATCATTTGGGGTTGGAGCTTTCAGAGAACATTTCATGCAGGAGACGGTGTTCTGTCTGGGCTTGAGTAAATGGGGAAGGATTTTGAGAGGTACAGACAAAACAAGAAAACGGAGTGTAGAGAAACGGAAAGAATACTGGATAGGAGATCAGGAAGACAGGTGCAAATGCTGCGACACTTAGGGGCTGTATGACTCTGGAAGTCACTCAGTCTCTCCAAGCCTGTTTCCTCATTTGTAGTGGAAGAATATAAGTCACTGTAACTGACGCAAACTTTAAAGCATTTATAATGATAATGATGGTGATAGCATGTATGTAGCTCTTTAAGGTTTATAAAGTGCTTTACAAACATTACCTCATCTTTATCCTCACAACATCCCTGCTAGATATGCACTATTATTATCCCATTTTAAAGATGAGGAAACTGAGAGGGGTAGAGGTTAAGAGACTTACTCAGAGTCACTCAGCTAAGTAAGTATATGAAGCAAGATTTGAATTCAAGTCTTCCTAATCCCAGGTCTAATGCTCTATCCACTGCACTGTCTGTCTATTATTTCTTCATGCATATTGTACATATAGGAGAAAACTGTGTGGCATATTAGAGAGAGAGTTGGACTTTGAGTTAGGGTATCTTGGGATCCAATCACTATTTTGACAGCCAAGCTACACAATAGCAAGGAAGACACACATTTCTTAGACCTCAAGGGATTCTGAGATTTATCTGTTAATTTATGATTTTCTATCTGCATCAGTGAAGGAAATTCCAGCACATAAGATCATAGGTTCCTGAAATGCTAACATATTGTGCTAAAATAATTAGCAGTAGATGTAAGCTTTGCCCTCTAAAGTCCAGGATCTGAACTCTTCCATCTCAAGAACTTAGGAATAAGGTAGCATAGAAAGAATAAGGAGGAGAAGGAAGGAAGGAAGGAAAAGAAGGAAGGAAAGAAGGAAGGAAGGCAAGAAGGAAAGAAGAGCAGGAGGGAAGGAAAAATGGAAGGAAGGAAGGAAAAGAAGGAAGAATAGAAGGAAGGAAAGGAAGGAAAGAAGACAAGGAAGGAAGGAAGGAAGGAAGGAAGGAAGGAAGGAAGGAAGGAAGGAAGGAAGGAAGGAAGGAAGGAAGAAAAATCATTTATTAAGAATATTGTACATATGAAATGCCATTTACCTTTCACATGGCAGTCTCATCTCTTAGGTCAACTCTTACGACAGATGTTCTTAACCTTCTTTGTGTCATGGACCCCTGTGTCAATCTGGTGAAGCTTAGGGCCACTTCTAATAAGAATAATGTATAAAATAAAATGCATAGGATTACAAAGGAAATTGATTATTTTGAAATACAGTTATCAAAATCATTTTTAAAGAAATTCAAATGACCCAGATTAAGAATGACTCTCTTAGATGATAGGTGCCGTATATGATAGTTCTCTTTGTCCCCCAGAATACCTTTGTCCTACTAGGCTAGCAAAGTCAAAACTGAAAAATAACAATGGTCATAAGGGATCCTGTCAATTGAACTGAAACAGCCCTGACAACAGTGTTCCTGTTTCTTATATTCATCATTAGCCAAATGGGGTTTTCTCAAGGCCTGGCATATAGTAGGCACTTAACAAATGCTTACTGATTGATTGATACATTCATTCATTCACTCATTCATGCCATGATTCATGATCTGCTTTGTTTTGCTCCCTTAAGCCTTTGGAATAGAAAACTGGGCTATAAAGTTCACATCAAGACTGAAAGGCCAGAGAAAGACTATTATGGTCTCCCCTCTTCCTGTCAGGGTTCTGTTTCCCACGTGTGCTGGGTCAGACTGACCAGCCGCTAAAGAGGCATTGACATTGAGATCCAAATTGACATACTGGCCATTTTGAAGTACAAGCCTGCGGGGCCTGTACAGATCATTGAATACTCCTTGTTTTAAAAGAGAGACACAAGGGAATTACAGGTAATGAAATGACCCTGAACTTTTTAATTAAAAAAAGAAAGAAACACTCAAACTAAGAATTCCGTCATATTCAAATAATATAATTTTCTCTTCCCCAGCATTCAATGATCTCACATTATCCCTAGCCACTCAGTACAGTGCCTCTAAGAGTTAGGAGCAACATCTTTTACTGAGAACTCCTCTGAGTCATCAAAACTTAACCAGGGGGCATGCTATGTTCCGGATGTCTTGCTTTTTTCCAGATATCAATGGGTTGTAATGGGTTAGAGAATCAACCTTGTTAATATTTTTACTTTCCAGGTAATAAGACTCTACCTAGTAAAATAAAATATGTGTGTATATACATATATATACACATACATACATATGCACACATATATACACATACATGTGTATATGTATATATGTATACATACACATATACATACATATATACATATGCACATACACACACACACACACACATATATATATGCATTTTTCTCAAAGAGGCTCTTCCAGGTGTAATTCTTACGGCGGGGATCAGAGTTACCTTTGGCAGTCTGCTAGGACAGGTATCAGGTATCTATAATCATTGTTGGATGACTGGGTGGCATAGTTGTTGGGGTGTTGAACTTTCAGTCAAGAAGATTCAAGTCCAGATTCTGCTTATCAGCTATCACTTTGCCTATCTCTGCCCCTCTATTCAACATGGGTAGGAATCAACCAATCTTTGATACTTTTCCCTTGACTTCCTGAAGTTTGTCACCTGGTACTGATTAGCCTGACTGTTAAGTGGCCCAACCCCATGATCTATTCAAATGTCGTTATGCTCATCCTTACTTCTATAAAGTCATTACTATCCGTCTATCAGATATCTTCCCCTAGATAATAATAGCTGACATTCTTTACTAAATCCTTTCATTTCTGCAAAGACACACATTCTGTCACTTGGGCTCACAAAGACGCTATTAGAGATAGGTACTACAAATTACAAATTTCATCCCCATTTTATGGGTGAGGAAACAGGCCAAGGCAGGTGAAGTAAACTAACCAAGAGACACAGAACTAGTGTCAGAATGCCCAGCTGATGAGCATCTACTTTGCTTCCTTGCTACTACAAGTACTGCTATAAATATTTTAGTCTTTCTGGGGCCTTCTTTCTTTGACTTCTTGGTGGTATATCTAATAACACGTCAAAGATATGGACCGCTTAGTCATGTTCTTAACATAACTCCGGATTGCTTTCCAGAGAATGGACCACATTTTAACTGGGATATATATGAAGTGGCATCATTTGATGGAGGATGATGAGGATGGAGAACAACCTGAGACCTTGTGATACACGGTTGAGAAGAAAGGCTTGGGGATACTTCACTTGGAAAAGAGAAGATTTAAGTGGGGCATCATAGCTCTCTGTATACCTGAAAGGCTATTGTTTAGAAGGATTAGACTTATTCTACCTGACCCCAGGAAGCAAATCTAGAAGCAATTTGTAGAACTAACAGAGAGGCAAACTGAAGCTTGAGGTAAGGGGGAAAAGAAACTTTTTAGAAATGAGAGGTGTTCCTTTGATATAGCAATGCCACTACTAGACCTGTATCCCAAAGAGATCATTAAAAAGGGGAAAGACCTGCATGCACAAAAATATTTATAGCAGCTCTTTTTATGGTGGCAAAGAAATGGAAATTGAGGGAATGCTCATCAATTGGGGAGTGGCTGAACAAGTTGTAGTTTATGAATGTAATGGAATATTCTTGTGCTATAAGAAATGATGAGCAGGTGGATATCAGAAAAAAGACTTTCATGAACTGGAAAGATTTACATAAACTGTTTACATATAGCAATATTGTGCAATGATCAACTGGGATCTACCTAGCTCTTCTCAACAAAACAATGACCTAGGACAAGTCCAAAAGACTCATGATAGAAAATGCTATCCATATCCAGAGAAAGAACCGATGGAATCTGAATGAAGAGGGAAGCATGATATTTTCACTTTCTTTATTTTTTCATAGTTTTTTCTTTTGTTCTGTTTTTTCATTCACAACATGACTAATATGGAAATGTGTTTTACATGATTACACCTATATAACCCATATCAAACTACTTATCATCTTAGGGAGGAGAGAGAGAGAGGAAGAAAATTTAAACTCAAAATTTTATTTAAAAAAAATGCTAAAAATTGTATTTATATATAATTGGAAAAAAATTAAATACTACTTAAAAGAAAAAAAGAAATTAGAAGTACTTTGGAAGTTATGCACTCCCCATCGCTAGAGGTTCTCCCATAGAAGTCGAACGATCATTTGGCACAGATAAGGAGTCTTGTTCAGATATGGGTTAAAGCGAATGATTTCCTAGGTCCTTTCTAGTTCAGATTCTGAGAGTCTGTGTCTTGGAAGCAGGTTAAGATATTGAACTATCTCTCCTAGCTTCTGGCTATCAGGAGACCCAAAAATTGATTTTGTTTCCCATTGTGAAGACTGGACACATCAGGATTAATGCTAATCAGGACAGGAAATCAAAGAACTCTCTAGACAATGCTAGAGATCCCTACACCACCCAGGCCTCTACCAAACATTAGGATAATACGTCTGCCCTGGTTGTCAGGCTGTAACAGGTATGAGAAAACAGAGAAGGGCTTGGAAGGTATTGTCAAGGACAAAGCTGTCACCATGTGACACAAAGTCATGATTACCCACGCCTTCCGTATTCTCTGTGCCCAAGGCCTCAGGCAGCTTACAGCACAGCTTGGCACACGAGGTTCCCCAGCAACACATAAAAGAGGAGGGAAACAAACCTAGATAGATACACAGGGAAAGCCACCCGTGAGCAACAGTACCCTAGGGCCATGGTACTGCCAAGAAAGGGCCTTCCTTGGCTGTTTCTCTCTCTCTCTCTCTCTCTCTCTCTCTCTCTCTCTCTCTCTCTCTCTCTCTCTCTCTCTCTCTCTCTTCTCTCTCTCTCTCTCTCTCTCTCTCTCTCCCACACTCTCTCTCCTTCCAACACAGCTCTGATACAGATAATAGGCCTGCCTAGAGGTTCTGTCTCTCCGTTTTTACAGGCAGCATCAGAGTGGGAGCGGGTCTGGTGCCATCATCAGGACTTGGCAGCAGCTGCTGCCTTCCTTCTCCACAGGTCAACTGCCTTGCTTCTCTGCTTATTGCAACATTGTCCAGGAGATCTTGTCTGGCCAGGATGTGCTTTTTGTGGGGCCCCAAAAAAGGAACTTTCCATATTCTCTCAGGACCATCTGACTGAACAGGAAAAGCATAATTTCTTGTCATTTTCCTGAAGATGCTTTTTCCTCCCTCCAGGGATTGTATGGGCCTAATCAGGACACATCCATTGTTTTAGAGGGAAGATTATTTTCCCTCCACACACTTCATTATTCAGAAGTCCTTAAGATGCTCAAGTGGTATGCCAGAAAGAACCACAGGAGCTCAGACCTTGAAGATTATATCTCCTGCTCCCATATCTTGCAGATGAGAAATCTGAGTCTTAAAGAGCCCAAGGTCACCCAGGGAATTAATGAGAGAGTAAGGAAGGACCAGAATGCAGGTCTTTGGATTTCCAGGCCCATGCTTTTTCTACCACACTGTCCTAACCCTGAACTGTCCTTCCAGAGCCACTCTTCTGATGAGGTCTTTTTCCCTCAATGAGATCCTGATTTTGGGTTACTCCCAGGCAAATGGGAACACATATTTGTAAGACAGCTGATGGAGAGGGGGCCGTGTCAGCGCTACAGTTTGTGTCACAGAACAGAACGTTTCTCTGTGCAAAAAAAGAACTGGCCTGTCTGGGGCCTGAGCCCATGACCTTGACCTCATTAGCGCTGACAGTGGATGGAGACACTTGCCAGGGCTGCAGGAACACAGAGGATGTTACCAAGGGGAACCAAAGGCAGGAAGGCTGGATACAGCTGTGAACCTGAGCTGTATTGCTCCTTCATGGGTCTGCAGCCCTACTCCTCCTACTTTATTTCTTACCATTTTCTTTATCTCTTCATAGTCTGGATATGAAATAAGCTAAACCAAGTGAGAGTGGAGTGTTTAGCTGTGTCTTGTGTCTAGGGCATTTCAGAGGTAATTCTGTATAACTCGGAGCTAGAAGACTGTTATCTGGGGAAAACTTCAGAGATGGGGGAAAAAGCAAAAGCCTCAGGCCCTTTATGTCAGGACTATGTGGGGATATTTTTTGGTAACTCCATTGTCACACACACACACACACACACACACACACACACACACACACACACACATACACGAGGGAGCAACTATGAAATACCAGGAGCTGTGCTGAGAACTTACAAATATCTCATTCGACCCTCACAATAACCCTGGGAGATAAATGCCATTATGATCTCCATTTTACTGTTGAGGAAACTGAAGCAGGAAGAGGTTAAGAGACTAGCCCAAGGTCACACAGGCAGCAAGTGTCTGAGGCCAGAACTGAACTCAGATTTTCCTGACTCACCCACCTACTTACCCAAAGGAAAGCATCCTCACTAAACTTGTCAGTCACCTGTCATCAGAGCAGTGTCCAAAGGCTCTGCCAGGCATGTTGACCATGTTTTTCTTTAAAAGGTATTGACATTGTTCTGATTTTAAATGGCTTGGAGGATGATGGCCCCAGCCCTTGCTGTCCCTTCTTGGTTACCTAAGCACAAAAACAGGGCAGAAGTGGTGGAAGCTTTTCTTTCACTCTTTGATCCATGAACCAGCAGCATGACCAAGAGGAGAGCTGCACTCAAACAAATCAATTGTATCTTCACTGAGCATCTCTTCCATGTTCTAAATGGTCTTCCCTTGTTAAAGCTAAGTAAACCTCTTTTTGTGAACTATTAGAACGACTTTATGCATCTCATTCATTTCAGATCCAAAAATTGGTGATATCAGACCAGCCTGGTCAGCCCTGCCCTATGACAAACTTCTACCACAACTGCAGAAGGGGCAAAGTATGTTTTTAGTGCCTCCTAACGTTCCTTTCTTGACTTCAAGAACATTCCCTCCCTAACCTAGGTTCTAGGTACCTCATTTGAGTTTCCCTTATCTCCCAACAAAGTGGGAGGTATTAAGTGGGAAAAAACACTGACTCTTATGTCAAGGATTGAGGGTTCAAATTCTGCTTCTGATGCAGTGTGACCTTGGGTGAGTCACTTAGGGTAAGTCTCTGGGGCTCAGTTTCCTCATCTATAAAATGGAGGCCTGGACCAGATGGTCTCTGAGGTTCCTTCCAGCTCTGTATCTAGGATTCTCTGATCCAATATCCCTCATTGTCTCTTTGGGTAAATGTGGACCAGTCACTGTTTTTCCTCCCAGATGCATTTATACTTCTAGCTCAATCTCTCTTTGGAGAATGAAAGCCTGCATCCCTTGGGAAAGCAGTTTAATGTTTCACTGGGTTCCATTATTCTGTTTCAAGGCTATTAATATTTGAAGTTTCAGAAACTCCCCTGTGATGCACTAAGGACCCAAACGAGAACAGGGAAGTGGCTCATTAGGCTGAGAACTGAAAAAGGGTTTCTGTTCACAAATTGAATAATTTGCTGACCACTCAGCAATATAGGTAAGCACTAGCCAAGCCTCAAGCAGAAGGGCCTGTGCTTCTTGAGGAGAACATGTGCTTTGCCAAAGGCCATCACGTCACTACAGAATCTGTGTATAATTGAGTGTGGAGTTTGAGGTTGTTGGGCTTGATTGTTTAATGTAGTTGTCATGGTGATCATGAAAATGGCAACGGTATGGACCTAGACCAGTGGTACTAGTATAGGTATACTGCACACTCAAAACTTTTCCTGGAGCTATCACCAAAAATCCGGCAGTGCTGCTGGCCCAGAGAGTTCTCTCACCCTGGTCCACTCAAGGTTGACTTTCCTAGTAAATGACCTGTTATGGATATTGTTTGAAGGAGTCACTCATCTATAATTATAATAACTGGTACTTCTATATAGTACATTAAAACTTGCAAAGCACTTTACATCCAATATCCTAATTCTCAAAAGACCCTGAGAAGTGGGTGCTACAGAGATTAGCTCATTTTATAAAAGAGGAAACTGAGGCTCCCAAGCTAAATGACTTACCTGTGGTCATACGACTAGTAACAGAGATGAGATCTGAACCTAGGTCTCAGCTGACTCTGGGTTCAAGGCTCTTTCCATTATACCAAGCTCTCTTTCACAGTGCATTACATATATGTGTGTGTACATATATATATACACATATACACACACATATATGTGTATATATATACTATATACACACATACATATAAATACACACATATGCACACAAACACCTATGTATGCATACATATATGACACATATGTGTGAGCATATATATATAGTATATAGGTTTCTTTTGTTTTTACATTGCCTTTGCTTCTGAATCTATCTTTCCCTACCAAATGAGCCTTTGCTTATTAAAAAGAAAAAAAAGGAATGAAAAGAGGAGGGGACAAAAATGTAGTTCAGCATAACTAATAATATATCACCTGAATCTGATAGTATTTACAATGTTCCATAGCACCCCCTCCGCAAGCTCTACAAAGAAGAAAATGAGCTACATTTTCTTGTCTCTTTTTGGGTATAAACTTTCTCAAGCAGATTTCCTCTTTCTGGGACTGCCTTGTATCTGAAATTCCACCTTTAGATATTTACTCCATTGTATCATGACTCCTATAGCATTTTTTAAAATGAGGAAGCCTTCTAAGAGGAGTAATACATCATGTATTCACACCTTACCATGAATTCCTTTACCAGATTCTTTCTTCTTTTGTAATTAGTTGAGAACTGAGAGAATGGAAGTTTTGATAGGGTGATGGGAAAAGAGAATTATAATTTTGGAGAATAAGGCAATGGCTGAGAGGTCTGAATAGGGTTCCACAACGGGTAGAATGGAGGTCCTGGATACTGTGCCGTGGGAGCAAGGGAAACTATTGGGTGGATTGTGAAATAAACCTATTGACGGATCACTTTTGCCAAGGGCAGAAGCTATAACCCAGGGGTACTGGCTTGATGATTTGGGATATGTGACCAGATTATATAAATATAAAACTAGTGACAGAATAAAGCAGCAAACAGCAGTTAGACAAGTAGACTCAGGATGCTGCTATTAGAAAATCAACCTCAGACTGTCAGCTCAGGGCTGCTTCTGTCTGTCACCTCTGAATCACTTCATCTTCTCTCTGGCTGTGACTTAGCCCTGCCAGTCACGTCCCATCAGCCAGCCCCACCATTTGGGAGCCCCTGAAAGATATGACCTACTTTAAGTCAGCTTCAGCTTTGAACAATCTTCATATTTATGTATGGATTTCTCCATAATGGTGTCTCTCCCCATCCCAGCAGAGTGCTGCTTATATAAAGTAAACTACTAGGTCTCTGCGATGACCAAGAGATAGGAGAACCCAGGGAGTTAAGAGGTATATCTCTTCACCTTTAACCTTTATTAAACTCTAGCTGTATGCCCAGAAGGGCTAAAAACAAAAATTGAATCAGATACAGGCCCTGTTCACATGGAGTTTATAATCTAATAGCATACTCAACTAATGATAATGTTGATCCCCCTATCAAATAGGGAAGCAGTTTGGGGGCATGTGAATCACTGGAATTTTCTCCGACTTGACCTCCTTGTCTCCAGCCTCTTCCAACTCCAACCCTGGGTGGTTCAGTGGATAGAGCGTTGGGAATTGAACTCAGACAGAACTGAATTCAAATTCCCATTAAGCTGAGCTCCTTAAAAGCAAGGACTGTTATGTGTATGTGTGTGGCCAGGGAAAGGGGTGGGGTGGGGGTATTTGTTGGTTTGTGGCCTGTCGTATCTCCCCCATACTTAAAAGGTACAGTGTCTGCCACACGGCAGTTACTTCTTAAATGTTAGTTAATTGACTGACTTGCTAGCTATGTGACCCTGAGCAAATTTTCATGTTTTGTTTCCTCATTTGTGAAATGCAGATTTTAGTACCTACCTCATCTGACTGTAACGAAGATCAGTTAACATAATGTATAGGAAATGCTTTGCAAACTTTAAAGTGACATACAGATGCTAGTATTATTATTAATATTATCTTTCATACCACCGACAGGTTAATCTTTCCTAAAAGCTACCCAGTCAAGTCCAAACTCTTCTAGCCTTTTTTTTCCAGACCCTTCACAATCTGTCCCAACCCTACCTATTCCATTTGCATACTTTTCCTAACAGTTAGGTGAATTAACAAGGTGACACTGTGCCTGGAATCAGAAATAAATGAATTGAAATCCAGCCTCAGTCCCTAACTAGCTGTGTGAGTCCAGGCAAATCACTTAACCTCCATCTGCCTCAGTTTTGTCAACTGTAAATGCGGATCATGATGGTACCTCCCCAACAGCGTTGTTGTAAGGAATTAAATGAGATGTTATTTGTAAAGTGCCTAGTACAAGACCTGGCCATACTAGGTAATTAATAAATGCATGTTTTCTCCCTTCCAGTATGAACTCTCTTGCTCTAGGAAAGCCAAGTGCTACTCTCCCTGGTGCACACCAGGCTCATTCCTGCTCCCAAACCCTCCTCCTTCCTGCTAATCTAAATTCTACTTACTTTTCAATATCCAGTTCCATTCTTACCACCTCTACGAAGCCTTCCCTCACTAATCCAGCCTGAACTAATCCGTAATTATAAAATCAGAGAATATCAGAGCTGAAAGTAAGTTTAGAAATCATGTATTCCAGCTCTTTCATTCTATCTGTAGTTCACTCATTTCAGTCATGTTCAACTCTTTGTGACCTCATTTGGGGTTTCCTTGGCAAAGATACTGGAGTGCTTTGCCATTTCCTTCTCCAGCTCATTTGACAGATGAGGTCACTGAAGCAAACAGGATTAAGTGACTTTCCTGGGGTTACACAGCTAACAAGTGTCTGAGGTCACATTTGAACTCAGGTCTTCCTGACTCCATGCCCACCCCTTTATCCACTGTACCACGTAGCTGCCCACTCTCATTGTATAGGTGAAGAAATTGAAGCTTAAGAAGTGACTTACCCAAGTCACTATGCCCAGTTCCTCCATCCTACACCCTTTTTCCTTCTCCTCCTCCCTGCCCCATGCTTCACCTCTTTTACCTCCACCAAAGTCGGTTTTAGGGAGAGGATTCAAAGTCAGTCACTTGCATACCTAAATGTGATTCTGTCCCTGAATTTTCTTTCCCAGGGGCATTACTAGGTGAAGGCTTTGGTTTCTAATTGAAACCAAAGCCCAAAACTATATATCATCTGATAGAGAATGTTCAGGCATCAGTGAGCAGCTTGAGGAAGGTTTTAGGTTCAGTTGGTGGGTGGCAGGGGGAGGTAGGGGAACTGAGAAGTCCTTCCCTGGTAACAGTGAAATGTCATTGTGTAGGAAACTATACATTTATAAAGCCAACCCCATTACATCTCTTTCATCTAGATGAGAGGCTCTTAACCTAGGAATTTGAGAGGGTTTGTGAACTTGAATGGAGAAAAAAAAAAAAAATATATATATATATATATATATATATATATCTCTTTATATTCACTAACCTAAAACTGAAATTTAGCATTTCCTGATATTTAGATAGATATAGATAGATATTGGTGTATATATATGTGTGTATGTCTATATATATAGACATATATATAGACACACACACATGTATATTTGTATGTTCTCTCCTCTGTTGGACTGTAAGCTCCTGGAGGGCAGACACTGTCTTTTGGCTCTTTTTGTATCCCCAGTGCTTAGTAGAGTGCCTGGCACACAGCAGGTGCTTAATAAATGTTTATTGATTGAATGATTAATAGAATGGACTCATGGGCTTCATCAGACTGCCAAAGGCGAGCATGATGCTCAGAAAGGATAAGCAGGCCTAATCTAGAGCAGAGGTTCTTAAACTTTTTCCACTCGAGACCACTATCAGCACTTCTTAAACTGTGGGTCTTGGGTCACGGTCCCTAGTTAAAGAAGCATTCTAGAGAGTCCTCAACGACCTCCTACATGTTTACATAGTCTGAATAGCTTAAGAAACTGAAATTCTGGGGGTAGAGCCAAGATAGCCGAGTAGAAGGATGAACCTGTTCCAGCTCTACCCCAATAGCCCAGAAAATATCTGTAAAAAATGACTCTAAACAAATTCTAGAGCAGCAGAAGCCACAAAATGACAGAGTGAAAGAGATTTCCAGCCCAAAACAGCCTGGAAGGCTGACAGAAAAGATCTATCGCACTAGGCTCAGAGTGGAGCACAGCTCAGCCTTGGCTGCAAAGCGTGGTGCAGACAGGACTGGAACAGGCTTCAGGGCACAGAATCATGGGTAGCAGCTGTGGTTCCCAGATTTCTCAACCTCAAAACACCAAAGACAGCTTCAAAGGTCAGAGAAAAACTCTTCCACCTGGGTGAGAAGGAATCAGGGTCCAGCCCTAGCCATGGTCCCAGGGTGGTGGCAGCTGCTGCAGCAGCAGCAGCAGTGTCCATTTTTGGAACCCTCTGCCTAAAACCCTGGGGGAATTGAGCAGCCAATCTGGGTCTCAGTTCTGAGTGGTGGTCCTGAGGTAAGAAAGAGCACTGGCTGATGTAGTGGAGCTGGTGGAGCCTTTGGAGAGGGAATTCTACACACAGATCCTGGGCAGAAAAGCTTGTGCTTGCTCCCAGACCACAGCACAGGCCAGGAGAGGAGTAAACTCCTCTCCCTTGATTGTGCCACCTTGGAGGAACTGAGAACTTATAGGTCCAGAGTATACCTCCACTTGACAAAGAACTCAAAAGTCAAGTGACTGGGTGAGAAAATACCCCAAAAAGGGGGAAAAATAAGACTATAGAAGGTTATTTTCTTGGTGAACAGGCATTTTTTTTCCACCCCTTCAGATGAAGAAGAACAAAGCGTACCATCAGAGAAAGGCATAAAAGTCAAGGCTTCTAAGTCCATAACCTCCAAAAAAAATGCAATGGTCTCAGGCCATGGAATAGCTCAGAGAGAATTTTGAAAATCAGGTAAGAGAGGTGGAGGAAAAATTGGGAAGAGAAATGAAAGCAATGCAAGAAAATCATGAAAAGCAAGTCAACAGCTTGCTAAAGGAGACCCAAAAGAATGATGAAGAAAATAACACCTTTAAAAATAGACTAACCAAAATGGCAAAAGAGGTCCAAAAAGCCAATGAGGAGAAGAGCGCTTTCAAAAGTAGAATTAGCCAAATTGAAAAGGAGGTCCAAAAGTTCATTGAAAAAAACGGTTCTTTAAAAATTAGAATGGAGCAGATGAGAGCTAATGACTTTATGAGAAACCAAGAAATTACAAGATAAAACCAAAAGAATGAAAAAAAATAGCAGACAATGTGAAATATCTCATTGGAAAAACAACTGACCTAAAAAATAGATCCAGGAGAGACAATTTAAAAATTATTAGACTACCTGAAAGCCATGATCCAAAAAAGAGCCTAGCTATCATCTTTCATGAAATTATCAAGGAAAACTGCTATTCTAGAACCAGAGGGTAAAATAAATATTGAAGGAATCCACCAATCACCTCCTGAAAGAGATCCAAAAAGAGAAACTTCTAGGAATATTGTTGTCAAATTCCAGAGTTCCCAGGTCAAGGAGAAAATATTACACATAGCTAGAAAGAAACAATTTGAGTATTGTGGAAATACAACCAGGATAACATAAGATCTAGCAGCTTCTACATTCAGGGATTGAAGGGTTTGGAATATGATATTCCAGAAGTCAAAGAACTAGGATTAAAACCAAGAATCACCTATCCAGCAAAACTGGGTAAAATACTTCAGGGAAAAAAATGATCATTCAGTGAAACAGAGGACTTTTCAAGCATCGTTGATGAAAAGACCAGAACTGAATAGAAAATTTGACTTTCAAACACAAGAATCAAGAGAAGTAGGAAAATAGAAATCATAAGGGACTTACTAAAGTTGAACTGTTTACATTCCTACATGGAAAGATAGCATTTGTAACTCTTGAGACTTTTCTCAGTATTTGGGTAGGTGGAGAGATTATACATATACATATAGGCAGAGGGCATAGGGTGAGTTGAATAGGAAAGAATGATATCTAAAAAAATATAATTAAGGGATGAGAGAGGAAGATATTGGGAGGAAAAGGGAGAAGTGGAATGGGGAAATTCCATTTGGAAATTATCTCTCATAAAAGAGGCAAGAAAAAGCTTTTTCAATGGAGGGAAAGAAGGGCGAGGGGAAAGGGAAAAAGTGAAGCTTACTCTCATCACATTTGGCCTAAGGAGGGAATACCATGCTCACTCAATTTGGTATGAAAATGTGTCTTACACTCCAGGAAAGTAGGGAAGAAAGGGATAAGTGGGGTGAGGGGAATGATAGAAGGGAGGGAAAATGAGAGGAGGAAGTAATTAGAAGTAAACACTTTTGGGGAAGGACAAGGTCAAAAGAGAGAATAGAATAAATGGGGGCCAGGATAGGATGGAGGGAAACATAGCTAGTCTTTCACAACATGACTTTTACTGAAGTCTTTTGCATAACGACACATATATTATAGCCTATATTGAATTGCTTGCCTTCACAGTGGGGATGGGTGGGGAGGGAGGAAGGGAGAGAAGTTAGAACTCAGAGTTTTAGAAATAAATGTTGAAAATTGTTTTTGCATGCAAGTGGGAAATAAGAAATACAGGTAAATATAGAAATCTATCTTGACCTACAGGAAAAGAAAGAAGATGGGGATAAGGGAAGGGTGGGGTGTGATAGAAGGGAGGACAGATTGGGGGAAGGGGTAATCAGAGTGCAAGACATTATGGGGTGGGGGAAGGGGAGAGATGGGGAGAAAATTTGGAACTCAAAATCTTGTGGAAATGAATGTTGAAAACTAAAAATAGATGAATTTAAAAAAAGACATGACAAAAAGGATAAACTCAGAGACATATGAAAAACTTAAAGGAAAGGATTCAGAGTAAAGTGAACAGAACTAGGAGAATAATTTCTAAAATAACTACAATAATGTAAAAAAACCTCAAGTTTTTATGATTTAAGAACTTTGATCAATGCAGTGACCAATCACAACTCCATAGGAATAATTGATAAAGTTGTTTCTCATCTCTTGGGAAAGAGATAATGGACTAAGATATACATTTCAGACACACACACACACACACACACACACACACACACACACACACACAAAAGAAACTTAAATTCTTTGCTTTTCGTGTCACAAAGGAGTAGGGGCTATGATCCTAGGCCAGAAAAAGCAACAGTTGTACATCCATCAAGGAGGGCATGCTGATGTTTATTTTCCTTTTGTGAAAACATTTGGAGTTTTGGTTCAACTCAACTCAACAAACACTCCTGCACACAGAAGAAGAGGACCTTGGCCCTACCATGAAAGAGTTTGTTTAATTAATTATACTCTAATTAGAAACACAAGACAACCTATAACTCAGTACCAAATAAGGGGGTATAGGCAGTAAATGCTGAGGGAGACACAAAGATTAAATTAGACTAGCTGCTTGAGTCCTCATGGAGTTTTTACAGTCTATCAAGGGAAAGGGTACACACACAACTAATTCTAATGTTGCTTTCCCCTATAGTTCAGAGGAGGGAAATGTCATGAAAAGGTGGAACAGGCAACAGAGACTCCAGAATTGTAGAATCAAGAATCTAGAGCTGCCAAGGACCTTAGAAGTCATCTGGGCAATTTTATAGATGAGGAAATTGAGGCCTAGAGAGTTTGACCTGCCCAAGGTGACACAGTTAGTAAGGGAAAGAGACAGGACTCAAACCTAGGTCTTCTGACTTCAAAGCTCAATGGTTGGATTTGAGCAGAACCTTGAAGGACAGGAAAGATTTTATCAGGCAAAGGGAAGGAAGCGGGGAGGGGCATTTCAGTGGAAAGAAATGGTGTGAGTTTTATTTCCCAAAGGAAATAAATGTTGAAGCTTCTGATCTCCTTGTCCTGAACCCTAGACAAGAACTGGGTAGATCACCCTCCAGAAACCTTCCCACCCCATCAGCTGTTTTTGCTTCCAGCAAGATGAGAACCTGCACGCCTTGGTGAGAGGTTGAGAGAAATGAGGTCTCTGGAATTCATTTGCATCTTCAAGTATGTTTTAGACTGTGATTGCATATTCTATCCTTTCATCGCAGTCAGGGCAATCAGATTTCTTCCTTAAAAAGCTGTGTGCTGTTCCCAGAAGACCTGAGGGAGGGGAGGGGCAACTTGTCCTGGTACTGCTCTTTCTGGTATCCCAAAGCAGGGAGCTCTGAGGCACCAACCCTTTCATCTCCAAGATAGGCTTATAGAATGGGGGGAGGGGATGGGACTCCAGTGTACCCTCGACACTTAAGGAAACCAAGATCCCAAAGCAGAATGGTTATTCCAATTAAATCAAATTAAAATAGGGATGGTCTGGTGTATTAGAAAGATTCTTGGATTAGGAGTTCATACACTGTCTCTTACACTTACTAGTTGCGTGACCTTGGGAAAGTCACTTAACTTCTTTGGGACTCATTTGCCTCATCCATTAAGAGGGGCCCAAGGAGAACTGGGGTACTTCCTTCCAAGGATTGTTATAAGCATGAAATGAAGTAATATTCATTTAATCAGTCAGTTGGGTGGCCCAGTGGATATAGTACTGGGCCTGGAGTCAGGAAGACTCATTTTCCTGAGTTGTAATCTTGCCTTTGTCACTTGTTCCTTGTGTGACCTTGGCCATATAATCTTTTTGTGTCTCAGTTTTTTCAATTGTAAAAGGAGAAGGTTAATCTAAGGTCCTTTCCATCCCTCTATCTAGGGTCATCTGATTATAGGTGAGCCCTGATACTAGCTGGGGAAGAGATGGATCAGAGAATATTACAAAAAGGGGTCAAATAGATTATCTAATCTAAACCCCTCATTCTAGATGTAATAGTCAACACACACACACACACAAACATACATACACATGTGCACACACAGGCACTCATACACACATGCACTCATACACACACATTCACACATACACACACTTGTACACACATAGACACACACATGGGCACATACACATGGATACACACAGATAGACACACATACACACAGAGACACACACAGACATACACACACACGCATTTTCCACTGCAAAACTATCCCAGGTTCAGGATGTTTTGTGGCTCCAATTCTACTCATAAGCCATTACTCATAATCCCCTATTTATGTGTTTATTTTTACTAGTCAGCCCAGAGGACTTGATTAGTTCAAAGTAAAGGCTTTTAATGGCAAATGCTGGGGTAGGGCCCCCTGTGGTCTCAAGGCCACATGTGGCCTTCTAGGTCTTTGGAGAGAGGCCTTTTGACTGAGTCCTAATTTTGCAGAGTAAATCCTTTCATTAAGGGGATTTGTTCTGTGAAGTTTGGATTCAGTCAAAGGGCCACACTTGAGGACCTACAGGGCCACGTTTGACCTCAAGGCCACCTTGTAGTATAAAAAGAAAGGTAGCAATTAAATGTTTCCTCGATAATTCATAATTCTGTTATACAAATGCATTCCATCAGTGGGAAGAGTGGGTACACCCAGAGAGAAGATGTGGACAAACACGTTAAGGACATGTGTGGCTAGGACACATATGGAAGGGTATTCATCTAAGCAATACATGTTCTCAGGGCATATGTAAAAAGAGGCAACTCATGACTCCCACACTGAAAGACTATTGATGTGTTCTGAGAGCACTTTTGAACTACTCCTACTGGTCTCATTTCTAGTCACTGCTCTACACATAGTCATGTAGTGTTCAGCTTTTGACTTCCATGGATGTGTTACTTCTCTATATGAGAAAGAATGGGTTCTGTTATGTTTCATCTATCTTAGAACCCAGAGATTTATACTTCGGCTTTCTCAGGGAGTCAAGCTCTTCATACATTCAATATCAGACTAGGGAAACACTACCTCTCCTTCCCCAACATGCAGGTACTATTTCTCCATAAAGAACAGGAGAGCTGTCAGTAACCAGAATCTTAGCCAAGGGTGCCTTTTATCTTCAAAAGCCTTCTAAGAGCCAAACTTTTTTGGAACCCATGATACCCAACCAACTAAACAGAGATACCAGAGACATTTCATCTGTCTTTGAAGCTAGTTCTTTCTACCAGGACAGATCCACATACTTATCCCAAGCTTCTATCTGATTTAGGGTTAGAAAGTCCTTGTAACTGCTAACATTTTTATGGGGATCTTATGCCTCCAAACTGATTTTAGGGAACTCTATCAAAGAAACCTTACATTAATAGCTGGGTCTGAAACACCTGGATTTTTCTAATACCAAGATTCTTTGGTTTCCCAAGAAAATGAAGGGGGAGGAGAGGGAGGCAAGGGGCAATAAGCTTTAGATGGAGCCTCACTGAGGTATTGTCTTTTGCCTCTTATCTTTGTCCCAAAACAAATAAGATCATATTTTTATAAAAGGAAAAAAGGAAGGAAGAGAAGGAAGAAGCAAGCACGTAGTGCAGTTCCTGGCCCATAGCAGGTTTTAAATAAATGCTTATTCCCCTTTCCCAAATTCCTGCTTTTATAATGTAAACATGGACAACAGCAAGCTTTCTAAGCTTGGAGTCATTCTATATACAGATATAACAGCTAGGTAATGCAATAGAGTGCCAGGCCTTGAGTCAGGAAGACCTGACTTCAATTCCTGCCTCAGACACTTATTTACTGTGTGATACTAGGGAAGTCACTTCACCTTGTTTGCCTCAGTTTCCTCGTCTGTAAAATGAACTGGAGAAGGAAATGGCAAACCACTCCAATATCTTTGCTAAGAATCCCAAATGGGGTCATAAAGAGTCAGACATGACTGAAATGAATGAATAACAAAACCATACACTTAAGGAAATTGAGGATGGGAGAAGTAACTAACCAAGAACAGAAAGCTAGTAAGCAAACAGAACTAAGCCTAGAATATAGATCCGACTGCTAGTCCACTCCTAGGCTCTTCTCAGTACACCATGATGCTTTCCCATGGACACCAAAGTGAGTGAGAATTTAACTTATAGGGGAGTGGGGAGGTCCTGATGATTCATTCATTGAGTCAACAGCAAACCTAGGTTTCAAATCTTAACCAAGAACGATGCTCACTAGACTATGGGAACTCAGAGTGAACTGGGGCAGGGGAGAGGGAAGGGGAGAGGATGGGGAAGGAACAGGAGCCAGTCCCTTGTGTTCTACACATTCTAAACAAAGAAGCCCATGTGCTACCTTGACTCATCTGGCCCTGGGCTTCGAGTGGCCATCTGCTAGTTTCAGAAAAGAGCACTGGAGCCATAGGGACCAACTCCAACTATTTTCTCCCATGGCTGTCTGGAGAGACAGCCTGGGTTCAAGTAGGCCAGAGACCATAATAGTCCAGTCTGCCCTGGCTCCTGTCTATAGAAATATCCCTACTCTTTCAAAAAGCGAACAGAAAAGCAGGCATGTCTATTAACATACAGATGGGAGTGAGGAGAGGGAGTCATGGGGAGGGGAAAAGAACAACTTATACAAAAGTCTGTCATCTCCAACCTTAAATAAAACCAAGAATGACTTCAGACAGTAATTGTCTTTTCTCTCACTAGAGAGGGTACAATTTTTAAGCTTCCTGCAACTGTCTAGCTGTGTGACCTTGGGTGAGTCACTTTCTTTCTCTAGGTCTGTTTCCTCATCTGTAAAATGGGAAAATTTTGTAGCCTCTAAGATTCCTTCCAGCTCTGACATTCTATGATGCCCCAGAGGTGCCACCAGAACAGAAAGAATGTCTTTTATATTTTTAGAGTCATTGCCAGTGGAGGCTCATTAGCCCAACTTGGATGATGCAGCCTTGAAAAACTCAAGGTTCTTAGCAATCCTTGCAAAAATAAACACTTTCTATAATCTCATCCTCTCTATAATAATAACAGTAACTTAGATTTATCTGTTCAATTGCCAAGTATTTATTATCTATTATGCATTGGATATTGGAGATACAACAGCAAATAGAACTTACCATCAGGATGCTTTTTGGAGAAATGGCATGTGTATATATAAGGAGATTCATAATATATACAGTCAATTCTGCTATGACTCAGAATACGCATTCCTCAAAAGCACCTCACTATACAAAACCACACAATAAAAATTGTAGAATTTATTGGGAAAATAAGGTTAGGGACACATGACTCTCAAAAACTTCATCAGTGACAGACTTAAAAAGATAGCAGCCTTCCTTCCTTCTTTCCTTCCCCTCCCTCTCTCCCTCTTTTCTTCCTTCCTTCCTCTAATTCTTTCTCCTTTCCTTCCTTCTTAAATCAGAAAAGCCTTGTGTAGGAGGAGGTACTTCTGCTGTTTTGAAAACTAGTATTTCTAAGAGGTTGAGGTGACAAGAGAATATGTTCTAGACTTGGGGACAGCCTATGAAAAGTCATAGAGACAGGAGATGGAACATCTGTGTGCAATGAACCGCAAAGATGGGCCAGTTAGGATGAACAGCAGAGTATAGAGGAGTAGTCAAGTCAAGTCAACAAGCATTTCTTAAGTCCTTACCACATGCCAGGCAGCGTCCCAACAGTAGGACCACAAATACAAACAGAAAGAAAGACAGTCTCTGTCCTCAGGGCACTTCCATTCTAACGGGGGAAGATAACACTACAAATTGGGGAGGGGAGATGAAGGTACCCACATGAGGATATGGTAGAGTAAGTTCTGTGGAGAATCAGCAGTGAAACCTGCAGAGGAATGAATAATGTACTTTAAGTCTAGGCACGTAGTTTGAACCAAGATTGGGAAGAAATTTCTATTTTATCCAAGAAGCAACATGGAACCACTGAAGTTTCTTGAAAGGAGGAATTGTGGGCTGAGTTGTTTTCAGTTGTTTCTGACTCTTTGTGACCCCAACTATAGTTTCCTTGGCAAAGATACTGGAGTGCTTTTCCATTTCCTTCTCCTGCTCATTTTTTTAACAGATGAGGAAACTGAGGCAAATAAGGTTCAGTGACTTGCCTGGGGTCACACAGCTACTAACTGTTTGAGGTGGGATTTGAATTCATGAAGATGAGTCTTCTTGACTCCAAGCCCTGCCAGTGCTCTATCCACTGCACCACCTAGCTGCTCTGATAAGGATTAGTGAGAAGACTTCAATCTAGGTTTGATTCCCAAGTTGGAGGCCAGAATTCAATATTCGTTGCTTATATTTCTCTTACCATTCTCTTAACTGAATCCAGGTTAGAGAACTTGGTTCTGAATCCATTAACACCGTGACTTTGCTGCCCCTAAGGGAGCTCTCACTCATATTCCTCTCTCCATTACCCTTGTGGACAAACTTTCTGGCTAGACCTAGGGTCACAAGATCCAGGCTATTCCCCAGGCTGCAGCAATGACCAGAACAGGCCAAGACATTTTCAGTCTGTCAGTAAAGATCACCAGCTTGGTTCTTCTACATCATGCCCTTAGGAGGTTACAAGAAAAAGAAGTTTGCTTGTAGGTAGTGTCCTTAACCTCTTAACCCCAGTCCTTAACCATCTATTAAATGTATGTCAGTGGATATAAGACACTGGGATAAGAGAGTGGGCATGACTCAGTAGAGCATATTCCTTTACCCTGATCCCTTGAAAGAGCAAGGATTTCATATAAGCAGTTACTCCTTTTCCTGATATGTATTGCAACCCCTCCCTGCTTTTATTTTATCCTGGATTTGTTTTTTCCCATTAATCTTCCATAAAAGGTATTGGAAACCTTCTGATTCTTTTTGTATTTGGAGGATAATAGTGTAACAGTTCATCCTCACTCCTGGATTGGTTGTTTGTTGGTTGTTGGCCTTCATCTTTGAAGAGGACCAAAATGACATCACCGTGATAAAATGTAAGTCTATAGCACCTGGTACTCCCAGGCAGTCTCCTATCCAAGTACAAACCAGGCCCGACCCTGCTTAGCTTCCAAGGTCAGAAGAGATCAGGCGTGTTCAGGGTGGTATGGCTGTAGACTCACTCCTGGATAAAATAGTTCGAAAGGCACAATGTATTACTGGAAATAGGTCAAGAATATCATCTCATTTAGAAAGGATGGGGTTTTTAAACCTCAGCCCTCCAGAACTCCAAGTGTTGGGTTCTGTCTTCAGCTAATGATGTTGACTGACTGAACCATAGAAGTTTACATTCAGAACCCATAAGCCAAACTTGATATCTGTTTCCCACTAGTCCTTTGTGTCCATAAAATAACTCATCATCTATGTTGTAATGGTCAGGAAATCGATTAATGGAATAAACCTTGGTCTTGAAGTTGAGACATTCGAGTTTCATTTTGACCACACATAGGTGGTGGGTATGCTAACAGTTTCCATGATCTAGATCACCAGATTAAGGTTCGGAAGATCCAAGTATATTCACATCTCTGACACTAACCATGGAACATTTGGGAAACTATTTCCTAGAACTCTGCTCTTGAACAGGGCTAATAATTCTAGTATTACCCATCTCAAGGAGAATAAAGAATCATAAATTTTAGATATCCAGCCTTCCTGAGGCGCAAGAGATGGTAAGTGACTTACCTAAGGTGATGCAGGGGGTAAATCCCAGAACAAGAATTTAAACCCAAGTCCTCTGACCCCATCCAGCTCTCTTCCTATTGTACCATCCTCACTCCCTTTCCTCTGTCTACTTCAAGGAGAATCAAAGAGACATTGGTGGGCAGCATTAAGCAACACAAAGCATATTGAGCTTAGAATCATATGGATCCTGATTCAGTGGTAAGCTGGTAAGTGTTTAACAAATGGTTCTATGGAAAAATAAATGTAACCAAGACAGACTTTTAAGTTTGATCTTCGTTATTACATTTTCTCCTATCATCTTCTTAAGTCTAGAGACAATCAACAAAGCACAAAACCAAGCTCTGATTTGTAGCATTTGCTAATTTCTTTTTTACATATTTTATTTCCCCTCAATTACATATAAAAACAGTTTTTAATAATTGTTTTTTATATTTTTGAGTTTTAAATTCTTTCCTTCCCTTCCTCCCCTCCCCACCATTGAGAAGGCAAGCAGTTTGATATAGGTTATCCATGTGCAGTCATGCAAAACATATTTCCATGTTGGTCATGTTGTGAAGGAAAACATACAAAAAAACAAGAAAAATTAAGTTTAAAAAAGTTTGCTGCAATCTTCATTCAACCTGCATTTATTGATTTCTGTGGTTTAAATGCTTACATGGAAAATTTAACAATCAGCTCTTGTTCGATATTCAAGCTTGCTGCAGTGCTGAGTTTGAATCCCCCCTTACTACCTGTGTGACCATTGGCAAGTCTGGGCTTCAGTTTCCTCATTTGTAAAGTGAATGGGAGTAAATAGTCTAGATGATTTCCAAGGTCATTCCAATTCTAGGACTATAATCCAATAGAATTTGAGATCTGTTGAGGTTTAAAGCATCTTGTTCAAATGCCTCATTTTACAGATGAAGAAACCAAGGCAAACAACAGGCCCACAGGTAGTAGGACAGTCCAGTGATATGAAGGCACTTTGCAAAACAGAAAGCTCTCCTCAAATCCCTTTGATTTTGGTGAAGAAGAAACCATCTCATACCTTGACTCCAGGTAAAAGACTCCAACCATCTCCTTACTGTCTCTGCCTCTCAAATGGCCTATGTAAGGTTTTCTAAGGTAATCTCTTCAAAGAGAAGATTTCAGTTTCTGAAAGTCTTAACCTAAAGAAGCGGGGGATTCTCTTCTCCCCTGTCTGTTTGTATTTGACACTTTTTACTACTTGGGTTAAGCAAATAGCTCCAGAGAACAGAGAAAGCTGTGAGATTTCACAGGTAAAGCTGCTTCAGGCAGGCCCATGCTTCCTTAGGTTTCTGTCTCCTTTTACTCACAATGGACCTCAAGAAAAATCCAAGTGAGAACTCTCTTTCCTGCAAGTATCTCCTTCTAGGAGTAGGGGTTTTCTCAATGCCTTCTGGACTCTCTTAGGGATAGTCAAATAAGGAGATTCTACTTTTATTGTCCCAGAAGGAAAACTGGGAGAGCCTCATACATTTTAATTTATCTGAAATCAATCAGTCAACCAATCAACAAACAATAATTAAGCACATATTATGTGCCAGGCTCTGCTCTAGGTTCCAACGTGACAAAGATAAAAAATGAAGCCATCCTTGTTTTATCGAGAAATCTGAAGCGCTGAATTTAAGTCCTGTCTCAACTTGCTGTGTTTTCTGTGGCCAATCCTTGCTCTTCTCTGAATTTGCTGAGTCCCCCGTGGGTTCCTAGACCTGTGCTAAGTATTGAGGAAGGGGGAGGGGAAGGGGAGGAAAGAAGGGCTTACAGAAGAAATCCTATAAGACACATGGTCTTAATCATCAAGGAGCAAGCCTTGTAGCTGAGGAGACAAGACTACCACGCATAATACCACCAGAGAACACTAAAAGGGAAGATATAATGAAAAACTTAATCACGTGAGGCAGACCATAAAAGTAACAACAGGGCAGAGGATAGGGCGATCCTCAAGGACTGAAGCAATCCAGGAAACGGTCTTGGTGAGGGGGATGCCTGAATGGAGGCTTGAAAAAGAAAGACAATCCCAAGGAAGGAGAAAAACGTGACAATAGGCAAAGAATGATGCTAACAACTTACTTTTACATAGCACTTCTAGCTTGCAAATTATTTCTATAGATCATCTCATTTGTCTTGCTTTTCCTATTTTACAGAGAAGGAAACTGAGGCTGGGATCAGGTGAGTGTCTTGCTTATGTGTAGAGGGCCAGGAAGACCTGAGTTCAGATCCTATCTCTGTCAGTCTGCGCTCAAGTGGAGAAGCTTCTTCTCCTAGGCAATTAGAAAGCTCCTGAAGCTTTTTAAGGGTTTGTGTATGTTTGAGGTTTGGGGTGGAGGGGAGATCCTATATTGGAAGAATCTGGAGGCAGAAGGCTTGGGTTCAGAGCCTGGATCTGCCTCATGGGTGACCTTGGACAAATCATCAGATCCCTTCTGGGTTAAATGTTTCCTCCTGTGTGGAAAGAGGGGGTTGGGTGAGAGGATCTCTAATATTCCTTCCAGATTAAAACCCTATGATCGTTATTAGCCTCATGAAAGGAGGATTTTAGGGAGCTCCCTCTGGCCCTGTCAGATGAGAACCTGATCGTGTATGAGGAGAAAGCCAGAGCGCTTTGAGGTCCTTGAGGCAGTTAGTCCTGAAGCATGGAGGGAAACACAGCCTGGCATCCCCCCTTGGGCCTGACAGTCTGATGAGCTGCTTTCCACTTGCTTGAAAGAACCAGGGCCAGACGAAGCCCTGGGGGACTCCCATTGTTTGAGTCTCTCAGTTTCCCCCACTCACTCATTGCCTCTCTGAGACTTGGCCCCGCATCAAAGTACTGTGTTTTTAGTCATCAGATCCTTGCCTGGAAAGGAAGGAAAACTCTCTTGTGTCTGCAAAATGCATTGGCAGGGCCAAGCATGGTGACTGGGCCTGGCAGGACTGCAAACAATCGATGACAGCAGGATTTGGCCCAGCTAGAACAAAACCCTTCCTGGGCTCTGTGTACATGCAGTGGTTTATGCAGTGACTCCCCCCTTACCTCCCCCCTCCAAAAGCTTCCACAACACATCTTTTCCACTCGCCGCCTGAGCCAAACATAAAGAGAAAGCACATTCCCCTTTCTTTCCAAAATCTTATCATATTTTCCTAATAAGTACAAGCTTTGCCAATGTGAGAGACCTCTCGGTTGTCATTTAAAGGAGGAATTTCTCGCGCTCCAATTGATCTCATCGCCCCAGAAACCTTGCCCCTCGACAACTGCTAGCAATTAGAGATGAAAGACTGCCATGTTCTTGGGAAAATAGATGTGTGCTTTGCCCACTGGAGGGGGAGGTTGATTCAAATGAGCCTGTCCTGGGCTTCAGGAGGAAAAAGAAAGCTGGAATATGAGACACAACCTGAGGGGAGAAGGGGAGATTGGTGTGGCTTAGTTGCTTTCGGTAGATGAGGAGGAGGAGGAGGATGATAAAGATGATGAAGAAAACTGATATGAAGGATTTGCTTCAAAGTTTGCAAAGCACTTTTAGACAGTGCATATGAACCTTGCAACAATGACCTCGAGAAGATATTGGGGGCATTAATATTCCCATTTTACAGATGAGGCTTTGAGTTGTTAGTTAGTTTGCCCGGGGTCACATAGAGAATAAGTGTTATAGATGGGATTTGAACCTGTATCTTCCTTTCTTTAAATCCAGTATTCTAGCCACTGTGGGGCACTGTCTTTCTAATCCATATAGTACTATATTTTACGTGGTCCAAGGAGCACTAGGAATCAGTTACCCCATACTGTCCTCTACAGATGCCACTATTTCCAATGTTAATTACTCTTCTGGACTAAGGCTTTGAAAGCACCTGTTAAAATGGAAATGCTCCTTGGAAGGACTCTAAGCCATCAGCACCCCTCTGATTGTTTAAGCTGGTGTGGTTTACCAGCTTAGCTCTCTTCCCCACGTAGAGGGCATGGTACCCAGGACTTATAAGTTTTGATGGAGGAAAGGGGACAACACATAGGATCATTGATTTAGAACTAGAACAGATTTTACAACTATGTTATAACACTATTTCAATCCTCTCATTTTTTTTAAGAGATTAGGAGACTGAAGTCCATGGAGATTTTTTTGTGTTCATCCTCCGCTGCCGAAGAAGATGATGCCATCAGAGAAATGATGACATGACTTGCACTTGGCTTGGTTTTGAGTGAGGGAGAGCTGTGACCCATGGAGATTAGGTGATTAGCCAAAGGTCCAGAGAGGTAGTAAGTGGGAGACCTGGGATTTGTAACTAAGGTCCTCTAACTCCAAATCCAAGACTCTTCCCACTACTCTCTTCTTCTGCCAAGAAAACATCTAGAGCACTGGACAGCATAGATCCAAGTGGATACACTTCAGGAGGGCAATTCCTGGGCACTGGGTAGTTAATAAGTGCCAAAGGAATTCAGAGGAAGGAGACTACAATGACTCTAGGTGGTGTGAGACAGGCTCCACAGAACGGGACTTCAGCAGAGCCTTGAAGAATGAAGGGAATGGGGAGGGAATAAGTGTTTGTATAGAGTCTACCATATGCCAGGCACTGTGCTAAGTGCTTTTTAGAAATATTAATTTAGAAATTAGAAATTCAGAAATCTCATTGGATCTCCATGACACTCTGAGAGGTGGGTGTTATTGATCAGTCATTTCAGCCATGTCCAACTCTTTGTGACCCCATTTGAGGTTCTCTTGGCAGAAGTACTGGAGTACTTTATCATTTCCTTCTCCAGCTCATTTTACAGATGAGGAAACTGAGCCAAACAGGGTGAAGTGACTTGTCCAGGGTGACACATCTATGAAGTCGCCAAGGTCGGATTTGAACTCATGAAGATGAGTCTTCCTGTCTCCAGTTCTGGCATTCTATCCACTGTGCCACCTAGCTGTCCCTGGTACTATGATTCCCATTTTAAAGTTGAGGAAACTGAGGCAAACAGGGGTTCAATAACTTTCTCACGGTCACTTGACTATTAAGTGTCTGAGATCGGATTTGAACTCAGCTCTTCATAACCATTCACTGAGTCACCATCTGCCTCTGTTCCAGGAAGATGAGGAATGATATGAAAAGGGATATAGAGGAGACAATGCACATGGAATATATGTAGTGAGGGGAAGAGAGAGTCAGAACAGCCTGCCTCAAGTGGAAGAGCCTTAAGGAGTCTATTTGGCATGAAACAATTCACTCATGTAAATGGGCTTGAAGATTTGATGAAGCACACCCAAGGCATAAACCAGGGGTGGGGAAGCCGCAGCCTCGAGGCCACACGTGGCCCTCTAGGTCCTCAAGTGTGGCCCTCTAGGTCCTCAGGTACGAGAACAAATCCTCTTAATAAAAGAATTTGTTCTGTAAACTTGGACTCAGTCAAAAAGCTGAGGACCTAGAAAGCCACATGTGGCCTTGAGGCTACAGGTTCCCCACCCCTGGCCTACAGCATTGAAGCTGAAAGAAACTAGAGAGATCGCCTTGTCCAACCTTGCTGTTTTGTAACTCAGACAGAGAAGATAACTGGCTCCAAAGTCACTCTGGCAGAGCAGGCAGGTCTCCAGAACTACCACCTGCACAGTCAGGTCCCATAAATGAGGGGAGCCTGTGACCTCTGTGGAGGTCATTAGACTGTGAACTTCTTGAAAGCAGGGACCGTCTGGAGCTTTCTTTCTATCCCCAGGGCTTAGTGCAGCGCCCGGCACATAGTAGGTTCTTCATAAATGCTTATTGATTGACTAGTTGACTGGAGAAAACCCTAGGGGGGTGGAATGGAAAGGGGGTCATTTCCTTGGTAGATCCAGGAAGGCCTGGGCTGGGAGTTGGGGGTGGGAGTGGGGAGTGAATCTTCTTGGAACCCTTCCATAGGATAGAGGTGACAGCAGGTAAGCCTTGAATATTCTGGTCTACAGTTTGGCCTCCTTGCCAGTTCTTGAGATGAGGTAGGGAATGAGAAAGAGGATTCTACTGAGCAACAATTTTCTGGGCTGAAACTGAGGTCTCAACTCCATCCATACTTAGCAAACTCTGAAATTTAAAATCAAAAGAGAATCTTAGAGATTATTGAGTCCCGTGCTTCATTTTGCTGATGGGGAAGCTGAGATCCACTGAGGTCACAGGATCATATAAAGGGATTTGTCCCATGTTCACCTTTGGTCCCAACTTTGTAGAAAGTGTCCTCCCTTCTCCTCTAACATTGTTCCTTAAAAAGGTTCCTTTTCCATCTCTCCTCTCCGCCTCCATTTAGTCCATCAGCATCCCTTCCTTCAAGGTCCCGTCTGCTCTCCTGCTGCCCTTGAATCTGATAAAGTCCCTGTACTGCTCTGTTAGGGACTTCATGTGTTTACCTCTGGGCTAGATTAGTGTTTTGAAAGAGGACTCCTGGGAGAAGGCAATGCTTAACCCAAAGGAATGTATCATGAATGGTGGAATCTCAGACCAGAGGGAGCTGGACTTTGGAGCAGGAGCTCATTTCCCAGGCCCCCTGGCATGCCAGGAATGTGACTTGTTTAGGAAATCCTCAATTTATGCCCCTGGAGGCGAGAGGGAGGCAAGTCTACTCAGTCTGGGCTTAGCTTCTGCTCATGGAAAACTACTGAGCCTGTGAGATGCTGAGGAGCAAGGCCTGGGCTGGAGCCTTTGAAGATTTCAGTGACTGAGGGTGAGCTGAGAGGCCCCTAAGGCCCTGCACCCCCACATCAGGGCCTGACCGCTGTGTCACCTATGTTGAGACTAGTTTCAACAAGCGTCTTTTCAGTATTCAGAGCTCAGAGGACAGTAGGGTAGCCTAAGCCTCTGACTTCTATGTTATGAAGTCATGTGAGGGAAAAGGCTCCCTTCCCCCATCAGCCTGAAATTCTACGGTTGAGATTTCTTGTCTTTGGGTTAAGCATTAACCTTTTAGGATTCTGTACTAAAACTCCAACCTTCTCTGCCCCCAGTGGGGCACAGAAATCCTTCATAGCTCAGAGTGAATGGATTTGTCAGATGCCTTTCCTCCCAGGCAGAAGAATGGGGCTGAATAAAGGTGCCCCAGCCATCCACCCACACACTCAAAGAAGTAGAGGGAAGGGCATTGAGAAGCTGATAAGAATGAGGAAAGACACACAGATGGGTTAGGTTTAGGGTGTTTGGAGAAGGGCATTACTATAGCCTGGAACAATGGATAGAAAGTGGGCTCAGGACCAAATCCTGCCTCATATCCATTCTGGTTCTGTAACCATTATTAGCAAAGCATTTAACCACTCTGGGCCTTCTCAAAAAAGTGAGGGGTCTGGATTGCATGGTCTCTGAAGTCTCTAACTTTATGATCCTTTGAAGTTTGACTACAGGTGGGTTTTGACCATCCTTTGACTCCTATGATTTTAATTAGGCATATTCAGAGATGCTCAGGATTTCCTTTTTCCCATGACAGTTTCACTGTTACATAACCACAGAATCTTCAAAGTAGGAAAAGACATCTAAGGTCTTGTAGTTCAATCAGGTTAAGCCTTGTACCTGAGCAGGAATCCCTTTTATGGCATCACAAGAGGTCTTCCAGCCTCTACTTAGAAACTTGCAACAGAGGGGAACTTACTATGTCCCCAAGTGGCCTATTTTTCTTTTGGACTAAGAAGTACTGTTCTTTTTTTCTTTTGGTTAAAAATATCAAACTGGAAGTTGCCAGAGTTTCTGTTCATCTGCACAGAGGATCAGCTTGACCTTACCACAGACCAAGCCCTAGTCCAAGCAGCTCTCAAACCAATGTATGCCATTGGTCAATGGGACAATGAGGTCATTGGGTACCAGTGACTCAGTGAAACTCATTCTCATTCTTGGAGAAGCAACTTTAATGATAATCCCTTACACTTTCACAAGAGTCAGTGTTTTTCAAAGCACCTCCCTGTAAATGATTTTATTTTGTAGGATAATATTAGGATGGAAAGTTACCTCACAGGCCAGCCATCAGACCAAAGGATCATAGATCTTGAGCTGGCAGGGACCTCAGAGACCAACTTGAGGTCCAATGCTCTCATTTTATAAATGAGAAAAACTAGAAAATGGCCTTGAGGAGGTTAAACAATTTGTTCAAGGTCACCTGGATGGTTAGCAAATGGCCAATCTGGAATATTCTCAGCGCCTCCTTGCAAGATCAGTGAAGCAGATAAGGTGATTCCCCATGTTAAACTCAGCCTGTCCAAAACCAGGCTCATCATTTTTCTCCCCAAATCTGGACCTCCTGTCAATTTCCTTATTTCTGTTGATGATACAACTGTCTTCCTAGTCACCCACCTTTGGAATCTTCTTGGCCTCTCCCCTTACTCTCTTTCTTCTCGCTGAAATCAGTCACCATATCCTTTCAATTCTATTTCCATCACCTCTTCCCCACTCGTACTCGAGTCTCGAGCCCTAGAGTCAGTTAGGTGGTACAGTGGATAGAACTGTGACCCTGGGAAGGCCTTTAACCTCTGTTTGCCTCAGTTTTCTCAACTGTAAAATGGAAGTAATAACAGGAGGTTGAAGTCCTCCTCCTGACACATAGGGCAGCGATGACCCTGTGCAGGATATTTAATCTCTCAGGATCCCTAGAGCAACACTATGAAACTAGAATTTATAGAGCAGACGTTGGTCTGCATTGATGAAGGGAATTTCTTCTATGGGAGTTCCCTATACCAATGAAATCACACGTTCAAACCAAATACACACACACACACACACACACACACACACAGAGTTGTTGTTTCATCATTTTTCAGTGGTGTCTGACTTTGTAACCCCCTTTGAGATTTTCTTAGCAAAGTATGGAAGTGGCTCGCCATTTACTTTTCCAGCTCATTTAACAGATAGGGAAACTGAGGCAAACAGAGTTAAATGACTTGCCCACTGTGGCACAGCTAGTAAGTGTCTGAGGCTGGATTTGAACTCAGGAAGATGAATCTCCCTGGCTCCAGGACTTGTACTCTATCCATTTTGCCACCTAACTCTCTCTCTCTCTCTCTCTCTCTCTCTCTCTCTCTCTCTCACACACACACACACACACACACACACACACACACACACACACAATTGACCATGTCACACTGTATTAGCAACCACACTAGCACACAGGGTGGGCTTCTAGCACAGGTTCTTTGATCTGTTTTTCTAAAGGAAAGAGTTTCAAAGGGGTCAACAATTTTACTTTAATTCAACATATATAAGATATTCACTAGTTCAAGGGAAAGATCAGCATCCTGATTGTGGAGAAAATAAAGCAGAGAAGTAAAAAAGGTAAAGATCATTCACTAGTTCAGAGGAAAGGTCAGTACCCTGAACGTGGAGAAAATACAAGAAAAGAAACAGAGATCCAATATACAGGGCTCCAACTGTCTAACCAAAGTAATAGAACAATTTATATCACCAGACCAGGGAGTACCACCAACATCTGGGTTCTCAAAGTCAGGGGCACCCTTAACAACAGCTACCCAGACTCTGGTATGGCCAAATCACAAAGACACATTCTTCCCATGAGTGAGCCCAAAAGCAAAATGCTTATATAACAAAGACTTGGCCTCTCGTTGGCTCAGAGCCAGAAGACATGAAACTTACATGATTCAGCACAGCTGTGAATTATCAGGGTTCAAAGGAGATTAATCCTTCAGATGTTTACACTTTAGCCTGAGCCTGGGAACTCCAAAAAGAAAACAAAAAAAATTCCACCTTGCTTGCATTTACACACACTGCTCAAAAATCTTCATTCTCTATCATGGGACACAGAAGCCACCTTAGATATTATTAGATCCCTGAACCCTCTCATTTTATTGATAAAGAAACTAAAAAACTGAGGGTGATACATAAAGTGATCTGCCCAAGGTCACACATAATAAAATACAAGTTTCTTAGCTTCATGTTCCAGGCCCTCCATAATTTGATACCAACCTACTGTTATGACTCAATTCTCTTCAATTCCTTTTCATGCATTGTATACTGTGGACAAATAGGACCACAGGTTGTTCCCTGTTCTCCCTCCGTCTTCTTCTACTTCTACAAATTCATCCAGGTCTGTCCCACTTCCTCATCTCCACCTTTCCAAACCTTTCTCTGCCCTCAAAGCCTAATGGAGATGATACTTCCTCTATAAAGCCTTCC
The DNA here is from genome assembly GCF_028372415.1 of Notamacropus eugenii. Classification (NCBI taxonomy): domain Eukaryota; kingdom Metazoa; phylum Chordata; class Mammalia; order Diprotodontia; family Macropodidae; genus Notamacropus; species Notamacropus eugenii. The sequence continues at coordinate 134,191,250 of NC_092872.1, read as the reverse complement.
CAGATCCCTCCTGCTAAAACTATTTGTTTCCTCCTTGTGTTTCTTATAAATCTGGACCACTCCATCACTATCCCCATCTTCTACCTGGAAAAAGAACAAATGGTAGACCTAGAGCCAGAAGAGATCTAAGTTTGAATTTTTAACTTTTGATACCTAGTTATGTGACCATGAACAGATCAGTTACCATCTGTCATATGTTTTCATCTGTTATATGGGGATAATATTTCTCTCATGGAGTCCTTGAGAAAATCAAGTGAAATATGTGTCTAAAATGCCAGCTTTTAAAAATCTAAATGCCAGGTTGGTTTTCTTTTTTTACTTTTTAGCATACTGATCTGGGAACCATGTCAATACAACAAATTTCTTTAGGTCTCAGTTTCCTCATCTATAAAATGAGGAGATTGGACCAGATGATCTCAGAGGTCTCTTTTAGCTTTAAATCTAAGAACCTATTAATAGAAGGTCAATAATATTTTTCACAGTTCCAAACCTTATGGTTTCGTAGCTGAAGCATCAATTTAGTACTTATGATGGAACTCTAACATGACAAACTGGATAGAGTCAGGAAGACTAGATTTCATGTCTCACCTTTGACTTTGCTGACCCTATGAACCAATGCAGGTCATTTAACTGCTCAGTGGCCCCAGGTAACTCTAAATGCAGAAACTCTCTAAATGCAGATCTGCTTTGTAGGAGGGAATTTCCACACTGGGAATTTTCTAACCAATGAAATTGAGAGAAATGATTATTTCTCTCTTGTATCTAATGACGAATTATTGAATTAAGACCAAAGTATTTTCCCCTTTTCTACTTCCTCACCCAGAAATCAACCAGTGTGAGAAATCTTGGGCAAATACTTATCCAGGCCAAGATCTAATCAAAGACAGTAAAGAAACTTTAAATTTAGGTGAATGAATAGATTCTTAATCATTGTGTTTACTCAGACAGGTCTGGGGAAATGTGGATTCTCCCTTTTGTTAGATGGATGGCAAAGGAAATTGACAAGTCTCTTTGACCAAGACACGTGGTCTAAGTCACTTACTCCCAAGACTCCCATTAGAATTACTCTACATCTCATTAATTGTTAACCAATCCCAATTGATTGCCATTCTCAGGAATACCTGCTCTTCCAAGGGCACATAAACTGTGACCGCACCACCAAGAGAAGACTTTGGCATTAGAGAGTGCCATTGAACTCTTTTATTAATAACATGCTAGCATTATTAATACAATGATCAAATTACTCAGAAACTACGTCTCTGGAATCTTTTAAACCTCACAGAAATAGATCTGAGCCCCACTCCACTCCCAAAAAAGTACAGTGCACCATGGTGGATGCTGAGAGATATAAAAATACATAATAGTTACATACACTTTGTCCCCATTTACAGGTAAAAAATGGTTACAAAGGACTAACATGCAAGACTGGGCAGAGCTACCCAATTCAAATGATCAAGCTGGTGAGAAGAGCTTACTCACATCCTTATTCTCTTTATAGTTCCCTGAGCACAGATCCCACTTAATGAGACTAAAAGCCCGCTTCTTCTCTCACTTACTATGTTTAGGCAGCAACATTATCTGCACTGTCCAAAAACAGCCCCTGCTGAATGGCTAAAGGCTTTGAGCTTCTAGATTTAAACTGGTTGTTCAAGGGGGGGGACAAGCAACCCAGTAGAGATTTTAGGCCAGTTGAGTCAGCCTGTTAAAGAAGATCATCAACAGATACCAAAATGGCAGCATCCTTGTAGAAAGCAGGCCAAGGTTGGGGGTTAGGAGGCTAAGAGGGGAAGGAGGGTCCATTGATACTAACAGAATATAAGAACAGGCAAAGACTATGTGATTTTTTCTAAGACAGAATACTGGGAGGATTGAGATGGTAATGGCAAGTTGTGTGAGCTGATACCTTGAAGAGTGTTAATTTGGAGTTAGATGAGGTCTCTCAGCTCTGGGCTTACTATTTGACTTACCAAGTGACTTAAGGTAAATCAGTATCTCTAGGTCTTGGTTTACAGTTGAGGTGTCCTCATCTGTAAAATGCGGGGGTTGCATTAGAGCAATCAATCTATTTAATCATTTATTAAGTATCTGCTATGTTTGAGTACTTTGTGGTAGGCCTTGAGGATATAAAGGTAAGACCCAAATAGTCCTTCCCTCAAGGAAATTACATTCTACCAGACCACAATTATCTCTAAGGTTTCTTTCCTTATGAATCTATGTTCCTTCGATGCTCTGACTGTTGATATTCCCCTAAGACAGGATGGAACAACGAGAGGGAGACTCTCCTAAGGCTAGGGCAGAAAGACTGTGAGGATGGCCCCTAAGGCTTGTTATTATGCCTACAAGTGTATGAGGGAGACTATGTGAACTATGTGTATGGTGGTGGTGTATGGTGTGTGGAGACTATGTGTATGGTGGTGGGTAGAGGGGAGGAATTACGAGTATGAACATTTCTCACATTCATAGATGAAACACAACTTTTTACAAATTATTTTTCTTACTTCAGTCACTTAAGATAAGCAGCATTTTATTATCCCCATATTATAGATGAAGAAATTGAAACACAGAGAAAGAGTAAGATTAAGTGACTTGTCTGTATTTCTACAGCTAATAAGTGGCAAGTCAAGGATTTGAACCAGGAATCTGAATTATAAAATGGGGATAATATCAGCCTCTACCTCCCAGGGTTATTGTGTGGCTAAAAACAAGATAATATTTGTAAAGTGCTTAGCCTCACACCTGACTCAAAGTGAGTACTGTACAAACACTACTTATTATTGATCTGGGTAGGATATTTATGTCTCATTCTGTCCTCGTTCTCAGTCATGAGGTGGTTGGCATGCTTCATCATTAACTCTCTGGAACCACAGTTGGTCATTGCCTTGGTCAGCATTCTTAAGTCATTCAAAGTTATCCTTACAATGTTGCTATTGTATAAATTATTCTCCTCTCTATGCCTTGGTTGTGAACTATTCCCTATCTGTAAATCTTACTCTTATCTTTCCAATTTGTTCATGATGTCATCAAGTCATACTGGATGACCAATTGTTGGAGAGATTGTAGAGCAGATTATTTGTCATTTTTCAAGGCAAGTTCAACTAGATGACTGGCCCATGCAATCTCCTCCTGCTCTGAGATTCTGTGACAGAATGAAGTCAATGCTTGTTAGAGAGATTATTAGGGGCAAACCTAACACTGAAACCCTGTTGATTCAGGTTTGATATTAGGATGAAATGAGGCTCTTGGATGTCATTTACCACTTAAAAAAAAGAAAGTTTTAGTAAGTCCTAACATAGTAAGAATATTTTTAAAAAGATACAACAGCCCCTCCACCCTTTGTCTCCATACAGGTCAGAGAATGGTGGCTAGTGGGGTCTCAAGACATCTACCAAGTCTAAAGGCCTTTTATGACTTAGGTGACCAGGAAATCACATCAACATGACCAGAGGCTAGTAGGAAGCCCTACCTTGTACCAATTAGCCAGTCAAGGCCTAGCATGGTTGTCGTTTAGGGAAAATCTAGCCTAAGTCATGTAGGAGGTTGGGAGGAAAGACCTTGATAGTTATCAGTCCTATCTTAGGGACAAAAGAAGATTCAACAGTACTAAGGGAAATTTTGAAAAGGGGGAATCCACTAGCTCCTTCCTACAAAGAAATATAACTTCTTTGCATTCAATTATATTTTTTATTTAGTTTGAGGAAAAGAGTTGTGGGGCCTTTAGGTTAGAAAGAATAAAAGGGAGTTGTTAAGGACTGGAGCTGTAGTTTGTATTCTACAGTGTAGAATCCAGTGTAGTTTCACACTGTAGTTTGAATTAGAAGGAAGGGCCCCACACTCTAGCCCGAGGGTTTGTAAACTGTAGTCCATGAATTTGGTTTTTAAAATTTGTTTTTATAAATGTATCACAATATAATTTTCTTTGTTATCCTTTGTGAATTATTTTATGCATTAAAAAGAAATTATTCTGAAAAGGAGACCACAGGCCTCACCAGACTGTCTAAAGGGTCTGTGGCAAAAAAAGAAATATTAAGAATTTTTGCTCTAGACCAACTAGGCTCTCCTTTCTCACCTCCTGAGAAGACAGGGGAAAAAATCTGGTTGCTGAAGAAAGGGCAGAGAGCTGGATTCAGTCCATGTGGGTGTGCAGAGGATAGGAAAGGAGTCTATGTGGGCTCATTCTCTGGACCTTACTAAGCAAGAATTGTTCCTGAGGTCCTCCTTTCTGCTTGTCTTGTGACTGAACCAGCAGGTCTTGATCTCCTCCATCACCTCTAAGTCTCTGAGAAATTATTCCTACACCAAACATGTGATGAGAATATTGGAGTCCTTCCGACCCTGTGCATATGTAAGTGCAGTTCAGACAAGGCCTCAAGGGCCAGAGTGATTGTTCCAGCAAGTGTTGTTCCAAGAAAGTCTGGAAAGGGAGAAACTAAAGAGATACCTAGGTTTGCTAACTCCAGTTCAGCATTTTCCCTCGCCTATCTTCATCTGTGCCACCCAGCCAAGCACAGTGCCTTTCTAAAGCTATAAAGGGACTAATGAAAGATGTCTTGAAAATGTCATAAAGGGGCATCTAGGTGGCACAGTGAATACAGCACTGGTCCTGGAGACAGGAGGACCTGAGTTCAAATCTAGCCTTACTAGCTGAGTGATCCTGGGCAAGTCACTTAACCTTGATTGCCTCCAGAAAGAAAAAGAAAAAAAAGGAAAATGTCATGAAAATAAGGGGACATGGATCTCCTTAGAGTTAGTCTGTGAAGGAGAAAATATTGCTCTGTCTAGGCAGCATAATATTGTAGAAAGGATTCTGGATTTGTTATCTGAAGGCATGAGTTCCAATTCAGACTCTATTACTTAACATCTACATTACCTTGGATAGATAAGTCACTTAAACTTGATATTCCTCATCTTTAAAAGAGGAGGTTAGATGAGATAAATCCCGAGTTCCCTTCCAAATCTGTCTATGATGCTATGGTTTTTACCTTTAAGTATGACATAATGGTCCAAAAATCTTAGAATTTCAACTCCCACATTTTACAGGTAAGAGAAGAGACCTCCTCAAGGTCACGTAGGTAGGTAAATAGCAGAGCTTGAATTAGGATCTCCCCTCTCCTCTCAAACAGCTTATTGCATCTTTTTTGCTTGGTTAACCTTTCAGGCTGGGTCCTTTTTAGATGGACAGTCTCCTCCCTTTATAATATTGTACTCATTTAAAATGCAATATATGTGTGCTATTTCTTGGTATGGTTTGGTTTTGGTTTGGAGGCACAGGCAGAAGGGTGGGGGAAATTCTCTTCTTATAACTTTCCAGAGCTATCTACAGGAAACCAAGGATATTTTATGTGCTTTAAAAAGAAAAGGACAAGTAAAAAGTCTAACCCCCCCAGAACAATAACAAACAAATTCTCTGGGCCACTAATACATATAAGAGTGGTGCCTTGAAGCCTTCCCTGGTGAAGGAAGAGAAAAGCTGATTTTCTTCTATTATCCTTATTGCCAACGGGAAGTCTCATTACTGGAGTCTATGGCTTGACTCATGTGTCCTTCACCTTGTTAAAGGTGGAAAGCAGATGAGAGAGAAGGATTGTCTTTTTGATAACCGCTCTGGCTCCAGGAGAAGGAGATGAGGGGTGGGGGAGGTGGGGGAGGAGGTGAAGGTGGCAGCTTCCTATGGGGAATTTTGCTCAGTGCTGCTTGGCAAGCTCTCTGCTCCTTCATCCCACAATATTACTCTTTACCTAGGAGGAGGTGTCTGTAATCGGCCTCCTGAAAAGCAATAAAGCCTTTTCAACACTTCATTGGCTTTGACATTTAAGCCCTGACCCAACTGCGGGCTCAGGTCTAAAAAAAAATTAGAAAAAAAAATACAGGTTCTCAGACTTGGCTGCTTGCCATGGCTCTTCAATTCAGGAGGGCAGCCTCGAAGTGCAGTGGGCAGATCCCTCCACTTTTCACTAGCTGGTTCCCAGCTACATCCTTGGCTATAGAGGAAAAGATTTGGGGGCAGATTTTCCCTTCCACTGTTTTCCATCTTGGGAAAGTCACTTAACCTGTCTGGGTCTCAGTTTCCTCAACTACTGAATGACTAGATAACTTCTAAAGATCTTTCTAAATCCTTAGATTTGGAGGATCTATCACTCTAAGAGCATCATGGGACGCCGAAACAGGAACTTCAATAAAAGGGCAGGAAGATTGTTACCCTATATCCCTCCTCTCAGCAGAGCCTCTGATGCCAATTCCTGGGCTCTTCTCTCTCCCAGTTCCTCCATGAAAAGGGTCCTCCCCATGGACTTACCCTGAAGAAATCCATGTTCCCCCTTCCTTCTGAATATCTCAGTAACCACTGGAAACCATTTTGTGTATGTAGAAGAAAGGGACTAGACTCTCCAGGTGCCAGCAGATTGTCAAAATCATTTTACAAATCAAATAAAAAGCCTGCCTGAGATCCATTAGCATAAATACAATACAGACATTTTTTTAAAAAAGAGTCCAATCCGGTGTTTGAGAATTCCAAGGCTAGTCTCTTCTGATTTGCATGGCACCTCTCCTCCTCTCCCCCATCCCTACCACTCCTGTGCTCTAATACCAATATCATTAATGGTGAGTAAACATCAGCTCCTCCAACTAACACATCCCATCCAAACAGGAAAACACTCAGCATCAGGCTGTAAATCACAGAATTGCAGAATATTAGCGCTGGGAGGGACCTTCAGACACATCTAGTCCAATACCTTTCTTTGCTCATGAGCAAATTAGGCTACAAAAGCAATGTTACCAGCCCAAAATAATGTCATCAGTGGGCAAACCAAGATGAGGCAGGTTCAGATCTCCTAAACTCCTAGTCAAATGCTATTTTCCCTTCACTAGTCTATACTCCCCAGGACCTTAAATCTCTAGAGATATTAGGCAACTGGGGCACCACCATGTCCTGAACATCACAAAAAGATGTAAAAAAATAGAAATTATACTAACCTAATAGCTTAGAGTTGGAAATAATGTTACAGGTTATCTAGTCCTTATTTTTTTTTTATTTTTTTGGACCAGTGATTTATATGGAATTCCCAAGACATAAACTCCCTCTCCCAAAGCACATCAGCCATGAATCTGAAACTTAGAATTACCTGGGGCACTCAGATGTAAAGTGACTTTCCTAGAATTAATGTGGGTAGGAGGTAGAATTTCAGCCCAGGACCTCCCTACTTTGAAAAAGCATCCTTTAAGCGTTTACAATGAATGAAACAAATATGTACCTGCTTCAATCTTTCATTCTTACACCACACAGCCTATCATATCTAGTCCTACTTCCCATTTAGGAATATCTTCTGTAGCATCCTTAACAGGCAATCATCTATCCTTGTCTCATCCCTTCTTCATCCAGGATTGTGGAATGGAGTTCAGTACTTTATAAGTCTCCCCATTCCCTTGTTCAATAGTTCTAAGAGCTTAAAAGTGTTTCATTAGCGTCCTGTGATATCATTTGATGGATGGGAAAATTGAGACCCATTGAGGTTTAGTCACATACTTTAACGACTTATACCAGTTAATGGAAAAACTGGTGCCTGAACCTGTGTCCCACGCCTATCATTCTTCTTGCCCTGGCACAAAACCCTACCCAGTCCATCTTCAAAAAGTCTGCCATGCTTCTCTCTCCAACAATGTCTGCATAGTCCTCATAGGAAGAGAACTGAGCAAGGCTGGCAGTCGCTCCTCTCTACCCCTTAACATTCCTATTAGTGATACATACCCAACAATCCCCCTTTCTCTCCCTTTGGCTATCCCATCCAGACTTGAAATGGCAAGATTCTCTGACTGTAGAAGGAAACAGTAACCTATTACTTGGGGAGCCCTGTACCTAGAGGTTGTTGGGAAATCACCTTGCCTGGCCTGCTGGCAGTATGAGATCTGGTTCAGTTCCTACAGTAGACAGAAATGAGATCGACTTGTTCTGTCCTTACCTGACAATAATGGAAAACCTTTCTTTCAATTGAGCTGTTTCCTTCTTTTTGCCCTAAGCTATGAGAAGTAGATTGGATGAAAATTATCAAGCCTCCCTGTCTAGAATAAATATTCTTGAAAGGGAGCAAGTTATAAATAAGCAAGCAGCAATATCCTGTGTTATGAATATATAATTTCCATCTTTAATAGCTGACTAGGCCCCAGGGACTGTCTGAAAATGGCCCTGTCTGGCCCTGATATTTATGGTTTTTTTTTTAATCTCCCCCCCCAACTTTTGTTTCTTAACCCTCAAATTATAAAGCCTCTGGGGAAATAATGAGAGGTAGAGTGAGCTTTTGTCTGAAAACAGAGGCTATTCCTTTAAGAAATTTTATCTCCCTTAGATTAAAATGGACCTTCATACAGAAAACAAGAGAATGTTAGACCCAAAGAGACCCAAAGTGGTCATGCAGTAGTCAATCCAACCCCCTCAGTTTACAGATGAGGAAATAGAGACCCAGAGAGAGCAGCATTGCCTAAGGGGAAGTTTGCTTTTCTGAGTCCGGTTGGAAACTGGGCTCTGCTCCATCCTACCCCTCACCCCCCCATGAAACTTAACCTCTCTGGACCTCAGTTTACTCACCAATAAAATGGGGAGGTTAGACTAGAGAATCTCTAGTTTCTTGGGCAAATTATTTGTTTCCCCAGTTTTCTTATCTGTAACAATGAAGAGACTGGACCAGACAACTTCTAGGGTCCCCTCCAGCTCTATGGCTATGGTTCTTCTTGCTCTGAATCTTAATCCTTGATCAAAGTCATAGAGTAAGTTAGTGGAAGAGCCGGAATTAGAGCCTAGGTATTCTGTTTCCCAGACCAATGTCCTTTCACATGGCACTGTAATGTTTGCAAAGCACCTTACCTTAATTAGGTGTTATTATCCCCATTTTACAACTCAGGAAACTGAATTCATGAGAGGTTATTACTTGTCCAGTCACATTGCTATGAAGTGTATGACATAGGATTAGAACTCAAATCTTCTTGGCTCCAAATCCAGAATTTAATCCATATTATCTGCTGCCCCTCCTCCTACCAAGCCAATGCTAGAACCTTCTTGCTTTGCAGTCACCAAAAAAGTCAATGGATTCTTGTCTCTGGAGTTGGGATGGGCCCATTGAGCTGAATATACTGCAATCTGAAAATAACCACTAAGCCATTTGAAACAGAGTAATGAAGACTTTTCATTCAACTGGGAGACCAGCTACAGGATTAAGGACCCTTGTTCCTGTACTCCTTCAGTTATTAAAAAACTCTCCTAGAGTCTATTAGTTCACTAAGAACTACTTTTACTATCAAAAACCATTCAGAGTTTAGTTCAAACTCTAACTTGGTATTCAAGGCCCTCCATAATTTTGCCTTAGCCTCTTGAATGTTACATTCCTTGTTCCTCTTCTCAGGGCAGTCTCTAGCCAGACTGCCCTACTACTCACTGTCCTTTGTCAATAACGGATCCATTCCTGCCTCAACACTTTTGCTCACACCATCATCCCTGCTTGTAATGACACCCCTTCATTTAAATCCTTCCTATCCAGGAAGCCCAGCTCAGGTCCCTGTTCCTAAATTCCCCATTCTTGGTCTTTTCTTACTCCGAATTTCTACAGTCTTCATTTTCTGTATAGATGTGCATCTTCTGCTAGTTGTCTTTTGTGTGTGTGTGTGTGTGTGTGTGTGTGTATCTTATCTTCCATTCAATAAATATCTATTGATTCACTGATAATGAAGACTACCCTGCAGTTTCACAGTTTAAAAACAAGTGCTCATTTGGGATTTTTTAATCTTTTCCTATTTTCCAAGGAACAGATTTTATGAGAATAAATATCTTGCCTTAGGTGTGATGTAAAATTTAAGGTTCATGTCATTACTATAAATAGTCAAATCATATCCAGAAAAGTCCAAATGATGATACAAATAAGAAGATGCTAGTCTTCCTGTATCAATCCCATTCATCCTGCAAGGCCTGACTCAAGTACCGTTGTCTCCAGGAAGGCATCCAACGGAGGCTATGTCAAGATCTCTTCCTTTCCTCCCCTATTGCCCTTGGGGCTTGAACCACCCACTTGAACATGATCACATAGGACTTTTTGTCATTTTTTAGCTTTTCATTTTCCAAACAACTAGACTATAAGTTCCTTGAGGAAAGGCCTGGCATCTTCTTCTCTGTGTCTTCCACAAGGCTGGATATACAAGTGCACAATAAGGATATGTTGGTTGATTGAAGAAACATTCTTTCTGAAATGACCAGCCTTTCCTAGATTTTAAAACACATGAATGAATAAATGAATTAAATGGATCCTTTAATGAGAGGGGGAAAGGCAGAATTCTAATGCCTGTGTAGTATGTGTTAAAATGTAAATGGCCTCTCTCCAGTGAATCTCAAGGTATATTCATAATTATGAACTGGAGTCTGAAGTTCTGATTTTGATGGCATTAGCTTTAATGGCGTTATTTTTTTAAGCCCTTTAATTACTAATCAGTTCTTCCTTGCAAGCGAATATGAGATGGTTCAATTTGCATCTGTCAGTGATGGGGGACTCCTCCACTGGGCAGCAGGAGTGAGTCTTCAGAGACTAAACTCCCCCTTAGTCCTCTAGCTTTATCCCCTCTCTTTTCACCCCAGTCCCCCATCCCACCCCAGCTTTTTCCAGCATCTAAGCTTCCATTTATGGAATCCAAGGCTCACGGAATCCTAGAATGTTAGAGCTGACAGGAACCTGAGAGACCATCTAGTTCCCCCCCACACACACACCTCTTTTCACACATGAGAACAGCAAGGGCCAGAAAGGAAAAGTGACTTGTTCAACTAAGTTAACAGATAGACTGTGTCCCATTTTTGTCCAGTCGCCTGACTTTGCCTGCACATGTATTGATTTGCATTACCAATTTAGCTAGTCAGAAGTGTCTCGAAGCAAAAGTCTCATTTTAAGAAGTCAAATTTAGCACTAATTTCACTGATATGTTTTCATTAATATCTTAGCATAAAAGGTCAATGAAACTATGATAATAAATACAACAGACAACTCCCTATCACATCTCCTTCTTATCTACCCTTGGAGCAAAATCTTCCTCAGGATAATATTATATTATTTGTTATTTACCCCAACTCCCCCACTAGCTACCTATTCACCTATTTCTCTGCTGGAAAACTTATTGCCTGCCACATAAAGACAAAACTTTACCACTTGCCCTTTAAGGCCCTCCACAATCTGACCCCCATTCAATCTCACTTCTCTCCTGATGTTCTCCTTACTGCGTCCAGCACTTGCTATGATCAATCTTGCTTCCAGGCTTTTGTCAGTGTTACCACCCCTGTCTAGAATACCATCTTTACTACCCATCTAAAACCCATCTATCCTTCAGGGATAAGCCTTTCATTCCATGAAGGCTTCTCCAAATAATTCAGCCTGTACGGATCTTTCCCTCTTAGGTGCTCCTACAACAGAGATATGACAATAGCTACAGAAGATATAGATGACACAGATATCTAGATAATATAGTTCAAGTCCTTGGGACCACAGAGATTTTGGAAGATCAAAAGTCAAAAAACTTGGTGCACAGGTTCACACGAATTACCCAGCATTCTCCAGATTTCTGAGGCTTTAGAGCTTGAGAATAGACCTGCTAAGAAGCCATGTGGAGAGAGAGAAGGAAGGAGAAGGAAGACTATGAGCCTCTCTAGGTCTTTATGCTTCTTTTGAACAGACAGAAAAAGAATTGAGTGCTGCTTCCTATGACTGAAAACAAGGAGATCATGGGGAACTGAGACCTCCTGGCAGAGCATGGATGGGGAGCTTGGAGAGTGAAGGATGAGAATGGATGTATGCTTGGAAGTGGCCTAGGACCTCGGGCCAGCCAGAGGATCACCAAGCACATGAGGTTGAATGGCATCTGCTAGGGTTGGTGAGGGTGAAGATGAGTCCATAACGCCTTTCTTACCACTGTTTTGCCAGGACACAGAGCAGGGGAAATTTATCAGCAGAGTTTAATTCCCTTTATTTCCCTTCTCATACAAGGCCATGAATAGTAATTATAGCAGTTTAAGGTTATGGTTTGAAATTGAGAGGAAAAAAGGGAATCCATGAGAAAGGAGATTTTCCCATTTTTACCCAGGGTGGATCTAGTCAATGAGAGAGAGAGAGAGAGACAGACAGACAGACAGACAGACAGACAGAGGCAGAGAGACAGAGACAGAGAGAGAACAGAGACAGAGACAAAGACAGAGACAGAGACAGAGACAGAGAGAGAGAGAAAGAGAGAGTTTCAGCTTTCTTTTTTGTCATTTCTGAGCATATACCAGAGTACTCTTGCTAGATCACCGTTGAACATAGAAATGAAATGAGGAGATGGCCCTTTTAATGTGGTTGCTGGCACCTCGTTTTTCCTGGAATTAGATGAGCCCGCTGCACATACCCATATGTGTTTTATAGATGCATATATATATGTAAATAAAATGTTAATACATAGAGAGGGAAAGGTATCAGACTCCTTTGAGCTCTGATACACACACACACACACACACACACACACACACACACACACACACACACACACACACACACACACACACACACACACACACCCTAACCTGAAATTGGCTCAGGAGTGTTTTCAAGAACACAGATCATTTCTGACCTTATGACACAGATTCATTATCTCTGCTTATGACTTCAGGCAATTTAGCAGTATGGCCTGGCACACAAGACTTCCCTGGGGAACCTAAAGGCACACAAGCTAAACCATTCAGGAAGAGTGCCCCACCCCTCCCCAAGCTCCAGGCTTCACCACAAAGAGGTCTCCATCACCTGGCTCATTGTCTCTCATTCCTTCCTTGACAAACAGCGTGACATCACTAGAAAGGACTGAGCTAATAGACACCATCTTGGAGGTTTTGTCATTTCTGCTATTTACAAATAGACTCAAAGTAGGAAAAGGCCTGATACAGACTCCATGGCTTCCTTACTTTTATAATACATACCCTTTTGTACTATGTTCTAAGACTTTCATATGTTTAATTTCCCAAACTACAATGTATGTAACTTGAGAGCTGAGTTCCTGTTTTTTTTCTTTTGTACCTCCTATTGCCCCTAGCAAAATACTGTATCCTTGTAGGTGTTCAAGAAGCATTGGGTAGATTGGTTGCAAGTAAAAAACAGAGCAAAGTGTTTGGTTCTTGGCACCCCAGAAATCCCATATTGTCATGTCTTTAAATTGTGATGTGGGAGGCAGGGGTGGGGGGTGTTGACATGGGTTTTTGTTAAGGTGTGGGAAAGTTGCATCATCTTGCATCTCCTGGGAGATGTTAAGTAAATCATTTCCAATCTCTAGCCCTTAGTTTACTCAGATATAAAATGAGGAGATTGAACTAGGTGATTTCTAAGATCTCTTCCAATTCTAACTCCTGTAATTCCAAATCCAATAGGATTTGGGCCTTTGGAGAAGAAATATCAAGAATTCAAGGGATAATTTCAATGAGAAACATATTGTGGATCTTCTATCCCTCAATCCATTGGTCACCTAAATATGAAATTCAATTCTTTTTTTTTGGTGGGGGTGGCACAGCAAAAACAAGCTCTACCCACCAATGCTAAATTGTCTGGCTCCCAGGAGGCTGAGCGAAGGAAAAAAACAAAAGCATTAATTTTGCTAGCCCTACCTGCCCCACCTTACCTTACCCCATAGCCCCCCAAACCCAAAGCAGGGGAATCTAGCCCTGCTATCCAAAAGCAAAACCCAAGACCTTCTAGTTCAGGAAAGTCTATAAGTGCCTTCTGAACATTTTAGTGAAGATTACAGTTGCACACAATATGGGAAGGGCTACTGAAAATTTCAAGACAGAAAAATTAAATTCATAACACTGAAGATTCTGACTTGCAGCAAATTGACTTTTCAAGGGTTTCATTCCTATATGATCTCTGCTTCAGGGGCCATGCTGGTGCATCCTCATACTTTTATAGCACCTTGTACTTTTAGTAAAGATCTTTTTCATACATTGTCTCAATAGATCCTTGCAATTCTCATGCGGCAGGCAAGGCAAGGACTATTATATTTATATTTTATATATATATATATAATATAATTATAATTAACTGCAGAAACTGAGATTCAGAGAAATGAAACCCTTTGTCCAGGGCCACACAGCCCCGTGGCAGACCTGAAACTAGAACCCAGGCATCCTGAAGCACAGCTTAGGGTTATTTCCACTGTACAACATGGAATCCTTCCTTAGAATTAATGACTCCTAAGAAGCTTCTAGGGTAGCTAGGTGGGCCTGGAGTCAAGAAGACCTGCATTCAAATCTGTCCTCAGACACTAGCTGCGTGACCCTGGTTAAGTAACTTAACCCAGCTTGCCTCATTTTCCTCATCTGTAAAATGACATGGAGAAGGAAATGGCAGACCACTCCAATATATTTGCCAAGAAAACCCCAAAAGGGATCACAAAGAGTAGGACATGACTAAAATGATCAAACAAGAAGAAGTTTCTGTCTCACCCTACTTAGGGACCAGTCCTTCCTTACCACCTCAAAGCGAGGTCATGGCTGCCAGAAGACAATAACTATTTCTTCACATGCAAAATTAGGGGGTTAGATTAGATGAGCATTGGGTTCCCTTCTAAGTCTAGATCTGTAAATTCCCTGTTCTTCTCCTCACCTATCAGTCAATTAATTAATCAACAGTACCTGCCATGTGTCAGGCTCTATGCTAGACAAAGGAGGTACAAGGACAAAGGTAAAGCAGTTCTTGTCTACAACAGACTTATAGTTCATCTTTGGAGACAACATTTAGACATGTAAGTAAATATAAAATGCATATCAAATATGGGGTTCTATTTCCCCTACTCCATAGAAAATCTAAATACTTTGACTGGGTTAATCAATCAACAGTATAAGTTAGACAGGGATAAGATCAATTTGAGAGGATTAAAATGTTTGATCATTAATGACACACAGAAAACATCTTGTGGTTGGCGGAATGAATCAGTCATACCTCTGGGCTAATGTATAAAAATAACTGTCAGTCTAGTGGTTAGTGCAATTTAGTGGTGGCTCAGGCTAGTGAGAGAAGAGTTCCAGTTTGAGAGGATTCCAGTTCCTGAAAAGGAATCACTTTGCGTCATTAGGAGAGTTTCTCTGTACCTTCCTTATCCCTTTCCTATTGACCATCTGTATAGTTAGGAGAATATAGTGCTGGAAGTTGGGAGAAGTGAGAGCCACACTGATTACAAATATGGATGCAGAAAAAGAGCCACCTGAAAAAGCATAACCATTGTACTGGAGAGCAATGATAATTATGTACTCATGAAAAGACTTCAGACCATAAAAAAGTTGTGAGCTATTCCTTTACCACGCATAGCATACACATGACATCACTACTTTAAAGTACTCATTGTATTCTGAGTTTGAGCCCATGGACCTGTGTGAATTTATAAGAGGCTATGTCCCAGGATTTTTTTTCCTGAAGGGGATGGGAGGAGAGATGTGTTATATCAATTACTCTCACTATACCATCTTAGTGAATACCCTTTTCTAAAAGCTAATAGAAGTCTAGACAACTAATATTAACAGGAAACACTAGTGGGGGCTTATAAGCAATAATCTTAGAAATTCAGCTCTTCAAGATTAACTTTAAAATAACAAAGAGAATAGAAGTCAGTCACTCACTGAGTCGCCGGGTCACAAATATGAGTTTGAATTGAATGAGCAACATCGACCGGGATGCTACAGATACTAACAAAGAAAAAGATTAAGAAAGAGACCAACAGCAAAGAGAACCTCATGTAAGAGGTTCCTTTGAGCTTTGAGGAGAGTTAGTAATTCTAGGAGTCAGTAACAAGGAAGGAGTTTATAATAGGGATCTTTATACTAAAGCATTGAAATATAGATATAGAATATCATGGATGTAGAACAGTAAGTAGGTTTAACTGGCTGGAGAAGAGAGAGCATGAAGGTGAGGAGTAAAGAGTTTAATAAGCCTGGAAAGGTAGGTTAGAGCCCAATTATTAGGGGCTTTTCATGCCAACAGAGGAGTTAGTATTTTGTAGTTAGAGGTCTTTGCTAACTTCCCCGATTGTATGAATTTAGGCAAATCACTGAACCTTTGGAGCCACTAGAAGTTTTGAGCAGAGAACTAGCATGGCAGATCTAATTGGAGAGGGGAGAGGTTGGAGGCACCTGTGCTAATCCTTTTCATCCTTCAAGGCCCAGCTCAAATCCCTCTTCTCTTTTCATCCAAGAAGTCAGAGCATTTATTTTCTGTTTAACTCATTTTAATTAACTGTCTTATGACATTTTCTGTACTTATTCAACTTTTCATGAATTCATGTCATAAATCTCCAGACAGACTATAAGTTCTTTGATAGTAAGGGATAGTAAGATAGATAGGACTGAAGCTGTGATTTTATTGGTATAGGGAACATTGAGATGGAGAAAATTTCCTCTGCATTAATGCAAGTTGCCAATTTCTCTGTAATACAGAGGCTTGGAGAATGGCATATGAAATTAGAGACAGTTTTGTTCCTTATATTTACCATAGTTCTTCTCCTTGAGCCTTAAATATAATGGGTATTCATAAAGACTGATTTTATATTTGATTTTTTCATATTTTTCTCCCTTAAAATCATTACTTCATTGTGTTTAATTGAGTTCTAATTGGTTAAGTTCTTTTTTTTTTTCAAACCAGTATCTTCCCAGTCTAATTCACAGACACTAACACTGAACTATTGAAAAATTATATCACTGAATACAATAGGAAAAAATTCCTCTTGGTCACTTTTCCTGAGAATTGGCACATGGCTTAGAATATAATATTATGTTGTTATCTTTTTATGTCAACAAATGGCATTGTTTTCTTTGCTTTTTTGAAAACCTACATAGTGATTTCTTTGCCCTATCCTCCGTCAACTCAGTTTGTCAGGAGTCAACTTTATTTCTTGTGATAATTCTTTGTTCCTCTTCCTTGTACTCGTCTCACCCCCACTCTTCAAGCTGTGAAGACTATCCTTTAGCCACCAAGCCCTCTAGGGGATGGATGGAGACAAGGAGAGGTAGAGCTATCTCAAGTCAATTTGACAATCATTCTGGAAGGAAGGAAGGAAGGAAGGAAGGAAGGAAGGAAGGAAGGAAGGAAGGAAGGAAGGAAGGAAGGAAGGAAGGAAGGAAGGAAGGAAGGAAGGAAGGAAGCTTTTTCAGGTAAAAAGAAATTTGGAGATTATCTGCGGATTTCAAAAAATTCATGCAATCATTCTATTCAAGTAGCTAGCCCTCAGTGAGAGTTTTTCCTAAGCAAAAATAAAACCAATAATAAAATAATAAATAACAATTCACAGAGACTTGGGAAGACTTCTATGAATTAATGCATAGTGAAGTACACAGAACCCAGGGAATCATGTCCATAATGATCGTACTGTGGTCTGTGCAGAGGGCTAATAGAATATAGGTGCAGAAGAAGAATACATTTTCCAACATGACTAATATGTTTATTTTTGTTCGACTATGCTATTCATTATTAGAAAAATTCAGTGATAGGAATAGTTTGGAGAGTGGAAGTCATTAGAAAATGACAGTGATATATAAAAAGAAAAGAATATCAAAAAAGAGAAAAAGAAGAAACAATGAGATCTGGTGGTAACATCACTAGTATTTGTGGAGTACCTTCCTCATAACCATACAATGAGAAGGGCTCTGCAAGTATTATCATCCCCATTTGACTGATGAAGAAACTGAGGGTTACAATGGTTAAATAATTTGTCATTGTTCACGCCATCAATGAGGGTCAAAGCCAGGATCTGAACTAGTCTCCACTGATTCTCTGTCTCTCTCTGTCTCTCTCTCTGTCTCTCTCTGTCTCTGTCTCTATCTCTGTCTCTCTGTGTCTCTCTGTGTCTCTCTCTCTCTCTCTCTCTCTCTCTCTCTCTCTCTCTCTCTCTCTCTCTCTCTCCCTTTTTCTCCTTTTTTCATTCTCTCTTAGGTCTCTGTCTTTATCTCCTTCTCCCTCTTCCCCCTCCCACTCTCTCCCCCCTACCCACCCTGCAGCCCAATCCATGTGCATGCATGCCTGAGAGAGAAGGTCATTACCATGAGTCTTTCAGTAACTCCGTTACTGTGATTATTTAACATTTATTAAGTGTCCACCATGCGTGAGGCCCTGCACGTCCCGCCATGTTCATTTCTGACTGGCATGTTATTAAAACAGAGACGTGACTTGGGCTGTAAATTGCCAGGCATGACATGTCAGGATCAGAGTAGGAGGCATGAGCATCCACTCAGCTACCTTGTACCAGGGAAACTTCACCTCCCCCTCTCTCCTCAAGTACTGGTGTGGACAGGGGTTGCTATGTGGGTGGCAGGCCAGGAGGGCTGGGGGGGAGGGAGGTGAAGAGGGCTGTTGGAGGGGGAACATCTTCTTTGCCATGATTCAATTAAATGTTTTTAGAAAATGACACCATGATCTGTTTCATACCAGTAAATATGTGATTTACATTTAATTCTGGGTAACCTTTCTGTGATCAGTGAGGTGTGAAGGAATCTAATAGCACAAAGCTACGGTTATGAGGAACCCATTCATATTCATTAGGGCCCACACATTAACAATCCACAGGGTGACAGCTTCCTAACACATGCTTTATGACTACAGTTTATGGGAGGCCAACAACAATGCAGGCAGTGCCTATGGGAGGGGGAAGGAAGCAGGTGTGTGTTGGGAGAGGTGGGGAGAATGGGGAAAAATCCCAAAGCAACAGGCAAAGCTGGCCAAGATACAGAAAGACCCACGTTGCAGTGGGGGGGAAATTATTGATTGGAGGTACCAGGTTACAGAGTTGGGGAGACTATTGATTTAGGAAGGTTGTAAATCACAAAGTGGGGGGGGGGTCAATCTCATTTGTATGTACTCTGCATGCATTTTTAATAGGAAGATTTTTTTTTCAGCCAGAATGATGCAGTGGAAAAAGAAATAGCTTTAGAGTCTGAGGACCTAGATTTAAATTCCATCTCTCAGCATCTACGGCCTACGTGACCTTGAGTAAGTCATTTCTCCTTGTACCTCAGTGTCCTCACCTATAAAGTGAGGGGATAGGAGGCAGCATGATGTAATGGAAAGAATTCTTGATTTGGAATGAGAGGGCTTTGGTTTTATTCCCAGTTCCACCCAGCTGCTACCTGTGGACCTCATTTTCCTTATGGGGTGTGGGTTGGACTAGATGGTCTCTAAGGGCCTTTTCATCTCTATGTCTACGATCCTACTTTCCTGTAATCTTGTGATTAGGTGACCTCGAAGGAATAACAAAATTATTTTTCTATATATAGATTTATATTTATAATAAAATAAAAATATAACAAAATTATGATGCTTTGACTTTAATATTCCTGCATTGTTCACATTAGGGGACATTAGGGGAAAAATGACAAAAGAGTATTTTTGAGTCAAAGTGGGTAAAACTGGGAGAACAAGGTAGATGATTATAATGCCTTGTTGCCAGGAATGTGCTGATAAATGTTTAATCAGCTCTCTAAAAAACACACTTTTAAGTTTCATCTGAATTTTTAACATTTTCTCTATTGCTTTCTTAGAATAATCACCAAAGCAATAAATAAAGCCCTAATTTACAGTTTTTGCCAATTTCCAAGATGTGAATGCTCACACTGAAAATTTAACAATGAGCTTTTCCATCTCCTTGTCACACTGTGGTTTTTTGTCCAGAGCTCAATCATCCCCTCAGCCACTTTGGGGTCCAATTCTGGGACTAGGCGTAGGTAAGCTGGGGGCGGGGGGGGGGGGGGGGGGGGGGGGGGGGGGGGTGGGGGGGGGGGGGGGGGGGGGGGGGGGGGGGGGGGGGGGGGGGGGGGGGGGGGGGGGGGGGGTGGGGGGGGGGGGGGGGGGGGGGGGGGGGTGGGGGGGGGGGGGGGATGGGGGGGGGGGGGGAGGGGGTGGGGGGGGGGGGGGGTGGGGGGGGGGGGGGGGGGGGGGGGGGTGGGGGGGGGGGGGGGGGGGGGGGGGGGGGGAGGGGGGGGTGGGGGGGGGTGTGGGGGGGGGGGAGGGGGGGGGGGTGGGGGGGGCGGGGGTGGCGGGGGGGGTGGGGGGGGGGGTGGGGGGGGGGGGGGGGGGGGGGGGGGGGGGGGGGGGGGGGGGGGGGGGGGGTACTTTGTCTACTTTAGCTCGGGGTCATTCTGCTCTGAGTTTGTCCCCAAGAGGGAATTTTCAATGAGTCCCCATTACTTCAAAATAAAGTGCTAAGTCAATCTATTAACAAGTATTTACTGAGTACCTACTCGGTGCTAGAAACTGTCACAGGTACCAGGGAGGACAAAGAGAAAATCAAAACAGGTCCTGCCCTCTAGGACCTTAGAGTCTAATGAGGGAACCAGAAAGCTCATGAATAGTAATGTATAAAATAACCTTGCCAGGTAAGAAACTAGTAGCTACTTATATATCATCCATAATTTAAACTTACCCCACCTTTGGAGTCTTTGATTTCCCCCTTTTACCTTATCCCCTTTCTCCATTCTAGGTCTCCTGCTGGTTTCTGAAATGAAGAGTGTTCTTTCTCCCCTCTGCACTGAAGGCTCACCCTCTCCCCATTTCTAGATGGTGAGGGTATTTTGAACCATCTGTGATAGGATTTCTTGTCTTATTTCACTTTACCCCCTCTTCACAGACTTTTTCTGTCAAACTGGCCTACTGTTTCTCCTATCCGACACGCCATCGCCTTTTCTTTAGGAATTTGCACAGGATATGGTACGGTCCCTTATACCTGGGACACATTCCATCCTAACTTCTGTTGTTTGGAATTCCCAGCTTCCTTCATGGCCCTACTCAGCTGGTAGGAGACCGACCTTGCCTGGTTCCCACCAGTTGTAGCTTCTTTTTCTGCCTAATAATTAGTTTGGATATATTTTACCTTTGCTAAGCTCTGTGCATATGGGATCTCACCAGTAGAAGTAGGCACTTTGAAAGTAGAGACTATTTGGGTTTATTTATTTGTTTGATTGATGGATTGATTGATTATCTTTTTTGTGTGTTTGCCTAACATATTGAATTTGAGACATTCCAACAAGGAGTTGGGCCTCGCACAGAACCCTGCACGCAGTAAGAGCTTAATAAATGGATATTAAATTTGTTGGATTGGATTTTCCCCTTCACTTATCTGATCCCTTCTCCTTCAAAGTCCTGTTTTGTCCAAGTTACCCAAGGTCATTCCTATGGAGGAGATGGATCTTATTGGAGAGCTTAGGACAAGGAAAGCTTTAATTGTTAATAAGAGAGAGACTTCTACAAGGGATGTGTTTATTTATGGTAACACAAATCTTGTATTTCTGGTGCCCACTATAATGCCTGGCATATAGTAGGTGCTATTAAATGAAATAATTATGTCAAGTGCTTAGTGTAGTGCCTGGCACATTTATATAGGCATTATATAAATGCCTCTATTTTCTACCTCTCCCATAAATGCTTGTTGATTAATTGATTGATGGATTGACTGTTAGGATTGTGACTAAGGTCTATTGGCCTATCAGATCCAATGACAAATGCTTCCTAACAAAAGAAACTGAGTTAAAATCCTCTGAGGAAGGTAAAAGCATTACAATTCTACAAGGCTCCACAAAGTGACAGTGCAACAACTTTAAAAAACCTCCAGAATGGTTAGGAAAAGCAATCTTCCTTCTCCTCTTCTTCCTCCTCTTCCTTCTTCTTCTTCTTCTTCTTCTTCTTCTTCTTCTTCCTCTTCCTCTTCTTCTGCTTCTTCTTCTCCTTCTCCTTCTCCTTCTTCTCCTTCTCCTTCTCCTTCTTCTTCTTCTTCTTCTTCTTCTTCTTCTTCTTCTTCTTCTTCTTCTTCTGCTTCTTCTGCTTCTGCTTCTTCTGCTTCTTCTGCTTCTTCTTCTTCCCCCCTCAACATGGACACACCCTGGCCCTCTGTATTTCTTATTATCCCAAAGATTCCTCAGCTCATTTACAATAAGCCAAATATTTCATGGAACTTAAGGGTCACCTATCCTTCCACCTTCCCTGTTGGGGTCCTTGGATTCTTTGTAAAGGAAAAAAATAGGAATATAAGACATTGAAGAAGAACCTATACACCTTAAAGGGAACCAACTCAAACTGACTTTGGCTGATGTGTCTAGTATATCACAGAGGGGGCACAATTTTGTTTCTATTAACTAGAACACTATGAATGTTTAATGGTCCATGATAACAGAGAAACAAAGGAGTTCTTCCATATTGATTCATGGGGTCAAATCTGGAAGAGGAGGCATATGAAATCTCTGAAGAGTCTACCATCAGCTCCTTGTGGCATGTCTCAATTTAGGTATGCAGTTTGATAAAACATTGCAACTTCTCTTCCATCAGGGTAATATAGTTCAAGGAGGGATATATTTGAGGTCAAAGGGTCCAAATCCTGACTCTGCCACTTAATACCTATGTGACTTGGAATAAGTCATGTCATCTCTCCAAGCCTTAGTTGCATCATCTATAAAATGAGGAAGCTAGTTGAAATGATCTCAATTGTTGCTGTGGAATAGAGTGTGCTCCATTTTCCCCAGGTGACTTTCCTAATGTGTGTCTGTGTTATCCAATACTATGCGTTTGTCTTTGAGGAGGTCCCATGCACCAGGATTGTTCTGGGAGCTGCCTGGTCTTGGGCAGAGAGAACTTTGAAGAGTTGTAGTGGTGGTGATGAATTTATGCATCCTTGATGACATACTCTGGTGACATTCCTTCCTCTCCCAGGCATGGATGTCTATGGCAAAGGTTGTAAGGACCTGGCAGTGTCAATTATTAGTATCATGTCCTTCTCTAGCTCATTTTAGATTAGGAAACTGAAGCAAACAGAGTGAAGTGATTTACCCAGGATCACACAACTATTGAGTGTCTGAGACTAGATTTGAAAAACGAAGATGAGTCTTCCTGACTCTAGATCCAGCAGTGTTCAATCCACTGCACCACCTCGCTATCCTAAGTTTTCTTTTTTTTACTCAATTCATGACTCCATTTGGGGTTTTCTTGGCAAAGATACTAGAGTGGTTTGCCATTTCCTTCTCCAGCTCATTTTAGATGAGGAAGTTAGGCAAACAGGGTTAAGTGACCTGCCCAGGGTCACACATCAAGTGTCTGAGGTCAAATCTAAACTCAGGTCCCCCTAGCTCGAGGTTAAGCACTCTATGTACTGAACTACCTCAGAGTTTAGCCAACAATAACCTTCCAAATCTGTATAACCATCAGCTAGGTGGCACAGCACTGGGCCTAGAATTAGGAAGAACTCAGTTTAAATCTGGCTTCAGACACTTACTAGCTGTGGAACCTTGGGCAAAACACTCAGTCCCAGTTACCTCAACCATAAAATGAGGACAATGGCAGGACCTACCTCACTGAGTTGTTGTGAGGTTCAAATGGAATAATATTTGTAAAGCACTTAGTACAGTGTCTGGCATATAGTTGGTGCTTCATTATTGTTTGTTTCCTTCCTTCCATCAACTCCTTAGCCTTGGCTCCCTATATAACCTTCTCTGTTCTCCCAAATAACTGGCATTCCAGGCATTCCTACAGGCAGCTGATGGTATAGTGGGCAGAATGCTGAATCTGGAGTCAGGAAGACCTGAGATCAAATTTAACCTCAGACACTTACTAGTATGACCCTGGTCAAGTCACTTAACCTGTATTTGCCCCCATCTTCTTTTATTGTAAAATGGGGATCATAATAACATCTCCCTCCCGTGGTTGTGGTGAGAAACGATTAGATAATACTTTTAGAAAAGTGCTTAGCATGGTACCTAGCACACAGTAGGCATTATGTAAATGCTTATCCCACTCTGTGCCCTGCTTATTCCCCCACCCCCTCGTAGTGATCTATTTGGATCTATCCAAATCCTATTTTATTTTCTGTCCTGTTCCTACTCTGCCTTACCACTCTTTCCTGATACTAGGCACTAAGTATTTTAGGAGAAAAAAAAAGGTTAATGAACCTATATTGGAAGGTCAGAATACTGACAAAGTATTGGGATTTCCCTCCGAGACTTTCAAATCATAAGAAGAGTGTCCAAGAGAAAACAGAGAAGGCAGGAATAAGTGAGTTCTGAGTAGACATGGGACCCCAGTGAAGCATATCTCTGTGGCCTAGGAAGTATCAGCAATCAGTCCATCCCCAAAGCATAGTTTTCACCAAGGCCCAGGATGTTTTCTTCAGTCTGTTCCTTATAACTGAGCTTTGTCCCTTAGTCAGAGTTGACAACCACCTACCTATGTGATAGGATTCCCAAGAAGGCAGTAAGGAAGGCCTCCCCTACCCAAACATACCTCCTACACCTGCTCACTAATGCATATAAAGCCTTTGCCAAGAGACTTGCTGAACAATGAAAGATCAGACTGAAAATACAAATGCCTTGAGAGAGGGTACAAAGTGATTTATGTTCATGCAGAGTATTAGCCCCCTTCTTCAGAGTAGGTGAGATGTAAGAAGGTGGGGAGAGAACCCAGGGGCACTGGGAGACTGGAGCTGGAGGTAGGGAGGGCCATAAAGTGGAAGGATGGGAGATGGGGTTACAAGGCCTTATTTTACCATTTTTCCAGTGAGTTGGCAGGGGCCTAAGGCCCTGAGACAGGAGCTGACTTTCTCAGATGGAAGCCTCCTGATAATGACTGAGTAATTAGGGCTAATAATAGCAAGACAGACCGGTTTTTAATCTGTGCCTGACATCTGCTATGAAAAAAGTCACGGTGGTGGATGGGGTGCGGTGGCATGTCTGTCGGCTGGGTGCCCGGATGGGGTGTCATTAAAATGTGCCCTGCCATCCTGTCCCATTCCCCACAATATCTAGTGAGACACCACTGTCACTCACTCCTAATGGAGCTCTGTTTCTCCCCACCTTCTCCTCACCCCTCCCTCCCCAGTCCCTCTGGGCCATCCCCCCATCTTTTCCTCTCTCCTTTCCCTTTGATCAGAACATGGTCTCCAGGGAGTCGTGAGCTCCCTGCAAATGCCTTCCCAGGGATGAGGGCAAATGAGGTGGAACAAATGTCCATTTGCAATTTAGGTGGGGGGGAGCACGTGGACAGAATGCAATGAGCTGGGTTCCTGCAGCCCTTCCCTTCCTTCTTTCTTTAGTGGCTGTGCAGTCGAGAGCTCCTGCCTCCTAAAACAAACCCATTAGCACCTCAGGCTGCCATTCTCCCCCTACCCCCACCCCACCAGCACTTCCATCACTGCCACCACCAAGGAACGGAAGGAAGATCTCAGGGAGCCAGCACCCAGACATCCTTCTGTTTTATTTAAGGATTTTCACTTTCACAGCATATGCAACTGGGGAGGAGTTGTGTTTGTGTATATGTGTTGGGGGGTTGTGGGAGGGGGAAAGCTAGGGAGGCTTTATTTAGGTTTCATGAATGTTTCAAGTCATTAGAGTCAGATCAGAGCTTTGTAAAGGTTTGAAGGCATTTCGACCAGGACACAGAAACTCCCACCTGCCATGACTCACATGTGGTCAGGTTGTCATAGACACTAGAAGGTGACATAGTCCTGTCTGAAAGGAGTTTCCCATTTCACAAGGCTTCCCTGTCAGGTGATTCAGGTGGTCTCCATGCTTGGAGATCCAGCTCAAACCCCACCTCCTCCAAGACGCTTTCTTAGACCATGCTGGTCCACACTGATCTCTCTCCTCTTAATTCCTCAAAGAATTTTTGCTTTATCTACCTTTTCTGCACTTGGCATAAAATGAAATGTTTTTATTTAATTTTTTTTAGTATTTTTTTAAAGAACATTAGAGACAAAGACTACATCCAGCTGTCTTTTATTTTTGTTTTTGTTTTGTTTTGATTTGTTTTGTTACAGATGAGGAAAGCGTGGCCCAGAGATGTAAAGTGATTTTCCCAAAGTCACACAGCTCATAAGCAGCAGAGGGCTTCCTCACCAGAAACATACTGAGACATGTAAAGTTCCCTGGCTTGAAGTCCAGTGTGATTTATTTACAATGCACAATGCTACTCAATGGCTTTGACCTTGTGTTGAATATTTAACATTTTGCCCAATAAGCCTTCTGCTGTCAACTAGACCACGAGTGCATTGAGTTCACAGGCCATGTCTTGGATAGATGGGTAGACGGATGGATGGGTGGATAGATAGATAGATAGATAGATAGATAGATAGATAGATAGATAGATAGATAGATAGATAGATAGATAGGCAGGCAGGCAGACGGATAGACAAACAGACAGATGGATGGATAGATAGATGGACAGATAGACAGACAGACAGACAGACAGATAGATAGATAGATAGATAGATAGATAGATAGATAGATAGATAGATAAAGATAAGATAGATGAAGTGATGGGTAGATAAATAGATGGAAGGACAGAAGGATGAAGAAACATATGGATGGATGGATGGATGGATGGATGGATGGATGGATGGATGGATGGATGGATGGACACATGGACAAATGGATGGATGGATGGATGGATGGATGGATGGATGGATGGATGGATGGATGGATGGATGGATGGATAGATGGACAAATGGATGGATGGATGGATGGATGGATTGATGGACACAGACAGATATAGAAAGATATAGATATCCCTCACAGGATAACCTACTCTAGACATATTGATAGGCCACATTTCTGGAGTATCTTAAAGTTTCTAAAGTGCACTGAACCTGTCAAACAGGCTTTAGCAGCATTATCAGCACCATTCTACAGAGGTACAGATTTGCCTATAGTCACATAGCTAGTAAATGCTTGATGATAATAAGAAAAATACCAGCTCCCATGTATGCATAGCCTTTGAGAGAGCTTTCCATGCACTATCCGTGCACTACCAACTGATCTAGGGCAAGCTCTCAAGCCTGTCTGCCTGCAGGGCACTGAATGAGGGTGCTGCTCCTCCCCTGACTACACCCCTTTGGGCTCTCATGCTCAGCACATGTTCAGTGCTGCTGATGAGGTGGTTGTTCCTTGACTTCCGTAGCTCTGTCCTCATTGGGTGGAGTGCTTTGTATGGATGGGGCTCAGATTGCCTACATCTCAGAAAGCACTTAGGCTGTGGTCTCTAGAAGACAGATGATCATTTCCTGTCAGACATTCACTGCAGCTAAAATTGGCTCCAGCTCTTTTGAAAACTAAAGACAACTGGCTGCCCTGACGTCAGAATAGCCTGAGTTCAAATTCAGCCTCAACATTTACTAGCTATATGACCCTGGACAAGTCACTTAAACTGGAAAAGGAAACGGCAAACCATTCTACTGCCTTTGCCAAGAAAACTCCGAATGAGGTCACAAAGAGTAGGATGTGACTAATTGACACAATAACCACCACAAAACTTTGGAAAACTCCCTAGACTGGACTCTGCTTGATTTCCATGGGAGCTTTGGAGTGACGGTGGATGAAAGGAAATTGAAACAGTGGCTGTCAGCCAGCTATGCTTCCTACTGGGAATACTTCCCAGCAGTCTCAGCTCCTTCAAATGAAGAATTATCTGGAGATGAAGGAGGAGACAGGGACAGAGAGTGTGGTATAGAGAACTTGGTGTCAGAACCTAGGTTCAAAGCTCAGCTCTGATGTTAGTCATGTGACAGACATTTGGCAAGTCACAGCATTCCAGAATTTAAGAGTGGGAAGGGCCCTCGGTGGCCATTTAGACCTGAACACTTAGACTTCCTCCATGTCCCATCAGGGGAAGATCTCCAGTGAGCAGAAACCCACTACCCAGTGAGTCTGTTCTTTCTGGGGACAGTTCTGACAATTACAAGGTTTTTTCTCACGTGGACGCTAAATCTGTTTTTCTTCAAAATCAACCCATCATGGCTGCTTCTGGGGCCAAGAAGAAAAAGTTTAATCGTTTTCCCATGTAAAAACCCTTCAAAAATTAAAAGATTGCTATTAAGTTCCCCTAAGTCTTATCTTTTCCAACCTCAACATTCCCTTTTCCTTCAATAGATATGGCTTGAATGTGAGGTCCTTCACCATTTTCGTTGCTCTCCTCTCTACCTTTTCAATTTCTTTTCTAAATTGTGGCTTTTCTCTGAGTTTCAGTTTTCCCTATCCATAAAATGGAGCTATTCACCTTGAAGCACTGTTATGAGAAAAGTGCCTTATAAAGGTGATCTGTTATTAAAAGAGAGAGTTCTTTTGTGATGCCATAGTATTTTGACTTATGGTAAACAGTACCTGTCTTACAAGGAAGTAAAATGGCAAGCTGCCTACATGATATGATTAGAGATCTCTCAGGAAGACTGCCAAAACCAAATATCTCTCTTTTTCAAGATGCTTCAAATCTCAACATTGGAGATTTCTTCCTTTGGGTTAAGGCATGCCTTTTTCAGTCTCTTCTTTCAAAATACAAATTTCCCGAAAAGAGAATCCCACGTTGAGTCATGCATAGCTTAATGTAAATGAGTTTATCATACTGGTTTCTTCTTGACTGGAGTCAGAAAGCAACATGAGAACAAGTGGGTACTTGGTACCAAGGATAGCTATTATGCATGTTACAGACAAAACATTTCATAGACATTTTGAGAAATGAAAGCACTCATTGGACCTGAGGCTATCAAGGAAGGCTTCTTGGAAGAGAAAGGATTTCAGCCAGGTCTTATACTAGGAGAAAGAGTTATAGAGAGGAAATACTCTAGGTGGAAGAAGACAATGGAAAAAAAAGCAAAGTTATAAAAAAGACATGAAGTAGCCAAGTCAAACTGGAGAAATCCAATTCAATTTATCACACATTTAATCACCTCTATGTGCAAAACAGTGGGTTTGACAATGGGACTACAAAAAAATAGAAATGAAACAGCTCTTCCCCTCTAGGAGTTTATAATCTACTAAAAGGTTACAATTTGTACACAAATCAGCATAATACAAGAAAAATGGAAAAGGGAGAGAACTGTATACCATGGAGAGATCAGCAAAGTCTTCATGGAGAAAGGGCTGAGATTAAAGGTGGATGAGGAATCTGAGAGGAAGAGGTTAGTAAGGAGCACATTCCAGGCACAAGGGAGTGCTGAGGCCAATGCCTAGAGGTGAGATATGAAGTGCAGGTTTCAGAGGATGTGCAAGTAATGCTAGAACCACTTTGTAGAGGACCTTGAATTCTAGGCTCAGTAATTCCCATCTTATTCTCAAGGCAACGGAGAACCACTAAAGACTCTTTGAACAATAAGGGTGGCAAGGCTAAACTTAAATATTGTTTTGGCATTTGAGGGAAGAATAGATTAGAAAGGGGAAAGACAAAGATACACTTTAGGATACTACTATTGTAGTCTTGGGGAAAAGCATGAGGACCTAAATCAAGGTAGTAGCTTTCTAAACATAGAGAAGGGTCAAAAGAAAGACACATTGTTCATACAGAAGTAGAAGATGAAGAGAAAGAGAGAGAGAAAGAAAGAGACAGAGGGAGAAAGAGGGAGAGAAAGAGAGAGAGAGAAAGACAGAGAGAGAGACAGAGAGAGAGACAGACAGAGAGAGAGACAGAGACAGAGAGAGAGACAGAGAGAGAGATAGAGGGAGAGAGAGAGCGCTAAGGACCTTGAACACCAGGCTCAAGAGTTTTGTCTTTCACATGTAGGGAACAGGGAGCTAGTAAAGCCTTTTGACATATGAGAGGCATTAAGAAAGCTACATTTTAGGATTACTCTGGCAGCAGCAATTTCAGTGTCAATGATTGATGTTGATATTTCTACAATTCCCTGTCTGAAAGGGAAAAAAAGGTGACATGAGCACCTTTTATCTGGGCCATTCTAATCATCTTTCTTATGGACAGAAGGTACTTTTTCATGCTGGTGGGCAGGAATGGCAGGTTGAAGGTAGGGGTCAGGGAGTAGAGCAAGGTTGACAGAGATCTGAAGAAATTTCATTTTATGGGAGAATAATGAGAGATAAAATGAGACAGGAGGAGAAGTACTGCATTTAAGTAAGGTAGTATGGGGTACTGGGTAGCATTGTATATTTGGAGTCAAGAAATCCTGAGTTTGAATTCCACCTCTGACCCATAGCTGCATGATCATGGCAGGATCATTTAACCTCTTTCAGCCTCCGTTTCCTTATTTCTAAAATGAGGATGAATAAAACTTCTCTCACAATCTATTGTAAAGCTCAAATGGGAGAATGTATATAAAACAGGAAAGATATATAGAGAGAGTCTATCTATATGTATATATGTATAGTTGTGTACATATCTATGTACATATATAGATACATATAATTTATATCTACATATAAATATACATATATATACTTAGAGAGAAAGAGAGAGACTCTTGTTATAGTTTGTAATCAAAGGATCAGAATTGGATTTCGGTTCTGTTCTCTTCTTGAACAAATCCCTTCAGCTTTCTAGACCTCAGTTTCCTTGCCCATAAACAAACAAACTAGATGATCCCTAAGGCCCCTGTCATCTTTAAATCCTCTAATAATCTTATGGTCTTAGAGAGAGGGAGGGACCAGGGGGAATATCCAAGAAGAGTCAAATAGAGAAAGAAGACAAAGAGATTTGGGAAGCATCCTGGAGAAAAGCAGAATCCAAGTCAGACATGATTAGATGAGGCCACAAGTCAAACATCACTGTGCTGTTTGACTTTTTCCAAGACATTCGCCCTCTCTGGGCCCTATTCGTCAAATGAGGGGATTAGACTTGACTGGGGTTGGGGAGGAATCTGTGGCCTCAAGGTCATATGTGGCCCTCTAGATCCTCAAGTGTGACCCTTTGACTGAATCCAAACTCTAGGCTTCAGGTTCCCCACCCTTGGACTAGACAACTCCTCAGGTCCCTTGCAACTAGAATATTCTATCCTAAACACTCCCCCCCCCCCCCTTCCCTATCTCTTCCACAAGGGTGGAGGGAGAGATTTCATTTTTGTCAGCCTGGGGTATTGGGGATGGGGAAGGGAAGGGAAGGGAAGGGAAGAGACAAGCAAGAGGAACAAGAAAATTACAGTATCAGCATGGAAATGACAATACCAGGCGTCTGATTCACAGGGGAGTGTGACTAGTTTCTCTTTTTTATTTTTAGCCGCTATTATGTTGAGGAAGGAGGCCTGCACTCATTAACCTGTAATGCCAAAGCTAACAACTGTGTTAAGCGGGGCCTCATGAATAAATCTTCCCCTCTGATTTGGTTATTTATAGCCTTCCCGCTGGTAAATTAATTATGTTTCATTTGCGCTGCTGGTAGGCAGCAGGTTTTGTTATATCAGGACTCCCTGTCAGTGCCTGTTACATGAAAGTGGGGAAATGGGCCAATTATGAGAATTGGGGGACTGTCACTTCCAGACCTGAAGAAAGCTGACTTGTGCATGGAGGCCATGAGGTCTGGCAGGTTTGACCATTCTGGGGCACTGGTTCTCAGCACTCACTTCTGATCATTTTCTAATGTCCTTGGAGTTTACTAAGGAAAAGATATTTGTGGGGTAGGTAATACATAAGGGGTTCAGCTAGGTGGCCCAGTAGATAGAGTGACAGACCTGGAGTTAGGAAGACTTATTTTCCTGAGTTCAAATCCAACCTCAGATACTATGTGACCCTGGGCAAGTCACTTAACCCTGTTTACCTCAGTTTCTCCATCTGTGAAAACTGAGAGAAGGAAATGGGTTAAGAGAACCTGGACTAGTCTTATAACCCTGCTCATCTCAGTTTCCTCTTCTGTAAAATCATCTGGTGAAAGAAATGGCAAACCACTGCAGTATCTTTGCCAAGTAAACCCTAAATGGAGTGGCAAGGAGTCAGATACAACAAAACAGCAACAATTATGGCAGCATATGCCCTTGTCCGGACATATCTACCTTACTACCTGTCATTCCCCTCCACTCCTCTCCTATTATAGCTTCTTTTTTTTTGAGTTTTAAAGTTTTCTTGGTCTTTAACAACGTATTAATCAAAAGTGTTAAGTAAGAGTGCTAGACTTAGAGTCAGAACAGGCCTGGCTTCCAGTCCCATCTTGGATTTTTTTATTGAACCCTTAGCTTTGAGTGCAGTGCCTAGCACATAGCAAATACTTGTTGACTGACTGTTGACAGTCCACAACATTTATTAGCTGTGTGGTCATGGGTAAATTCTTTCTTTAAATTCCATTAAGTTCCTTAATCTTTGTGAACCTCAGTCTTTTGATCTATAAAATGGAGTGACTATGGAGTTTTGATCTCATAGGGTTCTTGGAGGATCAAGGGAGATAATATCTGGGAAGTGCCTTGACAACCTTAAAGCTATTATTGTTAGGATATGCTAGACCCTATGCAGATTTTTTTGAATGGTGAGATGCCTTCAGGGAGCTTATAGTCTAGTTG
Organism: Notamacropus eugenii; assembly: GCF_028372415.1. Taxonomy (NCBI): domain Eukaryota; kingdom Metazoa; phylum Chordata; class Mammalia; order Diprotodontia; family Macropodidae; genus Notamacropus; species Notamacropus eugenii. The sequence goes on along the minus strand of NC_092872.1, from coordinate 134,159,003 downwards.
AGGAAGAATGGGGAGTGGGAAGGTAAGAGGATAAGCATGTATGAAGCTCCTACTCTGTGGCAGAATATTTTTACAAATTTTTACAAATATTCTCTCCTTTGAGCCTCATAATAACTCTGCAAGGTAGATGCTATTATCCCTATTTTACAGTAAGTAACTTGCAGAGGGTATGGATATCAGGGAAGACTAGCACCTCTGGTATTAGGGCTGCTAGGCCCTTTTCAGGGCTACTTTCCATCTTTGACATCCACTTGCCACCCAACTTTCACCTGTGGCTCCAAGAAGTTGTACCATGCACTGTGTCTGCACCCTGGAAACCATCTTGGCAGACGGACTAAACCAGGTTGAGAGTAACCAATGGTGTTGAGTTAGGAGGCAGTCTACCCCAAGTTTGTGAAGACTTTCCCCAGCAGAATGGGAGGATATGAACAATTTGTTCCAATGGGCCATGGAGGTGGCTGACGCAGGCATCGTGGAGCACTTAGAAACTGGGCAGACATGGAAGATGCCAAGGTTATCCACTGCATCCCACTGACAGTCATTTTAACTTTTGTCTTGCTACTAGACTTTGATGACTCTGGAAGACAGAGTGAGGCCAATGACTTCACACAAATCTGTCTCATTTAAACCCAAATTATGCATAAGTCAAAAAAGATCACCCATCCCATTTTACCATTTTTACCTACTTCAAAGCCCTGTGGTGATAGGCAAGTGGCAAAGCAGCAGGTGTAGATACACTAGGAGATGTCGTCACAACCTTGAATACAGGCAGCACAGACTATTGGGTCATCTTCTCACTGGACTGAAGGAACAGTAGGATTTGGCAGCGCCCTGGGTATCTGAGTAGCTCTTTTTAGGACTGCACTGCTCACCTCCTGGCAAGAGGAACAAGCTAGAAAAGGTGCCCTAAAACTTGTCTATTTCACTAATGCTGACACCTGCTTTCTGAGGCAGGCAGGGATACTACCCTGTGGTTGAAACACACACAGAAAAAAATGCACAAAAACCTTTTTGAGGATAATTCCATTCTCTATTGGTACATGGAATGTGCACACAGTTATGGACAAGAAATCCAGTAGACTTGAAAGACAAACAGCTGTTATTGTGAGAGAACCCACCAGGCATCCCATTCAAATAGTGGAGCAAGGCTGGAAAATGAAGACCAGCTTACCAAAGTGGGATACACATTTTTCTGTAGTGGACACAGTAAAGGGGAGTGCTGTGAATCTGGCTTAGATTTTGCAATAAAAACTAATCTAGTCAACAAGTTATATGCCTAACAAAAGGAGTGGATGACAGGCTCATGATAATGCAATAGCCATTTGCCAGAAATTAGTGCCTATGCTCCCACCAAAATGAACCCTGATGAGGTCAAAGAAAAATTTTGTGAAGACCTGGAGACCCACATCATCAATGTGCCGAAAGAGGACAAGCTTGTAATTTGGGCTGACTTTAATGGTAGAGCAGGCATAGACAATCAGACATGGAAGGGAGTTCTTGGAAGGAGTAGTGTCAGAAATAGCAACAGCAACAGTCACTTGCTACTAAAGACTTGTGTATCTTACAAATTTCTCATTACCAACACTGTCTACTATTTACCTAAATGCAATAAAGCTTCATGGATGCATTCTCATAGGAAACATTGGCATTTAATAAGTGTCATTGTAAGGAGAAAAGGCAGACAGGATATGAGAGTAATGAAGGCAATGTGTGGCACAGAGTGCTGGACCAATTATAGATTTATCCTCTCCAAGCTAAACGTTTTCCTTCAACAAAAGAAGCAGCCCCCAAGCATGACAACTACAAGAAGACTTAATATCAGTGAATTAAGAACATTTCTCTGGGTGTGAACATTGCTAACTTGGAGCTGAGCCTACACATGGTTGGCAAAATGTACAGCAGTGCATTTTACTCATCTGAGCCAAAACACTCATAAACATCAAGATTGTTTTGATGAAAATGATGGGGAAATTCAGAATCTGCTAAGTGAAAAATAAGAACTCCACAGGGTTTGCCAGCAGGGTAGTTCATCTGTCTTTGGGAAGGTAGCATTTAATTCCAACAAAAATAAAGTGAAAGTGAAGTTTAGAGAGATGCAGGATTCAGTTACAAGGCAGATGAAATTTGGTTTTACACTGATAGTAACAAATCATAGCACTTTTATGATGTCCTGACTGCTAGGTCAAAGACCTAAGGTGCATCTCAACCACTCAGAGCTTCTGGAGCCATATTGATTAGTAATAAGGACATGATCTTGGAGAGTTGGGCTGAACACTTCCATGGTGTTCTCAGCAAACCATCATCAACCAGTGCTGAAGCCACTGACCAAATGCCTCAGGCTGAAATCAATCCTTCTCTTGTCAAACTTCCAACTGAAGAAGTTTTGAATGCCATTTGACTCCTCTTGGGTGGCAAAGCTCCTGGTGCTGGTTCTATTCTAGCTGAGATTTACAAGACAGAGGGTCCACTCCTTATACAAAAGCTGACTGAAATTTTTCAGGTTATATGGCAAAAAGGAGATTATTCCCCAGGAGATGAAGGATGTCTCCATCATCCATCTCTAAAAAGGAAAAGGAAGTAGGTCATCCTGTGACAATCATGGAGTAGAAAAGTGTCTCTCTTTTAGTCATTACTGGCAAGATTCTTGCCTGAGTCCTTCTTAATAGGCTGTTCCTTTACCTGGAAGATGGTCATCTACCTGAGAGCCACTGTGGCTTCAGAAAGGGCAAAGTAATAGTCAACATGGTGTTTGTTGCCTGACAACTCCAAGAGAAATGCCAGGAATAGAACGTTCAGCAATCTAACAAAGGCTTTGGCCATTGTAAGTTGTGAGGGCTTATGGAAAATTGTGGCAAAATTTGTTTGCTTGGAGAAGCCCCACCGTATTGTATTTCAGTTTCATGGCAGCATGCTTACATTGTTTCTAGATAATGGACAATGCTCTCACACTTTTATAGTCACCAACAGAGGGAAGCAAGGCTGTATGCTTGTTTCTGTGAATGAGATTTTCAGCAATGTTCTTGGATACCTTTCAAAAGGACAAGAACAGCATCCAGGTCAGCCACCACACTGACAGTAAATTATTTAACTTGAAAAGGCTGCAAGCCAAGACTAAAGTGGAGAGAGAGTTGGTGCATGACTTTTGGTTCACAGATGGTTGTGTACTCAATGCAACCTCTGAGGCTAAGATGCAACAAACAATTCTCTGCTGCTTTTGTTCATTTTGGACTAACAATTAATGCCAAGAAAACAGAGGCTTTCCACCAACCAGCATCACACTATCCAATCATGGAACTCTCAGTCACAGCAAATGAAAAAATTTTGAATACTATGGCTAAGTTCACTTACCTTGGCAGTAGACTTTCCAGGGATGTACACATAGATGATGAGGTTGACACACACATGACCAGAGCTAACTCAGTGTTTAAGAGACTCTGAAGGAGAATATGGGAGAGAAGTATTAGACTGCCTACCAAACTGAAGGTCTACAGAGCTATTGTGCAGACTTTATTTTTGCATGCCTGTGAAACCTGGACAATCTACCAGCACCATGCCAAGAAAATGAATCACTTCCATTTGAATTGTCTTGGGAAGATTCTGAAGATCACCTGGCAGGATAAGGTAACAGACACGGAGCTCTCTTCAGGAGCTGAATTGCCAAGCCTACTCTACTGTGGAAAGAGCAACTCTGATGGGCTATCCACGTTGTTCAAATGTCAAACATGTCTGCCTAAAAGACTATTTTACAGACAACTCACACAAGGCAAACACTCACATGGAGGTCAGAAGAAGCAATACAAGGACAATCTCAAGGTATCTCCGAAGAATGTTGGAATCTATTGCAAGACACAGGAGACACTGGCACAGGACTACCTAGAATGGCACGCTCACATCAAAGAAGGCACCGTGTTCTATGAGCAAAGCAGGATTGTAGTAGCTGAAATAAAAACAAAACAAACAAAAAACAAAACAAAACCATGGGATGCATAAATTTAGAGATATTTCCTTCCAAAATGGTCATGCAGACTATTTTGTCCAACTTGTGGAAGAAACTTCCAGGCTTGTATTAGTCTGATCAGTCACAATTGAACATACTGTACCTAACTTCAGCATAATTATGGCACTTTGGTCCTCTCTGAGCATGAAGGCCAACAGCCAAGTGATTTGACTAGGGACCCACTGCTAGTAATCGTCTGAGGACTCAGGTCTTCCTGACCCCAGGGCTTTGCATACTGTACCAACCAGTTGAAATAGCAGTAAATAAATAATACAGGATGTGCTAAATGCCAAATGAGGAGGGTACAGCTAATTTATTGTTGCTCAGTAGTTTACAATCGTATCTGGCTTGCGGCCCCATGTGGGATTTTCTTGACAAAGGTACTGGAGTGGTTTACCATTTCCTTCTCCAGCTCATTTTCCAGATGAGTAAACTGTGGCAAACAGAGTTAATTGACTTTCCCAGGGTCACACAGCTAGTAAGTGTCTCAGACCAGATTTTAACTTAGGAAGATGAGTCTTCCTAACTTCAGGCCCAACCCTCTGTCCACTGCACCACCTATACCATGCTGTCACAGTCTAGAAGAAGAATAGGTTGCCAAGGACTGGGGTGACCAAGGAAGACTTCTCAGTGTTGAGACCTAAGCTGGGGCCTTGAAGGATGAGCAGCAGGTACACAGATGCTGGGGAGTGGGGAGGGCCTTAGAGGCCAGGAGAGGCTGATGTGAGACGGAAGTATGGAAGACTGACAAAGACTCAGAATTTGACACCCACAAGACAATTCAGCAGAGGATGAGAATGGCCTGGCTAGAGCAGAGGAATGGTTAGATGAGTATAAACAAACAGCTAGAAGATACGTTAGAGCTCTTCTCATCCAACCCTTTCATTTTACAGATGAACAAATAAAGTCCAAGAGGAGTGAAGTAGTGACTTCCCCAGAGTCATATGACCAGTAGGAATCAAGTCCTAGAGTAAGAAAGACCTGAGTTCAAACCCTGCCTCAGACAATTACTAATTATACAACCTTGGTCTGCCTCAATTCCTCATCTGCAAAATGGGGATAAGACCAACACCTACTTTCCAGGGTTATTTGAGTAGAAAATGAGATAATATGTGTAAAGTACTTTGCAAACCTTAAAACACTATATAAATTCTACTTAGTACTAGTACATAGCAGGGCCAAGATTAGGTCTCCTGACATCTGATTGATGACTTTTTTTCCAATAAACCATCTGTTCTCTACAAATACCCTTGAGTGGGATGGTATTTAAGGATCTTTTCTGCTCCCACCTTGGTTACCAGTTGGCACTAAGAATGTCAGGATCGGGCTGCAGGATATTCCTCTCCTTTAACAGGAGGCAATACCAGGCCAGTGAATTATTTGTTTTGCTGGGTCTTTGCTCAGTAGACTGCTAAAATGCATCAACAGGCAGACTCATTTCGAGCCCTTTGCTCTGTGCCCAGCTGAGGGAATTTCTCTCTAGGTGCAACCTTTGTCCTCAAATGCTAACTGGTTTATAAGGGGACTCTGAGAGTGTGAAGGTGAGAAGCAGGCTTCTTGACCCTATTGTTTCAAAGAGAAACCAAACAGAAAAAGAAGCTTCAGGGAGGGGAGGAAATGATATGAAATCATTTGGAAATGATTCACCTACTTGGAAATGCAAGTTACACTGTTGAGATCTGGACAAATAAAACCCACTCCAAAGACTGGGGTCCCCTAGGTCCATCCTCCTGCCTTGGAACATCGACATTGGTACGACATTGGTATGATATGTCAGATCTGCAAGGAGGGAGATGGTGGCCCTTCCCCAGAAGCACTGACAACCTCCCTCAGTAGATTTCTCTTCTCCATCTGATTCCTAGAGCCCTTTGTTGTCTCCATCACAAGATCATAGATTAAGAGATGGAAAGCCCTCTAGTCTAACATTGATCCTCCCGCCAATTTTATAAAAAGCAAATGAGGCCCAGAGGGTTTAAATTACTTCCCCAAAATCAGTCAGATATTAAATAGCATATGAAATATTAAATAGGATATTAAATAGGACTTGAACTCATGTCTTTTAACTACCAATCCAACATTCATTTCATATGTTGGTGTCACATGCGTAGCCTGCACTGCGTATCTGACCCAGCACTCCTAAGTGAGGCCAAAACCAAATTAAAATGTAATTAGGAAATATTTAGAAAAAAAATATAATCAAGCACAGAAAACATTACATTTCAAAGCTAAGTTAATATGCGGCCTATAGGGACTCTATAAGGGGCATCCAGGTGGTACCATAGTGCATGGAGCACCAGACCTAGAGTCGGGAAGACTGGAGTTCAAATCTGTCCTCAGACACTTATTAACTATCTGACCCTGGGCAAGTCTTTCAACCTCTACCTGTCTCAATTTTCTCATAAAAATGGGGATAATGAAAGCACCTACCTCCCAAGGCTGTTGTGAAAATCAAATGAGAGGATGATTATAAAGCATGTGCTTGGTCCAAAGTAAGTACTACATAATAATGAGTTGTTAGCATTATTAACGTAACGCTGGCCCTCGAGTGCGTCTGAGCTTGATGCCACTGACTTAGTCCAAACTCAGAATCACACAATCTAAGGCTCTTAAAGGTATCTTAGATGCCATCTGGCCCAGACTAGAAAAAGAATTCTTTCTATGAAATACTCAATAAATTGACTTCTAGGCATTGCTCGAAGACCTTTAATAGAGGCACTGCCTCCTGAGGCAGCCTGTTTCCTTTTGGAATAGCTCTAACTGTTAGAAAGCTTTCATTCATGTTAGAGATGTAAACGAGGTTGCCCTGGCTTCACCCATTACACTTAGATCAAGTCTAACTCTGTTCCTTTGAAACTTTTACCCTTTGCTCCCCGCTCTGTCCTTTGGGGCAAAACAGACCATACCTAAAACATTTTCTGTCCCTGTACCCTGCCCATATGTGTTGTGTTCCCTCCCCATGCATGTTCCTGGAGTGTGCCCTCTCTCGTGGTGTGGTAATTTTCTAGAAAGAATGCTCCTTATTGTATAGGGGAGAGGAATTGCGTGGATGACTCTATCTTGTCCCTTGTCTTGCTCAGCTGTTTAATTTAATGCCTTTTGTTTTGAACTAATGATGGTGAGTAAAAAGAAACCAGTTGATGGAGTCTATAACTTTGAATGGATAACCTATTGAACCTGCAATGGCTTAAAAAATGACCCATTTGTAGCTGGATCCATCAGGTGCTACATTTGTGAGGTTGGTTGTAGTGAAATCGTAGGATTTTAGAGTTGGAAGAGATCTTAGAGATCACTTAATTCCAGCCTTGCATTTGATAATTGAGGAAACTGAGGCCCAGAATGGGAAACAGGCTTTGAAAAGGTCATACAGTTAGTAGCAGAACCAGATTTAGAACCAAGATCTCTTGACCTCTACTCTGAAACTCTTTCCTTGTGACCTTTTACTCACGAGGATGCTGAGGGTCCCAAAAAGTTTCCAAAAATAGGTAGGAGACAATGAACAATCTATGTAGATCTAAAACCAGAGGTTACCTGGTATCTAACTGGATGTATTTTCTACTTCCCTGCCCTATCTCTCTCAATAACAAGGAGATGATCACAAATGACCATTTGTAATAATATTTCCAGTTTCAGAAAAAAAGCACTGTCAGGCAAGTGAGAAAGTCCTTTTCTAAGGGAAATATTAATAATATTCTTTGTATAGCGCTTTATAATTATAAAGCACTTTCATATAGACAACGTCATTTGACCTTCACTACAACCAGTGGACTAAACTATGCAACTATTATTATCTCCATTTAACAGAGATGTTGTGACTTGTCAATAGTCACACACAGTTGCTGTAGATTGTCTTTTGTTCTGAAAGAGGACTGTGACATCAGGAAGGTGATGCCATGACTGGCAAGTGAATTGGATTTAAGTGAGGCAGAGCTGTGCAAAGTTACCAGCCTCACTTTCTCCTCCAGAGAGGAAGTCGTAAGAAGGACCCAAGTCTATATTTCCCTACTTCTGCAGAAACACAGGTTAGGCCTGGGGCAGAGGACGTGACTTGGGGCAGTGCCCAAGGAAAGTGTGTGAATCCTGCCTAAAGGCATGACCTGAAGCTTCCCCACGATGAACAGCAAGCTGGAGCTTCTGGTACCTGATGAAAAAGCGTGCTGCTCTAGAAAGGTGTTCATATCCCAAGGGGTTGTCAAACACCTCCACTACGCACCTTGAACAGCCTTGCTGAGTATCAATGATTAGTTCTCATCAGCCCTAATGATAATATGAAAATAACTACAATTAAAGCCGCCAAGTTTGGCAAGCTATTTGGCAGGGCTTATGAGGGCTGCTTGTGGAGAACCCACTGGTGCCTCCTCCCCATTGCCCCCCCCCCAACCGTCCTTAGATCCTTCAGGATGAAGGATCGCCCCATTCGCCACCTCCTTCTTTGCAGGTCTGCCAGCCCCCAATCATTTCTAGCACAGAGGCCAAGCTTTCAGCCCAGCCCCCTGGCTGCAGGGAGGAGTTCTGTGCCCACAATTACCTACTTATGCCTGCAATTTGCCATTTGCACCTTCAAAGTAGAGTGCAACTGGCTAATTGCCAGTGCAATTAGGTAATTGTGGGTGCAATTAGTATCTCCGGTGCAGAGAGAGGGAGGGAGGGAGTGGGAGGGCGACAGAGGAGGGGGGGGGAGAGAAAGACACCCAGGAAAAGGGAGAGAAAAGCAGACAGTCAGAAAGGCCCAGAGAAAGACGGATACAGACCAGTGTAACAAGGGAGAAAAAAGAGGAGGATAGTGACTGAAAAGTACAGAGGGAAAAGGGTAGTCTTGGAAAAGGGGGGAAGGGAGAAAGACAGAAATAATCTGAGAAGAGAAGAAAAAGCAGGAGAGGGAAGAGGAAAAAGGGAGAGAGCGATGTGTAGAAAAGGGCAGACGGAGAAAATGAGGGAGTGAGAAAGCAGAGGATGAGAAAGGGGACCAGAAGAGGATAACATGGATAGACTTGGAAAGCAAGGAGAGAGAGAGGAACAGATATAGAGAACTAGGGAAGACAAGAAAATGAAAAGGAGGAAGAAAAGTAGAAGGGAAGGAAGGAAGGGAAAGGAAAAAGAAGAAAGAAGATACATGAGGGAAAGATAGAGAGAGGAAAATAAAAAAAGGAAGGAGGGAGACCAAGAGACATTCAAAACGTGAGGGAGAGGGAACAATTGGAGACTTAGAATCTGGTTCCAAAGCCCTAGTGCTGTGGATTTCCCTCAGAAGATGTCATTGGTTTGGGAAGAAAGGAAGGGGGTAGACCCTGTAGAAAGATGATGATATTCACTGCTAATTTAGGCAGGCCCTGTGAGCTCCAGAGAAGCTCTGACTCCATGGGATCTGATGTTTCATTGGGGAAGAGACTGAATTTGGCAGAAGTCTTGTAATATTTCAACACTGAGTCCTTTTCAGGCAGAGGAAGGAAAGGAAGAAAGCTAACCTATAGATCCCTTCTGCCCCTATCCTCCCCTGCTTCCTACACCCAGGAAAGGGCTTTCTTTCTAAAAGTCCCATGGTCACAGGAGCACGGTCAGGGTAGGGGTGGGGGGGGGGGGAGAAGGGGCAGTGCTTCCAGGTTGACAGAGGTCAGTGAAAGCTTAATCATTTAGTGGGAGAGACAAAAAGTTCCATAGCAGATGATCTTAACTTTTTTGTCTCATGGACCCTTTGAATGGTGTGATGCAGCCCAGGAGGCCCTGCGACCTCAGTGTTTCTGTTTCTGCCATCTGTTTCTGAACACTGCCAACATTCCAAGAAACTTTCTTTGCCTCAGTCCTTTCCCTCTGGGAGAAATGGCCATAAAGCCATTTGACCTCTTTCTTTTTTTTTTCTGCCTTCCACACAGACATGGCCTTCTAGGTTTTGGGATGTGGCCTTTTGACTGAGTCCAAGTTTTACAAAACAAATTATTTTATTAAAAGGATTTGTTCTGTGAAGTTTGGATTCCATCAAAGAGTCTCACTTGAGGACCTAGAGGTCCTTGGACCATTTCACTCTAATACTGTCCATGCGGTTTTCTTGGCAAAGACACTGGAGTGGTTTGTCATTTCCTTTTCCAATGGATTAAGGCAGACAGAGATTAAGTGACTTGCCCAGGGTCATATAGCTAGTGTCTGAGACTGGAATTAAAATCAGATCTTTCTGAGTTCAGATCCAGCACTCTATCCACTGATCCACCTACCTGCCTCCAATTTTATGTTTAACTGAGAAACAACATCCTGAGCATGCTCAGTCTATTAGGCTAGCAGTAACCAATAAAGAGGATCAATGCCCTCTTTCAGTGACCAAAGACCCAAAGGGACCCTAAAAGTCATATAATTCAACCCCTTTATTTTACAGATAAGGAAACTGAGACTCAGCAAGGCTAAATGATTGCTGAAGGTTACTCAAGAAGCAAGAGACAGAGACAGAATATGAATGCTAGCCCTCTACCTCCAGAGCCAGCAATCCTTTTGCAGGATTACTCACAGGATAACAAAAAGATACTGGAAACAATGACAATAACAGCTGTCATCTGCACAGCACTCTAATGTTTAAAAGCATTTTGCCCACGTTACTTTTTTGATTTTCATGACACCTAATGAGGTAGATCCTGCAGCTAGTATGATCTCAGTGTCATAGAAGCTCAGAGAGGAAATGATTTGCTAGGATCCATGGCTACTAAGCATAGGAGTTAAGAGTCCTGAATTTGAATTCTGCCTCTATGTGCAGTCCTCATGCTGGGCTTGGAATCAAGATGACCTCTGTTTAGATTTGGCCTCAGACATTTACTTGCTGTGTGACCCTGGACTAACATTTCACTTTTGTTTGTCTCCATATCCTCACCTGTAAGATGGGGGAAGTAATAGTACCTCCTTCCCAGGGTTGTTGAAAATGAAATGAAATAATATTTATGAAATGCTTAATGCAGTGCTGGCACACAGTATGCACCATGGGAATACCAGTTATCATCATCATCATCATCATCGTTATTAATGGTATGTGCTTCCTATCAAAAATAATACTGAATTTATAAAGATTAGAGAAGGCATTTCTGGGTGGAGAGGCAAATGATATCATGTGGGTAACCACATTCTGCTCCCCTATAGAGAGTCAATTCTCTTCAAAGAGATCCCATAAGGTGAGAGAAGGGTCTGTAGAAAGGAGGTGAAGCAACACCATGGATTGAGCTCCATCCTACTCAAGTTCTTCCTTTCCCTAGTTCCCTACAGAGCAGTTCAGGAAAGCTAGGGATGTTCTGCTTGAGGGTACCCTTTCTAATCAGGATCAGGCCAGTGGTCTGACCTCCCTGATGGGTAGTCAATAAACGACCCAGAGAGACCCTGGAAGAGAATTGCCTCCTGCTGAAAACCAGGATGTGGCTTTTTCTCCTCCCAGGCTCTGAATTATTCATATACTGAAAACACTATTAATAAATAATAGATCACAGGAAAGCAAAAGGCAGGATTGGCCCATTTGCCTCCGTCTGGGTTTTATCCCCCCATGTTTAGGCCTTGGTTATTTTCCCTATGAGTCCTCAGTGTATGACCTACACCATTTGCATTTTCTTAGAAGCAGTTAGATCCCATTATGGGCAAATCTAAGAAATAGAAGCAAAGATACACACATATACACACTCACCTACACAAGTAGAATCAGGACCTCAATCCATCCTTCATCCAAGTAGACAGTATGTATAGTGGACAGAGCCCTGGACTTGAAGATAAGAGACCTCTGCTGAAATCCTGGCTCTAATGCTTATTTACTAGCTATGGATATGGATATGGCTGCAGATATAGATATACATAGATGTTGGTATGGGTACGAGTATGACTAATCTGCACTAGTAAGGGGAGTATCACCACTGAGAATTCCTTACACCAACTGATCACATTTCCTCACTTCTCCTTCTCCCCACAATAAAAAAAAGAATGGAAATGAAAAGATTTGGTTATAAGGAATGTACTCTGCAAACTTTAAAGTAGTAGACAAACGTGAGCGTTTATTGCTGTCATTACTGTTATACAAGAAATTAAAACATGATCTTTGTTCTACCCCTTAAAAATTTTACATGATAACTTTGTTGTATATTTGGAGGGAATACATGGTAGATTTGCAGTTTTGTGCGCAATCATCTTTTTTTATTGTACTGTGTCATGGGATGGCTGGTCTTATTCCTTAAATTGAAAATGAAACATTTTTTAATAAAAGAAATCAAGTAAATATTAAGCTCTGGAGGAGGAAGAGTACTTAGAAGTCATCTAACCCAACCCCCTGATTTTACAGATGAAGAAACTGAGACCCAGAAAGGGAGAGTGACTTTGATCAATCGTCAAAGGCAAGGTTGAACCAAATCAAACTAAAACTGAGAGAACACATGGTATAGTGGAAAGATCCCTAACAAGAGAGATGAAACTGGATATAATTCCAGGTTCTAACATTAATTCACTAAATGAACATTGCCAAGTTCCTTCCACTTTCTGGGACTTTTTGTCCTCTCTTAAAAATGGGGGTGGGGTGGGGGAGGAAGGCTTGGAGTAGATGGTCTTGTTCAATTCTGACATTCTATGATCCAGTAAGGAAATTTAAAAAAAAGATATATTGCGTGAGAGTTTTAGCATTCAGAGGGAAGGTCTTCTGGAAAAGGAAGGTCCTGGGCTGCATCTTGAAAGATGGGTAAAATTTGTATTGACAAAGAGCATGGAAGGTAGGGCATACCAGACAAAGGGAATGGTGTAAGAAAAAACCCAGAGTCTTCCAGCATGACTGGAGTAGGCACGTCTGGTAGTAATGGGTGGTTGGAAAATCAGACAGATCATGAACACCTCTGAATGCCAAGAAGAGGAGATTAGACTCATTGTATATGGGGGTGTGCTGATAACTGTTTACCAATAAGATCTCCATGAAAATGTATATATATAGTATATACTTTTAAGTTCAATCTGTATTATTAACATTCTCTTTCATTACTTTCTTAAGTCTAGACAATAAACAAAACAATAAATCAAGCCCTAACTTATAGTATTTCCTCATTTGTGAGATGTAAAAGATCACACTGAACATTTAACAATTGGCTCTCCCCATTAGAGCTGCTTCTAGAACACTCCCTGGTTCTATAGTAATTAATGATCTCGATCATCCCATTATAATGTCCATTCTCCTTAGCTCTGCTCTTAACTTTGAGCCTCCTTCCAAGTTTGCTTCAAGAATAATTATTACAGGGCAGAGCCAAGATAGCAGAGTAGAAAGATGCACATACTCTAGCTCTTCCCCCACAGCCCATAAAATACCTGTAAAGAATAACTCTCAAAAAATTCTAAAGCAGCAGAAGCCACAGAAGTATGTAGTGAAGGAGATTTCCAGCCCAGGGTGACCTGGAAGGCCAATGGGAAAGGTTTGTCACACCAGATGTGGAGTGGAACACAGCTCAGCCTTGGCCACATGACACTGGGAGGAGCAGGACCAGAGCAGGCCTAGGGGGGTGAAATCCCAAGGAGCAGCAGAGGTTCTCAGATCTCTCAACCCATAAGTGACAAAGGCAGCTGCAAAGGTGAGTGAGAGGGCTTTTTCAGCTAGGCGAGAAGAAAGCAGGGTACCCCCCTAGCTCTGGCCCAAGGTGGTGGTGGCAGAGGCAGCAGCAGCAGTGGGTGGTAGCAGCTGCAGTGGCCGTGGCAGGCAGCAGCCAGCATCCATTGTTGGAGCCCTTAGCTTAAAGTCCCTGGGGGAATTGAGCAGCTGATCTAAACTTCAGGCCTGATTGCTGGCCTGGTGGAACTGGAGGTGGTTGTGGAGAGGAAATTCTACTACTCACAGATTCTGGGCAGAAAAGTTTCTTACTGCTCCCAGACCAGTGTGCAGGCTTGATTGTGCCACCTTGGAGGAACTGAGATCTTACAGGTCCCCAGAGTGTACCCTAATCTTGACAAAGGACTTCAAAGTCAAGTAACTGGTTGGGAAAATGCCCAAAAAGGGAAAAAAATAAGATTATAAAAGGTTACTTTCTTGGTGAACAGGTATTTTTTCCCATCCTTTCAGATGAAGAAGAGCAATGCTTACCATCAGGGGAAGACATAAAAGTCAAGGCTTCTACATCCCAAATATTCAAAATAGGTATGTATGGGTCTCAGGTCATGGAAGAGCTCAAAAAGGATTTTGAAAATCAAGTAAGACAGGTGGAGGAAAAATTGGAAAGAGAAATGAGAGCCCTACAGGACAAAAGAGAAGATGGCTATAAGGGAAGGGAGGGGTGTTAGAAGGGAGGGTGGAATGGTGGAAGGGGTAATCAGAATGCTCGACATTTTGGGGTAGGGGGAGGGGAGAGATGGGGAGAAAATTTGGAACTCAAAATTTTGTGGAAATGAATGTTGAAAACTTAAAATAAAAAAAAAGAATAATTACTACATTTGATACTCTTTCTCCAACGCTTAATTGTCTGTCCTGCCTCAGCCTCTTCTGGGACATTGAAGAGTGAAAAACAATAATAATGATTGTTTTTACTAAGAGAATGCCATATGGCCTACAAAAAGCCTTACATACATTGCCTAATGGGAACACCAATAATAATCAATAAGCTGGCACCCTTGTAATGTTAGGGAGCAAGTCATAATCAGAGTAGGGTGCCACGAGATTAAGTGATCAGCACAAGGTCATACAATCAATGAGTATTAAAGGCCGAATTTGAACCCAGTTCTTCCTCACTCCAAGACTGGCTCTCTATCCAGGTTTCTCCTATTAAAAGTAAGTAATAAAAGTGCTGTTAACCATTATTTACAGGTGAGGAAACTGATGATCAGAAGGTTAAGTGATTTGCCCAAAGGCACATCATTAATAAGTAGCAGTTGTATTCAAAACCATATCTTCTGACTCTAAGTTCTGCATATACCATAGCTATCCATGTAGAGTCCAGTGTTTTAACCCAGGATCTACCACTGATGGTCTCTGTAATATTGTAGGATTTACTTAACCCTATTTTACATCAAAGGAAATGAATGTCTAGACAGGTTAGTTATTCCTGCCATGTCTCCTGACAATATTATGATGATCTCATGAATGAAAATCATAGAATTATGGAGCAAGAAGAACACTCAGAGAACATCAGTCCATTTTCTTCACTTTACAGATGAAGAAACTGAAACCCTGGGACATTAAATGATGTCCTTGTGGGCAAGATGGGAATCTAGGGAATAGCTGATAGGGAGATTCCAAACTGAAACTGAAATAGCCCAAACTGGCTGAACCACTGGACTCCATAAGTGATGGATTGATGGTAGCCTGAAGGGAGGTCTCAGAGTATCCTGGGGCTTTATGCTGTTCAACAGAACAGAATTTATAAATGGCTTGGATGATGGCAGACATGGCACACTTATCTAATTTGCACATGCCTTACATATTGTAGCTACCTAAGAAAGGTTTCTAGAAAAGAATGGCATGCAATTAAGAGGCAAAGCTTACTGATCAGATGATAAAATTCAGATCCAAAAAATCAACAGACACTAAAATGCTGGGCCATATCTAATAAGGTTAAATTTAAGAGGGATGAATTCTTGAATATGGGTTCAACAAATACAAGTACAGGATGGAGGAGATATGGTTACAAAGGAATTCATGTGAAAAGGTCCTGGAGACTTTAGTAGACTATAAGGTGAATATGAATCAGCAATTTTATTTTATGGGCAAAAATATCTAATAGGATCTTGGACTCCATTAACAAAAATACTAGGGTCTAAAATATAAAGTGTTGCTAGTCCCCAAAATTTCCTTTACCTACTTTTCTGATTACTAGAAGAGGCAATAGATGCTGGTAGGGGCTGGGGAAGAAAATGGGACCAGGGGCCAGTTTGCAAAAGGAAGATAGGTTCAAAATACAAAATTGATGGTACTACTGTACTCCCCCTGGTAAAAGCAAATGTGGAGAACTGTGTTCAGCTCTGAGTACCACATCTACAGACACTTACTGACTGGAGTACACCCAGAGGAAAGTGACCAGGATGATGAGGGACTCTGCCCTAAAAGGAAATGAATTAGATTTAAAAGAGGGTTATGATCAAGGTCTTCCAACATCAAAGTGTTGCTTTGTAGAAGAGGGATTTAACAGGATCTCCTTGGCCCCAAAAGACAAGACTAGGACCAGATGGTAGAGACAGATCTGAATTCTATTTGAGGAAAAACTTCCTAACAACTGCTGTTGTTGATTAGTCACATTCGACTCTTCATGACCCCATTTGGAGTTTTCCTGGCAAAGATATCAGAGTGATTTGCCATTTTCTCCTCCAGTTCATTTTACACATGAGGAAATTGAGTGAAATGACTTGTCCAGGGTCACAAAGCCAATAAGTATCTGAGGCTGGATTTGAACTCAGGTCCTTGTGATTCTAGGGCTGGCACTCTATCCACTGCACCACCTAGCTGCCCTTCCTAACAATTAGAACTGTCTAAAAGTATAATGCTAATTGTAATAATAAGTAAGGGTTAATGGGAAGAACATTTCAATGGTTTAAAACCCTTAGCATCTATACCAAACCAGTCTTAACATAGACTTTTTGAATTGTAACATGGACCACAATAGCTTTGAAAAATATCCTAACAAAAACGCATACAACATTATCAAATCCCAGGGCCCATCACCATAAGGCAACTATGGAAAGAATGATACTCCCTTGTCCAAAATACAGAAGAGGACTGATGAATCTTCTTAGAGCACATGATAAACAAGTCAGAAATTTTGGAAATACTTTTAGGACAAACAGAAGTAAGGTCATCAAGCAAAAGGGTGAACACTAGAAATACATCATGGGATTTGCTGATTATAATCGAAAGAGGTTTGCCTCTGTCTAGATGGCATGTATGAGATAAATAAGATCCAGGAGTAGAATCAAAGATCCTCCATGAGTGGAGCCACATGAACTCAATCAACGCTATGTCGACCATGAAATGTTGAGTCATAGAAATGTGTTTATAGAAATAGAGGCAATTCAGGACCAGGTCATCACTTCCAAAAGTTACGGACTAATTATCCTCGAGGAACCCCAACTTACAGAACAATGTAGATTATGAAAGGAAACAGTAGAAACTATTCAATGTGTTTTTATAGGCTGCAAAAATTTAGTGGCTACCAAAAATGTAGCAAGACATGACTGGATGGCTAGAGTTATGGATCATATATTCATTATTTTTTTATAAACTAACAGATGACAACTTTTCATACTGCAGATACAGAATCCTTGAAGATTCAACAAATAATCTATACTACAACCAGGTCATTATCACAATTTCCCAGACATGGAGTTGATCCATAAAAACCTGAGAGTGATAATTTTGATATTGCCAGAGGAAATACTGAATCTCCAAGTTATGGAATTAAAAACTCTCAAAATATAGAGACCTAGAAAAAAAATCAAATTAATGTGGGAGCAAGATAAGGCACATGCCACTCTCATCTTCTGGTGTGCTATTAGAATTGCTCCAACGAACATTTATTCAGTTACAAGAAGCAGTTATTTTATCAAAATGCAGTAGTCTCAAGAACAAGAAATATAAAAGATGACAACTTGTCACATGACCACTTCTATTTGACTTGATAAAAAATTATTAGAATGAGGTGATTATAGATAATGATAATAACAATAATGGTGGTACAGTAGCATTGAGAATGATGAACCTGGAGTCAGGAAGACCTGAATTCAAATTCTGCAGTAGACACTTATAAGATGTGTGATCCTGGAAAAGTCATTGAACTTCTCTAGGTCTCAATTTCCTCTTCTTTAAAATATGACAAATAATAGCACCTAACTCACAGTAAAGATGGGGGAGCTAATACTTTTAATGTGTCTTGCAAACCTTAAAGAATTATAGAAATATCATCCAGAGGCAGTTTGTTGGTGCAGTGGATAGAGCACTGGGGATGGAGTCAGGAAGATCTGAGTTCAAATCCACCCTAGACACTTAGTTGTGTGATCCCTAGCAAGTCACTTAACCTCAGTTTGCCTTAATCTACTGGAGAAGGAAATGGTAAACCACTCCAGTATCTTTGCCAAGACAACCTTCCAGTCCATGGGGATACAACAGAATAATGATAAATATTAGCTGTTATCATAAAGAATAATAGTAGGAGATCAACTTTTCCTCGGAGTCACCATCTAAACTCCTTGAAAAGCAAGAATGAGAAGACCTTCTCACCATCATTGTAACAACTGACATTTATATAACGTATAGGGTTTGCTAAGGTTAAAAGGCTGGCAAAGTGCCTCATATCCTATCCATCTCATTAGACTTTCACAACAGCCTGTTAAGATAGAGAATATGGGGACTCATTTTAGAAAGAACAAGGGATTTGCTGGTGGTCATACAGAGAGATGTGGAATTTGAACCCACTTTCAAACCCTGGCTGCCCCTTTACTCATGATGTAGTGAATTCCTTCACAGCCTAGAATGATTAATTAGGGGACATCCTGCAGAAGGGATTCCTGTTAAAGATTCTAACTGGACTAGGTAGCTTTTTAGGCACCTAGAATGGTCCCTAATGAGAAAACAACATGGCGGACAAGGTCACACCAGTATTTAGCATCAGATCTAGGACTGAGACTCAGTCCAGAACTCTATCTACTCTAAACTAGTTACCAAGGAGAAGTAAAAGCTACTACGACTCAGTCCAAGACTCTATCGGCTCTAGACTAGTTACCAAGGAGAAGTAAAAAGGTACTGAGACTCAGTCCAAGACTCTATCTGCTCTAGACTAGTTACCAAGGAGAAGTAAAAAGCTACTGAGACTCAGTCCAAGACTCTATCTGCTCTAGATTAGTTACCAAGGAGAAGTAAAAGCTACTACGACTCAGTCCAAGACTCTATCGGCTCTAGACTAGTTACCAAGGAGAAGTAAAAAGGTACTGAGACTCAGTCCAAGACTCTATCTGCTCTAGACTAGTTACCAAGGAGAAGTAAAAAGCTACTGAGACTCAGTCCAAGACTCTATCTGCTCTAGACTAGTTACCAAGGAGAAGTAAAAAGCTACTGAATACTAAAATAATTACATATCACCATTTCTTGTCTGGCTTTTAGTAATTAATTTTGTGGCAGATGTTTAAGGATTGTAGGATGAAATATTTGAACCTTGTAGGCATCTAAGAGGTCACTAAGTTCAACCTCCTGATTTTATAGATGAGGGAAAGCTGAGACCCAGAGAGATTAAGTAATTTGCCCAGGGTCTCACAGCTAGTGAGCATCTGAGGTAGATTTCAAACCCCAGTCTTCCAGACTTCAGGTTCAACTTGTTACCCACTTCACCTTGTTGCCAACTATCCAGCATTATAGAGTATCACTATGGGGGTCTACAGTGGTCCTCTGAGCTCTTCTCATTGGAACCCCAAGTGTCTGCTTTCAGCTCAGTCCCTATGTGGTCCTTCCCTCCACACTCCTTCAGATATCCCTACCAGGAGGAGTGCTGGGCCTTCCAGATAGCACTGTTCAGGTCACACGAGGAGGAGATCATCTGACTGGTATTTTCATGCATAATTCATAATTCACCTAATTAATCCCTTCAAGCGCTCTAAAAGGAAAGACAACATGAGAAGTACTGATTAGGGTAGGGAAGATGAAAAGGGAGTTCTGTGAGTTCATCCCCAAATCCTGAGCTAACGTGCATTTCCACCCACCCAGCTTGTTGCTTCTGGGCCCTGGCCCCTAATCTCATCATCTCTTTTGGGTTTGATCCATTGGGGGGAGTTTTTCTGAGCCTGTCACTGGAACCCCTGCTGTCTATCCATCCACACTCCAGGAACCTAGGCCCTGTCACTTCTCCCTCGCAGCAAACTAGCAATAAAAGTTGTTATCTGGGCCAGCAGTAGGTTCACACTCAGAGAGAGAAGAAGGAAGGGGAGAGAAATTTTGGCTCCTCTTTCCAGTGTTTACAGAGACACGTGAAGAGGGGGAAGGGGCGGGGTGGAGAGAGACTGCTGAAGATGTCTGCATTTCATAAGACACGCAAACTATGTAAGTATTATCTCAGAGCTGACAGTTGCGGGCTAAACAGAAGGAATAAAGCCTGTCAGAATAGCAGAACAGAGATAGCTGCTCTAACCCACAGAAACCAAAACCACACAGGGTGGCTGGGGGGAGGTTGCTAATGCTGCTGCTATAGTCAGATATTTCTAAACTCCAACAGTTCATTAGAAGGACTTTTTTTTCCCTTTCTTTTTTACTATAATACTTTAAAAGACAGCAGCTCACAAAAGAGCACATTGAACAAAAGGCAAACATTCGGAGAAAGATGGCAGAAAAGCAAGACAGCCAAATCCAGTGGAAAGAAACCAAGTGCTATTTTCTCCCTCTCTTTCTTCCTCCTGACTTTCTCTCCCTCCACTCCTTTCCCTCTCCCCCATGTCTTTCTCTGTCTTTCCTCCTTCCCATTTCCCCCACGTACTTCTCTTTCTCTCTCCCTTTCCCATCACATTTTCTCTACCTCTCACTGTCTCTTTCTATTCTCTCCTCTCCCTCTCTCTCCTTCCCTTGCTTTCTCAGACTCTCCCCAAATTCTTTCTGTTTCCTTTCTCTGTCTCTTTCTATCTCTGCTTCCCTTTTTCCTCTCTCCTTCCCCTACTTTCTCAAACTATCTGTCCAAATTTTCTATCCCCCTTTCTGTCTCCTTTTTTTTAGTTGATTTTCTTTCTCTCCACCTACCTTCTCCAACTCTCCTCAGATTCTTTCTATCCCTTTTTCTCTGTCTCTCCTCTTTCTCTCTCTCTCTCTCTGTTCACCATCTTCTCTGCTCCCCTCCCTTCATTCTCTAACCACTCCTGCATTCTTAAATAAGCTATTCTGAGTTACTTTCAAAGCCAACAAAGAATGAAATGAAAAAAAAAGATAGCCTTGCTTTCATGTACAGGGCCCCAAGCAGCACTTCCTTTTTGATCCTGAAGGGTTGGCCTGCCTCCCTGTCAAAGTCATCACCTCCTGATGTGCCAGGCATTGGGTCAGTGAATCGGACCCTTGGCAGCAGGCCCTCTGCCCTCCTGAATCTGCTCAGCTCTGCCTCAGTCAGAAAATCCCTTAGCAGGTTGTGTAACCACAGTGCTGCCAGATAAGTGACTAACTTGTCATTTAGCATACGCTAACTACCTTGTACAAGAGTCACCTTGTGTGTGTGCCTCTTCTAATGCCTCAACTCCAGTGATTTCTACTTTTAGTTATTTCCTATTTACATGTTGTTTACCTCCCCTCGATTGTAAACTACTTAAGGGGAGGGATTATCTTTTGACTCTTTTGTATCCCCAGGACTGAGCACAGTACCTAACACATCATTAATAAATGTTTATTGGATTAAATTGATTGTTTTTGTTTCAACCTTACTTGAGGGTAGGGACCCTGTGTCTGATATAACTAGTACAAGGCTAGATGCATAGTGAGTCCTGAATAAATAAATACGTATTATAATTGAAAGTGACTTTAAAGGCTCTCTATTCTAAACTTGTCAGGTGAAGAAACTGAGGCAGAGAGAGGTTGACTTGCCCATGTCAGAAGGATTTAAACTCAGATCTTCCTGAATTCAGGTCCAGCCCTTTGTTTACTGCCCACGTGTCTTGGAATTGATTTATCCCAAGAAGCAACTGTGCTACAGGGTTTACCTCTCATTGGCCAGCTGCTTCTAGAGTACAACAAGGCAGGGCCACTGTCCCTAGGTAGAGCATATTGAAAGAACCATAAATATTGCAGGGTGGCTGGGATTTTGCTTCCCAGGGCACTGGCATTGAGAGAAGGGGGGTCCCATCTGCATTGCTTTTACACGTACTGAGCTGAGCACCTTGACAGCAAGACTTAGTTAAAACAGAAATTTACCATGACAAATGCAATGAACGTGGAGGAGCATGGAAAGATCTACATGAACTGACAGAGTGAGGTAAGCAGGAGCCAAGAAAACAAGATATGCAGTGACTGCAAAGATGTAAACAGAACAACCACAAAAGAAAAATCAAAAGTGAATGTTGCAAAATTATGAAGAACAAGCATCACTAGAAAGAAGAGATATGAGAAGGCCCCTCCCCTTGCCCCATTGTAGAGGTGGGAGGGCCACAAGTGTTATACACTGGACACATTTTCGATTTTTCCATGTATTAATCCCTTGTACTGATTTTCTCCCTTATTTTGTCTTTAAAAATACTAGCTGTCATACGGGATGGCTCTCAGTACTGAGGGAAATTGCAGTGATATACAAAAGACATCAACTTATTTAAAAACAAAACAGCAAAAAAAAGTGGAAGGTACCAGATAGTAGCACTGTCCTTTCTGAGATCCACTCCTAGTTCCAGAGTTTCTGACTCCATCCTCCATCTCCCCAATTCCAATTTATTCCACACCAGGCCCAAGAGTGCTTTAGGATACTCAGTCCAAGAGTCAAACTTGCCAATGAGGGCTCTGGCAAGTGAGATGTTTGTCCTGGGGCTCTGAACTTTGGGGGACCTGTGTTGCGATGGAAAGTAGGCAGCTGGGCATTGACTCAGAGAGGCAGCTGACATAGGAAAAAGAAGTTACTCTCCCAGGTGGCACTACAAAGACTCACAATCAGCCTATCAATTTCCACCTATTACCAAGCAAAGCAGATAAGACTTCCTCTCCTCTCTTTCTTTCCCTCCCACTACAGCAAAAAGAGCTGTATAGTCTGGGCCTCTTTTCCTCTTCAAAGCTGTCTTTGATGCTCATTTTAACCTGATTTCATTTGAATATAATTTTTAGAAGAAGGAAACAACATATAGTGACTCACTCCAGATCCTTTACCTTTCTCTCCATAAATTTCCCTGCCTGAGGAGAATCTGGAGGTGGGAGAATTGTACCTCACTGGACATTCCCCCAAGGAAAGGAGATTGATGTACCCTGTGCCCCTGATCCCTCAGATCTGTGGCCTGGTCTCCTGGGACACTCCTTCCAGTGGCCATTTCCTAACTTCTTTGATCATCAGCCCCAACTCTGAGCACAAAACAGAGGAGAGGAGGTAAGGGGGGAGGGGCAGTAGAAATTTTGATGGATTTGTAGTCAGATGACCTGCTTGACTATTTCCTACCAGTGTGACTTTGGACAAATCTCTTCATCTTAAACCTCAGTTCCTTATCTATAAAATGAGGGAGGTGAGCTAGATTGTCTCTGAGGCCCCTCCCAACTCTAAACCTATAATCTTATGACCTAAGTTACCTATGAGTTGTTGATTTACAGAGGATCTGAATTCCTATTCTACTGCATGTTGTCACATCAGGCAAGTTAGTCATTTAGGTTCTCTGGACCTCAGTTTTTTAATGTGTAAAATTATGAAGTTGGGTAGGATGACCTCAAGGGTCCCCTCCAGCCTAAATCTATAATCTTATGATATTATAGACTGACTGGCATCTCTCAGACTTCTGTCCTCTTCTCCTCAGAAGACTCTCCTTCGTGGAAGGAAATCATAAAAATCACTCCCATTTGTACAAAGCTTTACAGTTTATAAAGTGTTTTCATACATATTATCTCACTGGATGCTAGGGACAGCAGGGCCGGGCAGAGTGGTGCTTTGGTTCCAGTTTCTCCCTGTATCTATCACTCAGGCTCCACATCTCTCGGCTGGTTTCCAAGACTCATTTTGCGAGGGTTGCAGATAAATCACAGGCAGTGCCTTTCCTGTGACATTTGAGGCTTGTACTTCTGCCTTTGACTGAGGTCAGGCATAAAGAGAAACTTCAAAACACACACACAGCACCCAACAAACTTCCTTTAAAAAGTGAACATGATCTGTGAAAGCCTCAGAAAAGAGGAAGCATGGCCTGAGGAGAAAAGAAACCTGGACAAGACATACCGATGCGGGCTCGGCACTGACGCTACCCTACCAGATGACTTTAGGGCAAATCATTTTATTTTCTCTGTCCCCCAATACTGCTCTCTATAAAAAGTGAGATAGGTAGGCAGCACTGTGGATAGAGCACTGGACTCTAAGTCAGGAAGAACAGAGTTTGAATCCTGGAACATTTGTTAGTCATGTAACCCTGGGCAAATCATTTAATCTCCCTCAGTTGTCAGTTTTCTTAAGTGTAAAATGGGGATAATAATACCAGCTCCTTCACAGGGTGGTTGGGAGGATCAGATAGGAGGATGTATGTAGAGTACTTTGCAAATTTTAAAATGAGATATAAATTCTAGCTATTATGATGATGATGATGATGAATGTAAAATGGACAAAGAGCTGGTAATACCCATAGTCTTCTCACACTAAGGAGATCAGGGATTTAGGACTTGTATGTGTATGTGTTTTTTAACATTTTGAGATTCCCGGGAGTGTTATTATTTCATATTTCTCATCAGCAGAGATTCTGTTGTCTGTCAAGTTTCTTTGAGTAGCTCCTCCTACCTGTTTTGCACCCGAACTAGACCAATAATCTTCTGACATTGCCAGAAGTCAGCTATCCACGAACACTGTATGCTCAAATTCTTCAGGGAATTTGTCATCCATTCTCCTAGGAATTTCTTCCTCTTTTCTCCTCCCCTCTTCTCTCTTTTCATCTCCTC
The DNA here is from genome assembly GCF_028372415.1 of Notamacropus eugenii. Lineage (NCBI taxonomy): Eukaryota > Metazoa > Chordata > Mammalia > Diprotodontia > Macropodidae > Notamacropus > Notamacropus eugenii. The sequence goes on along the minus strand of NC_092872.1, from coordinate 134,134,491 downwards.
CCTTCTCTTCCCCTCTTTTCTCCTCCCCTCTCTCTCCACTTACTTTTCCTTCTATTCTCTCCTCTCCTGTCTTCTCTCCTCTCCTGTCTTCTCTCCTCTCCTCTCCTCTCCTCTCCTCTCCTCTCCTCTCCTCTCCTCTCCTCTCCTCTCCTCTCTTCTCTTCTCTTCTCTTCTCTTCTCTTCTCTTCTCTTCTCCTCTCCTCTCTGTTCTCTTCTTTCTTCTTGTAGAATTTGAATCCACACATTTGATCTGAAAATAGAGCATCAATGTAAACTTTTGGAGTCTGACCAGGAGTTACTTTTGTGTAAGCTGACCTTCAGATAGTACGGCACAGGCATTTTCTGTATTCTGTTAACCCTGTTGACAAAAGCACTATGTCTTTGTTATTAAAAGTAAAAATTTCTTCTCGCATTTTTATGGCAAATGGCATCATGAATCTCCCTGGCTAGGGCCAGGTTAGTACCATTAGAAATGTTAAGCTTAACACCATTGGAGACATTACTGGAGGGCTTCATTACAGAGTACACATTCAAGAAAATCCTTTGATTTGTCATTAAAAGTGTCCCCCAAATGCAGTGTTAGGTTCAATGGCAATAGAAGTATCGATCTTCTTACCAGACTATTGATTCCGCTTGTGAAATTTGAATCTCAGAACAATGACTGATGAGTCCAGGAAGAAGTATGCTTCTAATCATCCCCAAAAGTTCCTCAAATTGCTTAGTCGAAATATGTATGCTAAGATATCTCATTCCGGCATGTGGGTCCTCAACTTTATTTCAAGATAAAAGCAAAATATTTTTGACACCAAGATCCCACCTAGGATTTAGCTAGCTAATCTAAAATGTTTCCACATGCCACAGGATGCCCATTTTAAGTGCCCTTATCACTCTTGCCTAAATTATTATAATACACTCTTAGCTGATTTCCCTGACTTCTCTCTAATCCTTCCTTTGCACAACTGCCAAATTAGTCCATTTTATACATAAGTCTGAACACTTCACTCTCCATCTCAAAAACCTTCATTCGTCCCCCATTGCCTACCAAACAAAATACATACTCTTTATCCTGGTATTTTAGGCCCTAGACAATCTGCTGCCAACATAACTTTCCTATTTCACAGTGCTCCTTTTCAGACAAGGTATACTTGAGCCAAACTGGACTATTCATTGTTCCTTAATCTGGTCCCTATCCTACTCCTACAATTGGCTCTGTCCATATTGTACTTCATTTGGGTCTTCTTACCAGTTTTCTTAACTCACTTTCAGACAATTTTTCTTGGCTCTCTCCTTGCATTCCTCCTCCTTGGTGCCTTTGGAAATCAGGCTTGCCTCTCCAACTGAAATTTCCTTGACTCCCCTGAAACATTCTCTCAGCCTCCTTGGCATTCCTGGAGCCTGTGCAGTAAGTACATTCTGGTTCTCTCTCCCAGAGCTAGGTTATTGCATCCATCCCTCAAAATTCCACAGGGTAACACTGAGGGATTACAGTATCTCTCCCACTGCCATCAGTTTCAGTCCTCACCAGTTGGGTTCTCCATTGTTAGGTGCCCATGATTAGCACCCTGGTTCCATTTAACCATTTCAATTCATTTCAGTGAGCCACATTGAGTAGCTTTTTCAAAGTGATATTTACTTTGAAGATATAGCAAGAGGGAAGTACAAACATTTTCCTCAATAGCACTTGGGTATACTTTCCCTTATAATGGTCTCTGGAAAAGTAATCTCAAGTTAGTTTAGCTCTTCCATAGCATCAGTCTCAGCTAGCTCATACTCAAACGAGGCATAACTGCTTGATAAATTCTTGTCTCATCTACAATTGGACTGAAGTTCAAAATGTTACTCGAGGGTCACTCCTTGATCCTCAAGACATCAAAACTTTAACTGCAAACCTGGGATCTGGAATATAAGGATTCAGGAGCACCCTCAAAATGATCTTTCAAATTCACTAGACCATGAAGAGGGATGGGCTGGTAGGTTGGCTGTTGTCCTTCATTCTTGAAGAGGACCAAAATGGCATCACTATGTTGGAGTCAAGGTACAATGTGTCCAACTGTGGCTGATCAGACCAATATGATCTCAGAAGGTTCTATCACAGGTCAGACATAAATAGTCCACATGAACATTTGGAGCAGAGATGTCTCTGCTTCACTCATAAAGTACAGTGCTTTCTTTGATGCAGGCACACCATGCTGGATGATCTTGTGCCAGTGTCTCCATATCACTCAATTGATTCCAAAGTTCTCCAGGGAGACTTTAAAAGTATTCTTTTATCACTTTTTCTGACCTCCATGAAGCACTTACCTTGTATGAGTTCTCCATAAAATAGTCTTTTAGGCAAACACAAATTTGGTGTCCAAAATTCCCTTCACAGGAAGAGATAGACTTAGTCACTAAGAAGTCATGAAATCCCCCAAGAGCAACTGAGACCAAAAGAGGTGGTAGTCAAAGTTGACAGGTCTTTTTAAATGCCTCCACAAGTGATCAAAAAACCTCCTCTTCCACTGAATTACCAGACAAGGACCAGTTACTGAATGTCCACACATGCTGAATGATCTCTCCAAGGTACTTCCCTTATATATTATCATGATTCTGCTGGAAGCAAGCTCCATGGCATTCTCTACATAGACAGGGTATATCAACTGAGCAACCTAGTGGGGTCTGTGTATGTGCCAGATCCCCCATTAAACCTGAATAATAGCAGCTCTGTTCTTCTCTACTGTTCTGCATGTAACTGACTGGCTGATGGATTTTAATTTTCTCAGCCAATATTGTCTCTCCCCAGCTTTAAGGTCTTCTCACCTGTTCTCATCTTGAAATTCCCTCTTCTCATCTCTTTCCTCCCTGGGAGGGTCTCATGCGTTCTAGCCCAGCATTCTGTCTCTGCCAAAGATAAGGAAAGATGGCTTTGGGGCACTATATCTAACGGCATTCTCAAAAGTAAGGGGTATGAACCAAACTTCCTGAGTTTTATTTAATCTGTTATAGATCTATTCATGAACTTCATTGTATGGCTTAATCTACTATCTACCTGATATCATCCTTGCCTTTGTTTACACAATCATCCCTTTAGTAGAATGAATTTTTCTGTTCCTATTTGAAATGCACCCATGCTTTAAGGCCTAACCGTTGTTTTCTCTGGAAAGGATGCCTTAATCACCTAGGTCAACAGTGATCTCTCCTCCCTTCTCTAAACTCCCACTGAGTTCTTACCATCTGTAGCCTCATTTGGTCCCAAGACTGTATGCTCAGAAAAAAGCTCATTACAAACAGTCTCTGACTTCTCTTACATTCTCATCTTTCACAACTATTGGATTCTTCTCTTATTGTTTAATTTCAGGTGTACATATCCAATCCGTTCATAATCCCGACCCTTTCTACCATTCCAGTCCTCTCACAACTTACTCTCTAACACATACTTTTTGATCCAGTGACCCTGGCTTCCTGGCTGTTCCACGAACAAGTCACTCCATCTCTCAGCTCTGGGCTTTCTCTCTGGCTGGAATGCTCTTCTTCTGCTCTGACTATCAAATATCCCTGCTTCCTTTAAGTTAGAACTAAAATCTCTCCTCCTACAGGAAGCCTTCCAATGTACAGCTTGCTTGGTATATATTTTTTCACACATTATCTCCTCCATTAGATTATAAGCTCCTTGAGGGCAGTGATGGTCTTTTGTCTCCTTTTTATCCCTAGAACTTAGCATAATGACTGACACATGGTAGGTGCTTAATAAAAGTTTAATGACTGACTTTACTCTCCTCCATGTACTCTGCAAACCATCACCATTCACACTGGCCTTCTCACCATTCCTTATCCACAGTAAGGGACCCATTTGCCACCTTTTTTATCTCTTCACTGGCTCCTCCATCCCTTCTCACAGTAAGGGACCCATTTGCCACCTTTCTTATCTCTTCACTGGCTCCTCCATCCCTTCTCACCTGTTTCCTAGCTTCGCTGGATTCTTCAAGATTCAGTTCAAACACGACTTTCTGCAGGAGGACTTTCCCAGTCTCCTCTGCCCCTCCATGTCTTTCTTCTGGGATTATCTCCCATTTACGTTGGGTACATTTTGTGTGTACATAATTATTTGCATGACGTGATGCCTACCTCATTAGAATGTGGGCTCCTTGTGGACTGTAACTATATTTTACTTCTTTAAAACTCTAGCACTTAGGACAAAGCCAGTCACCCAGGAGTAAGCACTTAATAAGTGTTTATTGATTGATTTATTGATTAATCGATTGATAGATTTTTGTGCCTTATTCATTGTTAGTTCCTCTAGTTTTATGTTTTCAGGCATCTTGTGAAAATACTCCTATGTCTCCACCTTCCCGGATCTCTACCCCAGCCCCACCTCCAGCATTTAGGGCAGGACATACAGTCGACTCTCAATAAATATTCGTGGAATAAATACAAACATTTTGAGGATAAATGGACAAATTGGTTTCCCTGGGGTCTGAGTTCACAGAGGCAGCAGAGGAGCTGGGCTTCAGCTGAGCAGGGCTGAATGAAGAAAACCTTGCTGCTCTATTATCCATCCGTCTGATCCATCTTGGCAGTCACAATTGAGGCTGTTATGCTCCCATTGTCCTTAGCACTTTAAAAGGCCAGCACATCTCAAGGAATCTTTCCACGAAGACAAGCTAAAATAATACATTTAGACCTGCCAAACGCAATCACTTCTGTCTGTCAGGCTCCTGCAAATAACACTTCTTAGCGGAGCTCTCAGAAGATAGAGCTCCAAACAGCATGGGTGCAATCATACATCAATAGAAGAGAAACATTTCCCCTCCTCCCCTTCCTAATCCCCATAATTGTGCTTTAAAATTGCTCCTGTGTTCCGGGAAGAGACATCACGATACCTGTTGCTTTCTAACTCAAAGCCGAGTGCTGTGACAAAATGAGGCTAAACATGGCAAGGTTATTTTGATTTATTTCTGAACGTTGGAATTTGAAACTTGCTGTAGGGATTCAGCCATGAGAATATGGTCTGATCAAAATGTCTTCTCACTGTTTTAGCTTTTCTTTCTTTTCTTTTTGGTTTTTTGGAGGGAGTCACTCACCACTCAGCCCAGTTTTCATGGCCACCTATGTGTCTTTCGGCAAATTATTTAATTCTCTGAAACTCAGTTTCCTCTCTATAAAATGAGGTCATTAGGCTAGATAGCCTTGAAGGTCCTTTCCAGTTCTAAATCTATGATCTCATAGTCCCTTTGTTTGCTTCAGACTACAACTCCTCTAGGCCCAACCTAATCTTAATATCCAAAATTCCCTGATTAGTGGTTCTTTCTTTTGGCCTTAAAAAAAGTCAGTCCCCTGGGAAGTTCCTGAGGTAGGAGGATTTCATGGTTTTCATGGTTTCAACTACATATTTTTTAAGAAGAAAAGGTCTTTTTTTTTTTCAAACCAAATCTCCTGATTTGGAGGTTTGAAAATAGGTGACATATTGGATAGAGTGCTGGACCTGGAGTCAGAAAGACTTATATTCCTGAGTTCAGATTTGACCTCAGACACTTGCTAGCTATGTGACTCTCGGCAAGTCACTTAACCCCATTTGCCTCCGTTTCCTCCTCTGCAAAATGAGCTGGAGAAGGAAATGGCAAACCACTTCAGTGTCTTTGCCAAGGAAATCCTAAATGGGGTCATGAAGAATTGGGCACAAAAGAAAAACAAATAAACAACAAGAACACATTAAGTCCACAATACATTCATCTGAATGAATTTTGGTAAGAGAATCATACTGTGTTGGAACAGATGACTTAGCTTTAGCACTTTCATTTGAAAGGTAGAGAAACTAAGAACTAGAGAGAAGAAAAGCATATTGTGTTGGGAGAAGAGACTCCATTAAAATCCAAGTGTTTTGAGTCTTAGACCTTTGTACTTTCCTTTATAGACCTGTATGTACAGAGCCTTCCATAATGCTTGGCTTATAATAATAAGTGTTTAGCAAATGCTTACTGATTGATTAATTTGCCAGGTTTCCTTGATCCATTTCTTTGGAAGAGAGAGCACTGGACTTGGAATCAAGTCTCAGCTCTGATCCTTCAGCCCCTGAGCCCTGGCTTGTATAATATGTAAAATAATGAGGTTGAATCTGATGACTTCTAAACCCCCTTTCAGTTTTCAATTACATGTGAAAATATTTTTCAACATTCACTTTTATGAGATTTTGAGTTTCACATTTTTTATTCCTCCCTTCTTTCCCTCTCTCTTCCCCAAAATGGTAAGCAATCTGATATAGGTTATACATGTAGCATCATATTAAACATATTTCCACATTAGTCATATTGTGAAAGAAGAATCAGAACAAAAGGCAAAAACCACAAGAAAGACAAAGCAAAAAAATGTGGAAATAGGATCAATCTATATTCAGACTCCATAGTTCTTTCTCTGGATGTGGATAGTATTCTCAATCATGAGTCTTTTGAAATTGACTATGATCACTGAATTGATGAGAAAAGCTAAGCCTATCGAAGTTGATTACTGTATAATGTTGCTGTTACTGTGCACAGTGATCTTCTGATTCTGCTCACTTCACTCAGTATCAGTTCATGAAAGTCTTTCTAAGCTTTTCTGAGATCCACCTGCTCATCATTTCTTATAACATAATAGTATTCCATTACATTCATATATCACAACTTGTTCAGCCATTCCCCCCTTGATGGGGGAGTTTTCAATTCTTTGCCATCACATAAAGAACTACTATAAATATTTTTTACATGTAGGTTCTTTTTTATAATCTCTTTGGGATAAGAACCTAGTAGTAGCACTGCTGGATCAAAGGGTATGCACAGTTTTATAGCCCTTTGGACCTAGTTCCAAATTGCTCTGTAGAGTGGCTGGATAAGTTCACATCTCCACCAACAATGCATTAGGGTTCTGATTTTCTCACATTTTCTCTAACATTTATAATTTTCCTTTTCTGTCATATTGAAAGCTTTGCTCTTAAAGAGAAACCACAAGACCATGAGAAGAGGGCACACGAGAAAGGGAAAGGAAAAGAAAAAGGCACAACTTTCCCTGTGACAAGCTTCACTGACTTTATGTTTTTTGCCATGGGCTATCCCTGATAATGAAAGCGATGACCTTGGACAACTTGTTTCTTAAGTAGTCTCTTACCTTGGTCCTGACTCTGCCACCTAGTCAGACAGCTTCTAGAGGATCCTTCTTAGGCAGTGCCCTGAGAATTAATCCCGTGCTGGCTTCTGATATGCTCTCCCTATTCCATCTTGCTCCCAGCTGAAAAGCTCATTTGCTACAAGGGACTAAGCTGGTGAGTGGAAAGCTAGAGACTCCCCTCTACTTTAAGAGCCTTTAGAGAAATAGCTTTTGATATCTATCTATCTATCTATCTATCTATCTATCTATCTATCTATCTATCATCTATCTATCTATCTATCTATCATCATTGCTTTAATCTAAGAATGCAATGAGTTTATTAAAAATAAAAAGACTCCCTCTCTGATTGTTCTTAGTTGGGGGAAGGTAGCCCCTTAGCTTACACTTGCTGGCTTAGCCCTGTCCCACTAAATGCTGGCTGCACACAAGACCATCACAAAGAGTTAGTAGATATAATTAATATGGAAAAGTTTTACATGATTGCACATGTATAAATTATTTGGGATTTCTTACTGTCTCAGGAAGAGGGGAGGGGAGGAAAAGAGGAATAGAATTTGGAACTCAAAACTTTAAAAAAATATTTTATATTGTTTTAACATGTAATTGGGGGTAAATTATATAAAAATGTGACTGAGAAATAATTTAACAACATAAATAAAAATATAATAAAACCTAAAAAAAGAGTTATTAGTGAATAAACCCATATATCCTACCAGAAAGCAAACTGATATCAGAGAAATTCTATAAATTAGAATAAACCAAGGAATATGCAAGAGTAAATGAATTATTTAACTAGGAGTGAGCTGGGTTGTCAGTTACAAATAAAAGAGAGAGAATGAACTCACCCAGAGAAGGTCTACTCTCAACAGGCTCTAGAGTTGCAAACCCTAGGAATATGAGGCTTTCTATCAAAGCCCATTCTCAGAGGGCTTCAGTGTACCATTCCAAATTTCATACTCCTTGGTTTCCTCCCTTGATATCCTCTTTCAAATTATATCTATGACTAATTCAAATAAGTCCCATGGATTAGTTATACAGTCATTACATTCAACTTTCTCTAGCCAGTCAGGTGTCTTCTCCCTCTGTATGGAGCAAAGGGCTATCTTTCAGGCCACTACCCAAGGGAATGTTGCATTCAAGTTACTGAGGAAAAAAAACAGGGAGATGAGGACAAGTGACTTTGTGAAGAGAGACAAATTCAAAGCCACAAAGTCTCATTTCTGACATATATTGACTGTGTGACCCTAGATAATTCACTTATCTTTTCAGTGTTCTAGGAAATCCTAAGGCTCCAAGTGGCATTAGTAGAAGCATCGTTGTCACCAGGAAGTTCTATACACTAATGGAAACAAAGGTCCAGTCCCTGACCCTCTCCCACAGTAGGAATTGGGAATTCTGATCTCCCCATGAAGGGACATCTCTGCAGAGAAAGCTTCTTCCTGGAGATCTGACTGTCTTTCTACAAATTCTAATCCTTTAACCCACCCTTCCCATCCCCAAATCTATTTCCTTTTCTCCCTTTCTGAAGTTTTAATACGAAATCAGGAAAGAGGCTCAGTATATTCAGGACTTGTAAAGAAATGAGAGAGAGGTTCCTTGTTGCCTCTGAGATAAAACACAAAGTTCTTCAGAGTCAGGCTACAACCGGCCTTTCTAAATTTGTTGCACATTATTCTTCTTCATGCAAAATTCCCTACTGTAAGTGTAAGTAATGTGGGATTTTTGTTGTTTTCTTTTTGGAGTTTAGTTTCCTAGGCTCAAGCTAAATTGTGAACATGTGAAGGATTGATCTCCTTTGAACCCTGATAATACAGAGTTGTGCTGAATCATGTAAGTTTCATGTCTACTTACTCTGAGTCAATCAGGGGCTGAGTCTGTTATATATTCTGGGTGACTGGCCTTTTGCTTTGGGGAATCACTCATAAGAAGGACTTTTTGATTCCCTGGATGGGACTCTGAGTAGTTATTTGTTGAGCCCCCACCTCCTCAGATGTTGGTGTTTCTCCAGTTTAGTGGTATATGTAGGTGGTTGTATTACTTTGTTCAGATATTTGGAGCCCTGTCTAATGTCTATGCTAATATCTATGCTTGTGCTTTCTATTCTCACTTCTTTCTACTTATCTGTAATTAAAGTGAGATTATTGCCCCCTCCCCTTGAAGCTCTCTTTCCTTCACAAAAGCAGATCAAAGAACCTGTGCTAGCAGGCCATCCTGTATGCTACTACATCTACTTCTTAGTCCTCCAAATTAGAACTGCATCTTCCCTTTCCATGACTTCTTTCCCTTGTACTCCTTCCTCACCTATACCTTTTAGACCAGCTTCTTTCAAGGATCAACTCAGGTCCCACTGCCTGTGGGAAGACTTTCTTGATCTCCCTAGCTAGTACCCTCTTCCTCAAATTATGTTGTATTTATTTATCTGTCTAAATGTCATGTCCCCTGAGCAAAAGGTAAAGACTTTGAAGGCAGAAACTATATGACATTTTGTCTTTGTATCTCCGTTACCTAGTATTGTATCTTCTTCATAGTGTTTTGCAAATGCTTGTTAAATGAATAATTTGTAGTAAATGAAGGTTCTTCAACTTGAAGTCCAAGGACACCCAGGGATTCTGTGGTTACATTTCAGAAGGTCCATGAACTTGGATGGGAAAAAAAATAAATCTTTATTTTCACTAGCCTTTCTCCCCTCCTCCCGGTTTGTAATTCTACACATTTGGTTTGATACACTTTAAAATATTATTCTGAGAAGGGCTCCATCAGCTTCACCAGAATGCTAAAGGTTTCATGACATGAAAAAGGATAAGAACATCTTTATTCTATAGTTTCCAAGACCTCTTCCAGTTGTAGCATTCTAGAATCTTATGAAAAGTTAAAAAGGTATTTTTATCTCCATTTTACAAATGTGGAAACTTAAGCCAAAAGAGGTGATACTCCACCCAGGTATAGTTCAGTGCCAAATCAGGAATAAAACCCAGGCTTCCTGATTCCAAATCTTAGATTGAACTGCCTCTGGTATTCATAGAAAAATTCATAAAGACTGTCAAGGCACTAACATGGAAAATGTTTTGCATTTTTGCACATATATGACCTATACCAAAGTGTTTACTATCTCAAGGAAGGTGAAAGTGAGAGAAGGAAAAGAATTTGGAACTCAAATTTTTTTTTAAATTAATGGTAAAATTTTTCTTTGTATAAAATTGGGAAATAAAATATTATTTTAAAATATTTTAATTTTTAAATTAATTTTAACATTATTTTTTTAAAAAATATTATCATGGGGGAGGAGGAGCCAAGATGGTGGAGTAGAAAGATACACATATGCTAGCTCCCAACCCACAGCCCATAAAATACCAGTAAAGAAGAACTCCCAACAAATTCTGGAGCAGCAGAAGCCACAGAACAACGGAGCTGATGAGATTTCTGTTCCAGAGAGACCTGAAAAACTGACACGAAAGGTCCGTCATGCCCTGGACCCAGAGCAGGGCCCAGCCCTGCCTTGGCCGCATGGCACCCAGAGGAGCAGATCCAAGCAGGCTTCAGGGACAGAATCTCCAGTGGCCATACAGGTCCCTCCACCCACAGGAGCCAAAGGTCAGTCAGAGGGGCTTTTTGGCTCGCTGAAAGAGGAATGGGATGTCCCCATGACTCAGGCCCCCTCGGGAGGCAGCAGCAGAGGCAGCAGCAGACAAGGGCTCCCAAAGCAGGCAGGAGCTCAGATCCATTGTTGAAGGTCTCCATGTAAATGCCCTGAGGGAACTGAGCCCCTTGCTGCAGCCCTGCCTCCACCTGAGCACCTGAACTTAATCTCACACTGAATAGCAGCCCTGCCCCCGCCAAAAGCCCTGAGGCTGGGAAGCAGCATTTGAATCTCAGCCCCTAAGCGCTAGCTGGGCAGGTCTGGAGGAGAGGTGGGTGTGGAAAGGAAACTCAGAAGTCAAGTCACTGGCTGGGAAAATGCCCAGAAAAGGGAAAAAAATGAAACCATAAAAAGTTACTTTCTCAGTGAACAAATAACTCCTCCCATTCTTTTTGATGAGGAAGAAAAATACTTACCATCAGGGAAAGACATAAATGTCAAGGTTTCTGTATCCCAAGCATCCATAATTAATATTCAATGGGCTCAGGCCACGGAAGAGCTCAAAAAGGATTTTGAAAATCAAGTAAGAGAGGTGGAGGAAAAACTGGGAAGAGAAACGAGAGAGATGCAAGAAAAGCATGAAAAGCAGGTCAACAGCCTGCTAAAGGAGACCCAAAAAAATGCTAAAGAAAATAACACCTTGAAAAATAGGCTAACTCAATTGGAAAAAGAGGTTCAAAAAGCCAATGAGGAGAAGAATGCTTTCAAAAGCAGAATTAGCCAAATGGAAAAGGAGGTTCAAAAGCTCACTGAAGAAAATAGTTCTTTCAAAATTAGAATGGAACAGATGGAGGCTAATGACTTTATGAGAAACTAAGAAATCACAAAACAAAACCAAAAGAATGAAAAAATGGAAGATCATGTGAAATATCTCATTGGAAAAACAACTAACCTGGAAAATAGATCCAGGAGAGACAATTTAAAAATTATGGCACTACCTGAAAGCCATGATCAAAAAAAGAGCCTAGACATCATCTTTCATGAAATTATCAAGGAAAACTGCCCTGAGATTCTAGAGGGCAAAATAAGTATTCAAGGAATCCACTGATCACCACCTGAAAGAGATCCAAAAAGAGAAACTCCTAGGAACATTGTGGCCAAATTCCAGAGTTCCCTGGTCAAGGAGAAAATATTGCAAGCAGCTAGAAAGAAACAATTCAAGTATTGTGGAAATACAATCAGGATAACACAAGATCTAGCAGCTTCTACATTAAGGAATTGAAGGGCATGGAATATGATATTTCAGAAGTCAAAGGAACTAGGACTAAAATCAAGAATCACCTACCCAACAAAACTGAGTATAATACTTCAGGGGGAAAAATGGTCTTTCAATGAAATAGAGGACTTTCATGCATTCTTGATGAAAAGACCAAAGCTGAAAAGAAAATTTGACGTTCAAGCACAAGAGTGAAGAGAAGCATGAAAAGGTAAACAGCAAAGAGAAGTCATAAGGGACTTACTAAAGTTGAACTGTTTACATTCCTACATGGAAAGACAATATTTGTAACTCTTGAAACTTTTCAGTATCTGGGTAGTGGGTGGGATTACACACATACACACACACACACACACACACACACACACAGAGTGCACAGAGTGAATTGAATAGGATGCGATCATATCTTAAAAAATGAAATTAAGCAGTGAGAGAGAAATATATTGGGAGGAGTAAGGGAGAAATGGAATGGGGCAAATTATCTCTCATAAAAGAGGCAAGCAAAAAACTTTTTAGTGGAGGGAAAAAGAGGGGAGGTGAGAGAAAAACATGAAGTTTACTCATCACATTTGACTAAAGGAAGGAATAAAATGCACACTCATTTTGGTATGAAAACCTGTCTTACAATACAGGAAAGTGGGGCAGAAGGGGATAAACGGGGTGGGGGGGATGATGGAAGGGAGGGCAATGAGAAGAGCAATTTGAAGTCAACACTCTTGGGGAGGGACAGCGTCAAAAGAGAGAATAGAAGCAATGGGGGGTAGGATAGGATGGAGGGAAATATAGTTAGTTTACACAACACAACTATTATGGAAGTCATTTGCAAAACTACACAGATATGGCCTATATTGAATTGCTTGCCTTCCCAAAGGGAATGGGAGGGGAGAGAGGGATGAAGAGAAGTTGGACCTCAAAGTTTTAGGAACAACTGTCGAATACTGTTCTAGCTACTAGGAAATAAGACATACAGGAAATGGAGTATAGAAAGTTATCTGGCCCTACAGGACAAAAGAAAAGATGGGGACAAGGGAAGGAAGGGATGATAGAAGAGAGGGTAGATTAGTAATAGGGGTAATTAGAATGCTTGGCGTTTTGGGGTGGGGGGAGGGGACAAATGGGGAGAAAATTTGGAACCCAAAATTTTGTGAAAATGAATGTTAAAAGTTAAATAAGTAAATTTTAAAAAAATATTATCATGGCAAGGAATTCCTTAACTGGGTGAGTAGTAAATGAAGTTCCCACTAATTAATTAGATTCAGCTGAACCTGGTTAAGAGGGAGGGAAGGGTTTTCCTCAGCTAACAAGCTCCTCATGAGCAAGGATGTTGTATTGACGGTACTATTGTTAATGGATGTTAATGCTAATGACATCTCCATCAGGGCATCAACAAGGTTGTTTGTCTCTGTCACTGGCTAGATCTGTTGAAATGTTCCCATTTCTCCCTATGCAATCTCTACTCTAGTCTCGCAAATCTATTCACCCTTCCCTTTACACACCAAGTCTAAATCCCACTTCTGATCATTCCATTTAGACCTAGAAGGGAGTTCAGAGGTTATTTAATCCAACCCCAACATTTTAGAGATGAGGAAAATGAAACCCAGAGAGATTAAGGAATTTAGCTAACATTGTAGAGATAGTAGAGCCATGATTTGTACAAACCCTCTGACTCCAAGCCTCGTACCATTGACATACCCCTTGTTGCCCTGGTGAACTTTATAGGGAATATTCTATTTTCTTTCCTCTGCCCTAGTCAAATCTTAATGAGACTTCAAGGCCCAGCTCCAGTCCCACACCCTGGATGAAACCTTCACAGCCTATCCCAACCCATATTGTCCTCTCTCTTCTCTGACCACACAATTTGGCACAACTGTTCTTTAATCATTTCACACTGGTCAGTTTTGCTTCCCTAGCTAAAATGTAAATTCTGTGAGGGTTGTGACTTTAGAGAAAGTCATCACTTAAATATGGGAGCTTTCCATATGATAGAGTGGATAGAAGGCTGACCTAGTAGTCAAGAAGACTTCTAACACTTGCTGGCTGGGTAGCCCTGGGATCACCTCTCAGAACCTCAGTTTTTTCATCTTTAAAATGTGGTTGCCAATACCTGTACCAACTCAAAGAGCTATTTTGAAACATAACCAGATGCTCATATGAATCACTGATCTCATTGATTTGGGAGGTCCTTCCAATGGGAGAGATCACAATCCATCTATGACCGTCCATCCTGTGGGACTCTTGTCTCTATCTTCTCATCAGGGTGGCACAGGAGGGATGTGCCACGTCCAAGATGCTGGAGACCTTTCTCCAGCTAACATGGTAACATGGTACAGCACTCTGACTTTCTGCCATCCTTCACCCTAATTACATGATCAGCCTACTTTTCTCTTCCTTATTTCTCTGATGACATCTATTATCCTCTTTAAAGAGTTCTTCCCTGATCATAGGCCACACCCACCATGTATCTCTCCATTGTCCTCTATAAAACTCATTTTGACTTCTTCTGAGACTCAAGTATTCCCTATCTCACTGACATACAGCACCACCTGTACATGCCTAGAATGTTGGTATTAAACAAAATGGGTCTTGGCTTTCATGGAAAACTTGGGATCATTAAAAGAGCTTTGCAATTTCCCAAAGGTAATTCTGCCTGCTTCTTTCCTAGAGGAACATAGATGAAATAAAATATGTAAAGTGCTTGGTAAATCTTAAAGCACTCTGTAAATGTCAGTTATTATTAGATGATCTCTAAGGTCCCTTCTAGGACTAAATCCTAAGATCCTATAACCGCATCTTGTGCTTCTTTTCCTATGTCTCATAGGATTGGGCCCAGTGTTGGGCACCTAGTAGAGTATTCAGAAGTGCTTAAATAAATAGTCAGAAGGCAAGCACATTTCCTCCACCACCACTTGGCCCTTCTCTCCTCCCATCTCTCCCCCCCCCCGCCACACACACACACACACACACACACACACACACACTGGCAAACGCTGTGTTTTTTTTTTCTACAGGCTTCAATTTCCCCAACTTTCAATTGCGGATAATATAACAATCTCTGTTCCACCTACCACATGAGGGCTTGTGAAGAGCTAATGAGATAATGGATGGGAAAGTGCTTTGAAAAGTATGAAGTGTTCGGTGAATACAAGGTTATGTATTACCACCTGGAGGGCTTGGATTCCCAATGGCCAGGCAGTAGAGTATCATTCTGCAAAGTACTTCACAGAGATGTTGGAAAATGAGGTCACTCCAAAACAGGCTCACATGTCTTTCCTCCCTCAATTCTTGGCCTGACCATCATCAGAAACATGTCCCAGCTCTGTCTATAACCCTGAAAATGATTTCTTTTTAACTGGATATATCTATACATAGGATATTTTTAAAAAGCTGCTTTTAGTTTCAAGACCTCACATTGATTATTATAAAGCCATCAAATGTCAGAGCTAAAAGGGGGCCACAGAGATGACTGAGTGAAACACTCTAATTATACAAAGGGAGGAAGAAAAGGCTAGATAGGGAAAGTGACATATCCAATGTCTCATCTATAAAGACATGTTTGAAGGGAAACAGTTGAACTGCCCAGATATTATATAAGAATTCCAGTGAAACAGAATAATACATCAAATACCTGTTGGACATTAGAATTAAACATCCTGTAAGCATCTCAGCCCAAAGCAAGAGTCAATCTCTGTCCTTCCAAACCCACTTTTCTTCTGAACTTCTTCTTCAAGGGTACTATCATCTTCCCAGTCACCCACAATCCAGTTGCTAAGTCTGGTCTCTTGCTTTTGTCTCTTCCCAACCTACAGCAGCAACCATGCTAGTTCACTCCAGGCCTTCACCTATCACCTAGATTATTGCAATAAGCTCCTACTTGGTATCCCTGCCTTGTCTCTCCTCTGTTCAATTTATCCTCTCCATGGTTTGCCTAAGTGATTCTTCTAAAATACAGGTCTGGTCATGCTCCTACCTGGGTCAATAAATTCCTGTGGCTTTCTAGCTACAAATTCCTCTGTTTGGCATTTAAAACTCTTCCCAACTTGGCTCCAACTTAACTTTCCAGGACATATGTATATTAGTACCCTTCCTGAACTCTTTGGTCCAGCCAGATTGACCTTCAAACATTTCTTCACACACAGCATTCCATCTTCCATCTCTGTCTTGCATTCCATGAAATGCGCTGTCTCTTCTACCTTTTAGATTTCCTAAGGATTCCATGAGATCTGGGATCCTCCCCGCCACAACCCTCAGCTGTTACTGCCCACTCTCTAAAACTAAATGGTATGTATTTTTATGTATTTTTCTATCTATTTGTACGTGGTTTCTTACTTCTCAAAGAATGTGTGCTCCTTGAGGTCAGGGACTCTACTTAAATTCCTTAAGCAAAGGTTGGTAGGGCGGGAATAAAAGGAAGCAGGGTGGGGCTGGGTTTAGGAGGAGTTCAAGTGCGGTTTTTGGTTTTTTTTTTTTGAGCCAGCTAGGTAGCTCAGTGGATAGAATGCCAGATCTGGACAGGAAAACCTGTGTGACCCTGGGCAAGTCACTTAACCCTATTTGCCTCAGTTTCCTCATCTGTAAAATTGGTTGGAGAACAAAATAGCGAACCACTCCAGGATCTTTGTCAAGAAAATCCCAAATCAGGTCACAAAGAACTGGACACGATTGACATGACTAAACAAGAACCATCTGTGGTTTTCCTCTATTTTATTTAACTGCTCTTGCTAATTAGGTACGAAGCTCAATTGCTTCTGCAGTGCTAAAGGAATATAAGTAGGGTCAGTGCCAATAGATTTTGGTGTCCTGGAGCAGAACCTCCATTGTCCTGTCCTAGTTTTGTCTTGGAGGTATTTATGGACTTGGAGGGAGTTTCACCCTTGCTCCCCTCCAAAGATCTAATTAGCTCCATCCTCATCTTACAGGTCGGAATATGGCCTAGCTTATCTTTGGGGATATCCTTCATTATAAGGAATTCAGTTGTTTTGTTGCTCAGTCATGTCTGAGTTTTCATGACCCCATTTGAGGTTTTCTTGGCAAAAATGCTGTTGCATTTTGCCATGTCCTTTTCCAGCCCATTTAGCAAATGAGGAGCTGAGACAAGCAAAGTTAAATGACTTGCCCAGGGTCACACAGCGAGTAAGTGTCTGATGTTGAATTTGAACTCAGGTGTTTCTGACTCGAGTCCACTGTGCTACCTAGATGCCCTAAGGAATTCAGTACTCAGGCTATTTGCTAAAATCCTAGGGAAACTCAGTATAGTATGCTTGGTCCCAATATATGTCCATTCTCTTCACAAGACATGAAAAGTTGTCTTTGGTATATATCCCATCTCACCTTTTAGCACACCTTTGGCTTCTCTGTATCCCTTTCAATTTCCCACACTCCCAGGTGCCCAGAGCCCTTACGGTGCATCCAGCTGACCCAAGTTCTTTCCTTATCATCATACCCAAGTCTTACCTCTTCTGGAAGTTCTCTACTATCCAAATTGTCTGTTCTCTCACCCCCACCAAAATATTTCTTCCCACAGTAAAGAATTTCAACTAGTTGTTGAAAAGAAATTTCTTTTAAAAGGAACTCCAAATAAAAGTAGAATAATGAAAATCCCTTAGTTTCTATATACGTAATCTTATTTTATCTTCATTACAGCTTCTATCATTTAGGAAAAGGCAGGTTTTAAACACCACCTTTAAGAGGAAAGAAAATAGTGGTTCAGAAAATTGAAGCTGCTTCACCCAAGTTCACACAACAGATTTCAGACAGAGTGGACTGAGACCTAGGGCAGCCAGGTGGCACAGTGGATAGAGTGTAGGGCCTGGACTAATCTTGATAAGTTCAAATCTAGCCTCAGACACTTATTAGTTGTATGACCCTGGGCAAGTCATTTAACCCTGTCTGCCTCAGTTTCTTCATCTGTAAAATGAATGGGAGAAGGAAATGGCAAACCATTCCAGTATCTCTGCCAGGAAAACCAAATAGGGTCATGAAGAGATAGACATGACTGAAATGACTAAGCAACAATGGTTGGGACTCAAGCTTTCTAATTCTCAATCTAGCAAATTCTTTCCTTATAATCATGATACCTCTCAGCATACTCCTTGCTTTGCTCTTCACTTAAGCTGTTATTATGGGCTGTTTTTTTTAATCAATATATAAAATTCCCTTCACTCCTCAAACAGCACCATGCAGACTACCACTTTGTCAACCGATCCATCAATAAGCATAATAGTGGCCCCCAGAGATAAGCTCCAGCCCCAGCCCCCAGGGTGACAGGGTACCTGATTCCTAGTCTATGCATTTCCATGGCAGACACATTTATCAAGCCCCTGCTAGGTGCCAGGTACTATGTTGGGCTCTGGGGAGGCAAAAACAAATATGGAGTATGTGGTATTCATCCAGTTGAAGGTCTTTGTTAAGAAGTAGGAGACAAGGTTCAATAGATACACTGTGCAGGGTCTTGAGAAAGAGATATGACTTGGATTTCATTTGATACTGAAGAGGGAGCCACTGAAGATTTGGAGTTCAGATCATAGGATCATGGATTCAGAGTTGGAAGGAACCTTAGAGGTCTCTACTCCACCCCACCCATTTTACACAGGAGGAAGTTGAGTAAGTTGTCCAGGGTCACATAGATAGTAAGTGCAAAAGGTGAGATTAGTACACAGGGGCAACTAGATGGCTCAGTGGATAGAGTGCCAGGTATAAGTTTCAAAACTGACCCTGTTTGCCTCAGTGTCCTCACTGGTAAAATGAGTTGGAGAAGGAAATAGCAAACTACTCCAGTATCTTTGCCAAGAAAACTTCAAATGGGGTCATGAAAAGTCAGACATGACTGAAAATGACTGAATGTCTGACTCTAGAGGCAAAGTCCCTTTGGAGATTCAGAGTCCATGGGGAACCAGAGTTCATAATTACCACACCAAGAAATGTGACATGATTCATACAAGTATTTATTAAGTACTTACAATGTGCCAGGCATTGGCATACAAAGGAATAAAGCAACAATCCGTGCCTTCAAGAAGCTTACATCTGATTCTCAGAATGAAATGGTGTTCTTCCACCCCACTGCCTTTCTGACTTGAAGCAAGGCAGGAAGGAGGGGCTGGGTGTCATGGATAGTTCCTCTGAGGAGGTTCAGGTGCTATAAGCCACCACAGAGGTCACTCAACCCTGGGGTGTGCAGAGGGCTCTGGGTAACTGGGCCTTTTTGCTTTCCCCAAGCTCAGGAAATGCTTCATCTGGTATAATAACCATGGTGGTCTACCTCTACCAGAGAGGAAACAAACCACATGTGCGACCCACACCTAGAGTTCACACACAAGAGACTGGGGGAGGTCTATGAGAGCATGGGCTGAGGGAGCTAGGCCACACTGAGCTATGCAAATGGATATGGAAAGAGTGAGTGGAGAGCCCTGGCCACAGGTTTCCTTTCAGTCTTCTGAGGAAGAGCAGGGGAGGTGGGTTGGTGAATGGGGGAATCTGAGGAGCCTTGCTCAATCGTCTGGAGATCCTAACACTTTGAATCTGGACAATTTGCTCTGTCTCTCTGGGCCTCAGTTTCCTTGTCTGTAAGGAGTGTTGTGAGGATCAAATGAATGCATTAAAACACTTTTAAAATATGAAATACCGTAAAATATAGTGTATTAGTATGGCTTATTAGTCTCAGTATTTTCTCAGTTTCTTACAACAAGACTCGGAAGACTCAGACCCTCTGGAGAGTCTGCCTAGGACATAGAAAAATGGAAGGAATTGTGTTTGAGTTGAGTGGGACTGTGTCTTTTGCTTATACTTCCCAAATTGCTGAGTCCACTCCACCTCCTTTCTCTGCTCTTTTACGTTCTTACTCCCTTCCTGCAGAATCTCAATGCTCTCACATCCCTCGTGACCTCCAGCTACACCTGTCCTCAGCAGATGTGCCATCAGTCATTTACACTTGAGTAAGAAAACATTTCTGTCACTACACTTTTCCCAGAGTCATTTATACTCTAAACTCTGATCTGTCCTCTAAACTGAGGACATATATCTGTTAAAGGGATTTCAAGACCTGGTAAACCAGGTAAGAAGATATTTTAGCAGGAGGAAGACCTTCCTGGTGCCATTGAAATGATACCCTGTAGAGAGCTGCCTCGTTGGTTGACATGCCAAGTCACATGGGCTGTCCATCTTTCTAGCCTAGGTTATGCTTTCCTCAAAGCCTATATACAGAGTGAGGGGCTGAATGGACAGACTGCCAACACATAACAGGAGGCAGGGAAACGTAATGAAAGGCTGCTCAGTTTAGGGCTGCTTCAGTTATGCTCTGGGTGAGCTTTGATAAATCACTCAAACTCTCTGGGGATGCCACCTGCTCATCATCCCATGATGGCAGATAATAGTCCTCTTTGCTAAGCACAGAGCATTATGCAAATATAAGAGGTTAATTATTATTGAAACTCAAACCTGGGCTAGAAACTCTGCCTGGTTCAGTTCCAAGAAAGGAAGCCCATCTTACTTAGAAATGGACACTTTCATCTGAGAGAGGTTGCACTTAGAGGTTTGACTCTGGGTCCCTCTTCTCACCACAGGAACTCAGAACGAGGCAGGTCTCCACTCCAGGTGACTGACAGCAGCAGCACCTCTTGCCCTCAGGCGTCTGTGGTGGGGGGCCCAGGCCCTGGTTTTTTGTTTTTTTGGTTTTGCCTTGAAGACCAACATCAGAAGTTAAAAGAGCTTCCTCCTGCACCCGCTAAGCTCTGTGTTAACGGGTGGAGAGATGTGAGTACAACTAAGCTTTTGATCCTTTTATGTGCAGGGACTTTTTTGGCAAGCGGAAGCCTATGGACCCCTTTTCAAAATAATTCTATTATAAAAATCACAACTGAAAGAAATTCTAAATTTTAGTTAGATGAGGAAAGATGGGAGGAAACAATGATTTATTAAGTATTTACTCTGTGCCAAGCACTGTGCTAAATACTTTAGAAATATTATTTTATTTGCTCCTCACAAGAACCCTGGGAAATAGGTGCTGTTATTACCCCCATTTTACAGTTGAGGAAACTGAGACAAACAGATTAAATTACTTGCCCAGGGTCATCTAGCTAGTAAGTATCTGAGGCTGGACTTGAACTTAAGTCTTCCTGACTCCAGACCAAGTGCCAATCTATGCACCACCTAGCCAGGTTAGTGAAACCCCTAGATTAGTAAAAATAAAGATGTACTTTTACACCTTTCAAGTTTACAGACCCCCTGGAATCTATGAAAATCCTTAGGAGTTCTTGGGACTCCAGATAAAAGACTTCATCTCTAGAGCATCTTTGGATTTTCTCCACACTCCTTTGTCCTCACAAAGATCCCCTAGACCCTCTGTCGGCCTTTGTGTCCAAGCTAGCTTCCTGCACCATAACAGAGAGATGTGACATACTTGTTCATTCACCATTTCAAGCACGTCATCTTCACAACTAAATCTGAAACTCCTGAGAGCCAAAGACCTTCACTTATAACTCTTCTGTACCCTCCTTGCTACCCACCACAGAGCTTAAATCTCTGTGAAGTAACTGGCAGAATGGGGAGGGAGGGAGGGAGGAGGAAGAGGATGTGAACTGTGGCTAATGTTACTGTGGTTGGCAGGTGTTGGAGCATCTCCTGGTATTCTAGGGGTTCTGTGGCATTCCAGCATCTGGGGCAGATGTGGAGGAAGCCAAAGCCCTCTATAGAGCCCTCTCACTTCTCACCTAGAATGACTCAGGGGGATGTAGCCAAACCTCTTTGGTTCTTCCCTGGCTCTTTCACTATCATTATTAATAATTTGTTTTATTTTTAATTTATGGAATAAAGCAAGTATTTCAATAATATAATAAAAAGATGATTATACACAGAACTGCAAATCTGTTATGTGTAACTTGTTATTCCTTTTAAATATATCATAAAGTTGTCATGTAAATTTCCTTTTTCTTTTCTTTTTTTTTTTCTTCTCCCACCTTCTGCTCTAGAGATGGCTACCATTAGACCCCCAGGGATGCTAGGTGGAGTCTGGCTTTTTAAAAAAATTTTTACCTTTCTCTTTTTAGAAAACTAGTTAGTATTTTCCCCAATTACATACAAAAACAATTTTTAGCATTTGTTTTTAAAATTTTAAGTTCCAAATTCTCTGCCTTCTGCCCTCCCCACTTCCCTCATTGACAAAGGAAGCAATTTTATATAGGTTATATATGTGTAGTCATGCAAAACATATTTCCATATTAGTCATGTTGTAAAAGAAAACAGACAAAAAAAATCAAGAAAAATAAAGAAAGTTAAAAAGTATGCTTTAATCTATATTCAGACATCATCTGTTCTTTCTCTGGGGATGGGTAGCATTTTTCATGTCCTTCAGAGTTGTCTTGGATCACTGTATTTCTGTGAATAGCTAAGTCATTCACATCTGATCATTTTACAATATTACTCTTATTATGTACACAGTACATTTCACCTTGCTTCAGCTCAGTAAGTCTTTCCAGGTTTTTCAGAGAGCATCCTGCTAATCATTTCTTATAATATGATAATATTCCATCACAATCACATAGCACAATTTGTTCAGCCATTCACTAATTGATAGGCATCCTAATTTCCAACTCCCAGCCACCAGAAAAGAACTGCTATAAATAGTTCCGTACATATAGGTCCTTTTCTCTTTTGTTTTTTTTTATCTCTTTTTGGATACAGATCTACTAGTGGCACTGCTAGGTCAAAGGGTATGCAAGGTTGTATAGCCCTTTGTACATAATTTCAAACAGCTCTTAAGAATGGTTGAATCAGTTCCCAACTCCACCAACAGTGCATTAATGTCTCATTTTTCCCACATCCCCTCCAACATTTGTCATTCCCCTTTTCTGTCCTGTTAGACAATTTAATAGGTAAGAGGTAGTACCTCACAACTGTTTCAATTTGCATTTCTCCAAATCAGTAGTGATATAGAGCACCTTCTCAAATGGCTATAGATAGCTTTGATTATTTCATCTGAAAACTGTTCATATTTCTTGGCTATTTATCAGTTGGGAAATGGTTCCTATTTTTATAAATTTGACTCAGTTCTCTATATATTTGAGAAATGGGGTCTTTATCAGAGAAACTTGATTCAAATTTTTTTTCACAGTTATGATTGCTAAATGTATTTCCCTCCATTCTATTTCCCCTGACCCCATTTATTCTATTTTTTCTCTCTCCTTTCACCCTGTTCTTCCTCAAAAGTGTTTTGCTTTTGACTACTGCCTCCAACAATTTGTGCTCCCATGTCTTCTTCTTCTTCTGTCCTGCCTCCCCCAAATCCCGCCCTTCTCTTATCCTCTTCCTCTCCTACTTTTCTATAAGATAGATCTCTATACTCAGCTGAGTGTGTCTGTTATCCCTCTTGGAGCCAATTCTGATGAGAGTAAGGTTCTCTCATTCTCCCCCTGCCACCTTACCCATCTTCTTCTCCACTGTAAAAGCTTTTTCTTAACCTCTTTTATGTAAGATAATTTATTCCATTCTCCCTTACCTTTCCTTTTCTCCCAGTGCATTTCTCTTTCTTACCTCTTAATTTTACTTTTTAGATATCATCCCTTCATATTTAACTCTTACCTGTACTCTCCACCTATATATGCTCCTAACTGCCCTGATAATTAGAAAATTTGTATGAGTTACAAGTATTTTCCCTTGTAGAAATGTAAGCACTTTAACCTAATTAAGTCCCTTATGATTTCCCTCTCCTGTTTGCCTTTTTATGCTTCTCATGAAATTTTCTTTCACCAAGAATGCTTGAAAGTCATCTATCTCATTGAATATCCATTTTTACCCCTAAAGGATCATACAAAGTTTTGCTAGGTAGGTAACTCTTGGTTGTAATCCTAACACCTTTGCCCTCTGGACAAAGCCGTCTGATCTTTTAATGTAGAAGCTGTTCAATCTTGGGTTATCCTGAATGTGGTTCCACAATGTTTGAATTGTTTCTTTCTGACTGCTTGAAATATTCTCCCCTTGATCTGGGAGCTCTGGAATTTGGTGATAATATTCCTGGAAGTTTTCATTTTAGGATCTCTTTCAAGAAGCTATCAGTGGATTCTTTCAGTTTCTATTTTACCCTCTGATTCTAGAATATCAGAGCAGTTTTCCTTAATAATTTCTTGAAAGGTGATGTCTAGGCTCTTATTATAATCATGGCTTTTAGGTAGTCCAATAATTTTAAAATTATCTCCCCTGGATCTATTTTCCTGGTCAGTTGTTTTTCCAATGAGATATTTCTATTTTTTCATTCTTTTTGTTTTGTTTCATTGTTTCTTGATTTCTCATAGTCATTGACTTCCATTTGTTCAATTCTGATTTCAAGGAATTATTTTCTTCACTGAGCTTTTGTACCTCCGTTTCCATTTGGCCAATTCTACTTTTTAAGGAGCTTTTTTTTTTTTTATTCAGTGAAATTTTGTGCCTCTTTTTCTATTTGGCTAATTCTGCTTTTCAAGGCATTCTTCTCCTCATTGATTTTTGCACTTCTTTTACTATTTTACTTATTCAGTTTTTTTAAGGTGTCATTTTCTTCAGTATTTTTTTGTGTCTCCTTTACCAAGCCATTGATTCTTTTTTTAAGATTTTCTTGCATGTCTCTCATTTCTCTTCTCAATTTTTCTTCTGTCTCTCTCATTTGATTTTCAAAATCTTTTTATGAGATTTTTTTCCTGGCCTGAGACCAATTCATATTTTTATTGGAGGCTTTGGATATAGGAGCTTTGACTTTGTTATCTTCTTGAAATTGTGTGTGTTTTGCTCTTCTTTGTCACCATAGTAACTTTCTATGGTCAGAATTTTTTCCATTGTTTTTTCATTTTTCTAGCCTATGTCTTGACTTTTAACTCTTTGTTAAAGTGAGGCTGTGCTTCCATGGTGGAGGGTGTACTCTTCCAAGCTTCAGGGGTTTTGTGCGGCTGTTTTCAGAGATACTTCTAGGAACCTGTAAGTTTTCACTTCTTTCAAGGTGGTATGATCTAAGGAGAGGTGTTTGCTCCTCTGCTGGCCTATGCTCTGGTCTGTGAGTGGACACATGAGCTCTTTCCTACCCTGGAACTGTGAAAAGGGTTCCCTCTCCACTGCTGCCAAAAGCTCTGCTATGCCAATGCTCTTCCTTGCCACAGGACTGCCACTCAGTTCTGTGATCTGGATCCAAGCATGGGCAAGACACGAGAATCCTGCCCCCAGTGCCAACAAAGAGACCCCTCTAATCTCCTTCTGATCAGTAGTTCAACTCTCTTACTATTTGTGGGCTGAAAGCTCTGGAGGCAGCTGCTGCTGTTGCCAGCTCAGTGTCTCCCAAGGTCTGTTCCTGGTTTTCTGGGGTCCCATCTGTGCTGGTATAGTCTGTGCTAGACTATGCTCCACTCTCCCTCAACTGCAATAGACCTTTCCTGTCAACCTTTTAAGTTGTCTTTGGCTGGAAAATTATTTTGCCCCATCCTTTTGTGATGTTCTGCCACTCAAGGGTTTGTTTTATGGCATTATTTAAAAGTGTTCAGAGGAGTTTTGGGGAGTAGGGTCTGTTTTTTCCAAATAAAGGCTGGTAATCATTTTAAAAGAGAAGAAAGCGACTTGGGATGATAAGAGGTCAGGAAGAAGGAAGAGAGTGGTCTGTGTATCTTCATCCCTCATCTCCACATATCCAAATTCTATCCATCCTTTGAGAGGTAGAGAACAGAACCTAAAGTTAGGAAGACCTGCATTCAAGTTCAGCCCATGATATATACCAGCTCTATGACTTTGGTCAAGTCACTGCAGTTTCTCAGTGATCCAAGCAGCTCTTTCAGATGATAAATTACCGGGCAAATGATGATCTAGGTTGGTAGAGAAAGATTTCTCAAGGGCAAGTCCTTATGCTTATCCTTTTCCTTATACAATTCACCTGCAAGTCAAGACATCACCCTCCTGATGTCTTTGGTCCTCTCTGAGAATGAAGGATGAACAACAACAACCTTATACTAATGAAATCCCCAAAGCAAAGCCCAGTTAAGTGTCTACCTCCTCCAGGAAGCCTTCCCTGGATAATAATATTGGTTCACACTTATGTAGTATTTCATAGTCAACAAAATGCTTTACCTACATTAGAATCTCATGTGACCCTCATAACTGCCCAATAAGGAAGGTTAGTAAGTTTTTGTCACCCTTGTTTTACTGGTGAAACAGAGGCTTAGAGAAACTCATTGAACCACAAAGACTCATCTAACAACAATAGCTAGTGTTTGCATAGCACTTTAAGGTTTACAACATGCTTTACACACCCTAACTCATTTGATTCCTCACAACAACCCAGTGAAGTAATTGCTATTATCATCCCCATTTTACAGATGAGGAAACTGAGGCACGGTGCGGTTGTAAGATTTGCCCAAGGTCACGCAGATGATTTAAGCGCTTGAGTCAGAATTTGAGCTCAGGTTTTCCTGAGTTCCCACACTCTACTGTGCCTCCTAACTACCTTAATAAGAGTTAGAGGAGCTTCTCAAAACCCAAAGCTTCAGACTCCAAGGACAATGCTCATTAAAGCATTCTGACTGTCCCAGGACCTCTGCATCTCTTCCTTTTTTTTTTTTCTGAATTCATGTAGAAATTACTATCTGAGCTATACAATGGGATTCCCCTGTACACTTAACCACATTGGCTATTTTTCCTGACCCTCTCTCTTGCCTCTCTAACAAAAACCATAAGTGTTCCCATCCCCACATGATGCCTAGAGTAGAGCTAAGCAGGCAGCAGGTGGTCAGTAAATACTTGCTAAATCAGTAACCATGGCTGACATTTGTATATCGCTTTACAATTTGCAGAGTACTTAACATATATGATCTCATTTGATCCTCACAATAACCCTGTGAGATAGGATCTCTTATTATCCCCACTTTACAGATGGGGAAAATAAGGCTTGGAGGGATTAAGTGACTAGAGGGACTCACATGCCCTTGGTGAAGTGTCAAAGCCAAGCATTCCTGGCTCCAAGCTCCGTACTTGGGCCTTCGCCACACCACCCCTCATTGAAGGGGTAAGTAATAGAATGGAATCTAATGGAGGAAGGTTCAGAAGGTCAGCAAGTAGAATACAATTGGTACAGATTTGTTTACCACCTCCCAGCACTGGGTGGGTCTAGGTCCCTACCCCTCCTCAAAGCTTAAATGGAGTCATTTTCAGGCTGAATATAAGCAAGGCTGACTTCAAACAGTGGAAAATAAATATAACCAGCTGTAAATATAAACAGGCTCAAGGAAGGTTTAGGAAATTCCTGGAAGACAGAGCCATTATAAGCTTTGATGGATACTGAGGATGTTTGGAAGATGCCCTAATCCTTTGTGGTTGATGGGGAAGCCAGCCATCATCCTCCACACAGTGGCTTTGGATCCTCCTCAGAGACAGAATTCTGGGGTCAAAGGGTCGTAAGGCTAACACGCTGATTTCTATTACTCCCACCCCATCTTCCATTTCCTCCAGTTCCCCTACTGTCCCTGTATGTTCAGGACCCTCATGCCTCATTAGTTCCCTGGCCTAACCTAGCCCACCATGCCTGGTTGGTTTCCTAGACCATTGTGTGTCACCAGCCAGGTGTCTGTGAGCTGTTGACATTTCTTGGACCCTGCCCAGAGCACCTCTAAGCATGAGACAGTTAGCTTCCAGAATAGAACTCTGCATGTGAGAGAGAAAGAAGGTCCACCCTGAGGAGGCAAACAATAGAACCCCGGCAGGAAGAGGCTCTCTGCAGAGATTTTACAAGCTGTGGAGCAGAGCTCAGACAAATGTATTTATAGCAGAAGGCTTTCATGTCACCAAAGAGGGGAGGCCAAACTAAACACAGCAAAACTGTAAGAAAGCAGGAAACGAAAGTGCACACACTTTGAAATCATTTTGTTACACCCTGGGGGGAGGAGGAAGAAGGGGGAAGGCAGGAGAGGACTCCTCAGGGTCAGCAGGCCTGCCAATGATCTAGAAAGCCCAGGAGTAAGTCCCTCTAGGTCCTGTATTCTACAAGAGGAGTGAATGTCAGCTCACAGGGATGGCATATCCTTGCTTCCAGTATTGCTGCTGAAATGCCCTTTCAGATATCCATTTTAAGAAGCATCTGCTGCCCACCAAATGCCCTTTTACTGATAGTCCTAGTAAAGCCTCAAAGCACAATGGGAGTTTGGTCCTTTCTAGCATATTGCCTTGGTCTTCCTGACCCTTCACAGTGTTGCCTTGAAGTGCTACTAACCTGCTGGGCACAGGTATGCTTAGCTCTGAGTGCTGGCTTTTTAAAGCTTGCACGGCTAAACTCCCAGGGATAGATAGGACTACAAGAATAAACACTGAAGAATATCTCGCTTTCCACTCTATTGACAAGACAGTCAATATTTGGCTGACTTGCTTACTTTGTTGACATCTCCCATTATTTCTAAGATCTTCTTTTGGTTTAATTACCTTCTATGTTGACTTCTGGCTCTTTTTGTTTTCCATTTTGAACTTTCCATATGACTTGAATCTCAATCATCTTAGGGAGACACTTTCTAAAGCTTTTCTTGAGAATGGAGAATCAAAGTTAAGCCATTGATTTTATCCCTAACCATGTGATAGACTGAGGGACTACTGTAGGTCAGTTTCCTGAAATGACTAGTATTCTGCCTTTGGGTAAGTAGCAAAACTTGTTACTTTGGGACTATCAAAATGGTCATGGAAAAATTATATGGTAGCTTCATGACTTCTCAAAAACCTTTTCACAAATGGAATAAATGGGTATATTGATAATTCACCATTATCAACATCATTACCATGTCTCCATCACTGGATCACCCTAAAGGTCATGAAGCCTTAATCAAGTACCTAGTTTGTATAGGCATTGGGCTAGGTGCTTGAGACTCAATAAGAGATGAAGACAGTTCCTGTTCTCAAGCAGATTATAATCTAGATAGAGGTGGAGAATATCTTTGAAAAAATTATATAATACCACAAGGTATTGAATACCAGATAAGGGAAGGATACTGAAAAACTGAAGCAGTTACAGGGGAAAGTGGGGGAATGGAGATCATGTAAGACAAGATTCAACAAAAGGAACGAGGATGTCCAGACTGAGGAAGAGAAGACTTAGTGGACACGTGATTACTATCTTTAATATTAAAAAGG
This sequence comes from Notamacropus eugenii, assembly GCF_028372415.1. Taxonomy (NCBI): domain Eukaryota; kingdom Metazoa; phylum Chordata; class Mammalia; order Diprotodontia; family Macropodidae; genus Notamacropus; species Notamacropus eugenii. The sequence goes on along the minus strand of NC_092872.1, from coordinate 134,105,416 downwards.
CTGCCATGTGAAAGAAGACTTAGATTTTCTTTGTTTAGCCTTAGAGGCAGAGCTAGGAACTGTGGATAAAATTATTGAGAGGTAGACTGGGTTCAAATAGGAGGAATAATCCTCTCTCACCCTCATCAAGAGGGTGATTAATTCTTCACTTTCTGCCATGAGTGATATAGTCTGAATATCTTAGATGGTTGACATTTCTCTCAGCAACCTTAAACCCAGCTTTTGATTCATTCAGCTTGGCATTTTGCATGATATACTCAGCATGTAAGTTAAATAAATAACGTGACTATATGCAGCTTTGCCATACTCCTTTTCCAATCTTAAATCAATCAATTGTTCCATGTTCAGTTCTAACTGTTGCTTCTTAGCCTGAATACAGGTTCCTCAGGAGACAAGTAAGATGATCTGGTACTCCCATCACTTTGAGGACTTGTCATATTTTATTGTGATTCAGACAGTCAAAGGCTTTAGTATAGTCAATTCAGTAGAAGCAGATGTTTTTCTGGAAGTCCCTTGTATTATCCATAATCCAGTGAATGGTGGCAATTTGGCCTCTAGTTCCTCTGCCTCTTTAAAACCAGCCTGATCTTCTGGTAATTCTTGATTCACATATTGCTGAAGCCAGCTTTCAGAATCTCAAGCATAATCTTGCTGGCGTGAAATGAGCATAGTTTGGTAATCTGGATATTTCTTGATATTTCTCTTCTTTAGAATTGGGATATAAGCTAATCTTTTCCAATACAGTGGCCACTGTTGTCTTTTTCAAATTTGTTGGCCTATTGAATGCAGCACTTTAATAGCATCATCTTTTAGGATTTTAAATAGGTTAGATGGAATTCTATTACCCTCACTAGCCTTATTGTTAGCAATGCTTCTTAAGGCCCACTTGACTTCATGCCCAAGGATGTTTGGCTCTAGATCAGTAACCACACACCATCAAGGTTATCAGTGATGTTAAGAGATAACATAGGAAGATGAGCCCATTGGGTCTAGCACACAGTAGGTGCTTAATAAATGCTTATTTAGTTTATTCAACAACCCCTAAAGTACTTTTACTTTTGGGACAGACTCTAAACTACAGAGTGATATAACTAATCTTGGAGAGACTATATAGAACTCTGTGGACACAAGGAATTTGCTGAAATGAAAAAGGGTTGTTCCAAATTCAGTTCCATTCTTTGGGGAGTTGATAAGTAATGTAAATGCTACATGTTTTGGTAGCTGCTCAAGGGTTATGAGACAGTTGTCTTTTGGGTGTTTTCTGTGGATCTATCCCATGCCCATCCCTCACATTGCACATCAAGTGCCTATGCAGAAATGGGCTTCCACATTCGGGGGAACCTAGACACTAGACCTAACTAAATCTTATTCTGGAGGTTCTTCAGTAAAATTCTAAGGTGGCGACAATTAGCCAAATGGAGAAATCGATGCTTTGGGACCGAGCCGTCGGGATTGAAACTGGTCTCTGTGAATCTTGAGTCCTTGACGGAAAGGTAGGAGATCTGAGCACCAGGTTATATTTGGTGAGGGAGCCTCATTTGGGTTCTGAGGGACTGATTTTCAATGAATCCCAAGTGTCTAACTGTTTTAGGGAAAGCACCCATCTTTGAGGCTTATGTTCGAGTTGGTTCCAATTAGCCCCAAGTTCATAAATTCTTTGAGGAAGCCTCATACCTTCCGAGGCTTGTCATATTGGGTGTTTTTGCTTGTTTTTGTTTTTTTTGATATTTGAGCTGTAAAAAGTGGTAAAACCATGATTTGAATCTAAGCCCTTTGACTTCAGATTCACTTTTTGCACTCAGCCATATATTTCTTTACTTTTTCATTTCTTCCTTTTTTGTTTTCCTTTTGAGGAATTAGAGGTTAAGTCACTTACCCAGGGTTACATGATTACTCAGTGGCTGAGGCTGGATTTGAACTCAGATCCTCCTGATTCCAGGGACAGTGCTCTGTGCCACCTATCTGCCCCTAAGTCTAGGCCCTGTGTTTCTGAGAAATGTTAATTCTCCTTCCAACATACATACCTTTTTCTCTGGGATCTCCTTCAACTTTTAGGATTCTATGCCTCTACTACAGGAGAAGGATGAAAGATTTTGAACCAATTTATAACCATTATATCCTCAGGATTCCTCAGATTCTATATGAGTTTTCCATTTTTCATCTTTTTTCCACGTAAGATGTCTTGTTGGCTACTTTCAGGACTGAATGAATAGCTGCATAAAGCTGCCCTTATTTGTAGACAGAATAGGAGGCTGCCTTTGTAAAAGATCCACAGGTCACTGGTAAGGCCCAGACTCTGCCACTACCAAAGCAAAGATCTCTCCCCACAAAACTGGTGGTCCCCAAGTGATGCTTAAACTCTTTGTGGTTTGATTTTTTTAGGTCAAATGTTGCTCTCTCCTTGTGGTCCTCCTTTATTTCCCTTGGGAAGGGGAAAGGGATAGGGTATTCATCACTATAGGGTACACGGATGGGTTTAATCTGGCAAGAGAGATGGAAAGCCAGAGGACCTTGGGAAGGAGTGGGCAGACCCCAAAGAGCAAGGGGGGGGGAAGGAACAACCATAGATAGGGAGCTCTGAAAATAAACTTTGTCCCCCTCTCCAGTTTTGCTATGGGCCAGCCCTGCGGTCATCACAATACTCCCAGTTAATGTGTTTCTCAAATCAGCCAGAGCAGGGGCAGCCCAGAATATCCTGGAAGAGCTGACTCCTGCCCACCAAGGGGTCCTGTTCCCCCAGAACTGAATTTCTCTACAGTAACAGCTGAAAACTTTGGAAGCCCAGAGAACAATAGTCTGACTGAAATTCAATAAATAAGGCAGCTTACTCCTGCTTTCTGCTCCAAGTCTGAATGTCTTGTTAACAAGAATCTTTCCTCATTTCCCTTTGTTTAAGAGCTAGCTTGCATCTCAACTTATCCAGTATCCAGCCAAGCCATAGTTATAGACTAGTAAAGAAAAAGCCTTAAAGATGATCTAATTATACATATATATATATATAAAATCTCATTTTATAGATTAAGAGACTGAGGCTTAGAGAAAGGTAAGTGGCTTGCCCAAGGTCACACAGAGTTGGAGGTCAAATAAATAAATTTTATTACTAGAAAGAACCTCCAAAATCATCTATATCAGAGTTCTTCACTGTTTTGGGGTATGCTACAGACCCCTTTGGCAGCCTAGGGAAGCCTATGAACTGCTTTTCAGGAGAATGCTTTTAAATGAATAAAATAAAATCCATAGAATTACAAGGGAAACCAAAGATTAGTGCAAATAAGGATGTCATATTTTTGTCAGTCAATTAGTATTTATTAAGTGCTTTCTATGTGCCAAGTACTGTTCTTGCTTTATTTTAATTTTTTCTCATCCAAGTTCATAGACACCCTGAACTCTATCCACAGACTCCCCTTCAAGGTCCATGAACCCCAGATGAAGAACTCCTGATCTTGTACAACCAGAGTTATAACTGGGAATTCTGCATCTGGGGCAAATTTAGTAGAGAACATGGGGGTTAGGGTGGGGGTAGAGTGGAGGGGAAGGGAGGTATCTAAGGTTTGAATACTTCTGTCAATGACTGAAGCAAACTAGAGACAAAGGTGTCAAACTCAAGTAGAAACAGGGCTATAAATAGTATATAAGCCGCACTGAAGGTCATACATTGACTTGAAAAAAACACACATTAGCATTATTTATGTTCTATTATCTTTTTTTTTTTTATTTTATTAAGTATTTCTCAATGACATTTTAATCTGCTCAACCTTGTGAGTCTTTTGTTTGACATCTCTGGGATAGGTTAGTTTTGGGGGCTTAGAGGAAGGGTTCCCCTAAAAGGAAGGGAAACAGTCTCTGAGACTTGATTGGTCCAGTCAGTTAAGACCAGAACAAGACACTTAGGGCCTAAGAGGCCGGACTTGGAAGATAATCCCACTGACTACTCCCAACATACCTGGTTGACTAGGCATATATCTATATGGAAAGGGAAAGAAGGAAGGAAAGAGTAGGGATTTCTTCTTCCTTAACCAGTGTTGTATACCTCTGAGTATCCTTTCCAAAGAGGTGATCTAAGATCAAAGAACTAGTAAGTGGCAAAGACAGGTTTCTTGACTCTAATCAATCCAGTGATGATCTCTCAGAGTGAGATGTGAATTCAGTCAAAGGGCTGCACTCAAGGACCTAGATGACATGTGGCCTTGAGGCTGCAGGTTCCCCACCCCTGTAGCTCAATGAATTACACATAGTAGACACAAGATGTTGTTGATTTGAATTGATTGCCTTCCTCCCTGACTCAACATTTGTTTCATAACACTGTTCTTTGGTTATTCTTTGTTCTGTCTCCCAGCTACTTAGCCACTTCCTGGTGGCCTGCCCCACCCTGGTGAATCTGTCTGGTCTCCCATCCTGCTGCCTGCTGAGCCCAAGTTCCAATAATCCACAAAGTCACCATTGCTCTCTATATGTATCTTTTGTTTTGACTCCAAAAACGATTTAGGAAAGATCCTGAACCCCATGTCTGAATCTGTCACTAAGGTGCCAAAAAACATGGAACGCCTTTTATAATTTTCTCAAACCTCAGCTTTCCCAGCTATGAAATGGACATAATGATTTTTGTTTTTCACAGTCTGTCTCTCTGTGTTTCTGTCTCTGTCACTCTCATACACACATACACACAAGGAAGAGAAAATGAAGTATAGGAAAATGTTGGTGTTCTTTGGTAAGATCTTAGAGATCCTTGGGTCCAAATGAGCATGTGTTTTACAAATATAATGACTGTCACTTTTAATTTGCTGCTACAGTTCATGCCCTACCCATTGACAATGGCCTTAGTACTATAATTTAAGGGATACCAGAAAGGACCTCAACCCAAAATTTACCTCTTCAACTCCATACTGATACCTGGAATTTCTTTGACAGGGTATTCTCTGATCAAGCCTCTCATAAGGTTTTTGAAGGTCCAGGCTTCATTTATTTATGCTATCTGATTACTGTTCAGAGCTTCATCCAGGTCACACCTACTAAGCCACCTACAGGGCTCTGTCCTGGGCCCTCTTCTCCATCTATACTATTTCACTTGGTGATGGATTCTCATCTCTCATGAATTTAATTATCATCTCTATACTGATAACTCTCAAAGCTACTTAGCAAGCCCTTCTTTGTTGTTGCTTAGTCATGTCCAACTCTTCATGACCTTTTTCAGGGTTTTCTTGACAAAGATACTGGAGTAGTTTGCCATTTTCTTCTCCAACTGATCTTACAGATGAGGCAACTGAGGCAAACAGGAAGAAGTGACTTGCCCAGGGTCACACAGCTAGTAAGAGTCTGAGGCTGGATTTGAATTCAGGTCTTGCTGACTCCAGGGTCAAGGCTCTATATACTCTGATACCTTGCTGCCTCTAACTAAAACACTTGGTTAGACCATATCACTCCCCTATTAAATCAATTCCAGTGGCTCCCTATTGCTTTCAGGATCAAATATAAAGTCCTACGTTTGGCACTCAAAGCCCTTTATAATCTATCCCCCCATATGCACCTTCCCAGTTTTCCATTTTACACATACACATTCACACATCCCACAATGTACTCAAGAACCAATAAACTCTAAGAACTAGGCTTTTTGGTATTTTTCAGATGGACACTATCTCCAACTCCAGATATTTTCACAGGCTCTCCTTATAATTCTCCCCCTTCTCATCTCCATCTCCGAACTCTCATGGCTTCCTTCAAGTCCCTTCTAAAATCCCACCTTCTACAGGAAGCCTTTCCATTCTTCCTTAATTCTAGCACCCTCTCTTTGTAGGATACAATATATCCTGGATATATGTTGCTTCTACATAGTTGTTTACATACTCTGCATCATTTCGAATAAAGAAGTATCTGCCCTCAGAAGACCTATATTCTACTGTTGAGAGAAGGCAGTGATCATAAATACATGAACAGATACATTACATGGAAAAATAAGGAATAAGACAACACTAACATCTGAGTTCCTGGAGAGCAGGAAGTGTCTTTTTCTTTTCTTTGTATGCCAGAGCTTCACATGATGCCCAGCACATAGTAAGCACTTAATAAATGTTTGTTGACCGGCTGACAGTGCCTTGAACATAGTAGGTGCTTTAGTACCTATTGATTGAATTAGAGATAAGGCTTAAAACACCAATATCCTTGAGGGTCATCAAGTGCTAAGACAGTCTAGAAAAATAGCAGGAATACTGAACCAGCAGTCAGGAGGTTTGGAGTCAAATCTTTGCTCTGTCATTAACTAGGCTGGGACTTTTAAAAAGTCATTTCTCTCTTCTATAGGTCTCTTTTTCCCACTTTGTAAAAATGATGGGTTTGAATGTGGTAGACATTTCACAAATGCCTACTGGACAAATGAATCTCAAATGTCCTTTTTAGCTTCAGTGTTCTTTTCTCTGCCTTGAAGTCACACTGGAGTGTAAACAATTGGCACTGTATCCTTTTTGAAGAGGAGCTTTGAATTATTGGGCAAAGCAGAAGGGTACTAGACTCTCCAAGATGGAAGAAGAGGAAAAGGGAGATCCTCCCTGGAGAAGGGGACAGGGAAAGCTAGCTTTGACTTCACCGTTTTTGCCCCAGCTGGCCTTGAACAGCCACTATGATGTACAACTGCTTGAAGTAATTGTCATTTGGAAAGAAATACAGTTGACTTTGGTCTCATCCAATCAAATTCTCCTGGACTTGGTACAACTGCAGTTTGATTGGCCACAGATAGGAACCCAGCTCTGTAAACTCTCAGTTCTCTCTAGAGGAGAGGTGGTGCCTAGGGAAGGCTTCAAAGTTGAACAGACCACCCAAGCAGCCATGGTCTTCTCCAGCCCCTCTGGATCTCTGGCCTCTGGATTACATTATGCCCTTTACTCACTTTATCAAGGCTTTTAATAACCACAGAAGAGGATGTTTTACATCTGTAAAACAGGCCATTACTGTCTTATGCCCACAAGTTTACTTAGCTGGGGCACGTGCTTCTCAGTTGTTTATTCTGCTTCAGTCCCCTAAATGCATGTTATTAAATGGACAGAGACAGGCTGGTGAGAACCCAGGGTCACAACTGCTGAGTTTCACAGGCTTATGTCACCTCCTTATGAGGGGATAGGGTGCGGTTCTCACAGTGTCTTTTCATCACCACTTTCAGGGGGAAATGAAAAACCTTCCAGGTGATGGGCACTTCAGTTTGTCTTTTGATGACTTCCCCCTGATTTCCAAGAAGGAAGATCAGAAAGGAAGAGAGCCTGAGAAACTCAGAAAGCAATGTGACCTTGTGTAAAGACCACTGGCCTAGTTCAGAAGTCGTGGGTTCTGGGCTCAGATCTCTGCAATTCATTGCGTGATCTATGATGAGTCTCTTCCATTGATTGGGACACCATTTTTCTTCCTCTAAAGACCTGGGACATTGGATTAGATGGTCCCTAAGTTTTCTCTGAGTGATCAGATTTGGGATTTTTGACAGCAGAGCAGAAGCCGCATGTTTTAGATTGCCTAGGATTCCTATCATTGTCCCATATCTTAGACTCCTCATAATAACAATTTCTTGTTATTATTCAGTCATATTCATATTCATAACCTTGTGAACCATAACACACCAATACTGTCCATGAGGTTTTTTTTTGGCAAAGAAAACTGGAGTGGTTTGCCATTTCCTTCTCCAGTGGATTAAGGCAAACAGGTCAAGTGACCCCAGGGTCACACACTTAGGAAATGTCTGAGGTGGGATTTGAACTCAGGTCTTCCTGACTTCAAGACCAGCACTCTATCCTCTGAATTATTTAGCTGCCTTCTCTTAATAACAATAATTATAGCTAACATCTATATAGTGTTTTGAAGATTTCCAAATGGTTTGTACAAACCTGTGTTATCTCATTTCAACCTTATTACAACCCTATGAAGTAGGAATTATTTCTTCTCTTTTTTACATATGAGGAAATTGACAATCAGGGAGTTTAAGTGACTTGCTCAGGTAAGTGTCTGAGGGGATTTGAACTGGGGTTTTTCCTGAATTCAAGTCTAGGACTTCATTGCATGAAGCTGCCTCTATAAAATAAATATAATTATATTGTGCTAACTTGCTTTAAAGAGCTATTGTGAATATCACTTATTTGAAAACAATCTATAACCAAGAGATACTAGATAAATATGGAAAGGGTGTCCCATAAGTCTTATGCAGTTTGAAGCCTTACTAGATTAAAACTACATTAAGACTTTGGGAATATCCCCCCATAGAACCCTTCGAAATAGGCTGCAAGAATGCTCAGAAAAGTATTGTGGTTGAAGTAAAATGGTCATTCTTCTAGGATACTGAAAACCTCTCATCTCTCTGTCAAATGTGTAACCTTGATATCAAATCTTGATATCAAAAGAAACCTTAGAGATCATCTAATCAACAGCTAGGTAGAGAAGAAGACAGAAACCTTGATTGAGTCAGACCTGGTTTGGATTTAGAAAGACTACAAAATTTTAATTAAAAATTTAAAATCTTGCCTCATACTCTTATTAGTTGTGTGATTCTGGGAAAGTTATCTAATTTCTCTCAGCCTCAGTTTCCTCATCTGTAAAATGAAGGTGATAATGTATCACCTACTTTTGCAGTAAGGACCCCAACAGACACAGGAGGACCTTCTGTACAGGTTCCTGGATCTGCTTTTCTAAAAGAAAAGCAACTTTTGTGGGGTCAACAAGCACTTTAATCAAGTACATATATCATTCACTTAGTTCAGGGAGAAAAGTCAGCACCCTGAAATTCAGAGAAAGTACAAACAGAGAAATAAAGACCAACAGACAGAACTTCCAACTGTCTGACCATAGACAACACACACATTGGAGATCAACAGACGGATCCAGTTGTCTGACCATTCCACACATACATAGTTACTAGAGAGAGAAGCACCAACATCTGGGTTTTCAAAGCTGAGGTGGGTGTGGCACTCCTTAATGGCTACCCAGATTCTTAGTCGGCCAAACAGATATTCCAATGAGTAAGCCCCAAAGTAAAACCTCACCTCAGAGTATGTATATACTTTTCAGAAATGGAAAGCAAGACCCTCTGACCAAATACCTCAATAGAAATTACCAAAAGGTATTGAGGCCTATTAATGGGTAGGGAAGATCTTTAACTCTCCCCTCACATACACTCACCATTAACCTTACATTAACATTATACCTGCCATCCCAGAACAGTGTAAGGATCACATAAAATATATAAAGTGCTTGGCAAACTTTAAAATGCTAAATAAATACTAATTAGTTATTATTATTAAAAAGAGAAACCCTCAAAGATTAAGTGATATTTACAAGGTCACACAAGTTAGTAAACAGTAGAATCAGAATTTGAACCAAGGTTTTGAGTCCAAATTCAGTGTATTTTATCCTATGTCATACTGCCTTCCCCCTCCTATAGAATGGCAAGGGGATGGATGAAATTGCTTCAAGATCAATAACGCTCATTTTATGGTCTTTGAGGTGCCTACACTGGTCCAGAGCACCCCTAAATCTCTATTTCCAAAGGCAGGTAGAAAGAGATTCAGAGAGCAGGTCCTATCTTCCTTTCAGACACTGATAGTATTGTGGTACCGATTGCTTTCTGAGAATTGCTGAGCATAGACTCCATGAGAAGTGATTGAGCTCCCCTCCCTGGGGATCTCAACATCAGTTGCTTTGGAATAGCCTACTTGGAAAATGGTAGGGGGAGGGGAAAGGGTCTAGTTGAACTCTAGCAGATCCTACCAGCTTGGTGACTCAATGCATCACAAGACTAGCAACAAGATATTATTACTTATCTCTGAAGGAAGTCTATTGACTAGTTCATTGGGTTCTAACCTCAGCCTCAGCACTGACTCACTCTGACTTAAGGGAAAGTCCCTTTTTACCTTCTGTACCTCTGCTCTTCCCTTTGGTAAACTAGGGATGGTAACAGCTCTTTAAAGGATGCCCCTTTGGAGGTCATCTAATTTGTCCTTCCACGTCCAGGCTAAACTGCATCCATCTACACTAGACAGATCAGACAACTCTGCTCTAAAGAGAACAGACAGTCTTGGTTTGGGTTGGGTTTTTTTTTAAGGTTTCTTCCGTCTTGGTCATAGCCATCAGGAAAATGAAAGTGTGTCTGGATTTCCCACATCTTGGATGTCACACTTAGAAGCCAGATGAAGAAAGCAATCTCACATGCTGGCACCTCTAATCAAAGGAGGAGACCTTACTTAAACAAATGCCATTATCAGTGAATAGTTAGGAAATGGGTCACTGAGCAAATTTATGAATGGTATTTCTACTTACCCTCATGTTGACAAGGTCTATCGTCCAACCATGACATATGAGTATGTTTCATTAATTTGGTTTTTGTTTTTAAGCCTTGAATTAATTGTTTCTCTGCCCATTTGTAAAGAGATTTTGAGTACTACATATGACCACACTCTTCATCCAGTTAATTGAAGAAAATTTGGATTAACTAGCATGCCTGGAGAATGTTTCCATGGAGTTCATTTCCAAATTTGTGGAGAATAGCCTACAGACACTTTTTGAATCAACCTTTGTTTCCAGCCTTGCTAGGGGTTCAAGGTTGGGTTTTTTATTTTTTGTTTTTTGTTTGCTTTTAGTGAATGCCATGAGGAACTCCATATTTGCAGATTAAGGATCCTGCCTTAGGGAAACCAAGTAGAGTAGGAACCTTGACTCTACAAGGCTACTTTTGGAAGCTGAGGTGGTAGAAGATAAACTGGGCTCAGAAAAAGTGCTGGAAAGAAAAGACAGTATGATATAATGAAGAGAGATTTGGAAAAGGAGTCAGGAGATCTGACTATGAATGCTGGTTCTAACAAGAAATGATCCTGACCCATGGGGTAAAGCACTTAGTTCTAGGCTTACCTACCCTCTGCTGTAAAATGAGCATTATAACTGTACCCTTAACAAGCTTCTATCACTGGGGTTGTAAAGACCAAATGAGGTGATGTAAACAAAAGTACTTTATAAGGATTCAGTGCTAGAATAAGGTTGAAAATAGCCTTTAGAAGGCCAGTTTAATCTGTTTTCATTGATTACAGCTACATACCAGCTCCAGATCACTCACTGTCTTTCCTTTCTCAAACAATTTAATATCAGAATCACGATCTTCCTTTCCAACCCACCCCCTAAATTTACCCTCATGTGAAAGTATGATATATATAGTATGATATATATATGTATGTATGTATAACATATGAAATGGCATGATATGGTTGAGATGCTATAACATGAGAAAAATAAGGTAAAATGAGAGGATAGAATGATTGTTGAGTTGTTGAGTTGTTTTTCAGTTGTATCTGACTTTTTATGACCTCATTTGAGGTTTCCTTGGCAAAGATACTGGGGTGGTTTGCCATTTTCTTCTCTAGTTCATTTTACAGATGAAGAAACTGAGTCAAAGAAGGTGAAGTGACTTGCCCAGGGTCATATGGCTGGTAAGTGTCTGAGAACAGATATGAACACAGGAAGATGAGTCTTCCTGACTCCAGGCCTGTGCCACCTAGCTGCAGATAGAATGATACACTATATCAATAAACACTATTGGTAGCTCTTAAACATGTACATCAAATATATATATATATGTATATATATACACACACATACATACATATGTATATATACACACACATATGTACGTATATATACATACATACATACATACATACATACATACACATGTATCTATGTGTATATATATGGTTTTTGGTTGTTGTCCTTCATTCTTGAAGAAGACCAAAATGGCATCACCATGATAAAGTGAAGTTTGAATGTGTCCAACTGCTGCTGATCAGACCAATACGAGCTCGGAATGCTCTACCACAGATTGGGTACTGATAATCCGTGTGAACATTTGAGGTGGTTGCTCCAAATTTGTGCATCCTACATTTCCTTTGTCCTGTTTCAATTCTGCTTTGCTCATAGAGCACAGCACCCTTTCTGATGTGGGCATGCTATGCTGAGCGGTCCTGTGCCAGTGTCTCCCATATCACACGATCAAATCCAAAGTTCTTGAGAGAGATCTTAGTATCCATAATTATACCAGTACATCAAACTTCTCAATTCCCCTGACCTCGATATGCACTCCACCTGGGTCACCACAGGGATGGTCCTACTTTAAATGTCCCCACCATCTACAGTGGATAGAGCTTTGAAGTTGGAGTCAGGATGACCTAGGTCTGAATCCTGCCTCTGACACTAGTGGCCCTGGGCAAGTCATTTAATCTCTCCTGGCCTCAGTTTTCTCATCTATAAAGTGATATATAAAAAACTATACAATAGAGGTTGGGCTCCATACCTCTAAGGTCCTTTCTGTAAAGTTTCAATTATAAAATGCAGATAATAACACCTACCTTACAGGGTTGTTATGAGTTTCAAATGAGATAATATTTATGAAATACTTAGCTGTACAGTACCTGGCACATGGCAGGAGATTAATTTTTATTCCTTTCCAGTCCTAAATCTATGATCCCCTGATATTCATGAGTCCAAACTTTGAAATTTAAAAATCTGATCATAATATTCTCTCCTTCTATTTCTGTTTCTGCCTTGCTCCTCTTAAACCTGTTCTTCTTCCTCCCCATGTCTCTCCACCTTCCCTGTTTTTCCATCACTCTTCTGGTCTAATTTTCTACCTTTCATAGTCATACCCCTTAGTGGAATAGTTCAACTCCACATTACCCTCTAGCTTTGAATCCCTAGTTTTCTTATACTATTTGCCACTTTCACCCCTTGCCTTTCCCCCTCATTGGATTATCCCCACAATCAGGCTTCTCTGCACCTCCTCATGTACTACTGATTACCACTGGAGAACAATTTTGTTGACTATTATTCTGCCTTATCCAAACTTTCTCTTTCCCTTGATGCCCTTTACTCTCCCCATTGCCTTTCTCTTAGCCCAGTTCCTTGTCTACTTTACAGAGAGGATATAGACTATCAGTCAGGAGGTCCTTCTTCTCCTAATTTCCAGCCCAGAGCTCCTCTACATTCTACCCATCCTTCTCATTTGTTCCAGTCTCTGAGGAAGAAATAGTTCTTCTCCTTGCTAACCCCTCTATTAGTTGGGTCATGTGCTTTTTTTCTTTCTCTTCAAGAAAATTGTCCTTGGAGTCATGAAGACCTGAATGGACTCAAATCACAGTTAGACCTACACTAGCTCTTTGAAGCAGAAGGTCATTTAGCTACTTTGTGCTAGTTTTGTTTGTGTAATGGTTAGCGATCTAGATTCTGAATCCAGCATTATGAGTTCAAATCTTGTTTGAACCTTAGTATGTTGTTGCCTTGGGCAGCTAAGTGGCAGGGCAGCAGGGAGGTGCAGTGGATAGAGTGCCAGGCCTGGAGTCAGAAAGATTCATCTTCCCGAGTTCAAATCTGACTTCACTTACCAGCTATGTGACCCCAGGCAAGTCATTTCACCCTGTTTGCCTCAGTTTCCTAATCTATAAAATGAGCTAGAGAAGAAAATGGCAAGCCACTCCAGTACTTTTGGCCAAGAAAAGGGTCAGGAAGAGTCAGATGGGACTGACGTCCTTTAAATTCTCAGTGCTCCAAGCAACTTTCTAAATCTATACATTGCAAATACACTGTTGATCTGCTTAAATGGAGGGAATCTTCACACTGGAAATACCCAAAGGACAAAAATCCCAGATCCCAAATAAGCAACAACACTACCACCGACAAAAATCTCTAGCACAGGGCCTTCTACATAGTAGGTTTGTTTGTTTCAATATTTGTTTCTTTTAAATTATTTTGTCTCTTTCTTCTGAGAGTTGAGTACCAGAAAAATCCCAATTTCCTGTCACTGCCTAATTTTCCTTAGTCATCTTGTAAGCTTTCTACTAATCAGACAGTTAATAAACATTTATTAAGCACCTATTATGTGCCTGGCACTGGGCTAAGCACTGGAGATACAGAAAGAAGAGAAAGACAGTCCTTGCCCTCCAGGATCTCACAATCTAATCTACCTACCTGTCATTTGGGTGCTAGCTATCTCTTCCAATGGCCAAGACTTCTTGGCAAAAATGAGGGTAAGCAAGAGTGACCTCCAAGGAAAGACTGGAGAGAGTACTTTTATTAGCATCTCTGCAAAGGTGGGGGACTAAGGGTGTGGAATACATGATTTTATATATATATATATATATATATATATATATATATATATATATATATATATATATATATATATATATATATATATATATATATATATATATATGATAAAGTCAAATTTTTCAAACACATTGGCTAGTGTTGCTAAACTGATTTTTTTTCTTTTTTTTTATTCTTTGCTATACCTCAGGAAGAAGAGGTATAAAATGGCTATCATAGGTGACAGAAAAATAAAAACTATCAATAACAATTTATATTAAAAACAAATGTCACATTTTTGGAACTAGATTATAAACTCCATGAGTTTATACATACAATACAAAAAATGTATTCCCCACTGTACTTAGTGGTACTTACAAAAAAAACTTGATGATTACATCCGCTGATGTGGGCTTCCCTGTCTACATTAGGAGAAAGCTGATCACTTTCTAATCGTTGGAGCAAAAGTCTTAAGGAAGGGAAGGAACAGAAAGTCTAACAATCCTTAGGGAAATAGCAAGAGCTTGGAGGGAAGGTAGCCACTAGGCTTTTGTAGTATAAAAAGCGGCAGATCAGTCAGGAGATCTGGATTCAACTCCTTCACTTCTAGCTGAATAATGGGGGGCATATCACTTTAATTCTCCATCTCAAGTTTCTCATCTGTAAAATGGGTGTAATAATACTTGTCTTACCTATGGCACAGGGTCATTATGGGAAACTGCTTTTAAACTTTCATAATGCTGTATAAATGCCTTCTATAAGTGGCTTGGTTGTATTCCAAGTCCCACTCATTGACCAGCCATGATTTGACATCTGATGTTAAGGTTTTAACTTTGGAGTCAGGAAGAATTCACAGAATCCTTTACTGAGATGCCTCAGGCATACAGACCTGCCCTCCTCTATATCTTTGTCTGTGATTCACAATTTTCTCTTTCTTCCTTCTCAACAACGCTGTCACTCCCTCACTCAAAACAACAACTAACATCTTAAGTGTGGCTGTTACAGAGTTCAATTTTTAGAACTATGTGTGACCAGAACAACTTCTTTTTACATCCCTGCAAGCAAAGACAATTAAGTCCAAACCAGGACTTGTTCCAACCAAGGAAGTACAGCTTCAGTCATTGGTGCAGTTTCCTGGTCACCTAAGGCCCCATCACATCTTCTAGGCTCCTTTTCCCTAAAAGGAAGGGAGACTTTCTCCAAGACTCACTTGGCTAAGGGATGGGGCAGGCTTCCTTGTAGCCTAGGGCATGAAAAGGCCAGTCCACCAAGAGTTAGTACCCCTCAAGACATGGCAGATGCCCTGCTAGGCTAAAAGTCAACACATACTTCTAATTCAACACACCCTCCTCACCAGGAATATTTCTCTCTGGAGACAAATGGGTCTAAGGCTACCTAAACCAGTGCCATATCCTAACCGGAATCCTTTTGTCAAGCGTTGGATTCATAAGTGTTTCGTTTCATTCTAATCCCAAACCTGAACCACCAGAACAGCATGATTCAGGCCTGGAACACCACCCTAGGCCATCATGATGATCTGGCTTTCTGGATATAGACATATAAGTGTATAAAGTCTGAGGCACCATTAATATACATATTTTTTAAAAAAATTTAAGTCTGGAGCTGAATAAAACATGTCTAATGAGTGCTAAAAATGTGTTTTCTTTCTTCATCGAGGGAGGATCCCCTGCCTTTGGCACATAGACCAAACAATGCTCTGAGAATCTGAGAATGTTTCCCAGAGTCTATTTTCATCAAAAACCGGTGCCTGTTCCTTTAATTCTCCATAAAGGCCAAGCCTTATCATTGGCTGACCTGAGCTTTGTCCCAGGTCACTGACATAGGAATCAGTTGTGTTTCCTCCTGAATGCCTGTGTTTCCTACAGCAACAACATCTAGAGTTGGACCATCTTCCTGTGTGCCTTGCTCTACCCCCACCTCACCGCCACCCCTATTCCCACCCCACCCCAACCCCTCAGGCCTAGTTCTGAAGAGTAGGAACTCAGCTGGAGACACTTAATCTCTTAGGTCCTCATGATACAATGGGCAGGCTCCTCTATCAGCAATTAAATAAGCAAATATTTTTGAACATCTACTGTTTATGCTACTGTGAAGGAGATACGGCCCACTCCCTATCTTCAAGAAACTTATTCTATGAATTAGAGAAAGAGAACATAAAACAGATATGAAAAGAAGCTAAGAATACTAGTTAATACATGATAAGGACAAGTGGGAGATATGGCCCACTCTGGGCTGTTCATAGTTTTTCCCATCTGTCTGCACTTGTCTGGGAAGTCTGGACCCTCACCTCCCCCACTCTACTACTCTATCAAACCCTATCCTTCCCAAGACACCTGACTCCTGTCAAGTCCTCAGAAATCAAATCAAACCAAAGGAGTTGGAATTTGTTAATGTTTTCATTTTTTGCTTTTTTTTCCCCTCACTTACATTGGTATACAAACTTAATTCTCCCCATGTCTGGCAAACCTAATGTATAAGGTTTGAAAACAAAGCTATGTCCCAGGACATCTTCTAGGAGATGATAATTTTCCCCTCCATTGATGCCTTGACCCTCAAGGCAGCCTGCAGAAGTCTCCTAATTTAGATCAGGAAAAAAAAGATCAATTAGTGTTCTTAGAACACTAATTGATTTTTTTTTCCAGATCTAAAAATAGGAGACTTCTGAAGGCTGCCTTGGGGTCAAGGACAATGGAGGGGAAAGTACAGGGAACATCAGACCCC
This sequence comes from Notamacropus eugenii, assembly GCF_028372415.1. Taxonomy (NCBI): domain Eukaryota; kingdom Metazoa; phylum Chordata; class Mammalia; order Diprotodontia; family Macropodidae; genus Notamacropus; species Notamacropus eugenii. The sequence goes on along the minus strand of NC_092872.1, from coordinate 134,088,583 downwards.
AAGGGATAGCCCTTACATTTTTTAAAATGGAAGAGTGAAAAAACAGAACTACCATATGGGTGTCCCTCCCCTTCTCCCCTTGTCCTCTACCTCACCACTGCAGGGAGGAGGATGAGAAGGATGAAGAGGATGAGAAAATGGAAAAGGAGAAAATATGATTTTTTTCCAACATATAATACTATCTTATTTTTTATTCAATCATTTTCCAGTCATGTTTGACCCTTTGTGACCCCATTTTGGGTTTTCTTGGCAAAGATACTAGAGGAATTTGTCATTTCCTTCTCTAGATCATTTTAAAAAACATTTTATTTAAAATTTTGAGTTCCAAATTGAATTCTCCCTCCTGACTTCCCCTCCCCTCTCCCTGAGATGGTAAGCAATCAGATATAGGCTATATAAGTACAGTTATGTAAAACACTTCCATACTAGTCATGTTGTACAAGAATATTCAAATAAAAGAAAAAAATCAAAGAAAGTAAAAAATAGCATGCTTCAGTCTGTATTCAAACAGTATCACTTCTTTCTCTGGAGATGGATAGTATGCTTCGACGTTAGTCCCTTAAAATTGTCTTGCATCTGTGCATTTTTGAGAATAGCCAAGTCATTCACAATTCCTCATTGAAAAATATTTCTCTTGCTGTTCAAATATTCTCCTGATTCTGTTCACTTCACTATGCATCAATTCATGTGAGTCTTTCCAGATTTTTCTGAAAGAATCCTGCTTGTCATTTCTTAGAATAGCGCAATAATATTCCATTACAGTCATATCCCACAGCTTGTTTAGCCATTCCCCAGTTGATGGATAGTCTTCAGTTTCCAATTCTTAGTCATCACAAAAAGAGCATCTGACAAATATTTTTCTACAAATAGGTCTTTTTCCCTTTTTAAAAAAATTGTCTTTGTTATATAGACTTAAATTTAAAAAAAAAAAAAAGTATATTGAACAGTGCCTCAGACTTTATACACATATATCTATTTCCAGGAAGCCAGATCATCATGATGGCCTAGGGTGGTGTTCCAGGCCTGAATCATGCTGTTCTGGTGGTTCAGGTTTGGGATTAGAATGAAATGAAACACTTATGAATCCAACACTTGACAAAAGGATTCCGGTTAGGATATGGCACTGGTTTAGGCAGCCTTAGACCCATTTGTCTCCAGAGAGAAATATTCCTGGTGAGGAGGGTGTGTTGGATCAGAAGAGTATGTTGACTTTTAGACTAGCAGGGCATCTGCCACGTCTTGAGGGGTACTAACTCTTGGTGGACTGACCTTTTCATGCCCTAGGCATGAAAAATATATATCTACATAATATCTATATCTATATATTATGCCCTATGTAGAGATAGATGTATATAAATTGTCTTTATTGTATATAATATATATCATATATATATATATATATATTATATGTAGCAGTGGTATTGCTGGGTATGCACAGTTTTATAGCCTTTGGACATAGTTCCAAATTGCTCTCCAGAATGGTTGAATCAGTTTTCCTATTTGGTCATAATAGTCAACCTAATAGGTGTGGGGAGGTACCTCAGAGTTGTTTTAGTTTGCATTTCTCTAATCAATAGTGATTTAGAGTATTTTTTACATGACTATAGACAGTTTTGATTTCTTTGTTTAAAAACTGCCTGTTCATATCCTTTGACCATTTATCAACAGGGAAGTAACTTGTATTTTTATCAATTTGACTCAGTTCTCTATGTATTTGAGAAATGAGGCCTTTATCAGAGATATTTGTAAATTTTTTCCCTAATTTCTACTTTCCTTATAATTTTGGTTGCATTGGTTTTGTTTGTGCAAAAACGTTTTAATTTTATATAATCAAAATGATCTATTTTATATTTTGTGATATTCTCTGTATCTTCTTGGGTTCTAAATTCTGCCCTTATCCATAAATCTGACAGATAAACTATTTCATGCTCTCTTAATTTGCTTATGGTATCACCCTTTATGTGTAAATAATGTACCCATTTTGACCTTACCTTGGTATACAGTATGAAATGTTGGTCTATACCTAGTTTCTACCAACTATTTTTGTTCCAAAAGTTGGGATCTTTGGGCTTATCATATCCTAGATTACTATGATCATTTACTCTAAGGTAATTTGTACCTGATCTATCCCACTGATCTACCACTTTATTTCTAAGTCAGTGTCTCTTGATAATTACCACTTTAGAATACAGCTTGAGATCTGGTACAGTCAGACTTTCTTGTTTTGTATTTTTTTTTCACTAATTCCCTTGATATCCTTCAGCTTTTGTTCTTTGAGATGAATTTTGTTATATTTTCTAGCTCTATAAAATAATTTTTGATAGCTTGATTGGTATGGCACTGAATAAATAGATTAATTTAGGTAGAATTGTCATTTTTATTATATTGGCTCAACCTACCCATGAGCAATTAATGTTTTTCCAATTGTTTAGATCTGACTTTATTTGGATGTTTTATAATTGTGTTCATATAGTTCCTGAGTTTGTCTTAGCAGGTAGAATTCCAAATATTTGATATCATCTACAGCTATTTTAAATGAAATTTCTCTTTCTATCTCTTGCTGCTGGACTTTGGAAATGCTGATGATTTATGTGGGTTTATTCTGTATCCTACAACTTTGCTAAAGTTGTTCATCATTTTAAATAGTTTTTTAGTTGATTCTCTAGGATTTTCTTAGTATAACATCATATCATCTGCAAAGACTGATAGTTTTATTTTCTCATAGTCTATTCTAATTTCTTTCATTTCTTTTTCTCTTTTTGCTATAGCTAACAAAGAATGACTTTTAAGTAGTGGAATCAGCTGCCTGAAGGCTGGGAATCCTGTCTTATTATTTATCTTTGTATCTCCTCTAGTATAGTAGGTACTTCATAAATAGTCATTACAATAACATGTTTAAAAGAATAGATAGAAATGACAATGCATGCCACTATCTCCTCCAATCCAGTCTCAGACACTTTACTCACTGTGTGGTCCTGGGCAATTCACTTAACCTTATTTACCTCATTTTCCTCATCTATAAAATCAGTTGAAGAAGGAAAAGGCAAACTACTCCAGGATCTTTGCCAAGAAAACCCCACAAAAGGTTTACAAAGAGTCAAACACAACTGAAACAACTGAACAAATCCTCTAACTAGTAACTTCAAGATAATTCAGAAATTTGTAGAAGGGCTCACAGGGATTTGCCTATGTCAATAGTTACTATATTTCTTGGAGGAACTGGTAAGTTAATCCTGGAATATCAGTTAGAAGGGATCTTAGGAATCATCTAGTCATCTAGCTTAGCCCTATAGTTTTAGAGATAAGGAAAATGAGATCCAGAGAGGGTAAGGAACTTTTCCAAGATCGCACTTGTCCAGCCCATGACAAGGATTCAGGTTTTCTGATTCTCAATTTTTTTTTTAATACACTATGTAGACTTCTTACCTCTACTTCTTCCCACTCTATCATCATCATAAATAGAGATCAGATGGCTATGTCTTAATAATTTAGAATTACCACAAATTAGAATTGGTTAGCAGCAAGCTGGACCATATTAGAAATGGCCAGGATTTGGAAACCAGTAGATCCCATGGGAAAGGACAGTTAATCAGAAGAGAGTTCAGAAGTTGACTTTAAGGAGAATTCCAGACAGCAGGGCAGTTAGTTTAAGAGAGCCAGAAGTGGGCAACAGGTGTTTAGGCTGCGGCAGACCTGATAATGGGTAGAGGCTTCGGTGTCTGATCATGGAGAAACAAGCAGGGTGTTGTTAACAATAACCTTTCTTGTACAGTTATTAAAGCTTTCTTTCTTGTTGTTTGTCATTCATTTTCAAAGAAACCAATGACGTCACAGGATGATTTCCTGACTCGTGCATGAATCAGATTTAAGTGAGGTAGAATTGCACAGTCATCAGTTTCTCTTTCCCTCTCCATCTCTCTCTCTCTCTCTCTCTCTCTCTCTCTCTCTCTCTCTCTCTCTCTCTCTCTCTCTCTCTCTCTCTGTCTCTGTCTCTGTCTCTCTGTCTCTCTGTCTCTCTCTCTGTCTCTCTCTGTCTCTCTGTCTCTCTGTCTCTCTCTGTCTCTCTCTGTCTCTCTCTCTCTCTCTCTTTCTCTCTCTCTCTCTCTGTCTCTCTCTCTCTGTCTCTCTCTCTCTCTCTCTCTCTCTCTCTCTCTCTCTCTCTCTCTCTCTCTCTCTCTCTCTCTCTATCTCCCTCCCTCCCAGAATCATCAAAATCCAGTGGCAAGATGGAAGTCAGATAGACTGGCAATGGCCTAGGATGCAGTGGATGACCTTGACTTCTTCAGTGTCCTACCAAGTTCCAACTCTTCCACAGAGCCTGTTTGAGGTAGACACTTCCCTGACCCATGAATGGATTTGAGACCCCTCAGTTACCCTCAACCTGGTTGAGCCCATCTGCCCCAACAGTTTTACCAGGGAATAGCTGCTGTGCATGCCATGGCTTCTTGGAGTTCCAGGTAAGAGTTGAGTGAAAGGTAAGCACCAAAGATGGATGAGTATCCCTGAACAGGGCTTGGCAAATCCTCTCACTAGAGCTATTAGTCTTCCCTGAATACACCATGCACCCCAAGCTTTCCTTAATACACAGTCTGGCTTTTTGAAGGCTTTCAATCTGGTTTCAGTCTACCTTTCCAAGCTCATTGTATGGGAAACCCCTTCATACTCTTCATATTCAAGCCAAAGTGGTCCACTTATTTTTTGTCAATGGCATTCCACCTCCTGCTGTACCCCAAAGTACTCTCTCCTTAAGTCCCTCTCTTTAATCTTCAATCTTCAAGCTCATCAGCTTATGTACCATCTCCTCTGGGAAACCTTTCCTAATCCCAAAATTGTTACTGCTCTCTTCCCCTTAATTGGCCATATCTATATATCTATTTACATATGGTACCTCCACCCAGCAGAATATAAACACCTCAAAGGCAAGATTTTTTTTTTTTTCTGTTTCTAGGAGCTCCCAGAAGAGTGCCTTGAACATAGGTATTTAACAAATGCTTTTTGGATTTGATTGGTTTGGATTGCCTGTCTATCCTAAGGGTTCTTAACCTGGTATCGACCATTCCTCAAAGGGTCTATGAATAGATTTCAGGGGGTCCATAAACTTAGATGGGAAAAAACCTATATCATTATTTTGGTTTCCTTTGTAATACTATGATTTCATTTTATTCTTTTAAAACATTCTGAGAAGGTCTCCATGATACACACACACACACACACACACACTCACATACATACACACACACACACATACATACCCCCCCCCCCCACACACACACACACATACACTCAAGGATAAGTAGTCCCCACTCTAGCCACTCTAGCATATCCTTCTATGGACCAAATAATCCTACCACTTTTAAGTTTTTTCCTATGTGTTCCTTTATTTTCGATCATTTTTCATCATTTTATTAAGATCCTAAAAAGACTAGATTTTTATCTTTTATAGCAATGATCATTCCTCCTTCTCTGTCAGGGTTATGTTCTTAGTAAAGAGAGTGGGTATAAATTCCAAAGCTTACCATTAAAATGGTGTTAGCAGAATAAGCCTCTACTTAGCTACTCAGAGACAGCAAGGTGGGACAGTGGATAGAGCACAGAATGGGGAATCAGGAAGACCTCAGTTCAGATTCCATCTCAGAACCTTTCTAATTGTATGACCCTACTCTGAGCAAGACACTTAACCTTTCTCTGCCTCAGTTTTCTCAACTATAAAGAGAGGATAATAATAGCACCTGGCCCACAGGGTTATTGTGAGAATAAAATGAGATAACATAAATGGTAGTTATTATTCTTATTAATTATAATTTATTATTTTGTTGTAGCTGTTGCATGTGACTAGTTTAGTATAGGGGATAAGCCTTAGACTAGGGGCAGAGAGTCAGGCTTTCATTCTGTACCTGCTACTTCCTAGGTATGTGACATTGTGTAAGTGACAACTTCTCTGAGCCTCCTCCATATACTCATCTGCCAAATGGAAACAGTAATACTTGTGCTACCTACCATGTTCTGTTATGAGGAGACAGTAGATATGGAGTGCTTTTTAAAAACCATAAAGCACTCCACAAATATGAGTTATTGTTGTTATTAGAGGTGCATCCAATATAAACAGATTTTGTGTGTGTGTGTGTGTTTTAATAGGTCTTTGCTCTGGAAGGTCTCGTTCATCTATAATTACAACTCTGTCACCTTTAGATAAACTGGAAAGGCAGTTAAAATCATCCTCCACAAAACTTCTCTCCCTTTGTTGTAAACAATAAATGGTTTTATTTTCAAAACTCTACGTTTATTTCTGAAGTAAAATGCTATGTGTCAGGCAATATTTCTTTATGTGTTTTTGAGAGTGGTTTCAGAAGGTGTTGGGAAATTCATTTAGCTTTGGTGAACAATGACGTTACCTACTGGGCTGTAATGTACCAACAGCAATAAATGCTTATTGATGATGCCCGTGATGAAACATGATAGCTCTCTGTATGTACTGGATGGCCCAATCTAGAGAGATTGTCCTCCAAAGAGAACTCAGTAACTTTCGGCTTTGGCCTCAGCTAGGTTTCCAACTTGGAACATAAACTAGGATTTGAGCCCTTGCATGGTGAATAAGTGAAATCTATACCCCTGGGAACCTTGAAAAATGCTCAGATCATTTATGTATGAATAAGTGATTGACTAGAGAGGCAGCTTGGTGGGGCTCAGTGGTTCTTATTTGTGGGCAATGTTGGTCCATGCTAAAAACTCTAGAATGATGTCTTGAGTAGTAAATAATTGCACAATATTATGAATAATATATTAAATTATTTTGATAGCTTCTGACACTTTTTTTTTATTTGAAAGGAGTTTGTGGAACAAAAACCACTGGAAACCACTGGTGAGTAGAATTCTGGAGCTGGAGACAGAAAGAACCAGGTTCAGATCAATCTATTGCACCTGGCAAGTTGTGTTATCATAGGAAGACCCAACGTCTCTGGGCCTCAGAAACCTCTCTAAAGCCAAAATCTATAGACAGCAGATTGGATGGAATTTCTGTACTGTGGAAATCGCAGCTCATTGACATATGCAAATGAATACAATGGTACAGCAGTTGAATTTTGTTCTATTGTGTGTGGAAAGACTTGACACTCTCTCATTAATTAATCAATGATCAGACAGATATTGAAGACCTTCCAGCTCATGCTAGGTACTACTCCTTTCATTTTACAGTTCAGGAAACTAAAGCCCAGAAAGGTAACATGTTTTGCTCAAAGTCACACAGCAAGTTAGTGGCCGAACCAGGATTGATGACCTAGTCTAGATCTCTTTCTGCTGTACCTTATAATCACTTAGAAGTAAGTTAATCTTCCTTTTTTCCACTGTGTTGCTCATCTTCCTCTCCCCAATTTACCCCCCAAAACTGAATATGCTTTTGTGAGGGTATTATAGCTTTCTTCATAATTTTCTTTTGAAGATAGGTCAGGGAACAGATAAACTTAGGCCCCATCCTCTTCCCCAATGACTTGGCCTTCTGGGAATGTGTCCAGATAGCTCTTGGGGAGGGTTACCTACACTGGCCCAAGCTCAGACACATCCATGCTACTGGGTTTCACTGTAATGAAGGGTAAATCAGAGACACCCAGTGATCTGCCTGATTTGAGTGTGTGCTGGAGATGACTAATGCTGCAGAGTAGATACAATAAAACAGATCATGGAAAATTTAATGAAGCGTGGTCAGCAATAACTGAATTATTTACGCCATCTCCGCCTCTTCAAATCTCTCAATTGCCAGGCCCCTACCAATGTAGCCCTAGAAATCTGTAAGCTAAAGAGAACAGGGAAAGTGAGACTATGTGGTATCATGGCAGGAAGGCTAGGCTGGGAGTCAGTAGACTTTGGTTGTAGTTCTTGCTCAGCCACCATGGGATGTGTAACCATGGGCAAATCATTTTACCTCTTGTGACTCAGTTTTCTTATTTGTCAAACAAAGGGAGTGGCCTTGCCGTGAACTCTCTAAGGTCCTCTCCAGCTCTGGCCATCTAAGGTTCTCTTGTTGTTGTTAAATTGTTTCAGTCGTGTCCAACTCTCCATGATACCATTTGGGGTTTTCTTGGCAGAGATACCGGAGTGGTTTGCCATTTCCTTCTCCAGCCGATTTTACAGATGAGGAAATTGAGGCAAACAGAGTTAAGTGACTTGCCCAGGATCACACAGCTAGTAAGTATCTGACACCTGGATTTGAACCCAGAAAGATGAATCTTCATGACTCCAGGCCTGGTGCTCTATCTACTGCTCCATGGACTGAAAAAAAGTCAATTTGGGTGGAGCCATCTATCTTTCTGCCTCATCAGCCGGTGTGTGCCAGTGGTCGGGTATGGAGCTTCCCTTCAGGAGGGAGGCTGCCAAGCTGGGGTGGTGGCCACAGGGACTACATCTGCCCCCACAACTATGCCACCTGGGTGGAGAAGACAGCTCCCTCCAGCCCACACAACCAAAAGCAGAGTTGGCAGTCCCTGTTGCCATCAACATAAAATTGTATAAGCAATTAATTAACAGCCTGATACAGTGCTGGGTTCACTTTGTTTGCGTTTGCCAGAGTTACATCAGATTTTCCAGCCGAGAGGGCGGGGCAGCAGGTTTTTGAGATATTTTTTGCTAATGGGCTGAAATATTACACCCATAATTATAGCCTAGCTGAATTTTTTTTTGCTCATTTTGTTTAGCATAGCAAACATTGTATCTGATTACAGCCATTCATTTCCTCTTTATGAAATGAGGGTTTAATTACATTCTGCAGAAGGGATCAATGGCGCTGGAGAGATGATCTGGGTTTAAAAAAAATCCTGAAGGCTTTGATAGAGGATAAGAATTTGCTTTATGTTGCCAGAAGCAAAATGTGAAAGTTAGATGATCCAAGTCAAGAAGCATGGCAAGTGGGATCTTCAGGTTAAAGACTGCTCATCCCACTCTATGTCTCAAGCCAGAGGTGTAACCAGTGGAGGATGAATGAGGTTTTGCCCTGAGCACTCTTCCTTCCCCCAGTGGCTCACTTCCTCCTCACCATGACCCCTTCTCTTCTTCATGATCCCAGCCTACCTCTCACTGTTCCATTCTCAGGCTCCCATCATCATGGTAGCCCTCTTCTAATTCCACTCCCCTTCCTTAACACCCAAAGAGATGAGTCACTCCCTCTCATGATGTGAATGCTCCTGAATTTTGAATGATTCCCTACATTGCCAGTGCTACCACCAGCAATTCTTTTTTATCCTAGTGAAACATTGCTAGCTATAATTCTATCCTCTCCATTGGTTCCCTAGCCTACATTCTTTATTCTTCCTAGTCTTTCTCTTCTCTGATGCATCTATCACCAGGCCCTTTGGTCTATTACCCTATCTAGAGGTTTATTTGTGCCATCCCTTCTGCCTCTTTATCCAAATCCTACCCATCTTTCAAGGTCTAACTCAAATTCTTCTACCTCTGTGAAGACTTCACCAATTACTCCAGTCCACAGTCATTCAGAAGTAAACTGGAAGCAATGCTGGAATTAGAGTTGGGCAAATCTGCGCTCAATTATGAACTCTGAAACTTATCAGATGTGTGACACTAGGAGAGTCACAACCTCTCTGAGTCTCAGTTTAATCTTCTGCAAAATGGTGATAATAATTGAAGACCGAGAAATAAAGTATTTTGCAAACCTTAAAGTACAATAAATATCGATGAGGATGATGATGATGATGATGATGGTGATGGTGGTGATCTCTCCCCCTTTAACAAGAAGGAAACAAACATTTATAAAACATCAATTATGTGCCAGGAATTGTATAAGCACTTTACAAATTTTATCTCATTTGATGTCCATAGCCACTCTGAGAGGTAAGTGATATTAGGATCCTTATTTTATAGTTTAGGAAACTGAGGGAAACAGAGATTAAGTAATTTGTCCAGGATCACACAGTTAGGAAGTGCCCAAGTCTAGATTTGAATTCTAGGTCTTTTCAAGACCCTCTCTCGTGTGCTACCTTGCTACCTCCACAGCAACATTTGAAGGATCTCCTATATATACATATATATATCATATAAATCATATATAACATATATCCAGAATATATCCAGTATATATAAATATACATACTTATAAAAGTATATCCAGTATATATATGTATGTATATATATATATATATATATCCTGACTAGATAAACACATATCCAGTATATATATCCAACCGAGTTGAGTTAAGCCAGGGTCTCTGACTTCATGGAGCACACAGTATAATGGCAGGATGAGACAACATGTTGTTGCTGTCGTCAACATTCAGTTATTTCAGTCATGTCCAACTCTTTGTGACCCCTTTGGGGTTTTCTTAACAAAGATACTGGAGTGATTTGCCATTTCCTTCTCCAACTCATTTGATAGATAAGGAAAGTGAGACAAACAGGGTGAAGTCACTTCTTGCCCAGGGTCACATAGCTAGTAATCACTAAAATCACAGATATATACATACACATGTATATACATATATATTTTTATATACTTGTGTATGTACATTATTGAGGTATAAACCAATATGAAGTCTAAGGGCTTATCAACAAGACAATTGGAGGAAGCATCACAGGGAAATTGGATTTTGAAGAGAGACAAAGCGTCCCTGTAACACACAATTTATAATTTAATCATACATTTCATATCATTATCTCTACGAGTATCATCATGGTCAAGGACCAGAGCCAATATTTTTAGCAGGACATAGTGGGTGCTTAATATATGTTGGTAATTGACATGTATGCTTTCAAGTTTGTAAAGCACTGTATGTGTATTATCTCATGTGAGCCTTACTCAGCATCTCAAACAACTCTGGGAGACAGATATGATGGGTATCATTGTTCCCATTTTACAGATGAAGAAATAAGAACTCAAGGATTAGGAGAGATTTACTATGGATATAGAACTAATGAACATCAAAGATCCAGTGCTCACTCTGTCATAATGTTTCACCATACTTTTTGCTACTTGGAAACCTAAATTGCTAACAATCTGAAATATCTGGAGGCTTCAGAGAAAAAACAATAGGGATGACTGTGAGACAGCTGGTGGCAGAGCGGAAAGAGTGTTGGGCCTACAGCCTCATTTCAAATATGGCCTCAGACACTTACTGGCTCTGTGGCCCTGGCTAAATCACCTGACCTCTCTGCTTCTGTCTCTCATCTACAAAATGGGGATAATAATACCTTCCATGCTTGTTGTGAGGATCAAGTGAGATAATATTTGTAAAGTTATTTTAAAGCGACATATTGGTACAGTGCTTTGCAAACCTTAAAGTGCTACATAAAGGTTAGCTTCTACTACTACTATTGTTATTATTGATGGATTAACAGAGAAGAAGGGCAGGAGAAAGAGCCAGAAAGCTATTCTGAGTATCTAAGAATCACAGAATGAAAAACTGGACAGAACTCCTAAGATCACCAACTCTAATACCATAGTCTCATTTGACAGATGAGGAAACTGAGAGAGGATATGAAAGGTAAAACGAGTTTTCTAGTTTCAGGTTCAAGAGTCAGGTCTGGAATCCAGGTCTCCTGACATCTCATCCACTTTTCCTTCTACTTCATAGTATTGCTTCCTGAGGACCAGCAGGACCAGAGAGACAGCACAGTGTAGCACACTCATTATCTTTCTCCCCAAACCTAACTTCCCTTGTACTATGAAGGATGTTCTCCAGTCACCCAGACTCACATCTTCAACTTCCTCTGTCTTCCCATCCCCATATCCAATCCATTGCCAAGGTCAGTCATTTCTACCTTTGTAGCATCTCTCATATACACTCTCTTCTTTCCTCTGATGTTGCTGCCATCTTGGTGCAAGCTCTCATCACCTCACCCTTGGATTATTGCAATAGATTGTTGGTTGGTTTCCCAAGAACCAATTTCTCCCCAGTCTAGTCCATCTGCTACTCAAAGTGGAAACTGTCCAAGTCATCTTCCTAAAATGCAGGTCTGATCTTGTCACTCACCTGTTCAATCGACTGGCGGCTCTCTATTGGTTATTAAAAAGTCCTGCACAATCGACTTCACACATTTCCAGTCTTTATACAATTACTTGTCCCCTCCTGTCCCCAGATCCAGTGACATTGACTTCTTTGCTATTCTCTATATGTGCCATTGACTGACTCTGGGAATTTTCACTGGTTGTCCTCCATGCCTAGAATATTGTCCCTTTTTGATTCAATCTTTTGGCTTCCTTCAACACTCAACTAAAGTTCCATCTTCTACAAGAAACTTTTCCTTTTCCTTTTTAAGCCTACTGTCTTCCCTCTGCAATTATCCCCAACTTATCCTGGATAGATCTTGTTTATACATAATTATTTTCATTTTGTCTCCCCCCGGGAGAACTGGAAGGAGCTCCTTGAGATCAGGCCTGAGTTTTTTGTTCTGTTTTGATTTTGATTTTTGGTTTTGCCATTCTTTGTATCTCTAAGGACTTACCATAGTGCCTTGCATATCGTAGGTGCTTAATCAATGCTTTTTGATTGACTGACATTTTAATTGATGCTGGATATGGAATCTGAGAACCTGACTTGAAAGTCATCCCAAAGAGTCCCTGGGTTCAAACTCTGATACTACCTTTGTGACCTTGGACTAGTTATCTCATTTCTCTAGGCCTTAGTTTTCCTAATTGTAAAATTAGACTAGGCTACATGGCCTTAAAGGTCTTATCCATCTCTCAATCTATAATCATAATCCTTTGGGAAAACTGGAAAGGGAAGATGTGCTTTGATTCTTTCGCCTTTATTTCAGTAATAGCAATAATAAGTGGAAACATAAAGTTATGAATGCTGGGAATTTTTTCCCTCTTGAACCAGTCTTCCTATCCTTTGGCTAAACTTGCATATGCCCAACACTAGATATCTGCTTCCCAGGTGTTGAGGCAACCAGCGGCTACAATCTCTTTTTGCTTGTATGAGCAAGTGTTTTCATATATGTTTATAGGCATGGAAGTAAGTCTCTGTGTTCATATGACTGAGTGTATTATCTACCAGCTGAGCGTGTGTGTACATGTATGGATGCATGTCTGTGTGGGTGTGTGTTTAAAAATAAAGAGAAAAGAAGGGAGAGGCCAGTAATTAAATGGAACCTGAAGGGAGGTCAGACTGCAGAGACCAGCTCCTCTCAAAGTCTCCATCAGACACCCAGTTGGGGAGAACACAGGGAGACTGGCAGACCTGGGCCAATTGTGTGCTGTGGGCATGTTGGCTGGGCACATGGGAAAACAGTAATTAAGTGGAATGTGTGGGAAGACTATGATGTGTTTTACAGCTTTGGGATTTCTTCTTAACCCATGTAGAAGCTGAAAGCTAAGTAGATGGTAATGAAAATACAAAACAAGCCTTGGTCAAGTCACAGGACAATCACTGTTTCACCCCGAGGCTCTCTACCTTTACCACAGGGATTACCCTGAGGCTGGAACAAACCCAGAAGCTTTGCAAAGACCTAAGGGTGGTCTGTGAGCCATTCATGTCTGGACCAGGCTAGAAAGTAGCTGACCTCCAAGCCAATAGCATTAACCAGATTGGGTCATTCTCATCATACAAGGTTTCGTCATTTAAACAAAAGAATTCTCTGCAGGGCTCCATTCAATAGTGTGTTTCCTAGCACTGCTTAAAAATAAGACTCTCTTTGCACAAATTTGTTTTGCACATAGCTCATTCGGGCATAACAACCACATAAAGCAAAGTCTACCTTTCCATGGCATATAACTTTTACTCCTCTTCTAAAATGTAAGAGAAGAATGGTTTTCTTCTTCTTCTTTTGTTTACATGGAAAAATCATTCCAATTTTTGGCTAGGAGAGATGTAGGGACACTCAGAAGAACTTCTGATTTTTCCCAAGCAGAGATTATGGATAGTTTTTTCTTTTTTGTTTATTTGTTTTTGTCTTTTGCCAAATGGCAAATCCTATGAAAATCAGTTTTGACCTTTCTTTGAGGGAAACATCACTAATTGGTCGTATTAAACTAACACAACTCTGTCCTTGGCCCATCCTGTAGAGTACAGAGAAGCATCTCCAAGTACTCATAGTTAAATGAGGTACTAAAAAATAGTTCTGGTCATGGGTGATGAGACTAAGTACTGGGAGCATCTCTCAACACACAGGAGGAGCCTCTGTATAGGAGAATTTCTCTGAACATCGGTGATGGGTATGGATAGGGAGCAAATCTGAGTATCAGTGATAGGTCTTGTCTTTTGTGTCTTTACAGAGAAGTGACAGAATTGAGAATTGACTGAGTGAGGAAAGAGAAGGCTGAGCTGAGAACAGAAACGAAGAAACAGATATTCTCAAATATTAACAAGAAAATACCTTGTACTCAATATCCTACTAAGGAAACATACTCAATAAAAATTTGCTCTTGAGGAAGGAAAGACAGAAATGAAACACAGAAAAGCAGGGCCCTCTCGTTTTGCAGTGAGGAAACCATGGCCTAAAAATTCAAATGACTTACCCGAGAAGTATGGCATAGTAGAAAGAATCCTGAGTTTGGAGTTAGAGGACCTGGATTCAGATCTTGGCTCTGGTAGTTCCTCCCAGTGAGACAAGGGAGTGTAGGAGAAAAAGTGCTGGAGCTGGGAGTCCAGAAGACCTACATTTGAATCCTACTTCCAACATTTACAAGCTGTATTACCCTAACCAAGTCACTTCCTCTGTAAAATTAGGGAGCTAGACTCAGTGACATCTAAAGTCCTTTTTTGCCACAGATCTGTGATATTCTGACACCTTGTATGACTCCAAGAAAGTGAATCTTTCTGTACCTCATTTTCCCTATTTGTAAAATGAAGGAGTTTGACAAGATAGCCTCTATGGTCTCTTCCAGAAACCCTACCTGGGATTCCATCAATGTCCTCAAAAAAAAGGTCATAGAGCCCAGACTTCAGTCTGGCATGCCACATTTGGGCTCTCCTGGCAGAGACATTAAGAAGAGTAGCTTTTTTTTGTTTCTGAGCATCCACCCACAAGAACCCATTGAATAAAGCGACCAACCAAAATGGTAAGGGGCTTGTCACGAGGCATCCTAGCTCTTGGTGCCTCTCTTTAATCTTTATCTTTTCCTCCCCAAATGAGGGCACAAAATTGCTATGGATCTGCCGTGGCTGGACCTCCAGTTGAAATGGGTTCTGTTTGCCTAGTTTGTAATGCCTGGTGTCTATAGCTTGTGCTTCCATCATTCTGTTATATTGATGACAGGCGGGTAGGAGCCACAAAGAAGAAACAAATTACCTAATAAATCAAGGACCTGGGATATAAAGTGGACAGTGTTATTAGACTGGGGAAGAGAGTAATGCTAACCGATAGGTATGGATTCTCGCGGAAATGGTACAAGCACGGAATCATCTGTCTATTTCTCCCTGAATAATCACACAGAACTGATATGCATCTGAACAGAACATGAAACATTATTATTAACTAAATAGCAGAAGAAGGGAGCAGGGAGAAAAACACAGGGCCGACAATCATCAATAATTTGAGGCCTTGGCCAAATGAAGGAAAGGCTGGAATTCCTGACTCTCAGTCACGAAGATGCAAGCGGCTGCCTGCTTCCAGTTCTAAATGGTGGTCCTAATAACCCTCCTGGGAAGCTAGGTAGTGCATTGGATAGGGCACCAGGTCTAGAATCATCGTCCTGAGTTCAAATCTGGCCTCAGACACTTACCAGCTGGGTGACCTTGGGTAAGTCACTTAACCCTGTTTGCCTCATTTTACTCATCTGTAAAATGAGCTGAAAAAGAAAATGACAAACCACTCCAGTATCTTTGCCAAGAAAACCCCAAATGGGGTCACAAAGAGTCCAACATGACTGAACAACAAAAAGTCCTCTCACCTAAAGAATGACACAAGGGTTACCTTCCTCCTACCCTCCCCCAGACAAATTCATCCTACCCTGGTCCCTCACAGTGCCTGAAATTCCACCCATTGGTGATTCATTTCTGAGGTTTAGGACTGTACCCTTCTCCAACAGTTCTTTGAAAATGAAAATCCTCTGGAAAAAGATTAACCCAGTCTATCATACTGTCTCAGACTTTTAGAGATAAATTCAGTTCCATTCAGTTCACCATGTTATTGAAAGAACACTGAATTTGTAGTCAAAGGAGCTGAGTTCGAATATTGCCTTTGACATTTTCTTCATGTATAATCTTGTACAAGTCAGTTTCCCACAGCCACCACCAGCACCACCACCACCACCACCGCCGCCACCACCGCCACCACCACCACCACCACCAGCATCATCCTGCTGAATCTCAGTTTTCTCATCTGTAAAATGAGATGACCTCTAATGACCCCACTCAATGACTTCTAAGGTCCCTTCCAGCTAGAAATCTATATGACATGATCTTATGAGCACTCATATGTTAAAAACCTCCTGTGTGGAGAGCATTAGGTTAGGCTCTAGAAAACACATGACGTTTAAATGTAAGGCTTTTCCTTAAGGTTAATATTAATTCCTTAATATTAACATAATACTATAAAATTATATATAATAGCATATTGTCATAATATATAATGTTTCTGTTCATTCATATCTGACTCTTCATGACCCCATGGACCGTATTGGCATTCTGTGGTCCACGAGTTCACACTTCATCATGGATAGTGATGAATGCTATGTGATGAAGAGTGGACCCATGGACCATAGCACACCAGTACTGTGCATGAGATTTTCTTGGCAAAGATATGGGAGTGGTTTGCCATTTCCTTCTCCAGTAGATTAAGGCAAACAGAAGTTAAGTGATTTGCTCAAGGTCACACAGTTAGTAAATGTCTGAGACTTGATTTGAACGTAGATCTTCTTGACTCCATTATTATAATATAAAATAAAACATACATAATAATATGCTTAGTATAAGGGGCAGGATGATATAATGCATAGATAGCTTGAGTTGGCATTCTAGATTCCATTATCTAATTGATTCATACCTAATCTGATTCATACTCACTGTGTAACCCTCAGTAAGGAATTTCAAACTCACCTAGTTCAGAACTAAACACATTCACTTTTTCCCCAAACCCTCCACTCCTCTCAACTTTGCTGTTACTAGAGGAAAATACCCCAATCCATCCTCTCAAGATCCCAGGTTTACAACCATAGAGTCATCTTGGATTCCTCACTACACGCACTGCCACAGAGACGATCTACTGTCCCGTCTGGTTGTTTTAAATCTTAACAACATCTCTTCAATACATCCCCTTCTTTCTACTCACACAACCACCACTCCCACACAGGTACATATCACTCCTCACCTGACCTATTGCAAACAATCCTAATTCTCTCTCTCTCTCTCTCTCTCTCTCTCTCTCTCTCTCTCTCTCTCTCTCTCTCTCTCTCTCTCTCTCTCTCTCTCTTCCTTTGTCTCTGTCTTGTGAAATACTTCACCCAAAGGCATCTCAAAGGGGGACAGTATGTCATCTCCCCAACACATTCAAACCTCCCCTCACCAATCACTATCTTGACCACAAACAGTAGCCCTGGTTTGGCCTCTAGCTCCAGGCAAGCTTCCCCACAGCCCCAACCTCCCCCAGAACCCAAAGACAGAAGAACAAAAGGCAAAACTCGGAAGGAAGTGTTTTCAGAGGCTCCTCAAGAGCAGGCCTCGGCAAAAGCCTTGCGATTTTATCACTTTGTTCTTTCAAGTAACCTACCTCTGACCTTTCTGTGTTTCCTTTTCTGGGACAGCAAGATAGGCCTCTTTTGTGTTTTTATTTCTTTCTCCAGCTCCATGGGCCTCCTTCAAGAAGTTAATGAGGATGTATTAGGTTTCATTATCTGAGCCGAGATTTGCTTGGCGTATGATTTGGTACTTCACCCATAACAAAATGGCCTTCAGTTAGGCATGAGTGGCTTTGCAGCCCCCTGTTCTGTTATGAGATCATTCTGTTGTGCCCTGGGGTTTATTTTACAGTCAATGAATGGATACTGTGCTGGGGTCTGATTAAGTGATGCAAGCAAGTCAATCAACAAACATATTCGCAGTGATGATTCGCTAATCAGCCCTGGATTCAAGAGGGCAATGGAGTAAGGGGTGGGGGTGGAATGTGAAGAGGAATAGATTCTATCCCTGCCTTGGAGAAGTTTACAACAACTTCGTTGGAGGAAACAAGGTATGCACCTATCGAAAGAGGTAACAATACAAAGCAGTAAGTATCTGGTGCCAAAAGAGGGGTCCATCCAGATGGTCAGAGTGTGGAGAGATCACTTGGGCCGGAATGGCCAAGGACTTGTCACTGTGGCTGCTGCTGGTGGAGGTGGTGGCAGTTTGGTCTCAAAGAGGGACCATGACATGAGGGAGGTGATGTCATGATATACAGGTGAATTGAATTTGAGGGAGGGAGGGCTGTGCCAAGTTACCAGCCTTACTTTCTACTCCAGAGCCATCTGAGTCCAGTGGCCAGATATATATCAGGATGACTGGGGATGAACCTCCAGCCAAGTACTAAAGTGAACATGGAAGAATGATAAGAAGAAAGAAAGGAGAGGATGTTCCAGACAAGAGAAATGGCCTGGGCAAAGGTTCATAGGAAGGACTACAGTCATCCCTTCCACACCCTGACTTTCCTCATCACAGTTTCAATATATCTCGGGTTGGCATAAGAAATTAAGTGGGAAGTTTAGGGGAGTTTTATGGAAACCAAAGATGACATGCGACAGCCAGCAGACAACACAGAAAAAGTTTGGAAACTCAGAAATGCATAAAATATAGGTCCGGTATTGTATAATATCAACCCAAATTTTATAATAAGGTATTGTATACATCCCAAAGAAAAACAGAAAAAATTCAGTTCTCTGGTATGAAGGGAAGGCCAAAAAATTTTTTGCAGATTTTCCAGATCACTGGGGCTTCAAGGTCTTAACGCTCCCTCCCCTCAAAGTGGAAGGAATAACTGTAATTACTTGGGGCAAAATAGTTGGGGGAAGTTTAAATTGATCAACTTTGAGCAACATTACCCACTCTTTTTTGCTCTTTGACCTCTGGTCACAGAAGACGTATTCCTGCTCCTGACTAGAAGCAGAGAAGACAGACAAGGAGCTAGCCTTGGACCCAGGAAGCCTTGGGTACAAGTTCCACCTGTCTAATCCTGTCTGTGAGATTGGGCAAATCACTTAACCTCCCAGCTCCAGGCATCTCTAAGACTAGAAATTGCGGGGAAGTTGCTCCCTTGCTTTGCTCAAGGGAGTTTTCTTACCTGGAAGTTATCTAGATCAATGAAATCACAGATCTGTTCCCACCCTACTAAGGCTAATCCCTCTACCTTTGGCCTCCATCACATTTCTTCCTATTTTCCCCAAGACCTCAGGCATCTTTAATCTCTCTCTGTTCTCTGGCTCCTTCCCAGCTGCCTACAAACTTGCTCAGCTGGATGTTTCCTTTTAATTCATTCAGTCCCATCTCTCTCTTCTCCTTCATTGCTAAATTGCTATGAAATTTATCTCTACCTGACACTTCCACTTTTTCACTGCCCACTCTCTTCTTCCATTAGATTGTAAGCACTTGGAGAGCAGGGGCTGTCTCTTGCCTATTTTTGAATTCCCAGTGCTTAGTACAATGCCTAGGAGTAGTAGGTACTTAATACATATTTATTGGATTGAATTAAATCTCCACAGACCCTTTGGGCTTCTACATTTCACGCTCTCTCTTCTGAAATGCTCTCTCAATGACTGATCCAATCTAATGGTCTTTTTCTCAGCCTCTAACTTTTGTCACTGCTGATCATCCACTCCTAATTGAAACTCTTCCCTCCTAAAACTGGAACACTAATGCATTATTGGTGGAGTTGTGAACTGCTTCAACCATTCTAGAGAGCAATTTGGCACTGGCCCAGGGGGCTATGAAACTGTGCATACCCTTTGATTCAGCTATACCACTACTAGATCTATATCCCAAAGAGGTCATTTAAAAGGAAAAAGGACCCACATGTACAAAAATATTTATAACAACTTTTTTGTGGAAATTGAGGGGATTCCCACCAATTGAGGAATGACTGAACAAGTTGTAATGTATGAATGCAATGGAAAATTATTGTTCTATAAGAAATGATGAGCAGGCGGATTTCAGAAAAACCTAGAGAGACTTACATGAACTGATGCAGAGTGAAGTGAGCCGAAACAGGAGAACATTGTACACAATAATAGCAACATTGTATGATGACCGACTTTGATAGACTTAGCTCTTTTCAGCAATGCAAGGATCTAAGACAGTTCCAAAAGACTCATAATGGAAAATGCTATCCACATCCAGAAAAAAAACAACAGCTATGGAGTCTGAACAAAAATTGAAGCAAGATATTATTTCTTTTTGTTATTATTTTTTCTTTCTTGTGGTTTTTCCCTTTTGTTCTGATTCTTCTTTCACAACATGACTAATGTGGAAATATGTTTTGTGATAGTACATGTATAACCTATATCAGATTGCAAGTTGTCTTGGGGAAGGGGAAGGAGGAAGACGGGGGGAAATTTGGAACTCAAAATCTCATAAAAGTGAATGATGAAAACTAAAAATTGATTTATTTATTATCTGGTATTTATACCCCATACTCCTGGCTTCTTTGCCTCTCATGGCCAGTCAGTCTAGGTCATTCTATTCTAACCAATCAATTAATAAGGATTTATTAAGTACCTAATATGTGACAGACTCTGTGCTAAACACTAGGGATATAAAAAGAGCCAAGACAGTCCCTGCCCTGAAGGAGCTTCCAGTCTAATGAGAAAGATAACATGCAAACAATTGTATTTCCTTAATATCTCTTGAACTCATTCCTGTTCTCTTATTTCCACTATTGTCATGGATTATTTAAACACTTCCTTAATGAAGTTTCTTTTTTTAACATTTCAACTTATTATTTATTTATTTTAGCATTCTTTTTCGTTTTAAATTCTGAGACCCAAATTCTCTCTCTCCCTCCCACCCCCTCCTCCACCCACTGAGAAAGTAAGCCATATAACATCAATTATACATGTGAAATCATGCAAAGCATAATTTCATATTAACCAGATTGCAAAAAAAAAAAGCAAGAAAAATAAAGAAAGTGAGAAATTTATACTTCCATTGGCACTCAGAGCTCATCAGCTCTCTCTCTGGAGGTGGATAGCTTTTTTTCCTCATGAGTTCTTTGGAATTGTTTTGAAACATTGTATTGAATAGAGTAGCCAAGTCTGCTCCTCCTTTGTGCCCATTCATTCTCCATACTTCTTCCAAAATAATCTTTCTTGTGCATAAGTCTGGCTACTTCTTTCTCAAAAATCTTTAGTGGCTCCCTATTACCTAATCAGGTAAAGTTTAAACTCTTCTTGGATTATAAAAGCCCTCTATAATATACCAGACATCTGATACTAGTCTACTTCTCCAATTTTATTTCATGTTTACTTCCACGTACTCTAATTCTAGCAAACTAGAGTCCTCTCTGCCTCATCTACTAGACAGTGATCCCTTCCACATCTCAGGGGCTAGGGGCATGGTGCCCCCTTCCCTACCACCATCTTGAAAATCCATGTAAAAGTAAAATAGTAAAGATGTAAATAGTAATAAATAAATAAATAGTAAAGAAGTCTGAATTTTTTCTTTTTCTTTTATGGGATGTTTACAGTACCTTATGGCAAAGTTTACGTAAAGTATTTGGTCATAGGTTATGTCTTCTGTTGGCCTCCACATGTTATCTGAGGTTTCTGCAAAACTCTCAAAAAATTCCCATGTTATTTCTTATGTGGACCCAGGATGTATTGAAACCCAAGATGGGAAAAATTGCAATGTGGAAAGTTGTGACATGGAAGGGATAAACTGTATATACTTTGAGCACTGTCACCTATAGAACTCTACCCATATTGTTCCTTATGGCTGGAATGTCCCTCCCCCTCTATATTCTTTGCATTCTTACGTCTCCTTTGAAGATCACCTCAGATCCTACCTCCCTCATGAAACTATCTCTGATCCTCTCAGTTGGGCTTAATTTTCCCCTTCAGACCTAAAGAAACACTTGGTTTGGTAACTTAGGCATATAGCATGTAATATTACTCATTAGTTATCTGATAAGCAGTGTGGTATAGTTGCTAGAAAGTTAGCCTAGAAGCCAGCCTGGCCTGTGTGGCCCTAGACCAGTTGTTTAACATTATAAAACATTGTTTTAGACAATTCAGAGAAGGTACCAACTAGCACTGGCAGATATCACTTCCTTACCTGAGAGTTTACCAGTGAAATCACAAGCCTAGACTCCATCTTCTATAGTTATTTGTGCTTGGGGCCTGTCCCCTACTAAGATCTTTCAAGGCAAAACCTACAGTTTAACTAGTACTCCAAGGTCAGTACTGTGTAAATTGTAGGTACTTAATATATGTAGCACCAGATAGGTGGGTGGGAGTTACTTGGGTCTACTGTTGCTATCAATGTTCCTCTTGAGTGCCAATAATATTGATGGAAAAGAAATTGAAGTACATAGATCCCTTAACCTCTATTGGGAATCAGAAAGCATTTCTGAGGGAAAGTTGAAACGATGAGGTGCGTCACTTTCTCCAGTCTGCACATTTGACACCAAAACGGTTACAATGTCCTCTAGAAAAAGTTGCACTTGGGTGGTCATCAAGCTTGGTGCATCAATGGGAGTTTTCCCCAGAAGGCTGAAAAGTCAACTCTGGTGTAGATTGCCTAGTGTACCACCATACCCTGGAGATGAAAAGGTCAACCTGAGGCCTCCAAACCTTTCTAACTTCCTCTTCTGGGATAGTCAGAGGACACAGGCACTCTACTAGTACAAAGAACACTACAAGAGAAAAGGGAAAGGGAATTGGGCTCAGTCGTGGGTTCAAATCCTGGCTTTGCTACAGACTAGCTGTGTGACAAGTCATGTCACCTAGATCACAAGACTGTCATGAGGAAAGTGCTTTGTAAACATCATGATGCCCCAGAAATCTGAGTTATTCCTCTAGTCAGGCTCTATAACTGTGAACATATCTCTTAACCTGTCTGGGCTCCATCTTTAAAAAGGAGATCATAAAAACATCCCTAGCCTTACATGAGAAGCTGTTGTGAAGACAAGCTGACATAAAGCACCTGAAAATGTTTGGGAAATGTTCTAAATCTCATATAAATATGATGGTTATTATTGTATCAGGAGCCAGGCAATGAAGCAAGTTAACAATGTTGTAAGTTGATAAGGTACAGAGCCAATTCATAGCAAGACTTAGGCATGAGAATCATTTCTAGTAAAATTCTAGAGCAGCAGAAGCCACAAAATGCCAGAGTGAAAGAGATTTCCAGCCCAGGACAGCCTGGAAGATCTACAGGAAAGGTCTATCACACTAGGCTCAGAGTGGAGCACAGCCCAGCCTGGGCCACGGGACTGGAGCAGGCTTCAGGGCAAGGAATCACAGGTAACAACTGCAGTTCCCAGATTTCTCAATCTATAAACACCAAAGATAGCTTCAAAGGTCAGTAAGAAAATCCTTTCACCTGGGTGAAAGGGGATCCTGGCCCTGACATAATCCCAACCTCAGGGTGGCAGCAGCATCCACTTTTGGAATCCTCGGCCTAAAGACCCTGAGGGAATCAAGCTGCTGATCTGGATCTTAGCCCTGAGTGGAGGTCATGGAGTGAGGAAGAGCAATGGTGCTGGTGTGGTAGAGCTGGTGGTGGGTTTGGAGACAGAATCCTACTCGCAGATCTTGGGCAGAAAAGAGTGCTTATGGTTGCTCACAAATCAGAGCACTAGGAGAGGACTAAACTCCTCTCCCTTGATTGTGTTACCTTGGAGGAACTGAGAACTTACAAGTCTCTAGAGTATACTCTCTACTTGACAAAGGACTCAAAAGTCAAGTAACTGACTGGGAAAATGCCCCAAAAAAGGGGAAAAAATAAGACCACAGAAGGTTACTTTCTTGGTGAACAGGTATTTTCCTCCATCCTTTCAGATGGGGAAGAACAAAGCATACCATCAGAGGAAGACATATAAGTCAAGTCTTTTACATCCAAAATCTCCAAAAAATTATGCAATGGTCTCAGACCATGGAGGAGCTCAAGAAGGATTTTGAAAATCAAGTAAGAGAGGTGGAAGAAAAATTGGGAAGAGAAATGAGAGCAATGCAAGAAAATCATGAAAAGCGAGTCAACAGTTTGCTAAAGAAAACCCAAAAAACATGCTGAAGAACATAACACCTTTAAAAATAGACTAATCCAAATGACAAAAGAGGTTCAAAAAGCCAATGAGGAGAAGAATGCTTTAAAAAGCAGAATTAGTCAAATGCAAAAGGAGGTTCAAAAGCTCACTAAAGAAAATAGTTCTTTAAAAATTAGAGCAGATGGAGGCTAAACACTTTATGAGAAACCAAGAAATTACAAAACAAAACCAAAAGAATGAAAAAATAGAAGACAATGTGAAATATCTCATTGGATAAACAACTGAAAAATAGATCCAGGAGAGATAATTTAAAAAATTATTGGCCTACCTGAAAACCATGATCAAAAAAAGAGCCTAGACATCATCTTCCAAGAAATTATCAGGGAAAACTGCCCTGACATTCTAGATCCAGAAGGTAAAATAAAAATGGAAAGAATTCACTGATCACCTCCTGAAAGAGATCCCAAAAGGAAAACTTCTAGAAATATTGTAGCCAAATTCCAGAGTTCCCAGGTTAAGGAGAAAATATTACAAGCAGTCAGAAAGAAAAATATCTCAAAAGAAATATTGTGGAAATACAACCAGGATAACACAGGATTTAGCAGCTTCTACACTAAGGGATTGAAGGGCTTGGAATATGATGTTCCAGAGGTCAAAGGAGATAGGATTAAAACCAAGAATCACCTACCCAACAAAACTGAGTATAATATTTCAGGGGAAAAAATGAAATTTCAATGAAATAGAGGACATTCCTACATGGAAAGATGTTATTTGCAACTCATGAGACCTTTTTCAGTATTAGAATAGGTAGAGGGAATATATATATATATGTAAGTAGGTGTGTATGGGTAGGTATGTATGGGTAGGTATGTATGTGTATATTATATATGTGTAGGTTTGTATATGTACGAGTATATGTGTGTATGTATATGTATACATATATATGTTTGTGTATATATATGTGTGTGTGTGTGTGTGTGTGTGTATACATATGTACATAGACAGAGGGCACAGAGTGAGCTGAATATGAAGGGAGAGTACCTAAAAAAAATAGAATTTGCTGTTGAGTGGAATGTACTAGGAGTAAGAGAAAGGGAGAGGTAGAATGTAGCAAATCATCTCACATAAAAGAGGAAAGAAAGAGCTTTTACAATGGAGGGGAAGAGGGGGAAGATGAAAGCAAATAATTGAGACTTTCCCTTATAGGATTTGGCTTAAGGAGGGAATAACATACTCAATTGGATATGGAAATATATTTTACCCTGCAGGAAGGCAAGAGGGAAGAGGATAGGAGAGGGAAGATAATAGAAGAGACAACAAATTGGGGAGAGGGATAATCAGAAGCAAACACTATTGTGAGAGGACAGATCAAGGGAGAGAATGGAATAAATGAAGGACAGGATAGCACAGAGGGAAATGTGGTTAGTCTTTTACAACATAACTATTATGGAAGTGCTTTGCATTACGTTGTTACACATGTATGACCTATATTGAATTGCTTGTTTTCTCAATGAAGGTGGGTAGGTGGGAGGGAGAGAATATGGAACTCAAAGCTTTAAGAATGAATGGTAAAAATTGTTTCAGCGTGCAAGTGGAAATTAAGCTATACAGGTAATGGAGTATAGATATCTATTTTGCCCTACAGGAAAATAGAGGGGAAGAGGGATGGAAGAAGGGAGGGTAATAGATGGGAGGACACACTGAAGGAAGGAGTGGATGAGGTACATTCTATCCTGGGCTGGGGGGTTGGGGAGAGATGGGGAAAAAATTTTGAGTTCAAATTCTTGTGGAAGTGAATGTTAAGAACTGAAAAATAAATAACATTTTTTAAAGAGAAAGAAAAAATTGTTTCTAGTAATTGACTCTTCGGGGCAGCTAGGTGGCACAGTAGATAAGCCAGACCTGGAGTCAGGAAGATTTGAGTTCAAATTCTACCTCAGACACTGACTAGCTGGGTGACCCTGGGCAAGTCATTTAACCCCATTTGCCTCAGTTTCCTCTGAGTTGGAGAAGAAAATGGCAAACCACTCTAGTATCTTTAGCAAGAAAGCCCCAAATGGGGTTGCAAAGAGTGAAATAGGACTGAAAATGACTAAACAACAACAAAAATTTTTCCCTCACCTATGAGACCTATGCTGGCCCATAGGAACTCAGAACCCTTCATTGTTTTCTTATTCAGTTCCATCCTACTTGGAAGTTTCTAAAAGCAAGGCCTTTTTTTGTTCATCAAAATTGATCCATTCTTTGTCCCATGCCTTCAGTACCATAGTATCTGCTGCTAATGCAGATACTAATAACAATTAGCAATTGATAAAAGGTTAGTAGATATGAAGGGGTCACCGTGTCACACCCTCCTTGGCAACAGAAGTGTATTTCAGTAAAGCTTTTAAGAAACAAAGGTTTACTCCAGAAAGTAATAATGGAATTCCAGGCTCAGCCCAATGGCAGGACCACCATTTGGGGAGAATCTGTTGGGCAATGTGACTTCTCCAAGGCTCCTCAAAGTAGACAAACAAATGCCTACACTGCCGATGGGTAGGGAAGGGAATTAAAGAATTACTATAATCTTTGCTATCAAGAAGCTCTTAGTCTGATAAGATTAAGGTCTAACATACGGAGAAAAAAACAGAGGAGTGGTCCCCACTTACCTATTCCATGATACATCTAGAGAGAGGGACAAAGACTATTTTATAGTTATTCCAAAGCAACACCACCTAGAGGTAAATTTTGCTTTTACCTCCCAGGGGGTATTGTGAGGATTAAATGAAATGATGCATGTAAAATTCTTCAAGAACCTTAAGGAGTCATATAAATCTAAGTTATTATTATCATATGCAATCTATTATTATGTGCCCACTGAGCTGTTGAATCCCAAAATGAATTCTGTTCCTGTGGATCTTAGGTATAAGGCATGATCAGGGCTTGGTGATGGAAACTTCTAAAAACCCTAGGAAAACATTCATCAGCTTTTTTTCCCCTCTGTCCAAAAATGGGGAACCAGCTCAGAGAACTTGGGTGATCCTTTACATTGTGGCAAAAAAGAGTTGGTTAACGATTTCCCTGTCTTCAGTCTCCACTCTAATGCCTCCTTTGTACCATCCCTGCCTTCAATATCATTTTCATTCTGTCTCCTTTATTATTTAAAGACTTTTCCTGACTTCTCTTTGCATGAAGTCTAAACTCTTCATTCTGGCATTCGAAGCCTTCCAGAATCAGGCCCCAGTCTACGTTTTCAGCCTTATCCACCATCACCCCAGCTCATATTCTCTGCTCTAGCCAGAATTCCTGAATATTCTCATATATGTGCCTTGTTTTTCGCTAACCCCTTACCGCTACTGACACTGTTCATCCTGCCTGAAATCTGCTCTCTTCTTTCTCCTTCCCTTTCTTTTCCTTCCTGTCTCTTCAAGTTCTAACATTTCACATCTGTACACAGTTTTTTAGACCTAGCCAATGTGAGAATTTGTTTTGTATCACTAGGAAGGAAGAAAACAAGGATTGATTAATTGCCTATTATGTGACAGACACTGTACTGTGTACTTTACCGATATGATCTCATTTGATCCTTGCAACAATCCTTCAAGGTAGGTACTATTATTATCCACATTTTATAGATAAGGAAACTGAGGCAGAGAGAAACATTAGTGTCTACTTCAGGACCAAACTCGGTTCCTTACAAAACCTAGCTGCCTCCTGTAGATTATACATACTTGTTACAAGGGCTTACTTTCTTGTTTTTAAATTTCAGTGGGGGATGGTAAGGAAGGTAAGAGGGAATAGGAATAGGATAGCAAAAAAAAAAAAAAAAAGGAAGGAAGGAGAGAAAAGAAAAGAAGAGAAAAAAAGAAAAGAAAAGAGAAAAGGAAAGAAAATGAAAAGAAAAGAAAAGGACATTAACCTATCTTTTTTTAATGTAAAAAAGGGAAGAGGAGCAAGGCCAGAAAGAAGCATAGGTATGCAGGACCACTTTGAAAGCTATTAATAAAAGTTATTAAATACCTAAAAAAAGAAAAGCAAGCTAAAACCTATTAGAGATCTGAAGTTTCTTGTACCATCTTCTTTCTGTTCTTTTAGTTATATGGAAAGGACTATTTTATTTGGTGTTGGTTAAGTTAAAAATAAAAAGATATATATTTTAAAAGTCCTATTGGTCTTGAAATGCAAGACTTCTACCACAAAGTCCTTCTTTCCAGTCCACACTAATCTGCCTTTGTTTCGTTTTGCTTTAACCAGCTTCCTGGTTTCTCCTTTGCCTTTAACCAAACAAAGGACAAGCAGTATCTTAAAGTCTAACTGGGAGACTGTTCTACAGGCTACTTGTAGGTCCCCCCCTCGGTTGTCTCCTCTTACTAGACCATCATCTTCACATGGAATGATATGTAATGGAGAAATTATGCAGAAAGGAACCTGATGACTTTAAGGAATGTGAGATAGCTTCAAGGCAACCCTGGGAGACTCAGCTTAATTCTAGCAGAGACTTGCACTCTGTCTGGCCTGCCTTGTGCAAGTTGTATTGGTATAAGACTCTGGAGAATTTGCTTGATTTCTAACATTATTCACCAGGTGAACTAAATGAGATATAAATATGATGAGTGTGTTGTCTGTGGTGGGTAGAATAACAGTGGGAGAAAAAAAAATTTAAGCCAGCTCATTTCACATTTTAGGTCCCTTCTATTCAAGTCAACTTTCTTCCTTTTTCAAGGGGGACAGGGCATGGAGTAGATGAGGTCCAGGGGATGGCACTATAAATTCTATTGGCTAGGTCAAAGGCAAACTGAGGTCTTCTAGCACAGTATGCTTTGCATATAGATGGTGCTTGAAAAACATCTGCTAAATTAAGCAATTGGGACCCTGTCATCGTAAGATCATGGGCAGCTAGGTGGCACAGTAGATAGAATGCCAGGCCTGGAATCAGTCTCATCTTCCTGAGTTCAAATCTGATCTCAGACACTTACTAGCTGGGTGACCCTGGGCAAGTCATTTAACCCTGTTTGCCTCAGTTTCTTCATCTGTAAAATGAGTTGGAGAAGAAAATGGCAAAATACTCTAGTATCTTTGCCCCTCAAATGGGGTCATGAAGAGTCAGACGTGACTGAAACAACTCAGCAATCACAAAAACAAAATCATAGGATCATGGTACTTAAAACTAGAAAAGAAGGCCCAGGTTTTAGCCCTGATTTCAAGACTAATTAGTTGCATGTCCTTGGATACGTCATTTCACTTCATTTTCCTTGTCTAGTCAATATTGAAGATGAATAAAATTTTCCATATCTATTCCTTAGGGTTGCCTGATGTGGAAAACTATTGATCCTCCAAGGTCGATGGCCACCCAAGTATCATTTCTTCCAGAGGACATGGTCACCCAGGGTTGTGAGGATAAAATGAGATTTCACATGAAAAGTAAAACTTTTGTACAAATGCAAGAAGGATTAGTAGAATATAAGCTTCTTGAGGGTAAGGCCTGTTTTGTGTTTGTATCCTCAGTATTCAGAATAGTTTCATGCACATAATGGATTCTTATTAAATGTCTGTTGAATTGCTATTACATTGAACCTTGGAGGAAGCACATTAATCCACCTCCTTAAGGAAGTGATGAACCTAAGATACAGAATGAGAGTATTTTTGGACACCACCAAGGAGGGAATTTCTGGAGAAAGAAATGGCAAACCACTCTGATACCTTTGCCAAGAAAACTCCAAATGCGGTCACGAAGAGTTGGGCAGGACAAAACAAGGAGGGAATTTATTTTGCAGGTTTTTTTTCTTTTCTCTTCTTTCCTCCTTTCCTTTCCCCTTTCCTTCTTCCTTCCCTCCCTCCCTTTCCTCCCTCTTTCTTTCCTTCTTCCCTCCTTGTTCCTATCTTCTTTTTTCCCCTCTTCCTCTTTTCCTTCCTTCCTTCCTTCCTTCCTTCCTTCCTTCCTTCCTTCCTTCCTTCCTTCCTTCCTTCCTTCCTTCCTTCTTTCCCTCTTGTTTAATTGTGGGAGAGAATAAATACCTATTAACTAAAAAAGATTTTTTAAAAATGTTTGTTGAATTGAATTGAATTATTCATTAGGGGCCGGTTCAATGTCTAAACTCAGTCATTCAGTCAAATGAGGCCATCTCTGCTCTATATCCTTCAATTGGGGAGGGCAAGATAGTTTATCCCATTTTATGAGGCTGCCAAGGCCCATAGGGCTACAGGGTTACAGTTTACCATTACCATTGCAGGACATTAACTTTGTCATCAGTTTCATCACCTGTACTTACCCAAGACAAGACAGAGATAATTCTCATTACCCTCAAGGGTGAACTTTCATCTGAAAAATGTTCAGGTGTTAATTAGGCAAGATTTCCAATTCCCTCCAAAGAAGACAAGGTTCTTCATCTTTTTCCACCCACATACTTTTCTGTAGGAGAAGAAACTGGTCAGTCAGATGATTTAAAGGTTCTGGGTGCCACCCAGTCATTTATCTAGGAACTGAACCCCAGGCCTCAACACCAGTGTCTGTGTGTGTGTGTGTGTCTGCTAAGACATGCCCTGGGACCAAGGCTGTTCTGGTAAATATTTAACAACGGGAGGGGGAGGGAGGATGAAATGCATGTTAACCACACTTTTAAGTCTAATCTGTGCTATTAACTTTTTTGTAAATCTAGACAATTCACAAAATAATAAATCAAGCCCTGAGTTATAGCAGTTATAAATGGTCACACTGAAAATCATAAGCAGGGTTTAGCACACCACTACCCCCCCCCCCCCCCATACACACACATACACATACACATGCACTGCCATATCATCAACCTGGGATCTATAGTAGATGGGACATCAGGGCATTAGCGGGGAGCAAAAGATGTTCTGTAGAAGAGGTAGGTTCTAGGCCTGGCTGTGCTGTATGGACAGGAGAAGTCATTTCACTTCCTCAGAACTCATCTTCTGCTATTACTAGAATATATATGTGCCAACTGGTCTGTATTTCCTAAGTTATGGTGCCCATATTTTATAATAATATGCAGGTATCTGTGTGTTTGTAGGGAGGGGAGTAATACCATTTAAAAAGCACTTTTTAAAATTTTGCCTACTACCTCACACCATTAACTCATACAGCCTTTTTGGTCCGTTAAAAGCCCCACATATTCTTGCATAAAAATTGTTCCCAATCTCATAGTGGTAAAACTAATTTTTTTTTTTATTGTTAAGAACAGAGTGAAATATTTGACCACTTTAAATTTCATCTCATTCAATTCAGTCTATCATTCTTGCCTGATGAAATTATTCTTTTGGATTCAGATCCTGTTATCCAATGTATGTGATATCCTCCTCAGCTTCCTGTCAAGTAAAATTTGACAGGTATGATGTCTATGTCTTCATCCAAGTCACTGAAAAACATGTTGAACAGTACAGGGCCAAAGTCAGATTCTTGAGACACTCCACAGGAGATCCCTTTCCATAGAGACACTGATGGCTGATTAATGATCCCTCTGGTCTGGCTGTTCAGCTAGTTCCATTTCCACTTAACTATACCTCAATCTAGCCAAAAATCTATTGTCCCCTTTTATATAACTTTCAAATCTTTTGCACACTTAATCATTTACATGTTTTCTCCTCCATTAGAATATAATCTTCTTAAGATAAGGACTGTTGGTTTTATTTTGCTGGCAGTGTTTTTTACCTTTCTTAAGACAACCTTAAGATTTAGCACAGTACCTGGCACATTGTAGGCACTTTATAAAGGGCAGCTAGGTGTCACAGTGGATAGAGCTCAAGACCTAGATTCAGAAAGACCTGAGTTCAATTCCAGCCTGAGACACTTAATAGCTGTAAGACCTTGGGCAAATCACATAACCCTATTTGCCTCAGTTTCCTCATCTGTAAAATGAGCTGGAAAAGGAAATGGCAAACCACTTCAATATCTTTGCCAATAAAACCCCAAATGGGGTCATGAAGAGTCAGACATGACTCAGCACTAAAATGCTTGTTGACTATCTCTCCAACTTAAACATAAGAATAGTAAGAGAGAATCTGTCAATTGCTTTGCCATTACTGTATGTAATAGAGTCCCAATTTCAGGCACAGTCTTTCTGTTCTCCTGTCTATAGAAGAGCTCACTTTCTTTGGTGTTCAGAATATATATATTTCTTAACTCTTTTCTGAAATTTAAGTGTATCTTTTCCATAGCAATCCCCTGATTTTCCAGTCTCATTACTGTGTCAAAATAAGAAATTAAATGGATCTGGAATGTACTATTCTAGCCCTGACTGACTGATCAATCATTCCCTTTCTAAGAGCTTATAAACCATTCCATAATAAAGTGTTCTAGAGTTTTGTTAGAAATAGATGTCAAGGTAATAAGTCTAGACTTTATGGACCCCATACTCTTGCCTTTCTGGAAAAGTAGAGTATGTGTCCTTCTCTAGCCTGTGGTACTTCTCTTGCTCTCCAAAATCTTTTAAAGATCACTAACAGAGAAATTTAGCAATCATGTCTGTTAGTTGGTTGTGTCTGTGTTTTTTTTCCTCCAGTATTCTAGTGAAACTCATGGTCCAGGGTCCCCAAAGGCTCTGGGGTCACTCAAACCAGGTTGAATTTCAGAAGTTAATCTATTAGGGACAATTTTTCTCTTTTTGATTAGATGAATCTACCTGAAGTTCTACTCCAGGAAAACTTCCAAATATAGTTGGGGTACATCTAGTGCACAGCTTTCATAAAATGTGAGTAATGAGATCTTTAATTAATTAATTGATGGGATTATATGGGATCGCCAGCTCTCATACAATCAATCACAGTACTAAGTGTATATTAGATTTGGGATAGCCTTTTTTTTATACCTCACAGAAAGTGTGGAAGATTGGGGAATGGCTAAATAAATTTTAGTATATGAATGTAATGAAATTCTATTATACTGCAAGAAATGACGAAAAGATTTCAGAGGAAAAAAGGTTTCAAAAAAACCTGGGAAGAGTTATATGAACTGATAACGAACGAACTGAGCAGAGCCAGAAGAACAATTTATGCAACAACAACATTGTAACGACAAACTTTGAAAGACTCAAGAGTGCTGATCAACACAACAGCCATCGTGATTTCAGAAGACTGACGAGAAAGCATGATACCCAACTGCTGACAGAGAGATTATAGACTTAGAGGAGCCAAATGAGACATACATTTCTTGGATATGATAAATGTAGAAATTGATTTTCTTTCTCTGTATATATATACATATATATAATACATGTATATATGTGTGTGTGTATATATATATAATACACACACATATATATACATACGTATATATATGTGTGTGTATATTTACAAGAGTTTTCCCCTTGCTTAACGGGGCAGAGGGGAGGGACAAGAGAAAAGAGATTTTTGGAAAGAAATAATTGGAAAATATAAATTTTAATTTTAAAAATGTAGATGACAAAAAGACTAACAGGAGCTCATAAACAGATTTTTTTTAATTGCATGAAACATTCACATAGCCCATAAACTCCCTCTAGAATGCAATAATATTTTAGGAGTCACTAAACAGGCAATTCCCCTTCCTATTGTACCTACACTATCCAAATTGCTCATGTAATGGCCAGGTATAGCTTTATCAAGTCATGAGTCCTCTTCACTGCCAGCCACATGGTCCAAAGGGGCAGTCTTCTTTTTCCAAAAAGCATTTTATCCCTCTCTTAGGTCAAGTCCATGAATTCTCAAACTTTGGCTCCTCCACATTTATAAGGCTAGCATTGACCAAGAAAATTCCCTTCTTTAACTCAAAGGCTGTGTTATTCTACCACACTGTCTAGGCTAGAGGTTCTTAACTCTATTTCAGAGGGGTCTGTAATCTTGGATGGAAAAAAAATAACCTAGCCTTATTTTCGTTTAAATTTAGCATTTCCTTCAATTATTTAAGAATCTTATTCTGAAAAGGAGTCCATAGACTTCACCAGACTGCCAAAGGAGTCTATGACACAAAAACAGTGAAGAACTCCTGGCCTTAAAAATGGAATTCCTCCTTCCTTTACACAAGAGGTTAGGGTTCAGGAATATTTTCTACGAACTTCCTTCTCAGGTCAAGTGAAAGTGCACAGTCTACTTTTGCCATGTACTTTTGCAGAAAATGCACTAGTGCCTCTGCTACTGCTACTGTCTCTTAGACCTGGAAAATGCAATGTCAGAATTCCTCTTCTCAAACACATTGCCATGTAGTTCTACCCCAAGGAAGCTATTGTTAACTCTGGAATTGTGGCAGATTGGGAGACATAATTTCTTCCTTGTCCCTCTGATGCCCCTTTCTTCCCCTTCTCACCCAACATGCCCTTTGAAAAGATGGCGGGGCAGGGAAGGGGAGGAAGGGACTGAGAACAATCTCACTGTCCTTACATATAAGGTGGTTAAGTGGTTCAGTGAATAGTGTTGGACCTTGATTCAGGAAGATCTGAGTTCACATGTGGCCTTAGATACTTACTAGATGGGTGACACCCTGGGCAAGATATTTAATCTTTGTCTATTGCAATGTCC
This sequence comes from Notamacropus eugenii, assembly GCF_028372415.1. Lineage (NCBI taxonomy): Eukaryota > Metazoa > Chordata > Mammalia > Diprotodontia > Macropodidae > Notamacropus > Notamacropus eugenii. The sequence goes on along the minus strand of NC_092872.1, from coordinate 134,053,987 downwards.
TCAGTATAAAATAGAGATAATAATAGCACCTATCCTGTAGGGTTATTGTGAAGGCAAAATGAAATATTTGTAAAGTGTTTCCAAACCTTAAAGTGCTATATAAATTCTATCTATTATTATTACATGCCAATGCAAAAGAGCGACTCTGTGCCAAATCTGTTCTTCTTAGTTCCAAGCACTGTCCTAAGAGCTGAGGATACAAAAAAAGGCAAAAGACAGTCCCTGTCCTTATGGAACTCTGTGAAGTGTGTGTGTTCATCCTTCGTTGCTGAAGAAGACCTTGCCATCAGAGAAATAATGACATGACTTGCACTTGATTGAGGCAATTAGGGTTAAGTGACTTGCCCGAGGTCACACAGCTAGTGAGTGTCAAGTGTCTGAGGTGAGATTTGAACTCAGGTCCTCCTGACTCCTACACTGGTGCTCTATCCACTGCACCACCTAGCTGTCCCACTCTGTGAGGTTGGTTGGAAAGGTATTAGGACTTGACAGATACTGAGGATAATATATATGATACATTGTATATTAATATATAATGTATTGTATGTTATTAATATGTTACATATGTGATACATTATATATTAACATATTATGTCATATATTAATATAATACAGTATATATGTAGTGTATGTGTATATTATATATACAATATATTATCTATAATTATATACATACATGTATATAGTTATATGCATATAATGATGTATAATATATATTATATAGTATCTATAATATGCTACATGTTACATAATATAATTTTTATATATACATATATGTGTATACATGTATGTATGTATGTATGTATAAAATAATGAAGATACTGAGATACAGAGAGCTGAAATAACTTGACCCAAGGTCAAACAGTACTCCTGTGGAAGAGGCAAAATTAGAATATAGCTCTCCCTGCTGAGAGTTTAGTCCTCTTTCTTCTGCTCTATGAGATCATAGATCTAGTACTGGAAAGACCTTTGAAGACCATCTGGTCCAACCCCTCATTTGGAAGTTAGGGAAACTGAGGCCCAGAGAAGTCAATCACTTTTCCAAGGTCATGTAACCAGTACTTGAACTCAAGTCCACCAGCTTGAGCATTCTTTCAGCATTCTTTCCTCTGTGCTGTGCCATGCTACTTCCCTGGTCTAACAGTTCTGTAGAACATTAACTTATAGAGGTCATGGACTATTTCTGATGGTACTTTCACGGTCTAGTACAGTGACTCTCACGTATTAGATGCTTAATAACTGGTTGTTGAACCTAGGAACATAGATGGATCCAAAGAAAAAGGCCAAGTTATCATGAAAACAGCCAGGGGTTCCCACCCTAAAACAGGACATAATGTGGTACTCCTGGTGGCAGCTTTTCATTATCCATATCTCTGCTGATCTTGTAGAAGAATCTCCAAATTGCTCTGATTGGATAAGAATAAAATTGGTTTGGATGTTAATTTAAGTGTCTGACAACATGAAAATTCATTCCTTTGTTCTTCATTCAATTCTGGATCCCATCCAATCCATAAACAATGATTAAAAGCCTGATTTCTGCCTGCACTGTGCTAAGTAGTGAGGATGCAATTAATAAAACAGGCAGTCCCTGCCCTGGAGGAGCTTACAATCTAAAGGGAAAAACAACATATACAAGGAGGCAGGAAAGGGCTGGGGAGGAGGAGGAATACCAGAGGGCACCTAATGCTCAGTGGAGTGGGCTTTGGGAGGAATTTGGTACTTTACTCAAGGTCTTCAGTCAGAGAGAAGAGGAGGCTGAAGGAGGTAGTGTCAGTCAAGGCTTGGGTTACCAGCAGGGTGATGAGATTAGAGGTGATGAGCTTAACCTAGAGGGTTGAAAGGATGAAAGGATTATTGAGGAACTTGATTAGTTCATCCTAGTGGATTCTGGTAATCAGTGTATATTAAAGCTGGCAGAGACCTTGGATATCATCTAACTCAATCACCTGTTGCAGTTGAGGAACCAGAAACATTGACAGGGGAAGCAACTTGCCCAAGGTCACACAATGATTAGAGAAGATGGAGCCCCCAATTTCTTATTTGATCCACTCAGGTCTCTTTACTTCTAGTCCAGGGAATCACTTTACTCAAACTTGGCATTCAGTCTTTCTTTATAGTAATTCAAATACTTCCCTTCCCCCCAAATATTAAACCATAATCATCGGCAAGCTCTCTAAATTATTGCATGTGGAAGAGAAATCTGAGATGCATGCCTTGGGATTGGAGCAGGGGAAGGAGAACTCTACCAACAGACAAATATTAAAAATTCACAATCTCATTCAACTGATGGCATAAAGCTTCAGTGCTGAAGTTTGTATGTTCTTATAAAAGTCTTTTGCTGACCGTTCTGTGTAATGATAGGGGAAAAAACATTTATATGATTCTCTAGCATCTAGATACTGATGAGCATACATGCCAGGCTCTGCTACCTGAAACTCTGGTCTAAGATGGTTTCATACCCTTCTTTTGGGCAACATGAACATTTTTTCAGATATGGTAACACCTCATATTTGGATTTTCAGTTCAAAATAAAATGGCATCACAACTCAATGGACCTTGAGCAAATTTGAGTTCTTTCTAATCTCAAGTTCATCTGACTGAGGCATGACCACATGGACCATGGAGCTAGAGCTAGGAGAAACACCAGAGGTGGTCTAATCCAATCCTTTCATTATACAGTTAAAGAAACTGAGGCCCAAGAAGATTAGGTGATTTGCCTAAGATCACACAAGTAGAAGGCACCTGTCAAGATTTGAACCCAAATCCTTCGACTCTGGAATCGGTACTCTTTTTACTAATCCATGATGACTCCATGACCCAGTACTAGTCAGTTTAGATGCAGGGCAGAGAAAAAAATAATTAGGCAGCATAGGTTACAGACTCTTCCAGGTGTCCACCTTTTTTTTTAACAAGTGTTGGACAAGCGCAATAAGTCACCACCTGCCCATGTGTCTTGACTGAATGAACATGAGACCCTGCACCAGCCCCTGAAGTGTTCCATCTGCCTCCATATACATCTGCTACAGTACACAAAATTCCATCACTAGAAATTCACCCCATGAGTCAAGAGATTATACAAGTGGCCTAGTTGGAAATAGCACTGTAGTCCTGAGTTTGAGTCTTGGCTCTGTTACTTATTAGCTTTGTAACTGTGAGCAAATTTTATTTCTCTGGGCTTCCATATGCCCATCTGTGTAACCCCACCCCACCCTCACTCCCTATCAGGGCAAAGCCTATTAAGACACACTTCATTGGTGGAGAATGGTTAGTCAACATTCAACACCTACGTGAAGGCAAGGTTGGCAAGAGCTTGGAGAAAGAAAGAGGCTAGTTTTCTGGCTTCCACCTTTGGAACAGAAGAAACACAGTTACAAATTGTCTTCAAAATCCTCCCCCAAAGGAGACAAACACTCTGGGGAAAGGCCAACATGAAGCTTAAAGACCAGGGTGTCTCCAAGATCTTGCCAACATCAACCCTCAGTCCCCACCAATGAGGACAGTCTTATGCTTTTAGCCTCAGGGTACATCTGTACAATTAGGTAATTGGACCAGATGGTCTCTGAGGCCATTTCTATCTCAGTCTATGATCTATGACCTAGAATAGATGGTACCCAAAGTCCATTTCAGCTTGATCAATTGTCATTCTGTAATTCCATCCTGAAGACTCTCAGTGTACCAGTGTTTTTCTGTGAAAATCTAGTATCTCTGAGAGCTTAATTATGATCACCTTAGACCTCAGGCAGCTTTGTCAGCTGTCCTTGCCAGTGAGTCTGGGAACCCAGGTCCTAGTCCCTGGCTCTGCTATTAACTAGATTTGTGATCTTGGGCAAATCATGTCACCTATCTGAACCTCAGTTTCTTCATCTATAGTGTGGCAATAATTATGACAATAATGTTTCCCCACAGAATCTACCTCATCAGTTTTGTGTGTGTGTGTGTGTGTGTGTGAAAATAAAGAGAAGCGTAACGCACTTTATAAACTTTAAGACATAATATAAATGTCAGCTACTATTATAATTTACCTCTTTTGACCTCAGTTTTCTAATCTATAAAATCAGGGAGTTGGACTAGATCAGGAAGTTTTCCCCTTTTTTGTGCATCTGACCCCTTTGGTAGTTTGGTAAAGCCTATGGACCCCTTCTCAAACAAAAGTATTTTTAAATGAACTTAAAAAATACATAAATTACAAAGGAAACAAATTACTTTAAAACATAGTTAATACTTTTTTTAAAAAAAGTTCAAGGACCCCAGGTTAAGAATCCCTGAACTACAAGATCTCCAAGGTTGTTTTATGACACCCATTACCTTACTTCTCCTCCATGTTCCTGTAATTGTATCTAAAATCATATATTAGCCTATATATTTTAGCCTATATTCTCCCAAGAGCTGACATCGTAAAAATGCACTCTTAGGAATTTAAACCTAAGGGTATTCCCAGTTCTAGTAGTATAGGTTGACCTGTCAAAGACAGCATCAGGATGGTAAGCGATTTGTTGCCACATTCAGGTTTCTGTAGATAGCCAGTCTGGGGAAATCAGTCCCTGGGAATGCGTTACTTTATCATTTCATTGTAGTGTAGTTGTTGTGATGACATCATAACAACTTCCTATTACATTAGAAGAACCTACATTTTGCTATTCTGAATACTCCAGGTTTGATACAGCGTATCTTTCTAGGTGTTAGTGTCAGTGTGTGGAAAAAGTCTTGAAAAGGCTAAGAGCCAGTCCATGGCTCTATGCTACACAGTCAGGTAAATGCACAATATGAGCCCTAGGCTTTGCCTTCAAGAAACTGACAATCTAGTTAGATACACATGAAAATAATTCAAATAGAATCAGAAGAAGTGTTGTATCTACCTTAGGGGTCATTCATATCTTAGTTTATTGCTTGGTTTTTTTGTGCAAATGTGTTCCTGTGTCAGTGTATCTGTCTTAAAATGTAAGCTCTCTGGGGAATGGCTAAAAGGTTATGGTATATTATTGTGACAGAATACTACTGTGCTGTAAGAAATGACAACCAGGATGCTTTCAAAAAAAACCTGGAAAGACTTATATGAGCTGATACAAAGTGAAGTGAGCAGAACCAGGAGAACATTGTACACCGTAACAGTGATATCATACGATGATCAACTAACCATGAATGACTTATCTCTTCTCAGCATTACAATGATCCAAGACAAGTCCAAAGGACTTATGATGAAAAATGCTGCCCACCTCCAGAGAAAGAATTAATGGAGTCTAAATGCAGAGACAAGCACACTTTTTTTAAACTCCATTTCTTGAGGTTGTTTTTTTTCTTTTTTTTAGGGGGAGGATCTGTGTTTTATTTTTGCAACATGGTTAAGTGTGGAAATATGTTTTACATAAATACACATGTATAAATGATATCAAATTGCTTCCTTTCTCAAAAAAGGGTAAGACAGGGGAGGGATGGAGGGAACCTAGAACTCAAAATTTTAAAACATAAATGTTAAAAATTGTTTTTTACATGTAACTGGAAAAAACAAAATTTTAAAAAATTATAAATGTAAGCTCTCTGAGGGCAAAATTACGTCCATCTATGTCTGTAGATACCCTGTCTAGTCTGCTAGGTGTGATAAAAATAATGTGGTCTAGGGCAGTGATTCTCAAACTTTTTGATCTAAGGACTGTTTTACACTCTTAAGAATTATTAAGAACTCCAAAGAGCGTTTGTTGACATGTGTTATAACTAGAGATATTTACCATATTGGAAATTAAAACTCATAAAATTATAAATATTTATGAATTCATTTAAAAATAACAAAAAAATCCATTTCATGCCAATGTAACATTTCATGAAAAATAACTATATTTTCTGAAACAAAAAAAAATAGCAAGGAATTACTTTGCTTTACATATTTTTGCAAACCTCTTTAATGCCTGGCTTAATAGAATACAGCTGGATTCTCTTAACTACTTCTGCATTCAATCTGTTGTAATATTATTTTGGTTGAAGTACATGAAGAAAATCCAACTTCACACAGATATATAGTTGGAAAAATGAAGTGTATTTGTAATACTCAAGTAACATTTTAGCATTATTATAATAAAAGTACTTTTGACTTCACAGATACCCTGAAAAGGAGTCAGGAATGTCCATTGGTCCTTGTATCACATTTTGAAAACCACTACTCTAGCAGAATGAACAATGAATTGGTCATCAGGACACCTTGGTCCAAGTCTTAGCTACACTACCTCACTAGCTATATGACTATTTCAACTGGGAATTTACAAAAAAGGAGAAGACTTTTAAAGTTCTCTGACATGATCATGTTGCCTTTTTGGAGGAGGTGGGATTCCTGAGTTCCTTTACTTCTTTGTAAATTCTTTGGGGTTCACTACACCATTTTTTCTTCCATTTAAGAAGATGGAGCATGCTTCTAGAAATATCACTTGTCTCTTCCGTTTAGAGTCCTGGAAACAAATCATAGAGGGATTGAAACAGAGCAGACAACAGGATATATCAAAAAATGATGAGATAAAAATGGCCACAAACTCAGCAACTCAGTACACTAAGCAATTCTCAGAATCTTCCTGGTGAAGCCTTTCCCTTCTCCCTAAGAACACACCTATTTCAGAATTTGGGACCACTAACAATTTCACTTTATCTTTTGTTCATCATAAAATGGACAAAGTTAATAACTGCCCCTATCTATCTCATAAGAGTGGTATTCAAAAGCTCTCTAAAAAGTGTGCCATGATGGTATCTATAATGGATTTCTGATAACAGTGATATTGTTTCTACCATGAGTGCTTAGAAGTCCCTGGCTACATCACACACCTCTACTAGTCCTCTCTATCCATGATTTAGCACATAGTAGAAGCTTAATAAATGCTTATTGACTGCTTAATTGACTGAGTCCATCTCCTACCCTTAGATTGCTATTAAGCAGATTGGAAAGGCAAGTGAATGGAGTGTTGCACCCCAGAGTAAGAAAGACCCTGGCTTAAATCCTTTCTAGGACTTACTAGTTTTGTGACCATGGGGCAGTCATTTCACTTCTGAATCTCAGTTTTCTCATCAGTAAAATGGCATAATAATACCTGTAAGTGTCTACCACACAGGGCTTCTGAGAGCTGCTTTCCTATATTTCGCAATCTCCAGTAACTCACTATTCTACAAAATGAAATCAACTCAGAAACTCACACCTCCTCTGCATCCTCTGCCCCTGGGACTCCTTCCTCCCTCTTATCAGAGAGAGTAGAGGCTCCACATTGGCGAGCTCCACCCAGATCCTCCCCCATTTAAATGGGGTACCCCGGGAATCCACCTCATCATTTCCCACCTAGCTGCTTTTCTGTATTTCATGATCTCCAGAAACTCCTCATTCTGCAAGATGATTTCATCTCAGAAACTCCTCTCAGGTCATTTCCCACTCTAGCTGTAGAACTTACTTCATCATGCTCCCTTTTCAGCTTATGTGTTGTCTTTCCCCCTTAGACTGTCTTGTGCATTTTCTTGTATCCCCAGTGCTTAGCACAGTATCTGTCACATAGTAGGTACTTAAAGTTTATTGCCTCTGACTCTGAGATGGTGTATGGAGAGTGTGATGTCAGCTAGGGTTAGCCAATAAATAATCTTATGAAATATTCAACGAATATTTTCTTGTGAAATATTTGCTGAATATTTCATAAGATTAGAGGATTGTAGATCTAGAGCTAGAAAGTACCTCCAACCCCCTAATTTTACAGATGCAGAAAGTGACACTGAAAAAGGTTAAATATATGTCTAAGGGTGCAGAGCTCAGGAGAACTCAGTTTTGATCCTAGGGCCTCTGACTCAGAAGTCAGCACACTCTTCACTATACCATGTGGCTTCTATTATGGACAAAGTTCATTGATGAATTGGGAAGTCAGGGTAGAGAGATGGAAAGGAAATTACAAAGATAACTAAATCATAGCTCCTCCCTTTAAGTAGTTTATTATAGTCAAGAAAGGTAGATAACTTTAAAGAGTTTATAATCAATTTAGAAAGCAAGTTTACCATCCAAAAAGAGAGATGACTTTTAAGGTCATTCCTAGTTTTAAAACTCTGATCCCATGGATAACTCTAATTCATAGTGGGGTATAAAGAGTTATAAGAGTTCCTAGGAAAAGAGAGAACATGTAAGGGTGTGGGATCTGCAGCCTTAAGTCCTTGGGTGAAGCCCTTTGACTGAATCCAAACTTCATAGAACAAATCCCTTTAATAAAAGGATTTGTTCTGTAAAACTTGGACTCAGTCAAACGGCAGCACTTGAAGACCAAGAGGGCTACGTGTGGCCCTGGATTAGAGGATGAGGGAATGTTTCAAGGAGACTCCATTGCATCTAGGCTTTAAAGAACTGATATATTTTCAATGAGTGGAAATAGAGGGAAAAGGAGGGGCAGTGCAACCTGGTGAAAGGAGCACACAATTTAAAGTCATAGGATCTGAGTTTGAATCGCAGCACTGTTATTCAATCTTTGAGCCTTGCTTTTGTCATCTGGGAAAAAGAATCTCTGTGGTCTGTCCCTCCTGATTGTAAATCCTATAGTGCTGTGATAAATGCATGGGGCAGGGAGAAAAGGATTGTCACAGAATACAAGGACAGAAACTGACTGGCAGCCCTGTTGCTAGGAAAACAGAAGAACCACCGAGTACATTTTCTTGCAAGAATTCTGCATAACTTGTCAATGCATGAGACACAGCTGCCCTGAGGCTTCCTTCTCTCATTCTTTTCTATTTCGTCCTCCTAGTTCTAATTTTAAAGGAATATGCATAGTTGGTGACTGAAAACTGGAATCACCTATTTTCGCCCAAGCCTGGAGGGTATGGAAGGTAGAGATGTCCCATTGGTGTCTTCTGTTCCCGTGGGGCTTTTGAATGAAAGTGTTGCAAATTGATCAGAGTATTCAATCTCACTGTTGGAGAAGACAGAAACCTAGATTGGGGGTAGGGTGGGATTGGGATGATTTCTTCACGTGAGTTTTGACAACCTCTCTTAAACGCTTTGCACGATCAGGGAACTAACCATCAGCAAATTATTTAACCTATCTGGGTCCCAGTTTACTACTCTGCAAAGGAAAGGGGTTTGACTAAATGACTTCTAGGGTGTCTTCTAGTTCTGCATCTATGAACGTATAATCCTGAGGATCTTTTCTGGGCTAAAAAATGGATAATTTGGAGAACTGGAGCCTGAGGGCAGGTAGCCAAAGCAAAACGTGGTCTTTGGTACTTTCCCCAGGCTCATGGAAAATCTGAGGTAGGCAGTGGCTGAGAGGATGTCATGAATCACTGAGCACATGTGTTCTACATGGGGACTGTTCCCATTTCTGAATAAATGATGTGATAATCTGAGAGAAATGTGCAGGATAGATTTTCATAAACCAAACTCTAAATGCTCTGTGAGATCCAAGAACTCTTTTCCATGAGGCCAGAGAAACATTCAGCACTCATCTCCTTGGAGTTTGAATGCCTGCATTTAAAAGCAGCTGAGTGGTATGGGACAAATACTTTCTGGCCAAGCACTGTGGGAAAGACAGACGAAAGAAGACAAAATCCCTGCTCTCAAACAGTTTACAATCTTAGAGAAGAAGCAAAAAACATACCAAGAGAGATGAAAATGAGAACTAAGTCTGCTGAAGATCAACTATGATGTACTGGGGTGGTCAGGAAGAATTTCATGGAGGAATCAGAATTTAAGGATAGGGAAGGATAGGGAAGATTTAGATAAATTCTGGCACCTTCTCTGGAGCATCTAGATGGTGCAGTAGATAGAACCTGGGCCTATAATCAGAAAGACTCATCTTCCTAAGTTAAAATCTGGCCTTAAACACTTTGCTTTGTGACCCTTCACTTCACTCTATTTGCCTCAGTTTCCTCATCTGTCAAATGAGTTGAAGAAAGAAGTGGCAAACCAAGAGATGCCATAGTGTCAGACAATGGAAAACAAGTGAACAATTGTACCTTCTCTGAGGCTTTGCATGGGTCCACTGGACAACTTTTGAAATCTGTCAGGAAGACTAGTTTTTCCCTTTTGCAGAGGATTCCTGCAGGACAACGAACACAATACCAGACAGTCTCTTTGCTAAGTACCAAGTAAGTGGCATACCCAGGGATAGCTATAGAGATGTACAGAAAATAATGAGGCTCTTGTGGGCTGTGGAAGGTTGAAGCTACCATGTCTACCCCTATAACTAATAATAATAGCTCGCTTTTATACAGTACTTTAGTTTGCAAAACACTTTTAATACATTATCTCACATTTTCACAACAATCCTGGGGGATAGGCACTACAGGTTTATTATCCCCATTTTACAGATAAAAAAGCTGTCTCAGGGACCAACACGAGATAGGTGGTCAGTAAGTATTTGCTGTTGGATTGACTGAATGAAGACAAGCAGAGATGAGGTTTCCTTTAGAAAGTTTCTCAAATTAGCCCTTTCCTCTCTAGCTCCACTGCAAGCATACTCTTTAGACCCACACTATATCGTACTTGGGTTACTGAGACCTCCCCGTTGGTCTTATTGACTCTAGGAACTCCCTATTGTACTTTATTGTGCACATGAAACTACAGCACCAATCTTCCTGAGATACCCCTACTGTAGAACCTCCCTTGTTTTCAAATCCCTACCATAATCTACCCAATGCTTTTTGCTGTTGTTGTTATCGTAGAGTAGAGTCCACCTCTTTGTGAACCCATTTTGGAGGAGGAAGAGGAGGAGGAGAAGGAATATGAAAATGGAGGAAGAAGAGGAAGAAAGGGCCGAGAAGTAGGAGGAAGAGGAGAACAAGGAAGAAAAGGTGGAGGAATATTTATGTTGCTTAATGTTTACACAGTAATTTACAAATATCTCATCTGATCTTTACAACAGCCGTGAAAGTAGGCGTCATAATCACTCCCCAGGGTCACACAGCTAGTGTCAAAGGCAGTTTGAAAGAGGCCTCCTTGCTTTTTGTCAGATTATGTCCATTTTACCTCCACTAAAGTCTTCCTCCAGCCCTTCATCATGGCAGACAGATGACCTGGGTTCTATTGAGTCATGCCAGTGAGCTGTAAGTTCTATCAGATCTAACAAAACAGGAAAGTTTCAGTCTGATGATCCTAGTGATGGCCTCTATGCTCATCTGTCTTGTAAAGGCTGGCCTAGCTAAATTAAGAAAAGTCACACCCAAAGGAAAGGCCGTTAAGGGGTGAATGCTTTTGGTCACAGCAAGTCATCAAGGTCTTCTATGAACATGGGTGTCAGAAGGGAAGGGGGTTGCCCTCTTCATCATCAGAGACAACTCACTCACTAACGAATTCATAGATTTTATGAAGCTGTCAAGTAAGTGTCCCTTAAAGATAGCTTCCCTCTGAGTTCGAACTCTGCTAAATATTGTATTGATTATCCTCTTTAATTTTTCCCTCATTTTTATTTTTGCTAATTTGACTAGGGAAAAAAATCATTCTAATAAATAGGTATTCAGTTTTGATTTGCACATTACCATATTTCTGAAGAACAATTTTAAAGACAATGAGAATATGTGTCATTTAAATCCCCTTTGTGAAAGTGGAAAGTGCTTAGACTTCAGGGTTATACAACTCCTCTGGTCCCTCATGACTCAGTATGTAGGAGGGATGGGGTTTGTGTGTGTGGTAAGAGTGAGAGAGTGGGAAGGAACTGCTAATCATTGGACGATTTGGGGGCTCCAGGGCATCTGGGCCTCCTGCCCCTCTGAATCTCAGCCTTCAGTATATAGCACCAGATGGGTGAATGGCATTTTATAGTATCTCGTGATCTATGCCTTTTAAGTGGCTCTTATGTTTTGACAGTATACAATTATGATTTGTTACATGAGAAATCAACAAGGAACTTTTTTTTTAAATGCTCCAAAACTTAACATTAGAAAACTGCTCAAGAGAATTTAATTATGTGTGTTCTTAAATAGATACAAAGGGCCCAGGTACACTTTGGGATATCTGTCAGTCTCTGGCTCATTGATCCCACCCAGAAAGGCTGAGAGAAACACTGACAACTAAGTACCCAGGGTCTTAACACCAATTCCCCTTGCAAGCATATGGTTCACAAACCTCAAAGAAAGAAGAGGTTTACAGTCAAAGCAAATCAAGAAATAGGGCTCACAATAGATTAGGGAAGGCAATGACAACAATCCTACCCAAAAACCTGTTGGGCCTCAGTGGCTTAGAGCCAAATTCTGTGAAAACTCTGAATCAAAGCTACCTCCAGTATAGTTCTCAGGACATTGAGCTCCTTATAGCTCTTCAGAGTGTGGGACCAAGTACAACTCTCCATAGCTCCCTGAAAGTGATTCCTACTATCCTCTTTCAGGGTTCTCAGACCCATGTGTCCAACCCTAACTCTCCTTATTCCATAGCTCTCAGCATGCAGTGCCATTTTCTCCTGAACCTTTTGGGTGGTGATTCCTCAGATTTTCCTCAGAGTCCTGTTCTTTAATTGTTTGTATGTATGTGTATGTGAATGGGGGGGGGGGGGGGGGCGGGGAAGAAGAAGGGAGAGTACTCTAAAACATTCCTGTTTTGGCTAAAGACAGTTGACCTTCCTAAAATCACTTCTAATACAATAACCAACAACAGAAAATGTGGAATTCTTTCTCTGGCCTCCTAGAAACACTCCCAGCAACCAGGAAAAAACTGACTCTCTTATCCAAGCTAGTCTCAGTACCTGATACCAGTTTGCTTCAGGGCAAATTCATAGTCCTAGGCCCTCTTCTTGCTTGTTACTTAAGATATATGGTTTTTACTTGGGTTGGTACCTCTCATAGGTTTATAAGCTCAGCAAAACCCCCAGTTCCCTACGTCCACCCAAGTTGATCCTTAGTTTCTGTACATAACCCTGAAGTCAATTTTGCAGGGATATTTGAATTACCCAGAACTATTTCCCAGTAAGATCCAGGATAGTGATACCAAGCAGAACAAATTACTCCCCAATGTCACCATGTTCTTGATTGCGTAAAAAGGTACACACCTGCTAGGTACTATATCTGTTTGAATTTTCAGGTATGCAAGCCAGAACAGGAAAAAAAGATGGATTTTATCTGTAATAGTAATTCTTAGTGAAAGGGGAGGGGGGAATGAGAGCAGTAGAAAATAGAGTTGTTTGGTCCACCACTTCTGAACAAAAATTTGGCTTCTGTCTAAGTTTATCAGCTTCCCAGCTTGCCACTTTGCCCTGTTTCATTTGCCCTATGAGAAATATTAAGCAAGTTGAGCAGTTTGAAAACCAGAGGAAGTGTAATAAAAAGAGGAACTTTATTTGTTCCTAGGTATTTGCATTTCTTTAAACCTTGATCTCAATTATGTAACAAAAACAATAGCTTACATGTATATAACCCTTCGCTTTTTCTAAGCACTTTCCTCATAAGTCTTGTTTAAGGTAGTGCAGATATTAATTTACCCATTTTGCAACTTAGTATACCTCTAACTTTTCTCAAAGAGGTGAAATTACTTATCCCTAGGTACTAAATGCAGTCAAGATGAGAACTTTGGCCTCATGGTTTCTAGTCAAGAGCCCTTCCCATTACACTACAGTGCTCTATCATATTTAAAAATAGAAATTGGATATTTATTGAGGTTCATGCTATCATTTTCAGAGATTTCATATGTTCTGTGAAAAAGACGTAGTTTTGTGATATAGTAGAAGAAGCACTAAACTCCCAGTCAGGAAATTTGGAGTCTTCTGTCAGTTCTGTTAATAACGCACTTGGTGAGTTCTTCGGGCATTAGTTTCCTCATCAGTAAAATAAGTAGAATTGGATTTAATGATCTCTTCTATATCTTCTAAATTCTAAAACATTATGCTTTTCTGATTCTTCCTGCTGTTCCCTGCTCTCCCATCACTTCTCCATGCTGTGAAGTCTGATCCATGTAGCCATATCCCAGTATTACCATCACACATCCCAGACTGACTCAGTACCTCCTTCATCTTTCCAAATCACAATATTCTCAGCATTAAGGGATCTCAGAAACCATGTAGTCCTATCTGTCCCTGAACAGGAATTCCCTCTAAAACATTCCTGATGAGTCACCATCCAGGCTCTATCTGAAGACTTTCATGGAAAGGCATCATATGCCTTTGTAGGTTTTCCATTCCACTTTGGGAGAGCTCCAGTTGTTAGTTATCCCTTATGGGCAGTAAATACTTCAACTTCCACTAGCTGCTTATAGCTCTTCTCTCTGGGGGTCAGGAAAAATCAATCTTATCCTTTTTCTTGTGACAGTGCTTCAAATATTTGAGTTCGGATATCATTCTCTGCTCTGCCCCTCACCAAGTCTAATCTCCAAGCTAAAGATCTCCAATTCATTCAACCAATACTCAAATCACCCTTGTCCCAGTTGTCTTCCACTGGGCACATTCGAGCCTGTTCATGTTCTTAAAACATGCCATGTAACATCATATTCCAGATGTGGTCTAAAAAAAAGACTGTCACATCCCTAACCTCAGCACCCTTACCTGTATTAATGATGCCTAAGACAACTGGAGAGGGAGGAGGATGACATCAGGATGTGCTTTCACATTGAGCTTACAGATCACTCTTCTGCACATGAACTGGTCTGTAACTATTTCTCCTGCATCTTGTATTTTTTAGGCAGTTGATTTTTTAATCCCGGTGCAAGACTTTATACTTTCTCCAATTAAAGTCCATCCTATTAAATGTGGCCCATTTTTCTGGCTTCTTGAAGTGTTTATGGATATCAATTGTCATCCAATGCATTAAACTGTCTTTCCCAGCTTAGAGTCACTTGTATATTTGATAAGTGTATCATCTATGCCTTTGTTGAATTCCTTAATAAAAATGTTTAGTAGCACAGAGCTAAGGATATACACATATAAATATATATACATGTGTATATATGCACATATATATGTATATATGTGTGTGTATAACATGTTATATATATACACATATATACCCACCACACATACATACATGTGTGTGGAGGGAGGATATATATAGATATAGATATAGATAGATATAGATATAGATATATATCTGAGGTGTTATATTAAATCAAGAGTTAACTTGGGGTTCCCAATCACTCAGGGGATGATAGATTTCAGGGGCTTCTTGAACTTAGATAGAAAAAAAAAATCACATATTTATTTTCATTAGCCTCCAACTGCAATTGATCATTTCCATCTATTATGAATTTTTTAAAAAATCATTCTCAGGAGTCTATAGACTTCTCCAGACTCCTAAAGAGAGAAATGACACCCTCAGAAAATGTTAAGAACCCCTATTCTAGAGCTTTATGAAGATTTGAATTTCCATCTAAGTTCTTTCCACTACGTCACAACTACTTCTGCAATGCCACTCAGTCAGTGGCTAAACTATTCATGCCCTCTCTTCCTCTCAGCCCCCACCTTTACCTGTAGAGGGTGTGTTTCAGCATTATCTTGGGCCCCTGTGGCACTACTGCCAGGGACTTTGTTCTGGCATAAATTATGCCTCCCTCTACAAGGTGTAAAAATCACCCTTTGCTAGGGCTGTTGATTGTTGATATCCTTAATCAAG
Source organism: Notamacropus eugenii (assembly GCF_028372415.1). Classification (NCBI taxonomy): domain Eukaryota; kingdom Metazoa; phylum Chordata; class Mammalia; order Diprotodontia; family Macropodidae; genus Notamacropus; species Notamacropus eugenii. The sequence goes on along the minus strand of NC_092872.1, from coordinate 134,038,468 downwards.
TGTGAAATTCCTTTGATAGCTAACTCCTTGATAAGGTGTCAGGGTATTTGTTGCCCCATTGATATCACTTTGATGTTAATTAATTCGCAGCTCATCTACTTTAGCTGGATTCAGCCTTTAAAAAGAGATCAGAGAACAAGTGAGGGAAGAGGACCCAGGTTAAAAGGTTGGATATTATCCCTAAAGAGATTTCTGCACAGTCACGTGGTCTCTCCAGAGAATCACATCTTCCAGGGAACCAAGTGCAAGTGGAATTTCTGAACCAAGTCTCATGGGCCAAGTGAAGGAGTTGCTGGATAAATGTGCACCAGGGAACCATGTGACCATGGGGATGACTGTGTTGGCAGAATAATAAAGAGCTCTTAGGCTAAGCCAAGTACCTGGACCAAGTCAAGTGATGTCACTTCAAGCAGGAACCTGAGCCAAGATATAGCCAGAGACAGAGCAATAAATTGACTTGGATTAGGTGGACTAGGCAAGTCCAGGGAAAAACAGTTTGATTTCCTATCAATTACAAGCAGTTTTCCCTTAGGGAAGGGGACTACCAAGAATGGAGCTATGACTTTGGGAAACTGTATAGACACCTGGGAAGTAAGACTCTTCTGAGTCTCCTGCAACTTCAAGGGCTTTTCTTTTGTTGGGGGATAGTGGAGGGAATGACCCAGAGTAGCAATATTCATTTAGAGGACTGAACAGGTCTTTGGAAATGGGGGAGGCCCATTGGAAAGGGAAAAGGAGGTGTCCTGACTGTTCATGGGCTCAGATAAAAGTCTTTTCATTTTCTGTCAGGTTAAATAGTCCTGTCCTAGAGTTTATATAGGAGTTGAGGGTGTTTTTACTGTTGTGTGGAGACCCAGAGTTATGACAAATTCTGGTGATTCCAAGGAAAATCCAGAGAGGAGACATGAACCAACATAGAGGGTTTTGTTGTTTTTTTTAAGAAATTCCCAATATTGAACCCAGGTCATATAAATTCAGGGCTTCATTTCTGGGCCACAGAAAGTCTACATATCATGCTGTATAACTTATTTATATCAAAGCATCTGTGACTGATAAAAGCTTTAAGAATACATATTCCCAGGTCCGTTTGTATTTTACCATGGATGAAGATCTCAACTCAAGCTGATGAAGTCCTAATGATGGAATTTCAGTTATGGTAATCAGCAAGTGGGAATGGAACAGGAGGACAGAGAAAAATCTCCCGATATAATAATATTACCTGTGATTTTTCCCTTTTCTTTTGAATCCTCTTTCTCTTAGGGATTTCTTGAAAAGGGATCCCTGAAAAGCCCCATATACACCAAAATATTTATTTGTGGTAGCCAAAAAACCTGAAGATAAAGAACTTGCCTAATTGATTGGGGAATAGTTAAATAAAATGTGGTATGTGAATGTAATAGAACACTAATAAGCTATGATATATTTTGGAACATGAAAGTAATAGACTAATATGATGAATTAAGAGAAGAAAGGAACTGATGCAAAATGAAATAAATAGAACCAGAAGAGCAATATACATGTGATTAAAAAATGTATATTAAACCAGTAATAATGAAACAAGTGAAACTGAATTCTGTGAAATTATGACAAAGCTTGGTCCCCAAAAAAAAGACATATGAAAAGATATCTCTCACTGCTTCTTTGGGGTGGGTGGATGGGGCTATGGGTATGGAAAGCTACATATAACATTAGACTTCTTTATTGTTTAGTTTTCCTGAAATGTTTTTTCTCTTTTTTTAAAAAAAATCTTTATTATTAAGGATAGCTCTCTGAGAAAGGTACAGTGAGGAATGTAGGTAATGTAAAAATAAATGATATTAATAAAACTTTATATTTTAAAAATAACTAAAATGGACCCCTAAGCCCCTCCCATTAATTTCTTCTTTATATCGCATTAAGCTCTATTAGAGAGTTCGTACTAGTAACTACTGCCTCCAATCTATCATGTAATAATACCTTGGTGTTAAGTCCACCCTCATCAGTGAGAAGAACATTTTGCTATAAAAATGCTGCTGAATCTCTGATTTTTCATCTGTTTGTTATCTTTTTTTCAAATTCCATCTCTAAATGCTCTTGGAATATTTTGATTTAATTGAGTTTAATTGCCATGCTTTCATCAAGTTTGCTATCTCCTCCACTACTCTTCGATGCTTTGTAAAGTGATACTCATGATCTTTTATGCTAACATTTTATAAACGATGCTGTAGTCTCAACCAGTGTTGCTCTTGGCTGCAATGTTCTTCTGCTTAGCAAGGAGATTGGTTGTTTGCCTGGCCGTGATGGCTTCTGGGCTATCTGAACCTTTTCATTGTGGCAACTATTTCACATCAATTAAATTTTCTTAACGATAATACTCAGCCAATGGCATTATTTTTATTTATTTCCCATTTTTCAAAGTCAAATGTGTTTTATTACATTGAATTTGAGCTGTTGGCATTTCATGCAATGTCTTTTCATCTTTATTCATTCTTCCAATTTGGTGTTGATTCTGACTTTTTTCTAACCAGCCAATTGCCTGAATACATAAAAATAATTCATTTAAAAATAATTTAATTGCACTTTAACAAACTGTAGTTTTTTATCTGATATTTTACAGATAATTTTTTTGTAATGCTACTCAATGCTTGTCATATTCATTGCTGTCTGACTCTCGTCTTGAAAAAAGATATTCATGACGTACAGACATTAGGTTTCTGAATAGTTTCCTAGATTTTGACTTCTTCATCTCTTTATCCTGAATAATATTTTCCAAAGTATGTTTTCACGAGCCTTCTCCGTGTCCACTTTTATATTGAAATCAGTATCAAGGTGACTCGGTTTGAAGGATCTTGCCAAATCTTTTGTTTCTTCATTCTCTACAACAAATTCTGATGCATAAGTGATGCGTGTATATATATATATTATGGCCAATATTATTATATTTAACAAAGACAACTGAGAAGACCTCAGCAACTACCAACCTCTCTGCTAACTTTCTTATCTCTAAAATAGAGATAAGAATGGTCCACACATATCAAGGGAATTCTTGATGAAAACATGAGAGAGAAAACAGACAGACTTTCACAAAAAATTCCTACAGTAGACTACATATTTAGAATTAGAGAACTGAATAAAAAATAAAGAGAACTCAAGAGCCCCCTGTGTTTATGGTTTGATGGTATCTTTTGAGTGTTTGGGAAATAATGTTATTAAAAAACAAAATGAAATAGTAAAAATATTTTAGCATTTGATTAAATTGAGGAAAATGCAAACTTGAAGTCTCTCCAATAAGTTATCATTTATACATACCTTGTGATCATACCAGAATCCTCCACAAGTGCAAACAGAGATAATCCTGTTCAACAACCCGCTTACCAGCAATATGAGGTAAGTCATAAAACTTGGAGACAAGCTTGCTAATGATATTCACCACCATCGTAGAGGATGCCTTGTGAAGAGGTCAAATGGGAAAGTATAAGTATTGAGCTCCTCCAAATGCTCCTGATTCCATCAAGCTATAGAATGCTACATAGCTTGTAGCTCCAAATACTTTTAAAAAAAAAAAGATTGAACTGGTAAACCACACAGGAAAAAGCAAATGTAATTTATCAAATTGTGATATATAGATAACATACATGTATGATATCATATAGAGTACATATATAGTACATGTTGGTATGGCATGATTTTATATGATATGATAAATATCCCATTGAGTTAGTCCACCAAATTACAGTTAGACAATGAAACAGGTCCAGAAATGAACATGAGAAAAGTGGACTAAATTACATTTGGGAAATTATTCAGTGCTTTCAAGGATCCCAACTTTGAGCAAAAACAAATGCAAAAATCCACATTCTTTTTGAAACATCAGTAGAGTTTCCCAGTAATTCTATATGACTACATATTATGGAATATCACAGTCTTCAAGGAATCAAAATTATTGGTAACACAAAGGGAAAAGGAAAAAAGGAATAGTGCATATAAATGAGTTGTAGCATGTTAACAAAATGGCTTAGATAAATACAGGAAGTGTCATAAAGGTTATCATCCAGGAAATATACTAAGGGAAAAGAAGCTAGCCCATTACCATATCAAGAGTGAAGGGTAATTGGTGGACAGTCTAAAGTCTTATGCCCACAGAATATTAAAAGACAAATAATTGGTGGCCTTATGTTGGTGGACATGGACAAGAATTGCACAGATTAAGATGTGAATGGGTTGAGATCTGCACCTGGCAATGAGGGAAGGGGAGTATCAGCATTGCTGAGATCATGGATGCTATGGAGAACTTCCCCAGCCATCTCTTGAAGTCAAGAAGTCACATAGGCCTATGTTGAAAAGGTGGACCTGGAGAGATTAATCCTTGTGCTTCTTAGGATGGGGCATCTAGATGTCCAAGAGGATAGAGTGCTGGCCCTGGAGTCAGGAAGACTCATCTTCCTGAGTTCAAATCTGGCTTCAAACACTTGCTGACTGTGTGAGTCTGGGCAAGTCACTTAACTTTTTTTGCCTCAGTTTCTTCATCTATCAAATGAGCTGGAGAAGGCAAGGACAAACCACTCCAGTAATGCCAAGAAAACCCCAAATGGGGTCATGAAGTGTCAGACATCACAGAAATAATTGAATGACAACAACAAATTTCTTAGGATGGCATTGACAAGGGAAATTTAAATGGGAATAGATAAGCATTCTCTGGGAGAAAATAAAATAAATTTCTCTATAAAAGAAAAATAAACCCAATGAACTTTAAAATGTAACTTCATTGCACATGAAAGAATGCAGTGTGATGGAGTGACTAGCAGGTGCCTATGAGTCATATTGGCTATGTTACCCTGATTCTGGGCAACAGTTCACTTAATTTTTTTGGTCTAAGTTTCCTTATGAGATAAAAATGATGAGTTAGACTGGGAGACTTCTGAAATGTCTTCCAGCTCTATTTCTATGACCCTATGAACACATCCTGGCAACCTTCTAAGACTCCGAGTTATCAGTGAGTTGTTGATCCATACAGAGGATTTGAGTTTGAATTCCAGCTCAGCCACTGCTTTGAGCAACCTCTTCGCCTTGCTGACCTTTGATTTCCTTGTATGTAAAGGGAAGGGTTTGGACCAGATGACTTTTAAGACCCTTCTGTGTCTACATCTATTGTTTGCCCCTCTGCACATACTCTGTGATTCAGTGATGGCTGGTCCTCAACAAGACATGGAATCTCCCAACTTTCCTCTGCATTTTCATGGGCTGTACTCTATGTCTGGAACTCTGCTTCCTCTTTTCCATCTCTGGTTTCCCTGGCTTCCTTCACGTCTCAGCTAAAATCCCATCTTATGGCAAAAAGCCTTTCTTCATCCCCTCCACCCCTCTGAGTTTATCTTCCCTTTATCTAGTTTACATATATATATATATGTATCTCATATATATATATCATATCATATATATAATCATGTTCATAAACAGTTGTTTACACCTTGTCTTCCCCACATTAGATTGTGAGTTCCTTGAAGGCAGTTTCTGTCTTTTGCCTTCCTTTGGATCCTTAGAATTTAGTACACTACAGGCACACAGTAGGCACTTGATAGGTGCTTGTTACCTATATTTCACACACACATAAAATCATACATTCAGACACCTCAATTCTTGATATAATTGGGGGTTCTGTCCTTCTTCTTTTTGTTTTTTACCAGTCCTAGACTTTGAAAAACCGACAGACCGCAATGATAACATCTCAACCCTAGCCAATGGAACGGTTAGACTGGGAGAAGCCCAGAAGGGGTGAACCTCCAAAGAGCCACCCTCTGGTTCCTCGTGGCAAATCATCTTCCCCAGGCTCCCCCACAGTCTATTTCCAGAAGAGCTGTCATTCCCAACCTGAACAACCTCTGATTTAAATCTTGCTCAGTGTAAAAGCGATGGTGCCCGAGTCTTCTGAGGGAAGCTTTGTGTGTTTGTATAAATCTCCCTACTCCAAATATCTCCCACAGTTGACTGACGGCCCGTGTAATGTAGCAGAAGGCTAAAAATTAAAGTCTTACAACCTGCTGGGAATGAAAGAATCCAGTAACACTGCGTGCCTCGCTCCCCCCTCGCCAGGGCCCAGGCACAGATGTCGGGGCTGTTCATTTTGGAGATGGAACAAAACATTTGTATTTAGATTTATTAAGTTATTGTCCCGCCATTTGTGCAATCCGCTTTATTAAAACCAGATTCGATCTCTGTTTTGAAAGTCCTACCTGATTTACATAAGCTGGTACCAGCCCTAATTACGGCTTCCCCGGGTGTCTTTTCATTGGGAGGGGTGTTGTTTTGTGTCGTTGTTGTCGCCCGCCTTTATGGCCCATATGTTTGCCTTGAGATAGCAAGAATCTTTTTTCCTATAAATAGATGATTCAGAACCACTCTTTGTGCCAGTTATCTGTCCACACATCAACATTAACATAATTGCAACAGTGAATGTCTAATCTCTGTAATCACACGTTAGAGTCTAAAAACTGGATTGGGTTTCATAAATTGTATAATTTGAGGCTTTCCTGGGCTAACCACTCGGCGGGGCCCAGCGCTATGGAAAGTTCAGAACTGGCCGCCGCTGCTGCTGCCTCTGCCGCCGCCTCCGCTGCGATCGCCGCCGCCTCCGCTGCGATCGCCGCCTCCTCCGCTGCGGCTGTCAGCTGGGACCGGCTGGAGACCTAGGTGAGGGCTGGAGAGAGACCCAGGGCAAAGGCGGTTCGAGCCCCGGTGGAAACTTCTCACAGGCCAACTGATGCCGGGCCCAGGGACTGCCCCGCCATCCTGCGCATCTTTGTTTTGTTTGCAGATGTCTCGGAAGGGCAGCTGCAAGTGGGCTGGTGTCAGCAGGAGAGAGCCCCAGAGGAAGAGCCCAGGAGGGGGGTGTCGGGGAGAGGGAGAGGCTGGCGCTCCCGACAACTCCGCCTGCCCTCCTCCCCCAGCGCTCCTTCTGACAGCCTCCTCCGGGCCCGGGGGTGGGCGAGGCTTCGGGAGCGCGGCGAGGATGGCTTGGAGGCTCCCCCAGGGAGCTGTCTGGAGAAAGGGCCAATTTGGTTTTGCATTTACAAGCTTCCTCTGGGCAATGTTATTCCTGCTCAAGGTCTCCCGCGTTGCAGGGAGGCTGATGACACCCTGATATATCTGCTGGTCCCCGCAGACCCCGTGTGCAGGCTCTGACTGAGTTGCATAATTGCCTTTCCTTGGAAAATTTCAGATGTCTATTAACTCCTTTAAATTGAGCTGCTAATA